>NC_083099.1:9888202-10572249 GCF_949774975.1 Lagenorhynchus albirostris | reverse complement strand
GCAAAGGCCCTGGAAGCGGGAGTGCCCTTGGTTTGTTCAAGGATGAGCAAGGAGGGCTGGGTGGCTGGAGCAGTGCGAACGGCCGGGAGAGTGAGGGAGATGAGGTCCTCAAGGAAACGGGGAAGGGGCTGCAGATCATGAGGGCCTGGCAGGCCAGGGTAAGGACTCTCGTCCCCCAGGTGATAAGGGGAGCTGCTGTAGGTGTTCGGCACACAAGTCACGTGATTTGACTTCTGCCTTTGAAGGATTCCCGTGGCTTCTGTGTGGAGCATAGACAAGAGTAGAAGTTGGGAGCCAGTGGGAAGCCTACAGGACATGCACAGGTGAGAGGTGGAGGTGCGTGGGGCTGAGGTGCTGGGGGTGCAGTGAAGTAATCAGATTCTACATGTATTTCAAAGGGAGAGCAGACAGCCTTCTCTGAACCCCACCCTCAAAACCGGGTCAGATCCCCGTGTCATATTTTCTCATTGAACCATTGACGTGGCCCTCATTCAGTTGGTAATTCTATAGTTTTTGTGTCATTATGTGGTGGGGTAACATTTGCAACTGTTCCTGTGGACTTTCTGCCTCAGGGAGAGTGGACCTCTGAAGAAAAGGAGTCTTTTCCTGGATTTTGAGATTTATTTATTTATTTGTTTGTTTACTTATTTATTTTCTTCCTTTTTAAAATTGAAGTATAGTTGATTTACAGTGTTGCGTTAGTTTCAGGTGTACAACACAGTGATTCAGTTATACATACGTGTATTATATATATCATATATATATATATTTATTCTTTTTCAGCCTCTTTTCCCTCATAGGTTGTTACAAAATATTGAATACAGTTCCCTGTGCTGTACAGTAGGTCCTTGTTGTTTATCTATTTTATATACAGTCATGTGTTTCTGTTAATCCCAAACTTCTAATTTATCCCTCCCCACCCCTTTCCCCTTTAGTAACCATAAATTTGTTTTCTATGTCTGTGAATCTATTTCTGTTTTGTAAATAAGTTTATTTGTATCTTTTTTTTTTCTTGATTTTGAGATTTTAAAGTTTAGGCCCTGTCTGGAAGGGCCTGGCAAAGGCAATAGGTTTGGAAGAATATGTGATGAGAATCAGCAAGACCTCCTACCTTCAGAATGAGCTGGGATTGCCTAGGTTAGCAGCTCATGGGTGAGGAGAGAAAGGAAGAGAGCGATGGTCCAAGTGGGCCCCTTAGACCAGGCTTGTGCCCCTTTCCTCCTAAACCAAGGCCTGGGGCAAGGGAGGGAGCAGAGTCTCCCTTTGGAAACTTGGCCTGGGGCAAGATCTCGAGGTCTTTGGGCCTCACAAAGGCCTGGCAGGGCCCGGGAGCAGTGCAGAGTCCTATTTGTCTACAGCATGATGGAAATGTTCTATATCTGTCCTGTCTAATATGGTAGACACTAGCCACCGTGGCTCTAGAGCACTTGAAATACGGCTAGTGTGACTGAGGAACTGAATTTTTAAGTTTTAAAAAATTTTACTTGGGCTTCCCTGGTGGCGCAGTGGTTGAGAGTCCGCCTGCCAATGCAGAGGACACGGGTTCGTGCCCCAGTCCGGGAAGATCCCACATGCCGCGGAGCGGCTGGGCCCGTGAGCCATGGCCGCTGAGCCTGCGCGTCCAGAGCCTGTGCTCCACAACGGGAGAGGCCACAACAGTGAGAGGCCCTCGTAACGCAAAAAAAAAAAAAAAAAAAAAAAAATTTTAGTTAATTTAAATTTAAATAACCCCACGCAGTCACTGGTTACTGCACTGGAGAGCACAGTCCCAGGTGGAGCAGAGAAGTAGAAGATTTAGGCAGCTCCACAGTTTCCTGAGGCCCCGTATGCCATGAGAACTGCAGGTGGTCCCTATGTACCTAAGAAGTTCCTGGAGGTTACTGACAGCTGAGCCCAGAGGAGCCTGTAGTCAGGAATGCGGGGCCCAGATGGGATAAATATGTCTCCATGGAAACTAGCGTGGAAAGATGATGGCTGAGATTAGATGCCCATGTTCACCAATATCTTGACCCCAGTATGACCTACCCTCCCTCCATTTCCCTTAGAAACAACTGCAGGGAAAAGCAGGAGACCTACCTGAATTGATGAAACTAAGTTTCCACCGCCTGGCAAAAGAAGGCCTTTTAATAAAAAGTTAAAGTGAATTACGAAGACTATGGAGAGACTATCTTGCACGCTTCACTTTGTAAACTGAATATAATTATAACAGATATATAGCTAGAGCTCTCTCTGTATATGCTACATAATTAATGTCTATCTGCTCAACTGAATGATGAGCTCCATCGGAGCAGGTGTATCAGTAAAGGTATGTTTTTGGCTACAATTAAAAGGAAATATGACCACAGAAATGTGAAGAATTTGAGGTTTGTGTTTTTCACATAAGAAGTTCAGTAGAGGGCAGTTGCTGACAGGTTCACAGCTCCGTGATATCAGGGATGGTGTCTCTGTTGTTTTCCCTCATGGGTACCACTACTCCAGCCATGATATCTGCATTCAAGGGAGAAAGAAAGGGAAGGTATGGCTCAGGCTGTGTCTGTCCTAGTTCCCCTTATTAGGAAAGTCTTGGCTCGTCCAGAATTCCTCCAGAAGACTTCCCCTCACAGCTCATTGGCTAGAACTACCTCACGCAGCCTTGCTGCGGAGGGAGGCTGGGAGGGGAGGAAGAGAATTGTCTTGATTGTCAGAGACCAGCAATGATTCATCAGTGGTGACTGGCTACATTGCTGCCCTGAACAAAAACCAGGGTGGTGTCAGCAGGGAAGAAGGGAATCACTAAGGGTGTAAGTGAACCGGGATAATGACGGGTTTCTACATCCAATACGCAGCACTACACACATCTCAAATAGGAATTCAGTTCTAAAGCCAGGATTTAAGGTGTAAATTGCATATAGTTAAAATTGCCCTTGAACACTTCCTTGGAATTTTGCTAGGTTGGAGGCCGACATGCCATCTCTTTAGAAGCCCACACTGTCTTTATCCCAACATTGGAAGAGATCACTGCTCCAGCAGATGAATTAGCTAGGTTGCATTAGGGTCTGCAGTGTTTCAAGAGTAGGATCCTTAAGTAATAGATCACGTTCCGTGCAGCAAGATACTTTTACTGTGAGAGACACAGGGAACCCCTCACGCCAAACTCATTAATAAACTGGTGGGTAGAAAGGTACTCACTATTTAAATAATCATCCAAACACGATGAAGTATATGGTCTAGAGAAATGGTTAGGAGCCTGACCTCCGGAACCAGACTGCCTGGGTTTGAAGGCCTGCTCCATCACTGACTAGTTAGTTCTATGACCGTGGGCAAATTATTGTATATAATCTCTCTGTGGCTCAGTTTCTCAGCTGTGAAATGGGGATAATAGCGGCCCCACCCTTAGCGAGGTTGTGATGAGAGTTAAACGAGTTAATACAGGTAAAGGCTGTGAGTGGTCGGCCCATGATAAGTGCTATGGAAGGTTTAGCTGTTATTATTGTCGTTACTCCATAGCTGTACTAACTCCTGTTAAATGCGTGTAGGAGCTACTCCCCAGTGAAAGGCATTCATTATGTATTTGTTGAATTAATAAAGTCTAATATTTAAAGTATTTATATGCCAGATTAATATTCAAACAGCAGTGGTTCCTAACGCTGTCATCTTAGGACCTTTAGGACCTTTGAATCTTAATTATCTTTTCTTAGGTAAAGAAATGCAGAAATGCAGGTGGGGAGATATTTAAAGGAAATATCTCCTTTAATGCTTCCTGATGGGAGATATTTAAAGGAAAACTGAATCCAATCCTTGGTAATACAAATATTCATCCCAGGGTGGTCTGTCTAAGTATTCGGATATTTGAATCATTTAACCCTTCCATGCCTTGGTCAAATGAAAGAGCTGGACTAAGTGTTTTGCAAGTGGGTTCCTAGAAGTGTTAATAGCTGTCCTTAAATAAATTTGGGAAACCTAAGGTCAAGTTAAATAGATTCCTGCTATCTCTTTTCTCCCTGCTGCATTTATCAGAACCTCTGGAGTTCACTTGTGTTGTAATTCTGAAGGAATATATAGGATGACGTATTTTCCAAATTTGACAGCAGAATCTTTTTTTCCCTTGCTGGGGAGCATCTTCACTAAATGCTGTTCTATAAATGGTGGATGCCTCTGAGGTTCCTTCCACCCGTGTCTAATGAAGGTCAGTAGGATGGAGGTTGCTTTTCACATGGAATTATATAGTTTGAATCCCTGAATGGTGATTGGTGAATGTCCACACTAGGGCTGGGTTCTCATCTTTGCCTGTACATTGGAATCACCTGGGGAAATTTAAAAAATTCTGAACCACAGGCTGCATCCCCAGAGATTCTAATCTAGTTGGTCTGGGTGCCACCTGGGCATTAAGTTTAGCATCTAAAAGCTCCCCAAGGGATGCTAACGTGCAGCCATGGTTGAGAATCACTGGGCTAGGAGACGATTCCTCAGCTGGGACGGGTGATGATAAGGACCCTAGAGAGCCTGGGGGAAAGCTGTGTGAGAGCAGAGACAGGCTGAGAGGTGATGGAGGATGGTGTGACCATCACAGGTGGGAGCTACATACATATGTGTCCTTGGGACCGCAACCAGTGAAGTTCATACCTCCCTAAAGACCGCGCACAAACACACACACAAATAAAAATCTCAGAAACAAAAGCAAGTAGCCTGGCCTGAATTGACGGAAGCAGACCATATTAGCTAGAAGAGCCCCAACTTCAAGATCAAGGTCACACCAAGGAGACTTCCCTTAGAACTCCAAGTGTTAAAAAAGAAGGTCTTTGGATTACAGTTAATTGTCTCACGAGAGATCCTGTTTGCAATTTGCCTCAGCTGAAGCCTGTGTGCACCCTGTTTCCTCCCACTGCAGCGAGGTTTATGGGCCATGAAACCCTCACATAAGTCCTGGGGGCACTGCCTGCTGGCCTCCATTGGACTCAGTAAGAAAGAGGAGGCTGTACTTGCAGGACTGCTCAGCTGTAGGATAAGCCCAGCAGGAGGGAACCAAATAGCCAAACCTGTATCCATAAGAGAAGAGTAGCTCAGTCCCACCCAGATTATCTTTGTGGCGAGTGAGTGCATGTGCTGGGGACATCATAGCCCCAGATGTTTCTAAGCCAAGGTGGACAAACCTATGCCAGCCATCCTACACTAATGACACCGGCAAGTGTGGCCAGACATCACTAATCAATCATGGTGCAATTTTATGAGCTTGGGCACGGCCTCAGGGCGCTTCACAACACAGAGCGTCCAAGAGCTACCGCCAGGGGATCAGAGGTAGCGCTCAATTACCATCCCAGGCCTGGGCTTAATTATGTTCAGAGTGTTGTGGGTGGCAGCACTGTGTAGGCAACAAGGTCCCGTTTATTTATTTAGTCGTCCTGATATTGACAAGATTGAAAAGATAGAAATCTGTGCCTAGCATTGTAGTAAAGCATGGGGATACAACAGTGAATCAAACAGACATGGCCCCTACACATTAAATAGCCATAAATAAACCTAAACATATAAATACAAATTGTAATGAATGCTACTGAAGATTTGGAAGGCTAACAATTAACATGTTTCCCCCAGCCCCCACCCCGACCCCCGCCATCACTACCCCCCTCTCCCCTTGGTTTAGAAACTGAAAAGGCAGAGAAGGAGATGCAGATAAAAGTATCATCTTCATTGCTGAGAAGGGTATGTCTGGGGTATGGCCAGCTGGGCTTGTTAATGTCCTGAATAGGATTTATCACCCCCCCCTCCTGAAAACCTCAGGCCACAGGGGCTAAGCCTGTCCCATCAAGCCTACCTTCCTGGTGTAGAAAACGTCCAGACCAGCAACCCCTGCAGGTGGAGGGACTGGCCAAGCAGATGTTCCTTCTCTCAAATCCACCAATCAGAGGAGTCGCTGCTCCTCTGTTAGGGGCGGGGCAGGAGGTCCGGCGTGCTACTGTAGTGGCGGTCCCCTTACTTGGAAACCTGAGGCATGTGGCACAAATGTTTCCCCCCTCCCACATACACACAAGGGCTATAATAGGAAAGTAAAGGATCAACGAGGGATATAGGAGGATGACTCAATTAGGACCTGGATACTAGGAAGGCTCCTTTGAGTGCAACACTAAAAACAAGCCCCCAAGCAATTTGGTTTCAGAACCCAAACTATTTACCTTCAGGGACTAGATCCTGCAGGACCTAATGTTAAGATGTTGGGGTTTTTCTTAAGAACAATGGCACAATACTGAAGAGTTTAGGCAGGGGAATGACAGAGCAGTTTAGCGTTTTCAGAAGCTTACTCTGCCAGCCACAGGAGTGGTGGGAGATAAGAGGCAGGGTTGCCAGAATTAGCAAATAAAAATACAGGATGCCCAGTTGAATTTGAAATTCAAATTAGCAACAAATAAGCATGTCCCAAATATCATATGGGACATACTTATGCTTAAAAGAATCGTTCTTTGTTTATCTGAAATCATCGCTTATCTGTTCGCCCAACTTTAACTGGGTGTTCAGCATGTTATTTGGCAACGCTCGCAAGAGGAGAAGTAGAGAACCCAGCTAGGATGCCATGGCAGGAACTGGTGATGGTGCAGGTGGAGGGACGAGGTAGATACCAGTCCTGCTGTGGAGGTAGACTCTTGGTGATGGATTGATGTGGTGGGTGAGGGAGATTGTCTGGGGTCAAGCATGACTCAGATTCCAGGGGAGCTTTTGGATGGACAGAATTGCCAGTCCAGCCAACGTCACAGAATGGGAATAACATTAGTTTTGACATTCCAGTCTGCTACCCTCTTGTAAAGCTGTGCACCCTATGTAGCCATGCTTATTACAATATTTACCTCTTTATTTTTATTTTTTTGGAGATTTTATTACTTTTTAATTTATTTTATTTAAAAAAATTTTTGGCTGCGTTAGGTCTTCGTTGCTGTGCACAGGCTTTCTCTAGTTGCGGTAAGCGGGGGCTGCTCTTCATTGCAGTGGCTTCTCTTGTTGCAGAGCATGGGCTCGATGAGCGGGCTTCAGTAGTTGCATCACTTGGGCTCAGTAGTTGTGGTGCATGGGCTTAGTTGCCCTGTGGCATGTGGGATCTTCCTGGACCAGAGATCGAACCCATGTACCCTGCATTGGCAGGTGGATTCTTAACCACTGCACCACCATGGAAGTCCCAATATTTACCTCTTTAATAACCAATTTCAATATAATATGGTGTGGAACCTGAGACACAGGGAAAGGGTCTTGGGCACTGCCAAATAAAAGTGGCATGAACACTGTGCAGTCCTAGCATCACTGTGCCTAGGATGACATTGCATATCACTGAGAAAATTATTAAAAGCCTCTAAATTCAGAAGACAATGAAATTAATCCACCAGCAAGAGGATTACTGTGTTCTGGTCTTCTGACTGTGTGACTCTGGACAACTCCCTTAATGACTCCTTGATTGTGTAACATGTGATATAAACATAGCCTGTCCTATTATGTTGCTGTTATGAATATTGTGTGAATTACAAATATGAAAAATACTTTAATAATATTCAGATTCTATTATGGACAGAATGTTCGCAGCCTCCAAAAATTCGCATCTTGAAGTCCTAACCCTCAATGTGATGGTATTTGGAGAAGGGGCCTTTGAGAAGTAATTAGGGTTAGATTAAGTCATGAGGGTGGGGCCCTCATGATGAGATTGGTGGCCTTATAAGAAGAGGAAGATCTCTCTCTCTCTCTTTCTCTGTCTCTCTTCACACATGTACATTGGAAAGGCCATGTGAGGACACAGTGAGAAGGTGGCCGTCTGCAAGCCAGGAAGAGAGTTCTCACCAGAACCTGAACATGCTGTTCCCCTGATCTCAGTCTTCCAGACTACAGACTGTGAGAAATAGATTTCTGTTGTGAAAGCCACCCGGTCTATGCCACTTATGACATTCTAAGCTGATTAAAATAGGTACTATTAATTTTACAAAAGTAATTAGGTACAAGCAAGCAAGAAATAAACAGCAAGGCAAAATCTCTTGCTATTTTTCGTCTGCCAGTGAATGTGCTGAATCTGTAAGCTAGACCACCTCACGTGTGGTCTCAGGTCTCGAGTTTTGGGGTGAAATATATGTGTGTATTTTCTTGCGTTCTCCTTTTCCACCTCCCAAACACACACGTTAAGGGCAGCCTTGAAAAGGAGATGTCACAAAGGGTGTTAGTGTGTGAAGAAGGGGAAAGGGAGCTTGGTTGCTAGGAAACCAGGGAGCCAGTTTAGTTCAACAGCCCCTAGGTGTTTAGGGACTGTGTGAATTGTGCTGACTGCACGTATGTGAGCATGGGGCGGGGGAGGGGGCATTTCTCTGTTAGCACTGACTAGAACACTGGAGCAGCCAGCCCTCCAGTCAGAAATCTGGCTCTGATATCAGATGTAAAAACAAGCTGGATAATGTACTAACATAGTAAGTCTTTCCATGACTAGAGACAGAAACCCAATTCCAATAGGAAATTTATTATATAACTGGGAAGTCCAGGGGTGGCTATTGCTTTGGGCAGGGCTGAATCCAGTGACTTGAGTGATGTCACAAACTTGCTCTCTCTCTCGCTCGCTCTCTGTGCAGTGGTCTCATTCTCACTGATTTTATTTTTCTGTCCCTAAGGGGGCTCCCTGCTGGTGGTAGGGAAGGGGTAGTCTGCTTTCAGGGAAGTCCAGGTTCCTGTGTCTCGGGGAACTACCTCCAGGCAAAGAAAGATCTCTTTCCCATGATCCGTGTATAAAATCACATGCAAGGAATCTGATTAGCTCTGCTTCGATCAGAGGCTCTCCTCCTGGACCGATTACCGTGGCCAGCGTAACAGAATACTCCGATTTGTAGCCCCACCAAAGCCATATGGAATAGAGAAAGGCAATTCCCCAAAGAAAAATGGGATCTGTTACAAGAAGTTGAGGGAATGGAAGTGGGCAGATCAAAACAGCTGATACCCACCACAGTACTTGAAGAGACATCTACAAGTTTGCTGTGACTTTTATCCGGATGGGAACTTTTATAAAAATTACTTATGGAAGATACCCACTGACTTTTACTGGTTATCCTATACCCAGAAAGTCTAGTGTATAGCTTGACCTTGGGATTCAAAAACGTCATCTAGAACTGGTTCGCTCCATCTTTCAGCTCTACCTCATGGGGAGTTCATTTAATTCCCAGCCTGTTAGGAATTCTTGTCTTCAATCATTCTGTCAACAGTCTCAAAAGAAAGAAAGAACTCTTTCCTGTAGCTCCTGTACAAGTCTGGGATCCACTGATTGTGACCATATTGTGTGAGTCATGTCGCATCCCTCAACCAATCCCAGGGGGATCTGGTGACGGGTCTGAGTCATATGTCCACTCCTCGTGTGGGGAAAAACCTCACTGGAATCACACTGCCTGAAAATGAGGAGGAAGGTTTTCATAAAGGAAATTCTGTGTTCTCTTATGAAATAAAATTAGGAATGGATTCTGAGTAGCCAAAGAAAAAAACAGAAGACCAACACAGGCATTTAGATGAATTCTAATGTTCCATTGTTACTTATGTGAACACCCTTGTACACAAATATCTGTTGCTATCTCTCATTATTTCTTTAAGATACGGTTTCAGTTCTGTTGCTGCATGACAGACCACCTCAAAATAGCTTAGTGGCTTGAAACAACAACAGTGATCTATTTCTCATGATTCTGTGGGTAGATTGGGCTCAGCTGGGAAGTTCTGGTCCACGTGCTGTAACTGGAGCCACACATGTGGCTGCATGTGGCTGAGTGCTTTGCTGAGACTGTATCATCAAAGATAGTCTCTCCTTAAATTAGGAGGGTGGCAGTAACATGTCCACACTGCTATATATAAAATGGATAACCAACAAGGACCTACTCTATGGCACAGGGGACTCTACTCAGTATCATGTAATAACCTATAATGGAAAAGAATCTTAAAGATTAGATAGATATGTATAACTGAACCACGCTGCTGTACACCTGAAGCTAACACAACACTGTAAATCAACTCTACTTCAATTTAAAAAAAAAAAAGGAAAGGGAAGAAAAAAGACAAGTGTCTGCTCCTCCAAGGCCCCTCTCCACGTGGCCTCTTATCATTCCGCAGTGAAACCTGGGCTTCTTTACAGCACATTAGCTGGCTCCCAAGAGGGAGAAATGGAAACTATCCGTTAAGTCTCTTAAGGTCCGAGCTTGGATGTCCCAATCCATTACTTGTGCTTCTTTCTGTTAGTCAAAGCAAGTCACAGGGCCAGCGAGATTCAAGGGGAGAGAGGGATAAATATACCCCTAGAAATGGAAAGGCTGGGTGAAGGATTGTATATATATTTACTATTCATAATACAAATTATCAAATTTTCCCCCAGGAAGGTTCTACCAATATACAACCAGCCCCCCCAGCGGTGTGTAAGAGCATGTATTTCACCACGTGAATGCCAACCCTCAGCAGTTACATAGGTTTAAAAATAAAAATGTGGTTTATGCCAATGTGGTGTCTGGAGCTCTAGCACATATCTCAGACCACAAAGACAAGGGCCACATCATGGGGATGACAGGGCCCTGGCCTGGGAGAACCCTGTGTACCTGAAGACTTCATGAAACAGAGCTGTTACACTAGCTTAAATGCCTACCTCCAGACTTTTACCCAAGAGAGAAATACCCCAGCTGCAAAGAGCTACCTGGAATCCAAAGTTTTAAATGTTGATATTGTCGAATTTTTCTTATTTTGTTTGTTTTCCTCATAAAAGTTTGAAAGTGCCAGTTTCCATGTATCTTAAGATGTTTTCAAGTCTTAGGATGAATAATAGCTGTAGAGACAGTTGGTTTATTATGCTAAATTTATCAATTTAGTACAAAGGGAAGATTGTTATTACTGGGACTGGAAGGCATCCCTGAGATTTAGAAACGGTCTTATTGGCTATTAGGTGGAGAACTATAGCTTGACTTTTACAAGGAAAATGCCCTTGGAGGTTCTCTGCTAACAGCCCTCACTTCCAACTTACAGCTGAAGACACCATCTCCCAGAGAGCTTCATGGAGCGTGACTTAATGGACAGAATACATCTGGATTGCAGTCTGGTTGTGCCCTGGTTTCACGTCCTGGGTAAATCAGATCTTCTTCAGCCTCAGTTTCCTTACCTGTAAAAGGAGATAGCATTCATATCCCACAGAGCTGGTATAAACATTAAACAAGCTTCTATATAAAGTGCTTTACACAGTTCCTGGCACAGAGGTGCTCAGAAATAGTCCTTCCCTCCCTTTATTTCCCGTTCACCCAAGATTCCATAACACGCCATCCTCCGTGTGCTTCCTCCTTCAGCTGGTGTGGGCTCATAACTGGTCCAAAAGGACTGTTTGCTTAGGCATATGGCTCTTCAACTCTATTTCTAAACACGGGATCAGGTTTCTCTCTTGTAAATCCACAGCATTAACTCTTAAGATCTCAGCAACTATGATATGATTGGGGACTAGCTTTGGGCCATGACAATGACAAAACAGATTTTGTCAATAGGTGTTTGAAGCCCAGTGTTGGGCTGAGTTTTCTTTGTTAATCGCTGGTTTCAAAGAAGGAAATGGTTTTTTGCCTGTTTACTTTGCCTGAGTGGTCTGCTGAGGTCAGTAGAATCCTATTAATTATTGAATTCGACAAACATTGGGTTCCTCTAAAGTTTCCTGCTGTTCTGAGACTTCATGCCTTAGAGTATTAGTTTAGATAGTTTCTGAATTGGAGTGGAGGCGTTACACGAGCTTTAGCTATGTGATAGCTTTATAAGTGCTCTTACACTCAGTGTGTGATGGTTTTCTTCTCTCTATGAATTGTCCATGTTCTTAACATCAGCTTTTCCTTAACTCTCTTCTTTGGTCATCTGCAGCTTACCAGTGACCACTTCCTGTATTTCCAAATTATAAATCCTTTTAGGGTAGGCATCAAATTATTTACGATTTTGTCTTCTGCAACACCTAAGACAAGTACTTTGTACATAGCAGGGGCCAAAATGATTAAGTGAATGAATAAAACAATGAATGAATAAGCAAACAAAAGTTTTATTACAGTTTTGTTTCTTATACTAAATATTCAGGTTCCTCATAAAAGTCATAGAAATTTGTGAACTTAAGAGCTCATAATCTCACCATGAAAGAAAGACCTTTCTTCTTTTAAATTTTTAAAAATATTTATTTATTTAGTCTTTTTCAAATTCTTTTCCCACTTAGGTTCGTACAGGATATTGAGCAGAGTTCCCTGTGCTATACAGTAGGTCCTTTACGGTTATCTTTTTTTTTTTTTTTTTCTCTTTTGCGGGCCTCTCACTGCTGCGGCCTCTCCCGTTGCGGAGCAGAGGCTCCAGACGCGCAGGCTCAGCAGCCACAGCCGCTCCACGGCATGTGGGATCTTCCCAGACCGGGGCACGAACCCGTGTCCCCCGCATCGGCAGGCGGACTCTCAACCACTGCACCACCAGGGAAGCCCCACCCTCTTCTTTCAAGACACTTACTTCCCAGAAGTTGCTTCTACCACTTCTGCTTACACCTCATTGGCCAGAATTCAGTCACATGGGAGCCTAGGAAATGTCTTTATTTTGGGCAGCTGTGCGTCTGGCTAGATTCTGGGGCTCTGTTGCTGAAATAAGAAGGCTTGAACAGATATTGTGGGACAAATAGGTTTCTTAGCCACAATTTCCCATTGCTATTTGGATAAAGTATAAACTCATCGTTCTGACCTTTCTGATCATCACTGCTTGGTCTCTGGCCTCATCCCTGGTTACTTATTTATACTATTTTAGCTCTGTTTTCCTACTTTCATTTTCTGTGAAGGACTGGGCTTCACTCCACCTCAGCACCTTTGCACATGCTCTCATTGCTGGGATTTAAGAATCCTAGATTGGGTTTCTCTGTCCCCATGGTACTTTCTCATAACATCTTGTACTAGCTCTTTGTAACGCCTACCACATTTACAATTATAAATTATGTATGTAATTATTTGTTTTATCTCCATCTCTCCTGCTAACTGTAATTCACCTGAGTGCAGGGACTTTGTTCATGGCTCTATTTCCAGAATCCTAAAAGCATTTGGCACAGATTAGGCACTTAATAAGTCTTTGTTAAATAAATTCATAAACTTTCTAATGGAATGTTCTCACTTTACAGATGAGGTAATAGTTTAAACATGAATTAAGGAGTCTGGATTCTAATTTCTTTGATCAGTTGGTTAAAATGAAGGTTTCAGCTAATGTTGCAAATCTTCCTGAAGTGTTCCACTCTAATTTCTTCCTTTGGTAAGGACAGTGCATCAAACAGTATTTATTCTTCCTTTGACAGTCAGGGTCTTAGTGTGCCCAAGGGTCAACACTATAACCATTGATCAACACTGACCGAAACCACAGATGCCGAATAAGAAAGAAATTGCATGGGGTCTGCCTGACTCTGGGATACAGCTTGGAGAGTTGCTTTACACAAATGTGCTCGACATTCAACTCTTTTCTTCTCAGTCACTTCTTTCTCCCAAATGTAGTGTGCCAAAAAATTCTAGTGATTGTGTTTCCCAGTTGATGAAGAATTTATTTTATGCAGGAATTGTCACCCTTGTTTTGAAAGAAAAAATAACTTTGTAAAAAGTGTCAGTCGCATATTGGGGCTCTGAGTGACGGTCACGTGTGAGTTCAACAATTCTTATTTTAAAGCAGCGGAGGAAAATGGCAGTATTTCTTGTCATCCTGATCTTTAAACATCAATTGCTAGAATCAACACGAAGGAGGGAGGCCAGGAAGAAGGAAGCCGATCTTTGGAATACCCTGAATCCCGGTGATGGCCCAGAGTTGTCACAGAATGTCATGATTTAAGAAGGTAAGTTGTTTGGAAAGCTGTGAGTCTCAGTTGTCCTGGGATATGGGACTTCGATAGATGGCAGAAACAGAACCTTTCCTCAAACTCCAGTATATTTATGACATTTGTCCCAGATTTTAATTTAATAAGGTATGTCTTTCATTTTAAAAAGTTTGTACTTTTAATCTTTTCCTCTGATTCCCTGTAACTAAAGATGGACGTTTTCTTTCTAAGCGTTTAAAAGAGCTTCTACCTGCTCTGTATTTACCCCGAGGTCAGAGGCTCCTTTCCCTTCCCCAGCACCTCACTGCCTTCCTCAATGCTGGCACCTCTCACCTGTGAAATGCAGAAGAATAAACCAATCAAGGAGCTAAAAGGAGGGGATGAAAGGGCGTGGAAGCAAAGTGTATGATGGTGACAAACGTTAATTTGAACAGAAGCTGGTTCTAGAGTCCCAAACTGTTCTCAAAATAATTTATCTTCTAGAGAAATTTAGTCATCAAAGTCTAAACACCAACCAGGAGTAAAGGCTAAAATGTTACCCATTTAAAAATGCTACTTCACAGTGTGTATCAGCAATTAACACTTCAGATGGGGTTGGTGTAGTTTAAAATATGCACCCATCTATTCTAGCTAAGAGAAAGCCTGTGGACCTAATCTTAGTAGCTTTAAGGGAGGTTTGAATTGATGGGGATTCAGGCAGGCTAACTGTCAGTCAATGAATGTTCTGGCTACTTAATATTCAGTATGATGTGATCAAGTAGGGATGCAGTCAATCAAATGGGGCTCCAGCTGGGGGCAGAGTGAGGGGTGGGGAGAAGGCGTTTCCAGGGCAATGACAGGATACAGGTAGTGTCGTGGCTATCGCGTGTCTGCCCAGTGGGGAAATCTATTTTCGGCTTGGATGCCAATGAGGAAGTGATGCTTCCTGTCACACAGATGTTAAACAGTCCCTCCCTGCGCCTTGGCTAAGTGGCAGATACCACCCAAACGTAGGCGGAGTGCTCAGAAAAAAGTCTAGTACGGTGCTGCCACTCTTGGGAAAGTAGTTAACGTTAGGGACTTAGTATTTTTGGTAGGCAGAGCTTATCAGAGAAGTCAAAACCTCCTTAACAATATTCTGATGAGAGCTCAGTTCTGCTTCGCACCTAGAAATAAGGAAGGAATCAGGGCCAGTACCGAAAGGATGCGAGAGGAACACAGAATGGAGCACACAAGAGGGAACCAGCATGCCTTGGAAAACAGAGAAGGAGGATCTCTGTGAATGCCTCCCGGACTGAGGGTTGGTGCTGGTCTGCGGACTGTTGGCTACTCGTCTGCAATGTGAGAAACACAGAGATTTAGAGAAAGCATTTAGAAAAGATGGTAAGAATTTGATATTGCCGCAATGTCCAAGTGTGGTCCTGGACTCTTGTAATTTATCTTGTACCAGAGCTGTCTTTTTTTTTTTTTTTTTTTTGCGGTACGCGGGCCTCTCACTGTTGTGGCCTCTCCCGTTGCGGAGCACAGGCTCCGGACGCGCAGGCTCAGCGGCCATGGCTCACGGGCCCAGCCGCTCTGCAGCATGTGGGATCTTCCCAGACCAGCGCACGAACCCGTGTCCCCTGCATCGGCAGGCGGACTCTCAACCACTGCGCCACCGGGGAAGCCCCAGAGCTGTCTTTTTTTCTGGGTTGGAAGCAATAAGGTAACATGGGAGACATACACCTAAGATCACTTAAGACACAGAGAAAGGCATGAGGAATGGGTGGGTATTTATTTTTATTTTATTTTTGTTATTTTTTTAGCATCTTTATTGGAGTATAATTGCTTTACCATGGTGTTAGTTTCTGCTTTATAACAAAGTGAATCAGCTATACATATACATATATCCCCATATCTCTTCCCTCTTGTGTCTCCCTCCCTCCCACCCTCCCTATCCCACCCCTCTAGGTGGTCACAAGCACCCAGCTGATCTCCCTGTGCTATGCGGCTGCTTCCCACTAGCTATCTTAGGAATGATACTAAAGACAGGCCTGAGACCAGGGGAGCAGAGGTGGGACAGAAGCAACAGCAGGCTTATCTCATTGAATGGGGTATGGACCACTTTGAGCAAATTCACATGGTAAGACATGTGTGGTGTGATAGTTTAGTTTGCCAATTTTAACCCAAAACTATATAAAATCGAGAACCCACTGTTCATCATAAGATAATTTGAAGTTATTATTTAAATGGTTAAATGTTAAGACTGGCTACAGATGAATTATGATGGGACAACAAAAGTTTTTGAGTGTAAGAGTGATTCTTGATATTAATCACCTACACACATACTTCTGATGAAGCATGTGTACAATTTTCATAATTCTTTTCTTTTATCATTGATATATTTGTTAGACAGTTATCTGAATCATAGGGCCCCACTGGAATATCAGACAAAATGCTGTTGCTTAGAATGGCTACAACTGGGTGTGCCAAACCTTCTGGAGTATTTCTCAAACCAGTGAGACTGAGTTCTCGCGGGGTATGCTACAAACCTTTCCAGTCCTCTGCATTTGAAAGGCTTACATTTCCACGTCAGTAAATTACAGTTTATAAAAAAAAGAAAAAAAAAACACCTACATTATCAAAATGTATGTCCTGTTCCTGGATTCTTGTAACTTATCATGTACCAGAGCTATGTTTGTTTGGGTTGAAGGCAACAAGAAAAACATGAAGATATACACCTAGACTACTCACACTCTACAGAAAGCTGCACAGCAATTGAGGGAGGCCGTTGCCTGAATGGAGAGCTATTTAGGAGTTAAACCAAGGACAGGCATGATGGAGCTCAGGGCAGCAGAGGCTGGGTAGAAAAAACACATAGACACACAGTCAGGAGATGTGGATTTGAGTCTTGCCTCTGCCTCTTAACCAGCTGCGTAATCTTGGGCAAGTCACTTAACCTCCTGTGCCTTGATTTTCTCATCTATAAAGTGGGAAACATGACATACTTTTCTGGGTTCCTTTTTTTCTGTTTCTTTTTTATTTTAATTGTGCTGAAATACACATAACATAAAATTTACCATCTTAATCATCTTTAAGTGTACAGTTCAGTGGCATTAAGTACATTCACATTGTTGGCTACCATCACCACCATCCACGCACAGAACTCTTTTCATCTTGCAAAACTGAAACTCTGTACCTATTAAACAACAAGTCCCCACTTTTCTGGGTTCTTGTGCAGTCTGAATGACAGATTGTATTGTGACTACAGATGATGGGAGAGTTAGGCCTGGGGGAGAGCAGAAAATGTAAAGGGCCAGAGAGTAAACATTTTGTCTTTGGGACTGTCTCTGTTGCAACTACTCAACTCTGGTATTGTAGCTTGAAAAAAACCATATAATAATATGTAATTTAATGTCCTAATGTACGTTTACTTATAAAACTAGGCAGGCAGTGGGCTGAATTGGCCCAAGGGTCAAAGTTCATCAGCCTCTGAGCTAGGAGACGAGAGACTTGAATTCAAGTCCTAGCTCTGTTTTTATGTCGCCAGGTGACCTCGTTATTTCTAGTTTTTCTATCACCATGGGACCCTCCCAGGTCTGTTCAATTCTATGCCATTTGGAAGAGTAAGGCAGATGACAAGGAAGCTTGCGAGAGTGAAAGGATTTTAATGAACATTTTGATTGAAAACAAAAATTATAGCAGTACCTAAGGTGAAAAATTAAAGTGTAAGTACAATCTGAGTATGGCTAGGAAGAAGATAGTATAAAGCTTAAAAAAAGACAACAAAGAATTGGGTGACTTCTTCAGTGCCCCAGGAGATCAAACAGACCGAAGATGATACAGGATTGACCTCAACCTCCCTGCCATCAGGGAATCCCCCCCTCAGCCCAAGACCAGATGGTGGTCTGGAACTCAGGGGCCTGATCTCCTCTCTCCCTGAGCATGTGAGCAGAGCTTAGGGCCTGAGTGGGAGGGAACCAGTAGCAGATGTTATCATTGCCAGCCCATAACCCCTCCCTTCCTTTGCCTGCATGTGGGGCAGGCCAGAAATGCTGACAGTTAACTTCGCAGGAGCTTCCCCCAACCTGTGAGAGATGGGAGGTGGTCAGTCAATACTTGTGCTCTCTCTTTTCTCGGGTGAGCCAACTCTGAGTTGTTTTCTGCACTGTTTCCCAGAGGTTCACACAGGATGGAGCCCTCGGTTCCCACAGCAAGAAGCTCATCAACACATCCTTTATTGGCTTCATTCCTTGTCTGTCTCGCTTCCCCTCTCTCTTACCAGTAATTCCTGGGATCATCTCTCCAATGAGCTACTGATACCCAGCTTTTTGTCTCAGGGTCTGCCTCTTGGGAAGCTCAGAAGAAGACAAAACCACATGATTATGCAGTCATTAGGAGAGAGACAAAGGCTTACACAGGACCAACACTCACGACCACAAGGAAATTCCCTTCATTCAGTCTGACCACCCTGGAGCACAGCATCTTCTAGAAGAAAATTGGACCTTGCTCATGTGTCAGGGGAAGTTTTAGGTGTGCAGTAGGTGCTGAGTTCCTTCTCTGTGCAAGAAAGCTACTCCTCTGTGGCCACCAGGATGAGAAAAGCACAGTCCTACCTGGCCGGGGGCTCGTCATTTGGTTCTTTCAGGACAGCGAAAAGGCTTTTTAGCTAATAGTCCTTTCTTTCAGTTCTAATCAAAAGGGATCTTCGTGGAGTCTTCACACTTGTTGATGGCTCAAGCTTTGGTCCCAGAGTATGTCTCTCAGCTTCTGAAACTCTTTTAGCTTTAGCTTGTTTCTGGACTTTTGAACATGCTCTTCTTTCTGCCTGGAATACTCATCCTGTTCATTGTGCCTGGTTCCCACTCCCCATGTCATTTCCTATGGGAAAACTTCCCTGATCTCCCCTAGATCGAGGTCGATATCTGCTGTTATTATGTTCCCTCAGTGCCCTGTTCCTCCACCATCATTGCACATATGAAATAGTATATGATTGCTTATTTAATTATGAGAGGTCAGGGTCACAGCTTATTTATATCCTTACCTCCAGTGCCTAGCACAGGGATGGGGTGCTCAATAAATATTTATTAAATGAACAATATGCTTAAAAGGTAAAGGACCCATCCTAGGGCTCCACGGTGGTTTATAGAGCAGCTGTAGGGAGGAGTAGAGGCAGAGGTGATCACTGATAAAAGTCCAGATTTCTTTGCACTCCTCACCTAACCGTCTCCAAAGGCTCTGGGCCAAAGTTACTCAGTAACAGAATAGCAAAGCCCACACTTGGGTGGTAAGGTTACCAGCCTTCAAATATCTCAGCCAGCCAGCCAGCCATTCCCTCTATCTACCCATTCATCAAAAAATTATTGAGTTCCTGTTCTCTTTGAGGTATTATGCTAATCACTGGAGACATGAAGATATCTGATCCCTGCCCTTTAGAAGTTAAAAGTTAGTCCGATTGAAAAAAACATTAAAAGCTATTGCAAGAAATGCATCAGTAGAGATATTATTAACTATTGGAGAACTTGGGCAGAAGCAGGTACTTTCTGCTGGTTGCCTTTACCCCCCGTTCTTCAACAATGTATCATTTGTTCACAAGCATGGCTCCTGGAGTGGGGTTTACCTCTTCCCCGCGGGTAAATGCTTGGCTGTGGTATCACCTGCTTCCACATGGCTTTATTTCTTCTTCCACACTTTTCCTCATCTTTGCTAGGAGCTAATTCCTTGAGGCCTGGAATCTGATGCGTGACTGAAGGTTAGAGCAGGGTGGATGGAGTAATGGGCATTTATCTTGCCCCACCAGGGGATTCCAGTTGTGCCTCTGTTAAACCTATGAGAATAATTTAGCTTCCTGCCTCGACTTTCAGCTTCCCACCAGTTCGTATTAAGCCTCTTCTTATTGGGCCCATAACATATGCATTAATAATAGTACATACCTCTACCTAGTGTTTTACACTTTTCTAAGAACTTCATAGAATTTCAGGATTGAAAGGAACGTTAAAGGTCGTCATCTAGTCCAGCCACCCACCCGTCTGATGTCCACATCCTCTCTATAGCATATGCTGAAGCCCCCCACTGCCTGCTAAGATAGCTCCCCCACTTTGCTGATCTGGAGTCACTCTCTGCTGCAAAGCAAACCTTTGTAAACTAAATGCCTACTTAACTGCATGCCTAGAGTCCCCAGTTCTCAGATTTAGTTCCCCAAGCCCTTGATCCCATCTGTTCAATACCTTGTTCTCTACTCTCCCAACACCCTTGCCTGTCTCTTAATACCCCCTAGCCCCATCCTTCCAGTCCAAACCATCATTCAGACTCCCTCTCCCTCTTCCTGGATAGGGGACCATAGATAGTAGTCCTTGGGTAGGACCCCTCTATTACAGGCACTTTGGTTGCTATAACAAATTATCCCAAAGTAGAGTAACATAAACATCATTATCTGCTCATGGATCCTCAAGGGTCAGGAATTCAGACAGCGCATAGCAGAACTGGCTGAGCCCTGCTGCATAATGCCTGGGGCCTCCGCTGAAAAGTCTAAAAGGATGGGAGATTATCATCTCAAGTTTCATTTACTCACATGTGTAGCGGTTAATGCTGGCTCTTGCCTGAGTAGACTTAAACAGCTAGGAAATGGCTAGAACATCTGCATGTGGCTGCTTGGCTTTCCCACAGCGTGGTGACTGGGTTCCCAGGACGAGAGTACCTAGAGAGACAGAGACAGAGAGAGAGAGCGCCAGGCAGATGACCTATCCTCAGAGGTCACATAAGATTATTTTCTCTACTGGTCAACATAGTTACAAACATATGCCTCCGTTCAAGGGGAGAGAATATAGGCCCCCATCCCTGGATGCAGGAGTGGCAACATCACGTTGTAAGAACATATGGGGTAGGATGTGTATTGGCATGACTGTCTTAGGAAAATACATCCTCCTAAATGCGCAACGGCTATCCTCCTATGCTCTGCCCCCAGGGAAGCCCTGTGACATGGACAACATCATGGACACAGTTCTGTAGTCAATATTCCTTTCTCATGAATAAAACTGATTTCCCTGGAACTCTTACACTTAGACCTTAATTCTCTGTACTTGGGGCAGTCTGTTAATTCCAGTGCATTAAGGAAATCTGTTTAGTACTCCAGGGGGTTTTGGCCCCTCAGGCTAACCATTCCACTTTTGGGGTTCTCATTCAATCTTGTACATTCTTCTCTGAACAAGCTTAAGTTGTTTTTTTAACCCCTTTAAAGTGTTGGGATCCCAAATCAATGAATATATACCTCAGATGTGATTCCTCCATTTCAGTTTAGAAAAGGATGAGCACCCCTCTCAACTGAGATCTTGATTCCATTTAATCAGCTTTTATTTTTCATAGTCGCATGGTAGTGTTGACTCATACCCAGCCTACAGTCAACGAAAACTCCCAAATAATTTCATATGTGTTGCTACTAATCCCTATTCCTCATTCTGTACTCGAGTTGGGCTTTAATAGACCAAAGTTCAAACTTCTACATTTTCTCTGTTCAACTTCATCTCATTAAATTTATCTCATCATTCCAGCCTGTTAAATCTTTTTTGGATGTTGAGTATTATCTGGTGTAGTAGCTCTCCCTCCAAAGTTGCACGTGGCCTGAAAATTTCTGTTACACCCTCAGAGCTCACATCCAAGTCGTTGATATAAAATGTTGAATAAACATGTGATTTTTCATTTGCTGTGGACACTGGCCATCAGAAAATCGGGCAAAATCATTTGAGATGAGGGAACCAGGACTGAGAGAGGTCCAGGGAGGTACTCAAAGTCACATTATAAGAGATGTGACAAAGGAGGAACTTGAACCTGTGCTCTCTGCTCTTTCTGCTATGCTGAGATATTCATCCAGCCCTGGACACTTGCCTAAGGAGGGGTCGAGGGAAGAGCAAACAAAAAATAAGTTGTGACTAAATACAATGACAATAGATTGAGAAAAATGAGATCTGACAGTGACTTGTGGGAAAGATAGCACAAGACATTTTTTGCTTAACCTCCACTTCATACCACTGTGTATCTTTTTCTCCTTACTTGCAAATGCCTGTATGTTTTCCAACCTCAGCTTCAGAAAGCTGTTTCCTGAGCTGTCTCCTTAGCTACAACCCACATGAACACAAGTCTCCTGCAAGAAGACAATAGCATACAAAGATGGGAAGAAACTGCTGTGGCTGTTAAGGTTATAGTGATAGGAATGAGCTGAATAGGCGGGTTGATCAACTGACTGCATTTGCCTGGGATGGTCCCGGGAAATCACTCAGTCCTGGGAAAACCATATGGTTGGTCACCCTATGACTAGTATATTGCAGCCTTCTGCTCTCCAGTCTCCTCTTTAATGCTGCAGTGGAGTAACGATGGCCACAGATTCTTTGACCCCTTTCCTATTGAGAAGTGGGGTCTGTATTCCCTACCCTTGAACCTGGGCAGTTCTGTGACTATATAGAATACGGCGGAAGTGATGCTGTAGCAGTTTCCCAGCTCAGGCCTTAAGACACTGGAAGCTTCCACTTGCCATCTCTTAGAACACTTTCTCTTGGGGAACTGAGCCACCAAGTAAGAAGTCTCTGTGACTGCCACGCTGAAGAGTTCACACGTGGCCACTCTTGTCAACAGCTGGACACAGCCTTCTTTCCGTCACCATGGCACCAGACGTGTAAGTGAAGCTGTCTTGGATCCTCCAGACCAGCTCATGCGCCAACTGAATTCCATCGCTGAAATCACTGAGTGATCTTAGTTGAGTCCATATTGAACAGGAGAATTGCCCAGCTGAGTCACATTCAAATTCCTGGCCCACAAAATTCTAAGGTATAATAAGGAAATGGTTGTGTCCTCAAGCTGCTGCATTTGGGGTAGTTTGTTATGAGGCTAGAGCTATCTGAGGTGAATGTCGAAACTGACCTAAATAAACCATCCTAATCTTTTCACTCACCACTCTAAACAGTAGCCCATCACCAAATAAGTGTTCCACACAAGATCTATGCCACCCTTGCCTAGTGTCAGCAGGCCTCTTCTGGATGGGCAAACAGTGCAAGGTGAGCTGAGATGCTGCCTCTGAATCCCTGCATCCGCTCTCCCTGCATCACCTTGGCAATGCCGTGTGGACACACTTCCTTCCCTCTGAGCTGGCCCATCTCTGTGCCCTATACTCCAAAGACTCCTTCCCGATGAGAATTACATCTTTCATTTCAGTCTTTGGCATGTCGTTAGCAATAACAGAATGCACCCTTGTAGGCTGCAGACTCCACCCCTGTAGGCTGCAGACTCCACCAGGTGAATTCTCACGCAGCCTCACATTTATCTAGAGCAGCAAACACTTGACTGCTCCTTTCCAATTTAGCTCCATGATGGAAAATCTGACTGATGAAACTATAGATTCCTGGAGGGCAAGCATTGTGTTTTAAGTGTCCTTGGGTCCCAACAGTTTCTCTCTGGATGGATGAATACATTCTCACCACTCTGGCAGCAGTAGTTAGCTTTACTTCTGCTACTTCCCTTGCCTAATATTTTCACTTAAGCCCTTTCAGTGTCTCCTCATTCCTGGAGAGGTTAGGTCTTAAGAAAGAAGAGAGCCTACTGTTAGCGGGGAATTGTTCAATAAGAAAGGAGAAAAAGGATTCTGCCTCATTTGGAGACTCCTAAGCTTTCAGTTCTCACTGAGTAATTTGCTTCTGATTTTGTTTCTGGTTGAAATCTTTCAAGGTTCTTGGACAACGGGAAAAAGGCAAGTGACAGATATATTCATTTGTGACGCATTGGGGTGACAGGAAGAAATGTCAAGGGTATAAGGCTCATAGAGTCAGCTGGTAGGGGTCAGCTGTATGGGAATGTGTTCCCTAAAGAATCTCGGATATTGGAGCTGTAAGGGGCTGATAAGGAAAAGAAGAGTAGGTACATGGTGACAGAGATGATGATCCAATTAGGACAAGGACTCTCATCTCTAACCTCCTGGTCAAGTGCCCTTGACACTACATTATGTTATAATAATGCAGGTTTCTAGGTCAAGGTGAGGGGCCCACATGCAGTTGTCTCTCCATTCTCTCTCCAAGTGCCATTGGAATGTTGACGCAGAAGTTCCAGAGGAAATAAACCTCCGAAAGTGTGGAGACTGGGAGCAGGTTAATCATCCCGTGAGAGTTACTAATGACTGTCTGGATGGCAGATGGCAAACGGGGAGCACATTGACAGGTGAGTATATAGAGGAACCCACCACTGCTGGGCTGAAGACTGCATCTCAGCCTGGAGCCCTTCTCCCCAGGAGCCCCGGGGATGCTGGACGCCTGCAGTCACCACGTAGAGAGAGTTAGTCTGGGAGGTGGGATAGTAAATGGTGGAGGGAGACAGCCTGTGGCAGAGCTGTGCCAATTGCCCCCCTTCACCACTCTCAGGCATCTGTGCTCCCCTCACCCGCCCGTGGAGCTGCAGGAGAGCCAGCAGTCATGGGTTCATCCCTGGGCCAAACCTGGAAGCATGATCAGCTACACCTGTCACAAGAGCTGCCTGGGGAGAGAGCGAGGGCTTACCAGGTGGAGGGCTGGAGTCCCAAAGCCTCTTGATGCTGGCGTGGTTTTTTCTTTTTCCATTTTAAAAGAAATTATAGTATAGTTGATTTACAATATTGTATTAATTACTGCTGTACAGCAAAGTGACTCAGTTATATATGTGTGTGTGTGTGTATATATATATATATATATACACATTCTTTTTCATATTCTTTTCCACTGTGGTTTATCACAGGATATTGAATATAGCTCCCTGTGTTCTACAGTAGGACCTTGTTTTTTTATCCATTCTATATATACCAGTTTGCATCTGCTAATCCCAAACTCCCAGTCTTTCCCTCCCCCTTGGCAACCACCAGTCTATTCTCTATGTCCGTGATTCTGTTTCTTTTTCATAGATAGGTTCATTTGTGTCATATTTTAGAGTCCACATATAAGTGATATCATATGGCATTTGTCTTTCTCTTTCTGACTTCACTTAGTATGATAATCTCTAGATGCATCCATGTTGCTGCAAATGGCATTATTTTATTCTTTTCTATGGCTGAGTAATATTCCATTGTATATATGTACCACATTTTCTTTATCCGCTCATCTGTCGATGGACATTTAGGTTGTTTCCATGTCTTGGCTATTGTGAATAGTGCTGCTATGAGCATAAGGGTGCATGTATCGTTTTGAATTATAGTTTTGTCTGGATATATGTCCAGGAGTGGGATATACGGTAATTCTATTTTTAGTTTTCTGAGGAACCTCCACATGGTGTTCCACAGTGGCTGTACCAATTTACATTCCTACCAACAGTGTAGGAGGGTTCTCTTTTCTCCACACCCTCTCCAGCATTTGTTATTTATAGGTTTCTTAATGATAGCCATTCTGACCAGCATGAGGAGGTACCTCATTGTGATGCTGGCATTTTGAGGGGATTCTCAGCAGTAACCAGATCCCAGGATCACATCCTGGCTATGTCCTCACATGGCCTTTTCTCTGTGTGCTCACCTCTTTGGTTTCTCTTCCTCTTCTTCTAAGACACCAGTCCTATTGGATTAGAGCCCCACACTTATGACTTCACTTAAGCTTAATTACTTCTTTGAAGTCCCTATCTCCAAATACAGTCACATTCTAAGGTACTGGGGGTTAGGGCTTCAACAGACGAGTTTTGGGGAGACACAGCTAAGCCCATTATGCCCATCCATAGGAGAGTGTTTGAATAGACCATGAGATAGCCACGTGTTGGAGTACCATGCATCTGTGAAAAGAAAAAGTACAAGGATACTGTCTCTGAACTGATGTGGGGCAATATCCAAGATGTATTCTTTTTTTTTCTTTGTGGTACACGGGCCTCTCACTGTTGTGGCCTCTCCCGTTGTGGAGCACAGGCTCCAGACACACAGGCTCAGCGGCCATGGCTCACGGGCCCAGCCGCTCCGCGGCATGTGGGATCCTCCCGGACCGGGGCACGAACCCGTGTCCCCTGCATTGGCAGGCGGACTCCCAACCACTGAGCCACCAGGGAAGCCCCAAGATGTATTCTTAACTGATAAAGAGCAGGGTGCAAAATACTCTGTGTTATGTAGGAAAAATACGTACATGCTTATATATGTATACATGTAGTATTACCTTCAAATAGTCCCTGAAAATGGACTATTTTCACATTGGATTACTGACTTCTAATACCTGTCCTTCAACCTTTAGTTCTTCCTAATTAATGAATCAGCTAATTGCCATACTTTCTGCCACTTAACTTTGATCAGTGGATCTTCTCAAAACTGAGTTAAATTCTAATTAACCAAGATTTTATTGATCTAATGATACTTCTAATTAGTTGTCACTGTCACAAAATCACATGTAAGAGTATTTTTTAAAGGACTTGGGGATTTAACCTGACAGAGAAAATTTTTAGGATTTAGGAATGCTTTAGGCTACAAGAAGCCAAAAAGTCAACTACAAGTTGCTTAAACAAATAGAGGTTTATTTTTCTCTGTAGCAGATGTTGCATATATCAGCAGCCCAGGATAATTCTTAATGCAGACAAGATCCTTCTGACTTTCTTTTCTATCTACTCCGTCATTCTTAAGTGTGTTGGCTTGTTGCCTCATGGTTGCACTGTGCCTGCTGCAGTTCCAAGCATCACGTCTGCATTTAACTCACAGAAAAGTAGGAAAGAACAGAGACAACCTATTCTGTCTCTTTTTATTGGGAAAGCAAAGCCTGTCTCAAATCCTTCAGTGATCTTTTCCTGACATGTCACTGGTTAGAACTAGTCACATGGCAACTTTTGGCTGCACAAGGTGAGTAATAAGGAAACAGGATTGTCACAGTTGACTTAAATCAATCAAGATTCATCACCTGTGGCTGGACATATCACCCCTGTAACAAAGATGAAATTTTGTCAGCAAGTAAAAGTAACTAACATTTCTGCCATGCTTCTAGAGAAGAGATAACTGAGAGACTGTTCTTCTCTCAGTGAAAATCCATCTTTACTTATCTCTGTCTGTCACCTTCTTTTATCTGCCGTGTTTTAGCTAGCCAGTGAGCCACATCTAATTCCCTTTACATCTGTCTTCCCATATGCGTTTCTGGGGACTCTCTTCCCAATCAGTCCTGCAGGAACTCTGCCCTCCCCACTCACGTCCAGCTATTCAACACATTTTTATTACAAAGGTAATAATACACAAAAGTGGGGGCAAAAGAGAAACTCAGATGTAACCAATGAAACATCAAAATGATAAAAAACACAACACTAATTTTCGCCCTCACAAAACAAAGCATTGTGAGAGCTGGCACTAAAATGAAAAAATGATTGGTGAATATTGTCTAAATTTGGGTTCTTAAGAAACAGTGGGACCAGGAATTGAATGCAAGTAATTTATTAAGGAGATGATCACAAACAACATTGGTAGGTGAATGGAAGGTGGGAGAGGAAGGGGATGGCTCTGATGAAGCTACAAAATGAAGCCAGGGCTTTCCGGGCAAACAGAGCTTAATCGAACCCCCAGGACTCAGTGTAGAACAAGCATCTCTGAGCTGTCACACATTAAGGGAGAGGGAGCTGGGGTATTTACACTTCTACTTTCACTTGTTGTTGGCTGAGGGCTGCTACAGGACATGGGCATCAATTCCCGGTACTTGTAGCCTCCTAGGTTTGGGCACAGTGGGCTCCAACCACCCAAGTAAGCCCTCAGGTAATTGGAGGTCAGGCAGTTGTACACGATAATGGCAAGGAAAAGGGTATATGGGCAGGTCATTGACAGCAGCTGCTGTAGGTGTACTCAAGTCCCACTGCTCATTGGAAATGAAGGTAGAACCATAAGCAACTACTGAAAGGAGTGGAAAAGCAGAAGAGCTTGAAACATCTGGAAACAGAATCATTGAGCATTGGCTGCCATTTTGGGATCTTCAGAGTTTCCTAAGACCTCAAGAGTAGAAGATATCATCCAATACTCCCCACAGTCAGGACACCAGTCCACGGACTGCCTGGCCCAAAGATCCACTCATGGAATCAGATGAGAACCATGAATCCAGCTAAGGTAAAGGGCATTGGTGTTTAATCTGCACTAAATAAACACATTTTTATTTCTGGTGATTCACAGAAGACAGTGGTTGTTGACTAAAAAGCCAAAAGCTTTCTGTCACCGTTTGCTGGGTTGTTCCAGCCCTTAAGAGAGGCAAGATGTCTCTGGAATCCTGGGATCATTAGGACTGAATTGGTTTGTCCCAGGAGCAGGACTCAAAGGAATAGATCTTGATAAGGCATTGTGTTTCTTTTCTTTCTTTTTTAAAATTTTATTGAAGTATAGTTGATTTACAATGTTGTGTTAATTTCTGCTGTACAGCAAAGTGACTCAGTTTTTATATATATATATATATATATATTCTTTTTCATATTCTTTTCCATTATAGTTTTTACCAGGGTACTGAATATAGTTCCCTGTGCTATACAGTAGGACCTTGTTGTGTATCCATTCTATATATACCAGTTTGCATCTGCTAATCCCAAACTCCCAATCCATCCATTCCGTAAACCTCTCTCTCCCTTGGCAACCACAAGTCTGTTCTCTATGTCTGTGAGTCTGTTTTTGTTTTGTAGATATGTTCACTTGTGTCTTTAGATTCCACATATAAGTGATATCATATGGTATTTGTCTTTCTCTTTCTGACTTGCTTCACTTAGTATGATAATCCCTAGGTCCATCCATGTTGCTGCAAATGGCATTATTTCATTCTTTTTTATAGCTGAGTAATATTCCATTGTATATATGTACCACATCTTCTTTATCCATTCATCTGTCAATGGACATCCAGGTTGTTTCCATGTCTTGGCTATTGTAAATAGTGCTGCTATTAACATAGGGGTGCATGTATCTTTTGGAATTAGAGTTTTCTCCAGATATATGCCCAGGAGTGGGATTGCTGGATCATATGGCAACTCTAATTTTAGTGTTTTGAGGAACCTCCATACTGTTCTCCATAGTGGCTGCACCAATTTACATTCCCTCTAACGGTGTAGGAGGGTTCCCTTTTCTCCACACCTTCTCCAGCATTTATTTGTAGACTTTTAAATGATGGCCATTCTGATCGGTGTGAGGTGACACCTCAATGTAGTTTTGATTTGCATTTCTCTAATGATTAACGACACTGAACGTCTTTTCATGTGCCTGTTGTTCTTAAATAGATCTTATTGTGCAACGAAGGAATGTTTTTTATCCTTTGACCCACTCTGCAGGCAGGGCTGTACTTCAGCGCCCCTGGACAACCTCTCAGTGCTGCTGGCTGTCCCTGCCCTCTGTGAACCTGGGGCTCCAGCAACCCTGGCATAGTCCAGACTCCACGTGTTCACAGGCCTCCATGCCTTTGCCTCTTTGTGTTCCTGGTTCAGGCTTTTCCATCTCCCCACCTGCTGGACTCGTAACTGTCTTTCAAGGCCTCCCTCAAACGTCACTTCTTTTCCAGAGCTTCCTTCCCCATCTCCAATTCCTTGAAGTTTGAGTGTCCTCAAAAGCAAAACTTGTGACAAGACCTGGGTACACATAGTTTATTTGCACAAGTAAAGGAGTGGAGATGTGAGATGGGGAAGGGTGGGTGCAAAACCATTGAAGGTGGGTAAACAAACCAGTGAAGGGTCCCCGCTGTGGGTACCTGGGCTCAGTCCTGCTGGGGCCTCTGAGGGACTGTCTGTGTGCCTTGGAACTGGCCCGCCATGGATCAGGGAGGCTGGATACGTATCTGCCGACTCCATCCCTCCTTGGCTGAAGGTTGCCCCTGGGGGCAGTCAATCCCAGAGCTTCGCAGCTACGCTAAGCACAGCCTCAGTGAGACCCACACTGATGCCACAGAAAGCTCTTTCTCAAGCATAGAAGCAGAAGGGCTCAGGGTTTGAGGAGAGAAGTTGTCCGCGTGCATAGAAAACATCCACCATGGTATCAGGTGGACTCAAGGTGGACTGACCCACACTGCATCCTCCACCTGACCTCTTCCACGAACCCCTCCCTTGCCAGTACCCACGTGGCAGTTGGTGAAGCCCTTCACAGTAGCCTTACTGGCTCCATATTTGTTTGTTTTCTGACATCTAGGAAGCGCATTTTATGTTTCTGCTTTACATTTCAACCCTCAGAACAGCTCAAGGGGCAGGTACTATAATTACTCCCATTTAATAACAAGAAAACTGAGTCACAGAGAGATTAACTAATTTTGTGTTTATGTGCCTATCTCTGCTTCCAGACCGTGAGCCCCTGAAGGGCGTGGCCTTTGTGTTATGCTGTTTGTACACTCACTTCCAACCCACTGACTGGCATATAGTAGGTACTCAATAAATGTCACTTGGATCAGATTATTCAGAAGATTCAAAGTCACAGCGGAAAGTGGAAAGACATGCCTCGCATTGAACAATGTCATTCTGAGAACAGCTTTTCAATATTCAACAATGCCGGAATGATCAGACCGTACAAACTGAGTCTGTCAGGAAATCATCAGAAAGAAAGCAAACCATGTTGTGTGACCACTCACATGCCAACTACCTGCATTCCCTTGTCTTGGGCTTAACCATGAGTTTTAATAACTCTGTTTATACCTGAGTCTTATACAAATAATTGCAAATGGAATTAGTATTCAGTCCTTACCCTTTGGTGCGATGCTAAGGGACTACTCGGTACACAATTTCGTCTCTGCCCAGCATATATTGAAAATAGCCCAAAGTCACTGTCAAGGCATAAATGACGCAGGAGGAAAAGCATTGCTGCGGTTCTACTGAACAGATGGTCTGATGACGTTGGTGTCTCTAAATTACCTGCAGCCAAAGCAGATGGAAAAATTAACATCACAGCCCAAGCTTGACGGCAGGCAGGGAGTCGCAGAGAACTTTGGTCATGTGGGATGCTTTCTTTGCCTTATTTTCAAGTCCACTGGGGACCTTGTCCTCTTCACAAATTCCTCTAATAAAATAGCAAGCATGACTTCAGCCGATCCCACAACCACCACCATCCACGCAAGGTTGGAAGGCATGGCATTCAGTAGTGCCACTGCCACTAAAAACTGAGGTTGAGACTAAAAAGAAGTTATTAAATGTGTAAAGGTATTATGCGGATGAAAAGAAGCATCTCAGAGCTATAACTGAGTATGATGGCCCTGTGGGAAAAAAAATCATCATAATGGCTACATATTTAGCCCTCGGCACACTGTAGCTTGTGGGATTTTTCATTCCGTCTTGATCCAAGAGGCTGCACTGTAATTAACATTTTCACCTGGGACTGACTGCACAGCCCTTTATCTCTACCCATCTTGTTTCCTTGTTTACTATTGTGCCTTTTCCTGCCTGCCTGTGTCCAGAGCCTTTATTTCCTTTATGCAAAGTTGGCAGCTGTGTGAAGTGAGGCCTTCCGGCCTTAACTGTGGGTCTGTCCATCTATGCTGGATTACCTTGAGTCCGAGATCTAAAATCTCAGTCAGAGTCACAGAGCTTTCTCTTTACTGAGGAAGAAGTAGGCCTCTGGAGTTTCCACACTTGTCTGAGGACACAGAAGTGGCTGAAGACAAAACAAGAAGCCACGTGGACCTAAGGGCTCTACAAACCCCAAGTGCCCCTAACTCCCCTCTCTCACTCAAGGGGTGCAGACCTTAAAATAACTGGTTTATAGAGTTTGAACTCAAAGGGAACTCAGTAAGACCTGAGAAACAAGTTTTAAATGTATTTTTCTACAACATTCCAGTTCAGTTTTTCATGGCAATATAGCATGGTGCAAGGTTATCTTGGTTTAAGTTCTAGGAAACAGACCCCAAGACAAGAATCTGAGTGCAAGGAGTTTTCTTGAGAGGTAATCGCGTGAAGTGAAGAGAGAGGAGAGAGAAAGTGAGGCAGGGAAGGGAAAAGGCATGCCTCAGAGTATCCCAACGAAGAGGCGAGGGAGTTGGGGTGTGTATCCTCCGACTCTGATCTGTTACTCTATGCGAGAGCTGCTTCCAGGGGTATTGACTTCTCCATACATCTGGAACTTCTGCCACTGGGGCAAGAGAAAGGCCTCAAGTGGAGAGTGACCTATTGTTGCAATAGATACATCAGAACAACACCTGCTATGGGGGTTATGGGCAGAGCATAGCAGCAAATGGTCAGGTTTGGGTTCAAATCGGAATCCATTGACTTGCTCGATGAGCTCAGACAAGTTACTTTCCCTGTCTAATCCTCAGGTTCTTCCTCTGTGACTTGGAGAACAATACCATCACGAGACCCTGTGAGTCGTAAATGAGATGATAACACGGGTGAAGTGCTTGGCACAATGCTTGGTACACAGGAGGCCCTTGATATATGGTAGTGTTGCCATTATCGTTGTCTTTACCTGTGTCAAGTGCCTGGAGAAAGCATGGCACTGAGAATCCCAGCGTGTTACAGCACATTGGGACCTCAGCTAGCACTTAGGTCAACATCTCCATTTCACAGAAGAGGAAGCTTGAGGATGAGGAACATGGCTGTCTCAAGGGAAAACAAAATCCTCTGTTAGAGGGTGGCAAAGGCAGACCTGCACTGGGGCATCTGGCTCCATGTACAGTGCTCTTTCCATCTCCCTGGACTGTCTCCTTCAGAATTATTCATAGATTATAGATCTAGAAGGAAGAGTGAATCTTCATCCCAGCCTAGGATGGCAAACAGGTTTTCTCTCGCCACTTTGATAAATTAGCAGTGGCTGTCTGTGGGGCTGTGTTAACAAGGATTCTGATGACAGGGTGCATCAGGCCATGGGTGTGATTGATGATCAGTGTGCACCATTGACCTGGGAGAGCGTGTTGGCCGTGTGGGTATTAATTCTGTTGAAGGAACTGAGAAAGCTGACTGCTGGACTTGGGAGTCATCACCACAGGAATGCGATAATTATTTTGTTTGTTTTATTGCAATAATAATGCATATTCATTGTAGAAAAACTCTACAATGAGAAATATAAATGAGAAAATTAAAATTGCCTCTACAGCAAAGAAAAGAAGTGATCCCTGGAACTGATTCTGGGTCTCCGAACTCAGAATCAGATGACCTGGGACTGAGAAAGGAGGCTAAAAACAGAAATTATTTGAGGGTGTGTATAAGGAGTCATGGATTCCCCACATCTGGATACAGAACAGCAGGCAGCCAGGCGTTTAATCCCAGGACCACCCATCCACCCTCCCAAGAAAGTGAAAGAAAAAAAGTCACATTTCCCCACATTGGTCTATAGATTCAATGCAATTCCAAGCCCACAAACTCCAGTAGGTTTTTCATAGAATTAGCAGGCTGATGCTAAAAGTTATCTGGAAGAGTAAGAGGCCAGAAGAGTGAAGGCATTTCTGAAGAAGGAGAAGAAGAAGGGGAGGCTTACCTTACAGATAACCAGACTTATTATGAAGCTATGGTAATTAAGACAATGTGGCGCTGGTACCATAGTAGATAGACTGACCGATAGGCTACAGTACAGAGCTCTGGAACAGACCCGTGTACCTGTGGAACTTTGATGTGTGTGATAGGATCAGCCTGGCGGCGGGAAAAGGAGGGACTCTAGTAAGTGGAGCTAAAAACGTGCTTGTCCACATGTATAAAGACGAAACTGGCCTCCACGCATACCAGAGCCCAGAATACCGCCAGATGAATTGAAGTCTGTAATTATAAGAGCAAAACTTTAAAGTTATTAGCAAGAAATATAGGTTAATGTATTTTTCTGACCTTCAGGGAAAGAAAGGACTTCTTAAATAAGGCATGGGAAGGACAGATCTGAGGACATCTCAGCCAGGCCTACGGGAAAGCCCGGCACCGGAACGCCCCGGTTCTGGCGCCCCTTCCACGCTCAGTCTCTGCCTGGAAGCAGCCCCGGGGGGAGCACAGCCTCGGCGAGGACACGTGGCACGTTCACCCCGCGAGGTTCTCTCTATGGGGCGATCTGAGTGGCACGTTCCCGTGGCTGCCACCTGCCAGGGCTGACCTGACCCGGTTTCATGTGAACTCTGAAAAAGTCCAATAAAATGTCCTGAGCGGGCCACTGTCCCGACCAAACTCCCTAGTTAGACAGACGTACCAGGAAGGGTTTTCTTCACAGAGTACAGAACGCTTGTAAGCCCGTTAAGCAGGCACGGCATTTCTTCAAGGAGATAGAGGCAGCTCACCGAATGGCTAGGAGGACCAGAGAGTCTCATGCAGTGGCCATGCAGTCTGCACAGCCCCCAGACCAACCCTCAGGATTGCTGCAGTGGAAATCACAGCAGGCACAGATACCACATGCCACCCCACTTGTTTCTAGAGTTTCCACGCCTGCGGGCTCTGGAAGCTGGATATCTTCACCAGCAACACTTCTGGGTGGTTCTACCTCCTCAGCATCACCAGCCTACACCGTGAAGTCTCCACGGGGGCCTCTGATGAGGGAAGCCTGGGTCCCATGCCTGGCCCAGCTCAAAGGAGGCTGAGAAAGCAATTTCTGCCTTATTTGTCACCACCTCATCTCTCCCTTTTTATTTCTACAAACTTTCATGCCAGGTTCAATCTGCAAATGTATAGATTATTTTTTAATAACTGCAGTTTTGCAGTACTTTTCATACCAAGAGCACTGTGTGACGCCATAAGTAAAACAACTCTGAAATCCCAAGTCTGGATTACTTCAGGGAGACTAGATGGCCCCGATCATGGCACACGGGTTCTTGGCGCTCTCTGAATTTGTCCCTAGATTTGAGTGTCCCTAGATTCCACCCTACTCTGGGATACAAGCTCTTTGTTCACTGCCTTGCCGCATGAGTCTCCAGCAGGAGCTGGCTACATGACAAGGTTACTTTACTTCAAGCAGTGATCGGGAGATTTGAGAAGTGAGCGTGGAGGATTGGGAAAGTACAGTCCAAGAAGAGGTACCTGAGGCCAGTTGAAGGGATGACGTGGCAGGTTGTGTTACCAGCACAGAGTCATCCCGTTCCTGCTGCATGGCTCTTTGCAATGTGACTTTGCTGCTCCTCCATCCAGAGGTGGAGTCTATACCCTCTTAAAACCCGGCTGGCCCTGGAACCCTCCTGCACTGTTGGTGGGAATGTAAATTGGTGCAGCCGCTATGGAGAACAGTATGGAGGTTCCATAAAAAACTAAAAGTAGAGCTACCATATGATCCTGCAACCCCACTCCTGGGCATATATCTGGAGAAAACCATAATTCAAAAAGACACATGCACCCCTATGTTCCTAGCAGCACTATCTACAATAGCCAAGACATGGAAGCAACCTTAATGTCCATTGACAGATGAATGGATAAAGATGGAATATTACTCAGCTATAAAAAAGCATGAAGTAATGCCATTTGCAGCAACATGGATGGACCTAGAGATTATCATACTAAGTGAAGTAAGCCAGGCAGAGAAAGACAAATACCATACGATATCACTTATATGTGGAAACTAAAAAGTGATACAAATGAACTTATATACAAAACAAATAGACTCACAGTCATAGAAAACATATTTATGGTTACCAAAAGGGAAAGGTTGGGGAGGGATAAATTAGGAGTTTGAGATTAGCTGATACACACTACTATATATAAAATAAATAAATGACAAGGTCCTACTGTGTAGCACAGGGAACTATACTCAGTATTTTGTAATAACTCTACAATGGAAAAGAATCTGAAAAAGAATATATATATGTATGTATATAAGTATGTATGTGTTTATATATATATGTGTCTATATGTATGTATAATATGTATTCATATCATATATGTATATAGAAGAATATGTATATGTATAACCAAATCACTTTGCTGTACACCTGAAACATTGTTAGTCAACTGTACTTCAATTTTTTTAAAAAAGGATATAAAGAGGGCTTCCCTGGTGGTGCAGTGGTTGAGAGTCTGCCTGCCGATGCGGGGGACACGGGTTCATGCCCCGGTCCGGGAAGATCCCACATGCCGTGGAGCGGCTGGGCCCGTGAGCCATGGCCGCTGAGCCTGCGCGTCCGGAGCCTGTGCTCTGCAACGGGAGAGGCCACAACAGTGAGAGGCCAGCGTACAGCAAAAAAAAAAAAAAAAAAGGATAAAAAGAAACTGGGCTGGCCCTGTGACTTGCTTTGACTAATGGAATGTAGTGGAAGGAATGTCATGCAAACTGCAGAGCCTAGACCTCAGGGGGCCTTGCAGCTTCGGCCTTTGGACATCTGGAGTGCTGCCCTGTGGCTACTGTGTCACAGAGAAGCCCAGATGGAAGGCCACGTGGGGAGGGAGGCCAACAGCCTAACTATTCCTGCTGGGTCTAGTCCCCAGCTGACTTTCCATGAGTGAGCCCAGCAGAAACCACCCAGGTTCAATCCAGGTTCATAAAAAATAATGCATTTTTATTTCTCTGAGCCACTAAGTTTTGGAGTCGTTTTTTATGCTGCAATAGACAACTGAAATAGATATAATCAAGGTCTTGAAGGCACTCTGATGGTTGAGAAGTTAGGTAACAAGTAGATGGAGAGTTTATTTATCAGACACCTTATGTATATAACTCATTTAATCTTCCTAACACCGGTATGCTATAGGTACTACTGTACCGCTGGGGAAAACAAGGCACAGAGCGGTGACGTAACTTGCCCAAGGTCACGTGGTTGGTAGGTGGCAGGTCTGAAGCTTGACTTTGTGTCTGCCTGATTCCAAAGTCTTTGCTCAAGACCACACTGCCACACTGACACCAGCACTTAGAATGAACCAACACAAAGTAATAAAGGATAAACAGAGACGACGAAGTAACACTCAAGCTTTTATAACTCTTGCTTTCTGTGTTTATTTCCTAGTTAAAGATTACTTTCTGCAAGAAGGGAGGAATGATTTTTGAAATGATGACGTGCATTCCTATTCAGAATGCATTCCTTCTGTTTCAATAATTCCTTCCTTGACTTATTATTGTATAAAAGATGGATATTCTGGGCTTCCCTGGTGGCGCAGTGGTTGAGAGTCCGCCTGCCGATGCAGGGGACACGGGTTCGTGCCCCGGTCCGGGAAGATCCCACATGCTGCAGAGCGGCTGGGCCCGTGAGCCATGGCCGGTGAGCCCGCGCGTCCGGAGCCTGTGCTCTGCACGGGAGAGGTCACAACAGTGAGAGGCCCGCATACCGCAAAAAAAAAAAAAAAAAAAAAAAGGATATTCTGAGATTGACTTGGGTTATAAGAAGTATGAGGATGGGAAAATTCGAACAGACTTGTGAAAAATAAACAGAGTTGCATTGACTAATAATTCCTGTCAAGGCAGAATGCCTTCTAAAGCAATGACTGATGTTCGTTCATTCAACACAAGCATTCAACACAAGTTGAGTAATTACTAAGTGCCAGGCATTGTGCTAATTTCCAGGAAGACAAATATGATCTTTTCTAACACTCAAGTACTGTGTAGTCTAGTTAGAACAGAAAATTAAACAAAATCCCAGCATATGAATTTACTAGTTGTTTTTCCCAAATTAAAAAAATATCAGTGATGTGAAGAAAAAGTTGCTTTGAGTTGATTTTCTAATTAAAGTGATAGAGCTGCAAAAATTAAGTTGTGATCTCCTGTATGACCAATGCCTATGTGATTACACACCACACATTTATTTCATTTCCAGTAAATGTTAATTACCCTCCAAAGTCTGGAATCCAGAACCTGGTAGGAACTTATCTCTTCATGGAACCATAAAGAAGATTCAAATTATAGATGAACCTAGAAGAAAATAATTCGAAATTTCCTGGAAGGCAACAGGTTTCCTTCAACCTCTTGTTTTTTTGCCTCTTGGATCGTGCAGAAAAAATCTAGCTTAGAACTATGTCCGTATTTGATGACTATCATTTATTTAATAAGAACCATATTAGAAAATTGCTTTCAGAGGAGTGTTTCACAATGATGGAGGGGATGTTCTAGCCCCTGCTGAGTGAAGCTGGACATGTTCCTTGCCTTCTCTGTGCCTCGGTTTACCTATTTGTAAAGGCCGTTGGATGAGATGATAACTGCGATCTTCCCCAGATGTGAATTTGTGAGGTTCTTGAAAGAGCTCTTGTTGGTTATTGGCTGTTTTCTCTAGCTACTGACTACATCTTCTTAAGAAATCAAAGACAAAATTCCTCAGGGTTCTTCACATCAACTTGATTTCACTTTTCTCTCTTGATCTTCACCTGGAATTTAGTTTTTTAAGGTTGAATTTCTTATATTGTTTTCTAGGCTAAGGCATATAGGGTGTGTATAGGTTGTATGTTTGTGTGTGTGTGTGTGTGTTGTATTGTCGCGGTTTCCCTTTTGAAGTTTCACTAGAAGATGGGCACAGTTCACCATAATGAGACTGATGCTTACTTCCTAAGATTGGGGGAATTTGAAAAACTGCTGGCTTCCGTGTTAGCCATCTGCTGGGCTTATATAATCCACCCAGCAATAAAACGCGAGGCTCTCCGTATGCTCCTCTCGGGCCCTGGGTGAAGGAGTGATGGGCTGGGAGTTCAGTTATCCATGTTGTAGTCCTGATTTGGCACCCAGCCCAGCAAGCCGTGTGATGAAGAACAGCTTCCTCGATCGGGACCTTAGTTTCTTCATCTGTACAATGAGCTGCACTAGAAGATCACATCTACCTAGAATGTCTGGAACCTATTTAGGTGTATCTAACACTGTTTTAGGAGTTTAGATAAACTGAGTTCAAAATAGCACAATTAACCCCGAAACGATTTTAGCGTGTATAATAGGTGTGTGTTCAACTGCACTTTGGTAATTAAAAGAGAAGCGACCTGCCCAAGAATCATCACAATTGGCGCCTTGACTACAGGACCTCAATAGTATCCCTGAAGTTGGCAATCGTGCTCCACGCTGCCCTAAGTGCCAGCTCTGAGCCCTTTCGCGTTTGTAGCTGCCGGAGCCACATCATCATCATCCCCCAGAAAATAACTTCCATCATTACAAGCAGTGGAGGAGCTGAGATGGCCTGGACAGTTCCCTTCTAGGAGCTCATCCTCCAAGAGGGGACATTTACACAATTTTTAGGGTACTAAGTTGAGCTGATGGTATGAGACCCATGGAGCGGGTTCTCTAGGGCAGAGTCTCCCAGCCCTGACACTACTGATATTTTGAGCTGGATAATCCTGATTGTGGGGGACTTTCCTATGCATTGTAGATATTTAGTAACATCCCTGGTTCCTACCCATCCCATGCCAATAGCACCCCTCCCCCCAGGTGTGAGAACCAGAAACGTGTCCAGATTTTGCCAGATGTCCCCCGGGGGCAAAATCAGCCTCTGGATAGATGGACTTTCGTGTTGTCGGAAGCAGTCCTTGAGACAAAAAACTGGGTGCAGGTAGTTAATTGGGGGGGTCCTCTCAGGAAACATCGTGAGGGGTTGGGGAAGTGAGTCAGGGAGGGAGGAGAACCAGTAAAGAATGTGCTAATGAACGTGTTACTACTACTCCGGTTGGGCAGCGGTCAGCCTCACTGGGGGGCCTCCGGGACTGTGCAGAACACACCTACAAATGGTCCCATCGAAGCTGCGGTATTTATTGTGCATCACACCGTGCGAGGGGCGGTGTGTCAGCCTCCTTGCCTGACTCACGCCATCCCCAGATTTTTCCTTTGATTCAGATCATTTTTAGCCTTTTGACAGCAAGGCATATCTTTTTTTTTTTAATGCATGGTTAATGTAAGTATTTTTTTTTTTAATAATTCTATCTTTTGGATGTTCAGCTCTACTGTAGCTAGGCTAGGAAATTTCCAAAGTCCTCCCAACACCAACATTCAAGGACTCTACCTGGGGATCTGAGGCCGACCCTGAGGAAGCTGAAGAATAGAATAGAGCACAGCCTGATCCAAGGTAGGGGGGTGGGTGGAGAGGTGCTCATTCTTTGCCTTGCATATTGAACATGGAAACAATGCCAGAGAGCAGGGAAGCCTTCCCACACTGTCAATTCTCACTAAAGGCGCTTTCGTAACCACGACTTCACTGCTGCATTGACACTGCAGTGGCTTCGCTGACAGCCTTCAAGAGATACCATCAAGACTTTGTCACATACATTGAACCATTTAGACAGAACTTAGGTGACAATAGAATGAACTTCATCTGGACCGGGGTGGGGGCAGAGGAACAAATTCTCAAAAATCAAGTCTGTGCCAATTCAACCTTCCTTCATCTTCTTCTCTCATAATCTAGCTTAAACCTGTTATTGAACCATTTATCAATTGGGGGCATAAGGAAGACATGTTGGGAAAATCAAATTTTAGCATGAAAGAGATAAATAGCTGTCAGTCATCTCAGCAAATGACGGACTGGTGAGAATCTTCCTTTTTTCTAATGGCATTTGTTTTCTTAACATCAAAACTGTTTAGATAATCCCTTGTGAATCATAAGATTGTATCACTTTCTGGCAAAGAAAGTTTTGACATACAGCCACTAACTTGGCCATAGCTTTTGATTTTCCTCCAAGGAGTTCAAAGCACTTTCACTTAGGCAGTATCATCTTATTTAGCTTTGTAAAACGGAGGCAAAAGAAGAGAGGGAGGATGGACACATATGGGTCTTTGTTTGACCAATGGGAATGTTAAAGTGCAGAAGATACATACGTGGCTTGGCCAAAGTAACCCAGAGAGTTCTGAGCTCTCTGACAGGAGTCTCCCGAATCTTAGGGCTGTATACATTCCCCGGATCTGGAATACAACCCTGGCAAGATTTGCTGTTTGAGAAACCTGCATGTAGGAAAATATGTCCAGGATTCTGAACAGAAAGGTCTGCCTAGCAACTTGAAAAATGCACCCTAGGCCAGATTCGAGGTCTGTGGCGCGACTCGTATCCTGGCCGGAACAAAGAGCAGAGATGTAACACCAGCTGAGCCTTTTTTTTTTTTTTTTTAATATTAAGAAACAGAAAATAATCATCCCCTTTCCTGCCAAACAAGGCAGTGCAAAGACCATCCAAACCCACCTTTCTTGAAAACCCGTGTGATCTGCTTTTCAAGGGGAAGACAAAAGCGCCAGGAATAGACAATGGTTCTAAAACACTGGCTGACTTTTGAATATTCATGACTATTCTGATGCAAATGAATATTTCAAATTGAGCTGTTTTTGCAGAGGTGCTGTTGGAAATGTGTACACTTATGAAATTGCTTTTCTAGTTCCCCAACAACTACTTCCTTTGCTTATTTATAATTCTGCTAGCAGGTTTCCCAGGTGTCAGCCTTTGGCTGGAGTTTCAGCTGGTTTCTTTTCACCAAAAACTAGGGCTACGGTTTAGCCTAACCCACAAGGAAAAGCCCAGCTTTGTTTAATTGGAGCCAGGTCCCTCCAATAGGCCTTCCTTGTTCTGCCGGCGGCCAAAGAGTCTTATCACACATCAGATGGTTTTTCTTTTGAGGTAACCTCAAACCAAAGCTCACTGCTCCCTAAAGAACAAAGAGAGGGTAAGAACAGTGTGCCCGTGCCTGGGAGCGCTCAGATGGTCAGGAAGTCAGGAGGCCTGTTTGGATTTTGCAGACTTGGCACCAGAAGGGTCTCACTTTGATGGGCGTTGGGTGTGGCATGTACTTTTGCCAGGTCAAAGGACTTTGAAGAAGACACATAGACCCCATGGGCTGATTGAGACTTGGAGACCCCCAAAGCGCAGTGAGTGTTCAGACCCCTCGAGGCAGCCGTGGGATCGCCTACCCTCTCCAGGCTGGTTGCAGGCAGAAAGCACTGGTCATGCCCAGGAGGAAGATGGGGGGCGAAGGAGGTGGTCATTGCTGGAGGGAAGAAATGGGTCCCTGTGAAGCCAAGGTCAGTTTCTGAAGGGAGAGGGCGGTTCCTGAACTCTGTCTGTGCAAGGCCAGTGAAGGAAGCGGCCATGGAGCTTCCCACGTCTCTTGTAGGTGGAGTAAGCCTCTGTGTTTTAGACACCTGCTGGGACAGGGCAGGGAAGACCTTGTCCCAGGCCAGCAGGGTCCCATTGGAGGACAGGATGCTCTCTGCTAGGCCTTTGACCCACCTGGGCTCCTTGCACAGCCCCCAGTGACCCTCCTGGAAGGACATGGACGTGGCCTCGGACATCATTCCTTGCATAGTCCTTGGACGTACGTCCTTGCCGGACAGTCTTCATCTCTCCTATCCAGCCCTCCACCCACAAATACCCCATGGGTCACTCTTTCCTTGTACCCATGGAGAGGACCCTGACTCATGTTTATTCAATGGGTACCACCCTTACAATCTGCCAGGCCCTGTGCTGGGCTGGGCACCTGAGGTGAATCCAGCATGGGCTCTGTTCAGTTATCTGGTCTATAGATCGAAACTTATTTCCTATCCCCAACCTGTCTCTCTGTCCCATGACTACTGTCACCACCATCTCTTCCTATGGTGTTTTCTTCACCCAGGGTACCCTCTCCTCTCAGCTCCAATTTTGCAAAACCTGTGCTCACTTCTGAGGTTTGCAAGAGTTGCCTTTTCTATTCCGCCTCCCCTGGTTTTTCCTTTTCCTCCCAATTTCTGTAACATACCTGTTCTGTGCAGCGTAGCATACAATTTAAATGGCCTAACTTGGGTGATTATTTTGGGTGTGTGAACTAGTCTTCTTCGAGGGTTGGAGTCGTATTTTACCCTGAATCTCTTCTTAATCCTCCCTTCCCACCTCAACACTCTGCAAACTGAGCACATGCTAAATGTCCAATAAATACTGTTGGTTTTTAGAGTCAGAGTGCTCTGATGAGGATGATATGTTGGTCCTGACAGCTCCCCAGTAGGGGTGGAGACAGGTGAGGAAGCCCATCTGTAGCCCAAGCTTCTGGTCAAGTAGAGCAGCTCTATTTCTGAAGTAGACCCTGAATATACAAGGAAGATATTGGCAATTCATAACCAAAAGGTAGAAAACACATTTATATAGAGAGTAGGGCTCATTCATTTGCTTCCAGATCAAGGAAAGGTTCTATTCTATAAAAAAAAAGTTGTAAATGTCATCAAATGTCTCCGGTGACCTTTGGCACGTTACTTAACCTTTTGGAGCTTCACTTTCCTCATCCGCAGAATGGGAATAATGACAGTGCCTACCCAATAGGGTTGTTGGGAAGGTTAAATTAAATTATGCATATAAACCATTTAGCCCAGAATCTAGAAAAGAGTAGATATTCAATTAATGATTGCTATTATACTTCATATCATTGTTATTGTCCCATTAAACCAGTATTTCCCAGAGTCTAGTAAGTGGATTATTTAGGTAATTTTAGGAGGTACATTGATTGACTTTTAAAAAATTTTAATGCGTGCTAGGAAAAATATTATTTTGTCACATTCATGATTTCATGGATATTATTTCTATTTATTTATTGCTGTATAACACACCATCCCTAAACTTCGTGGCTCTCGACAACGATAACTTATTATTTCTTTGGGTTTGTGAACTGGGCTAGGCTCAGCCAGTCAGTCCTCCTCGTATTCATTCACATGTCTGCCACCTGAGCTGGGATGGCTGGAACAGCTGGGGCTCGTTGGGAATCTCTCTCCTTCTGCATGATCTCATCCAGGCAGCTGGACCTCTTTACGTGGTGGCTCAGGGCTCCAAGAGCAAGTGTTCCAAAAGGACAAGTCCCATTGTGCAGGTGTTAATTCTCTGCTTACGTCATACTAGCTAGTGTCCCGTTGACCAAAGCAAGTCACGTGGCCAAGTCCAGAGTCAGTGTGGGAGGGACCGCACGAGGGTGTGAATGCTGGAAGGTACGGTCCACTGGGGGCCACCAGTGTAGCAATCTTCCACAGTCATGGTACACCCACGGCCTCACAGCTAGTAAGTGTCCGCACCGGGATCTGGAGCAGTCTGGCTCCAGAATCTGTGGTCTGAACCGCCAGGAAAATCTCCTCAAGCAGAGCGTTTCATTTATCTATCTCCAAACTTAACGACTTAAAGCAACAAATATCTCAGGGCCTTCGTTGGTTCTGTGGGCTGTGAATTTAGGTAGGTCACAGCAGAGAGGTGCTCATCCGTACTTCACCGTGTCTAGGGCCTGGCTGGAAGGACTCAAATTGCCGCGAGCTGGCTGGGATTGTTCAGCTGGAGTCATAGGTCTGGGGGCGTGGTTCTAACCATCTGCTGGGTTCTTCTGTTCTCCCCATGTGACCTCCCATGGGATTAACTTCTGGGCTTCTTCACAGCTTGGTGGTCTCAGGGTGGCCAGAGTTGTTACATCTCGTTTGCTGACTTCTCTTCAGTGAGCGAGGCAGAAGCTGCCAGGCCTCTCGGAAGGTAGCCTCAGAACTGAAGCCATTTCACCCCTGCCATACTGTCTTGGTGAAAGACAGTCACAAAACCGGTCTAGATTCAAGGGGAGGAGAAACGGACTCTACTTTTGGTGAGAGAAGCAGCATGAAGGTGCAGGCAGGGAAGGAATTGATCGAGGCCACACTTGGATACTTTCTACCACAGTATGCTTAAAGTCTAGAATAAGGGCTTCCCTGGTGGCGCAGTGGTTGGGAGTCTGCCTGCTGATGCAGGGGATGTGGGTTCGTGCCCCAGTCCGGGAAGATCCCACATGCCGCAGAGCGTCTGGGCCCGTGAGCCATGGCTGCTAGGCCTGCGCGTCCGGAGCCTGTGCTCCGCAACGGGAGAGGCCACAACAGTGAGAGGCCCGTGTACCGCAAAAAAAAAAAAAAAAAAAAAAAAAAAAAAAGTCTAGAATAACACTAATTTAAGGTTTTGTTTTGTTCTTAAATAGACAGGGTTTTTTTAAAAGAGCATTTTAGGTTCACAGCAAAATTGAGAGAAAGGTACAGAAATTTTCCATATAGCCCCTGCCCTTGCCAATACATCGCCTCCCCCATTATCAACATACACCACGCCCCCCAGAGTGCCGAGTGGTACATTTGTTACAATTGATCAACTTACACTGACACGTCATAATCACCCACAGACAATAGCTTACACTAGGGTTCACTCGGTGTAGTTCTATGGGTTTGGACAAATGAATAACGACACATATCCGTCATTATAGTATCATTGCGAGTACTTTTGCCCCCATAAATCCTCCAGGCTCTGCCTATTCATCCATTCCTCCCCCAACCCCTGGCAATCACTGATCATCTTACTGTCTTCATAGTTTTTCCTTTTCCAGAATATAGTTGGAATCATATAGTATGTAACCTTTTCCGATTGGCTTCTTTCACTTAGTAAAATGCATTTAAGTTTCCTCCAGGTCTTTTCTTGGCTTGATAGCTCATTTCTGTTTAGCACTGAATAATATTCCATTGTCTGGATGGACCACAGTTTATTTACCCATTCACCTACTGAAGGACATCTTGGTTGCTTTCAAGTGTTGGCAGTTATGAATAAAGCTTCTATAAACACCTGTGTGCAGGTTTTTGTGTGGACAGAAGTTTTCAACTCCTCTGGGTAAATACCAAAGAGTGCAGTTGCTGGATAGAATTTAAGGTTTTAAAGTTCGAAAAACCTTAGGGAAAAAATATTAGATTGAACCATACGATATCTCTGATTTTGTAGCTCATGCCCAAATTTTGGTAATTTTATATAGTTTAACCTAATAGTATAGCGGTTCTATAATATGGTGAAAGTTTCTAATGTGATATGCTGATAACTGGGAACTATCTCACTGAAGTATTTTATCTTCTGGTGTTTTCATTTCTTCATGTCTTTGTTTGATCGAAATATGGAAGACGCTTATTTGGACAGTTTGTCTTGTTATTGGTGGAAGTGGTTTGGAAAACGGTTGATGTGAGCTACAACATGTCAGGTGTCTGTTGAACATACCCATTCATCAACATTCCTTGGCCCAAGGGATCATAGACTTCCAGGTTTGCTGCAAATCAGACACTTGGGAGAGCTGGCAGAACTTTGGTCTTTGTAGGGAGAACGTGTCTGGTTCTCTTTGATTCCCAACAGCAAGAGTATTTTCCACATTAGCAGATATACCGACAGAAACCCCATAAGCCTCGTGGGACATTAAGACTATTTTCTGGCTGGAGCTGGTGCAAGAGATTGGAAAACGAATCATTGGAACATTTGGTTATACGGAATGTACATCCGAGGAGGTCGTTCTCCAAAACAAACTGCCCAACAATTAAAGAGGCTTTGTCTTAGGCTGGGTTCTGATGATGAATCAGAACTTCAGAGATGTTGAAGATCTGATTTAGACACTTTACAGAATATTATTTTGTATTTGGTCTCTGCCACATTAAAAAAAAAAAAAAGAATTTCCCATCACTGCCCTGGTTGTTTTCCAGCCTGACAATCCGCTGCAGTGGAAAGATTGTAGCCAAATTGGGTAATGTTGCCCTGTGGATCTCCAATAAAAATAGTCCAATGTTGTTTGAAGGTTTGGAATTGGTAAAATAATGCTGGGGCTCCTTCCTTTCATCTCAACTCTTTCTGAGTAAAATTTGCAGGAGAAAATTTTTGTTCCAAAATAACATCCCAAAGATTTAAATGTTCCAAATGGAGTCAGCACCGAGTACAAAAAACAAAACAAAAAACCCCAAACTATTTTCCAATAGGATTTCCTGAAGGAACGCTTCAAAAGGTCTGGAGGTATCCAGGGTGGCTTAAGTCACATGGCTCCCTTAAGCCTCAATAAGTGTAGCTGCCTCACACCCTCAATAGCTTCTCAAGTTATTTTGGCTGCTCAAGTATTTTGGCCTGACCATTAAATAGAAACTGGATGATAGAAGAGGTTTCCTTATGGGTGCGAACGTATTTTCTTCAGCTAATCAGTGAATGGCAGACTTGAAGGTATTCAGAGGCCCAGAACAGTATCGTCAAAGCTAATGCAATCCCTCACAGGTCAAGGCTTGTCAGACAAACAAATGCATAGCACTTCCGTGTGCATCTTTTCTGCACATAAAATCACACCTTAAAATAAGTGGGCATTGACATCTCTTGCTCCCGTCTGTGTTTATCTTCGGCTCTGTCTCTGGGGCTAATGCAGAAGTAGTGTTGCCCTTGCCTGGCCAACAAGTCCAACACACTTCTTTCTGCTACAAGATTTCAATAGCACAAGCCCACAGCGCAAGCTTAGTACTCCATCGTGATAGGGTGAGTTTTAACATCACATCATTTTTCTCTTATTTGGATGCCCCCAAATATCAGTGTGTTCATTTAGGGATCATTTTTTTCAGAAACATAAATTTATACTTAAATTTTGGATCCAGTTATTCTAAATTTTTCTTCTTCTTGATACAAGTTAAATAGAGCTGACAGATTTGATTCCTTTGGACTATCTAAATGGTCTTAGTTTAACATCTTCTTCATTCGGAAGGACATCTACACACATTCTTATATAATATAACCAAAACAAGAATGTGCAGAATAATAATAACAATAATCCTTCCTCAGAAATTGCATGACTACTTTTTTTTTCCAGTTAACGGTAAGTAGACCTAGAATTGCCTAGTGAACAATGGTCCTCCTCTATCATAGGCTTAATTGATGAATCTTGTAAACCTAGCAGAGAAAAGTATCTGTGATTTCTTATTATAAACATATAAGGTGAAGTGACCTTGCATGCTAAATTTCCAATGAAAAGATGCAAACAAATAGTCCATCCTGTTTCACAATACCAGCCATCTGTTCCCAAAGCCTTGCAGATTCCTCTTCACTGCAAGAAACAGTTAAGTGAAAGAGAAAGCCTAAAGCAAATTTTAGGTTTTATAGCCAGTATCGGATTAGAAACCACACCACATATATTTTAATATTATTACTTTTAAATTATTTTGTTGCTTTTCAAGAATGATTGCAAAATGTTCTTTGTTTAATACTCAGAAATCATAAAGTAGAGAGTGAGAGTACTCTGTCATGTCTCCGTCCCCACACCCACCTCAGAGATAGCCAGCTTAGACTCTTTGGCATGTAGACACGTATGTATATTTATTATCCATTTGTGTCTCTTGTGTAAATTTACTGTTCATCTCCTTTGCTCATTTGAAAAGATAAATTGTACTTTTTTCATATTGACTTCTAAGAGCTCTTTATATGTAAGACTTAGCTGCATTAGATTTGTAGGTGAGAGAGAGACTGTCATGAGTAGTAAACAAGCCTTGTGTAAACAGGAATAGGAATAGACCCTCTACTGAGCAGTACTATATTTTGTGCAAGGTGCTCTGTGGGTTCTAATTTGAGAGAGCAGTTTACCTCCTTTGTTAGGGAATGCCTCTTTCAAAGGCTTGATACAAGGATTACCTTTCACCCACATCTTGGCTCGGTCATTTTGGGGCAATAAGGTTTAGCACTGAATCTGTTCCCTAGCAGAAATTGCCTGTCTGGATGTACTTTACAAAAACGCCTGCTCCCCCATCAAGGAAGCGGAGTACACGTGGGCTGCACCTAGTGACTTCCTTCCAAAGAGTGTAGTATGGAAGGGAGGGAAATGACCTTTCTGTGGAGAAGCATGGCAAACTCTACCTCAGTCATGGGATCAAGGGTTACACCAACAGTGATAAGTCATGATGACAGCATGCACCCTTGAGATGATGCGATGAGATGGGCACTTTATTTCTCTGGTCTTCCTCCGCCATATAGATAACCACAGTCTAACCACGACACCAGACAAACCCAAACTGAGGGACGGTCTACAAAACATCCAATCAGTACTCCTTAAAACAGTCAAGATTATCAAAAACAAGAAAATTAGAGAAACTGTCACAGTCTAGAGGAGGCTACAGAAACATAGATGCTAAATGAAATAAGGTATCACGAATGGGAACCTGAACAGAGAAAGGGCATAGGTAAAAATGAAGGAAATAATAATAAAGCATGGCATTTAGTTAACAGTAGTGAATCACTATTGGCTCATTAGCTGTGAAATATGTACCATAGTAATTAATATAAGATGCTAACAATAGAGTAATCTGGGTATGGGGTATACAGGAGCTCTCTGTATTAGCCTTGTAAGTTTCCTTTAAATCTAAAGTTAAAAGTTTGTTAAGAAAAAAATGAATGGCGAATATTCGAATTGAACCATAAAATTCTCACCTGATTTAGACTGGTTGTGACTATAGTACCCCCAACACTGACCCTGAATGTTATTAGTCTAAAAGCAGCTGAAACAAACAAAATCTAACTTGGGGTGATTTTCCAGGGAGGTTGATGTTGGCAGTCTCAAGGGCTGCCTAGCTGGATGGGTGGAAATACTGAGCTGGTAGAAACCATAGAGAGGGCACCATCAAACCATTTCACTTTACAGAAGAAACCAAGGCCCAGAGGGAAGGAGGCATTCACATCAGGTCTTGCGAATACCAAGTTTGGAACCCACATCTATTTTCTAACTCAGTGTTCGTTCTCCTACCTCTTCCTAAGCCTTTCTCCTTAATTCAAAAGCCCCTCTGGTTACTGCCATTCTTTGGTTTTACAGTTTTGTCCAAAGAGTGATGGGAGCGCCACTATCCTAAATATAGTATAAAAGACAGCGAGAGAACACGGGAAATTTGGGATCAAGTTGAGTTGGATCTGAATCCCAACTTCCTTGTTGTTTCTGGACCTCAGTTCTCAGCTACAAAATGGCTCTGATAATCTCTGTCTCTCAGATTAAGTGAGATCCTGGATATAAACAGAGTACAGAGTCTGTGGCCATGATGTGTCCTCAAATATTGAGTTTCCTTTCACAGGGATATATGCTTGTATACACCGATGGCAGCAGCCAGGATGTCACGGGCCCTAAAATAACACATACGAATTGCGTAATAATTATATCCATGGAAGATTTCCCTGACCAGGGCTCCTCCACGGAATCAGCCACTTCTGCCGGCCTTCCCTCTCACCACAAATTGTTCTCCCTTAGCAAGTGGGGAAATACTGCCCTTTTATAGGGCAAATTAGTTCGTGGGTTCAAGGGACAACCCCCTCCCGCAGGGGCCTGGGAGACAGCATCCTGAGCGAAGGCATCACCATTAGGATACAGTTTTTAAATTGCAGGCTGGGAGAAATGGAATTCGGAGCTTTGAAATGTTTAGCTTGGCCTCTAAACATTACATTGGGATTGAATTGTCTCTTTCCCCCAAAGCTGATAAAAACTAAGATCTGTGTTTCAGATGGCGTTTAATAAGGATACACTGTCTTTTGTTTGCATTTTAAAGCCAAAGGCTGGTGGTGCAGACTGTGAGTCCTCTTGTGACCTGCCTTTGGTAGCCAGCCCCCAGCATCCTCCCCTGTCACAGAGGCAGGGTCAGAAATGCGGAAAGACAAACCATTATGGGACAATGAGTCAAAGTTTAAAAGATTTTTCAAAAGGAATGAACTAGCAGCTTTCATTGTGGGGTTCTTAGGGAATGCGAACCACTCATCTTAGTTTGGGTTCCTGCTGAAAGCACTCTGCCGCCAGGATTGGGGTGCAGGTGGCTTCTGTGGGAGGTGATCCCAGACAGCAGAACTCAAGGAGGAGAGAACGTGAGAAAGGCCACTAAAAGGCGTGTGAATGAGCGGTTTCATTTCTCTGGAATCTCTCTAAGAAACCGTGTCAGACAGGTCTCAGATTTTTCCCATGGGATGACAGGGAGGCTGGGGCAATGCCCCACTGACTTCTGTCCTCCACTGTTGAAGACTCCCTCTGGCAGCATCACCTCGTCATCACAGCTCTGAGCTTCCGGGTACGGCTGTGTGGACCTGACAACCTCAAAGAAGGCAATGGTACAGATGAACTTATTTGCAAAGCAGAAATAGAGAACAAACGTATGGATACCAAGGGGGGAAGTAGGGGGATGAACTGGGAGAGTGGGATTGACACATATCCACGACTATGTATAAAATAGATAACTAATGAGAACAGATTGTATAGCACAGGGAGCTCTATTTAATGCTTTGTGGTGACTTAAAAGGGAAGGAAATCCAACGAAGAGTGAGTATATATATAGCTGATTCACTTTGCTGTCCAGTAGAAACTAACACAACACTGTAAATCTACTATACTCTAATAAAAATTAATTTAAAAAACTAAATAAAAATTCAAAAAAAAAAAAAAAAAAGAAGGCGGCAGACGAGAGGGTTACAATTAGTGTCCTTGATGGGGACTCAGCTCCTAGGCGTGGAACTGTCCACCACAGCTTCACTGGGTCACATGGAATGAGGGGCTTTGGCAGGCTGCATTATAGTGTCTGCTACCATGGTAGATTCTAGAACTATGCTCTCGAATACCATAATCACTAGCCACATTTATTTATTTATTTTTAACATCTTTATTGGAGTATAATTGCTTTACAATGGTGTGTTAGTTTCTGCTTTATAACAAAGTGAGTCACTTATACACATACATATATCCCCATATCTCCTCCCTCTTGCATCGCCCTCACACCCTCCCTATCCCACCCCTCTAGGTGAACACAAAGCACCAGGCTGATCTCCCAGTACTATGCGGCTGCTTCCCACTAGCTATCTATTTTACATTTCATAGTGTATATATGTCCATGCTACTCTCTCACTTCATCCCAGCGTACCCTTCCCCCTCCCCATGTCCTCAAGTCCATTCTCTACGTCTGCGTCTTTATTCCTGTCCTGCCTCTAGGTTCTTCAGACCATTTTTTTTAGATTCCATACGTATGTGTTAGCATATGGTATTTGTTTTTCTCTTTCTGACTTACTTCACTCTCTATGACAGACTCTAGGTCCATCCACTTCACTACAAATAACTCAATTTCATTTCTTTTTATGGCTGAGTAATATTCCATTGTATATATGTGCCACATCTTCTTTATCCATTCATCTGTCAGTGGACACTTAGGTTGCTTCCATGCCCTGGCTATTGTAACTAGTGCTGCAATGAGCGTTGTGGTACATATCTCCTTTTGAATTATGGTTTTCTAGGGTATATGCCCAGTAGTGGGATTGCTGGGTTGTATGATAGTTCTATTTGTAGTTTTTTTAAGGAACCTCCATACTGTTCTCCATAGTGGCTGTATCAGTTTACATTCCCACCAACAGTGCAAGAGGGTACTCTTTTCTCCACACCCTCTCCAGCATTTATTGTTTGTAGATTTTTTGATGATGGCCATTCTGACTGATGTGAGGTGATACCTCATTGTAGTTTTTATTTGCATTTCTCTACTGATTAGTGATGTTGAGCATCCTTTCATGTGTTTGTTGGCAATCTGTATATCTTCTTTGGAGAAATGTCAATTTAGGTCTTCTGCCCATTTTTGGATTGGGTTGTTTTTTTGATATTGAGCTGCATGAGCTGCTTGTATATTTTGGAGATTAATCCTTTGTCAGTTGCTTCATTTGTAAATATTTTCTCCCATTCTAAGGGTTGTCTTTTCATCTTGTTTATGGTTTCCTTTGCTGTGCAAAAGCTTTTAAGTTTCATTAGGTCCCATTTGCTTATTTTTGTTTTTATTTCCATTTCTTTAGGAGGTGGGTCAAAAAGGATCTTGCTGTGATGTATGTCATAGAGTGTTCTGCCTATGTTTTCCTCTAAGAGTTTTATAGTGTCTGGCCTTACATTTAGGACTTTAATCCATTTTGAGTTTATTTTTGTGTATGGTGTTAGGGAGTGTTCTAATTTTATTCTTTTACATGTAGCTGTCCAGTTTTCCCAGCACCACTTATTGAAAAGGCTTTCTTTTCTCCACTGCATACTCTTGCCTCCTTTATCAAAGATAAAGTGACCATATGTGCATGGGTTTATCTCTGGGCTTTCTATCCTGTTCTATTGATCTATTATTTCTGTTTTTGTGTCAGTACCATACTGTCTTGATTACTGTAGCTTTGTAGTATAGTCTGAAGTCAGGGAGCCTGATTCCTCCAGCTCCATCTTACTTTCTCAAGATTGCTCTGGCAATTCAGGGTCTTTTGTATTTCTATACAAATTGTGAAATTTTTTGTTCTAGTTCTGTGAAAAATGCCACTGGTAGTTTGATAGGGATTGCACTGAATCTGTAGATTGCTTTGGGTAGTATAGTCATTTTCACAATGTTGATTCTTCCAATCCAAGAACATGGTATATCTCTCCATCTGTTTGTCTCATCTTTAATTTCCTTCATCAGTGTCTTATAGTTTTCTGCATACAGGTCTTTGGTCTCATTTAGGTAGGTTTGTTCCTGGGTATTTTATTCTTTTTGTTGCCATTTTATTGGCATATAGTTGCTTGTAGTAGTCGCTCATGATCCTTTGTATTTCTGCAGTGTCAGTTGTTACTTCATTTTCTTTTCTGATTCTGTAGATTTGAGTCTTCTCCCTTTTTTTCTTGATGAGTCTGGCTAATGGTTTATCAATTTTGTTTATCTTCTCAGAGAACCAGCTTTTACTTTAATGATCTTTGCTATTGTTTCTTCATTTCTTTTCATTTATTTCTGATCTGATCTTTATGATTTCTTTCCTTCTGCTAACGTTGGGGTTTTTTTGTTCTTCTTTCTCTAATTGCTTTAGGTGTAAGGTTAGGTTGTTTATTTGAGACGTTTCTTGTTTCTTGAGGTAGGATTGTATTGCTATAAACTTCCCTCTTAGAACTGCTTTTGCTGCATTCCATAGGTTTTGGGTCATCATGCTTTCATTGTCATTTCTTTCTATGTATTTTTTGATTTTGTCTTTGATTTCTTCAGTAATCTCTTGGTTATTTAGTAGTGTATTGTTTAGCCTCCATGTGTTTGTATTTGTTACAGTTTTTTTTCCTGTAATTGAGATCTAGTCTCATACCGTTGCGGTCAGAAAATATACCTCACATGATTTCAATTTTCTTAAATTTATAAAGGCTTTATTTGTGACCCAAGATATGATCTATCCTGGAGACTCTTCCATGAGCACTTGAGTAGAAAGTGTATTCTGCTGATTTTGGATGGAATGTCCTATAAATATGAGTTAAGTCTGTCTTGTCTACTGTGTCATTTAAAGCTTGTGTTTCCTTATTTATTTTCATTTTGGATGATCTGTCCATTGGTGAAAGTGGGGTATTAAAGTCTCCTGCTATTATTGTGTTACTGTCAAATTCCCTTTTTATGGCTGTTAGTATTTGCCTTATGTATTGAGGTGCTCCTATGTTGGGTGCATAAATATTTACAATTGTTATATCTTCTTCTTGGAGTGATCCCTTGATCATTATGTTGTGTCCTTCTTTGTCTCCTGTAATAGTCTTTATTTTAAAGTCTATTTTGTCTGATATGAGAATTACTACTCCAGCTTTCTTTTGATTTCCATTTGCATGGAATATATTTTTCCATCCCCTCACTTTCAGTCTGTATGTGTCCCTAGGTCTGAAGTGGGTCTCTTGTAGACAGCATATATATGGGTCTTATTTTTATATCCATTCAGGCAGTCTGTGTCTTTTGGTTGGAGCATTTAATCCATTTACATTTAAGGTAATTATTGATACGTATGTTCCTATTACCATTTTCTTAATTGTTTTGGGTTTGTTTTTGTAGGTATTTTCCTTCTCTTGTGTTTCCTGCCTAGAGAAGTTCCTTTAGCATTCGTTGCAAAGCTGGTTTGGTGGTGCTGAATTCTCTTAACTTTTGTTTGTCTGTAAAGGTTTTAATTTCTCCATCGAATCTGAATGAGACCCTTGCTAGGTAGAGTAGTCTTGTTTGTAGGTTTTTCCCTTTCATCACTTTAAATATGTCCTGCCAGTCCCTTCTGGCTCGCAGAGTTTCTGCGGAAAGATCAGCTGTTAATCTTATGGGGATTCCCTTGTATGTTATTTGTTGGTTTTCCCTTGCTGCTTTTAATATATTTTCTTTGTATTTAATTTTGGTAGTTTGATTAATACGTGTCTTGACGTGTTTCTCCTTGGCTTTATCCTATATGGGACTCTCTGCGCTTCCTGGACTTGATTGACTATTTCCTTTTCCATATTAGGGAAGTTTTCAACTATAATACCTGCAAATATTTTCTCAGACCCTTTCTTTTTCTCTTCTTCTTCTGGTACCCCTATAATTCGAATGTCGGTGCATTTAATGTTGCCCCAGAGGTCTCTGAGACTCTCCTCCATTCTTTTCATTCTTTATTTTTATTCTGCTCTGAGGTAGTTATTTCCACTGTTTTATCTACCAGGTCATTTATCTGTTCTTCTGCCTCAGTTATTCTGCTATTGATTCCTTCTAGAGAATTTGAAATTTCATTTATTGTGTTGTTCATCATTGTTTGTTTGCTCTTTAGTTCTTCTAGGTCCTTGTTAAATGTTTCTTGTATTTTCTCCATTCTATTTCCAAGATTTTGGATCATCTTTCCTATCATTACTCTGAATTCTTTTTCAGGTAGACTGCCTATTTCCTCTTCATTTGTTTGGTCTGGTGGGTTTTTACTTTGCTCCTTCAACTGCTGCATATTTCTCTGTCTTCTCATTTTGTTTAACTTACTTTGTTTGGGGTTTCGTTTTCTTTCTTTCTTTCTTTCTTTCTTTTGTGGTGAAGGAAAGTGCAACGTTTATTGCAGGGCACCAAGCAAGGAGTCCAGGCTACTATGGGGTCTCCTTTTCACAGGCTGCAGATTCATAGTTCCTGTTGTTTTCAGTGTCTTCCCCCAGTGAGTGAGGTTGGTTCAGTGGCTTGTGTAGGCTTCCTGGCGGAGGGGACTTGTGCCTGTGCTCTGGTGGGTGGGGCTGGATCTTACCTTTCTGGTCAGCAGAGCTGCATCTGGCAGTGTGTTTTGGGGTGTCTGTGAACTTAGTATGATTTTAGGCAGCTTCTTTGCTAATGTGTGGGATCGTGTTCCTGTCTTGCTTGTTGTTTGGCATGGGGTGTCCAGCACTGGTGCCTGCTGGCCATTGGGTGGAGCTGGGTCTTACCGTTGAGACAAGAGCTCTTGCTGATTGATATTCCATGGGGCCGGGAGGTCTCTGATGGTCCAATGTCCTGAACTCGGCTTTCCCACCTTGGAGGCTCAGGCCTGACACCAGGCCAGAGCACCAAGACACTTTCAGCCACAAGGCTCAGAATAAAAGGGAGAAAAAAAGAAAGAAAAAATAAATTAATTAATTAAATAAAATAAAAATTAAAAAATAATAAGAAAAAAAAAGAAGAGAGTAACCAATCCAATAAACAAATCCACCAATAATAACAAGTGCTAAAAACTAAACTACGATAATATAAAAATCAGAAACTAATCAGTCACAGACAGCAAACCCCGAGTCTTCTGTTGCTCCCAAAGTCCACTGCCTCATTTTTGGGATGATTCATTGTCTATTCAGGTATTCTACAGATGCAGGGTACGTCAAGTTGCTGTGGGGTTTCATCTGCTGCTCCTGAGACTGCTGGGAGAGATTTCCCTTTCTCTTCTTTGTTCGCACAGCTCCTGGGGTTTAGCTTTGGATTTGGCCCCGCCTCTGTGTGTAGGCTGCCCTCAGGAGTCTGTTCCTGCCCAGACAGAAGGGGGTTAAAACAGCAGCTGATTAGGGCTCTCTTGCTCACTTACACTAGGGAGGAGGGAAGGGTACAGTAGTCATAATCGGGGCGAGCCTTTGGCGGCAGAGGCCGGCCTGACATTGCAACAGTGTGAGGTGCGCCATGCATTCTCCCGAGGAAGTTGTCACTGGATAACGGGACCCTGGCAGTGGTGGGCTGCACAGGCTTCCAGGAGGGGAGGTGTGAATAGTGATCTGTGCTCGCACATAGGCTTCTTGGTTGCTGCAGCAGCAGCCTTAGCGTTTCATGCCCGTCTCTGGGGTCCATGCTGATAGCCTTGGCTCACACCCGTCTCTGGAGCTGGTTTAGGCGGTGCTCTGAATTCCCTCTCCTTGTGCACCCCAGAACAATGGTCTCCAGCCTCTTCGGCAGCTCCAGACTTTTTCCCGGACTCCCTCCCTGTTAGCTATGATGGACTAGCCCCCTTCAGGCTGTGTTCGCGCAGCCAACCCCAGTCCTCTCCCTGGGGTCTGACCTCTGAAGCCTGAAGCCCGAGCCTGAAGCCCCAGCCCCCAGCCCCCTGGCAGGTGAGCAGACAAGCCTCTCGGGCTGGTGAGTGCTAGTCGGCACCGATCCTCTGTGCGGGAATCTCTCCGCTTTGCCCTCCGCACCCCTGTTGCTGCACTCTCCTCCATGGCTCCAAAGCTTCCCCCCAGTCCACCCCCCGTCTCTGCCAATGAAGAGGCTTCCTAGTGTGTGGAAACTTTTCCTCCCTCACAGCTCCCTCCTACTGGTGCAGGTCCCATTCCTATTCTTTTGTCTCTGTTTTTTCTTTTTCTTTTTTTCTTTTGCCTTACTCAGGTACGTGGGGAGTTTCTTGCCTTTTGGGAGGTCTGAGGTCTTCTGCCAGCGTTCAGTAGGTGTTCTGTAGGAGTTATTCCATGTGTAGATATATTTTTGATGTATTTGTGGGGAGGAAGGTGATCTCCACGTCTTACTCCTCTGACATCTTGAAAGTCCCTGACTAGCCACATTTAAATTAATTAAAATTTAAAATTCAGAGTCTTAGTCACAATAGCCACATTTCAAGTGCTTAGTAACCACATATGGCTAGTGGCTATTGTACTGGACAGATTAGATATAGAACATTTCTGTCATTGCAGACAGTTTTATTGAGCAATTCTAGAAGATAGTTGGCTGGGTATGTTCAGTTCTGTAGGCCCCTGACAAACTTGTATGGGCTGAATATCTATTAGTCAGGTTAGACTAGGCTTTGCTGAAATAACAAATGACCCTCAAGGCTTGATGGCTTCAAACAACATAGGTTTATTTGTTATTCAACCTACATATCCCACCCAGGATCCGGGTTGAGAAAAAAAACACCCTCTGGAACATTGTCAATTGTACCAACGACTGATGCCCCAACCAGAAATGACATGCCCTTTCCATTCACAAAAAGTCATGTAATCCCCCCAGCTGTCAAGGAACAGTAATTTCAGAGAGGAAAAGTGGATATCAGGGAGCAGGTCTGTTGATACGATCACTTTCTCTTTTACTTACTTGGGCATCTATTCAACAGATATTTGAACCTCTGCTGGGCATGGTGGTGAGCCTGAGGGCAGAGAGCCTGGGGATATAGGCATGATTTTTGCCCTTACAGAGCTTACTTCCCATTTGCTAGTAAATGACAATTAAAGAGTAGTTACAGTGAAGGGGGATAAATATCCTGAAAGAACAAGGTGCTTCAGTATCAGCAAAGCAAGCAGTTTTCATGCATATCAACGAGATGTCGCTGGTACTGTCAATATGTGGCCGAGTTGAGTCCAGAACAGTCACTAAGATAGGATTTATGCCTCCCTTCCCTTCCATTTGCACATTTGGCCCATCCTGAATGAAACCCAAGGGAGGTGTTGAGCTAGCCCCTGCCGAGTGGCAACCTTGACACCACAAACCCTGGGCGGGTGCCCGGAGGTTGCATGGGATTTGCCTCTGTGGGCACGCTGGCTCACGCTCACAGAGTCACCGCAGCACTCGGCACTGGTGTTCCCGGCACAGAGCTGGAGCTGGGCGGCAGGCCTTCTGGACTTCCCCCTGAAGAGGCCAAATAGGATCCGCCACAGGCCACCCGAGTGAGTGTCCGTGGCCTTGAGGGTGGAGGAAGCAGGGAGCTGTGGTGGTGGTGGAGGAGGGGTGCCGCCCGGTGCTCCGTGCTGTGCTCCAGGTGCTCTGTGGCTGTGAGCACCCTGCTCTTGGATGCTGGCCTCAGAATAGGGCGTGTGGCTAAAATGTCCCTCTCAGTCCCCATCTTCTGGTTTAGGGGATGTCTACAAAGTGCAAATTCATTAAATTCTATTTATTTATTTATTTATTTTATATTTATTTATTTATTTTTTGCGGTACGTGGGCCTCTCACTGTTGTGGCCTCTCCCGTCGCGGAGCACAGGCTCCGGACGCGCAGGCGCAGCGGCCATGGCTCACGGGCCCAGCCGCTCCGCGGCACGTGGGATCTTCCCGGACCGGGGCACGAACCTGCGTCCCCTGCATCGGCAGGCGGACTCTCAACCACTGCGCCACCAGGGAAGCCCCTAAGTTCTATTTTTAAATGACATATCTTTTTCTTTATTTTTTTCCTCATTTAAATCTATTTATTCAAAATAGATATACAAGGAGGCAACACATTGGTTAAGTGCCTGGGCTCCGGGGCCAGGCTTCCTGGGTTTGCATCCTAGCTCTGCCACTGGACAAGTTACATAATGCTCTGTGCCTCAGTTTCCTTATCTGTAAAATGGGAGTAAAAACTGTCCCTACTTCAAATGGTGGTTGTGAGGATTGCATTGGTTACTAGACATAAAATTCTTGAAAAGGGGCTGGGCACTCAGTAAGCACTCAGACGAGCTGTTGTGTTATCATTATCGTTACTAAGTACCTGCTGAAGTGCTCAGCCGCACTCGTGTTCTGGGTTACAGCTGGGAAGGCACACAGTCAGTCAAACAGCCTGGAGCTTGGTGGGGAATATGATGAGCTCGTGGCCTGGCTTCAGGTCTGGGCTCTGTCACTCAGCGGCTGTGGGACTTTGGGTGCATTAGGAAGCTCTCCAGGTGTCACGCGTAAAATGTGGCTAATGACTTCGATGGTTTTCATAGGGACTGGCTGAGAAGTGCATGGACTTCAGTGTTTAGCCCCGAGGCTCAGTAGGTTCTGGTTGTAGAAGTAATTGTAGGGAGAGAAGAAGGAAAGGAGTGGATGCAAGATGACGGAAGGCAAGCACGTAGGAGAGGGTTTTGCTCAAGAAGAGCTGGAGGGCGGCAGGAACAAGGCTCCCAAGACGGAAGCAGGGACTGAGGGCACAGTCTCAGAATGCTTCTTGTAGGAGGTGTCATGGAACCTGGGCCTTGAAGGATAGGTAGGAGTTGATCAGGCAGGGAAGGAGGGATGAAGCATTCCAGGTAGAGCAAGGGACGGGCCCTGAACACCAGCATATCTTACTGGGTAGACAACAGGAAGCCATTGAAGGATTTTGAGTTGAAGAGTGACCTGGTCACTGGGATCAAAGACAAAACTGGGGTACTTCCCTGGTGGTCCAGTGGTTAAGAATCCACCTTACAATTCAGGGGACGTGGGTTCAATCCCTGGTCGGGGAACTAAGATCCCACATGCCACGGGGCAACTAAGCCCACTCACCACAACTACTGAGCTCGCGCGCCTCAACGAGTGAGCCTGCGTGCCCAAAACTACAGAGCCCCATGTGCTGTGGAGCCTGCATGCCGCAGCTAGAGAGAGAAAACCCACACACCACAACTAGAGAGAAGCCCGTGCACCGAAATGAAAGATCCTGCATGCCTCAGTGACGATCCCGCGTGCCGCAACTATGACCCGACACAGCCAAAAATAAATAAATAAATCTTTTTTTTAAAAAAAGACAAAAGTGGGTAACTGCAAAGAGCAATGGGACCAAAAATGTATCTCCAATAGAGGAGATAAAAATAATATATTGACATTTAGAGCACTTACTATGTGCCTGGCACTATCCTAAGTGCTTCCTTGGATTAACTCTTTTTAATTTTCATAGCAATCGGCTTGGATGGGTACTCTTGTTACCTTCCAGTTACAGATGGCACAGAGAGGTTAAGTCACTTGCCCAGGATGACACAGAGAAAAAGTCCAGGTCCAGTATTCAAACCCCAACAACTTGGCTCTGAGTCTGTTCTATACACTTTTCGAGATGCTTTGTGGGCATTCGGGAAGGATGGGGAGAAACAATATACAGAACGTGAGAAATGACGCTGCTGCAAAAAGAAATGATGGAAGAGGGGATTTAAAGCACAGCCAGAGTGTTTGTCTTGGGTTGGGGGAACTCGTTCTCTGAAACAGGAGAGAAAGAGGACCTATGAGTATAAGGGGGCAGGGAGATGAGGGCAGTTGAGGGATCTCCTGGGAAATAGTGTAGATGTTCTCACTCGTGGAAGAGTTGAGAGGCAGGTGGCAGAGGGGTAGTACTTGTTAGGGGCTCATAAAGAAGAAGCTGGTTTTTGAAACAGTGTCCCTGACCACACAATCTAATAAAAGTTTTGTCGAGTCAGGCTACACACTCTCTGGGAAGGCAGTGTAGCTGAAATTGGACTGGCTGGATCCTAGTCCAAGCTCTGCCAATTCTAGCTGTGTGACTTTGGGTAGGTCACTTACCCTCTCTGTGTCTCAGTTTCCTCATTTGACAAATAGCGTTACCTACCTCATAGGGCTGTTAGGTTATGGAGAGGGCTTGGGGTTAGGATAATCAACACTATTCAAGTATTAGCTATTATAATTGTTGTTAGTTTTCCTGAAATCCCAGAAATCTTGACAGCCGAGGACAGAGAAAGGGTATGGTAGTAACCAGTGGTCTAGGCCTCTCTAGGCTGAGCCCCACAGTCCAGTGGCTGGAGCACAGAGATATTCATGATGCTTCTGTTTGGAGATGTGAAAAAATGAATCTCCCTTTGGTCAACTAACTTCCTCGTTTTTCTAGCGGCACATTCTGGAATCACCACGGAAATCTTCAAATTCCTATCGTGAGAACAAGTGTGTGCAACAGAGGGGTTACTAATAAGATAGCAAGCCCAGGGAAGGAGGCTGATAAAAAACACCAGACGTACTTATAGAGGAACTTGGTTAATCTGTGCTTCAGACCGCAGATGCTGCCACCCCCTCATCAAGGTTTCAGTCTGTTTAAAAGCTTCCCCCCAAATTTCCCATTTCAGGGCAGATGTACTGTCACATGAAAATCTTCCCCTTCTCTGTCTCCCCTGCCACCCCAATCCAGTGGCATTAGAATTTCCAATCACGTACAACACTGAAGATATTGGGACAGGAAACTTAGAAACAAGCCTCCGTGATGGAGTCAAGTCGTAATGATTGCATTTTAATTTGAGAGCATACTGCATTTTTAGGATGTAACTCAGTCAACTGGTAATAGTTTGCTATATCAGCAGTATTCCTGAGTCAATCTGTCAGCATCTGTCAGATGAAAATTTCAAAGGTGCTATCTTTTAAGGCTGGAGAGCCATGTTGGAGGCCTCTGCTCTCCTATTGGCCTGGGTCATTGGAATTGGAAAGTTCAGGGATGTGGGAAAAGACATGCCCCCCGACTCTCCAGTGAACGCCCCCATACCCCGTGCCTCCACAGGCTTATTTCACTCATTGAAGATTACTTGGATTTGTAGATCCTCCTTTTAAGAATGCATGCCTTGGACTTCCCTGGTGGCACAGTGGTTAAGAATCTGCCTGCCAGTGCAGGGGACACAGGTTCAATCCCTGGTCTGGGAAGATCCCACATGCTGCAGAGCAACTAAGCCCGTGCGCCACAACTCCTGAGCCTGCGCTCTAGAGCCCGCGAGCCACAACTACTGAGCCCATGTGCCACAACTACTGAAGCCTGTGCACCTAGAGCCCGTGCTCCACAGCAAGAGAAGCCACCGCAATGAGAAGCCCACACATCGCAATGAAGAGTAACCCCCGCTCGCCGCAGCTAGAGAAAGCCCGCGCGCATCAACGAAGACCCAACACAGCCAAAAATAAATAAATACATTAAAAAAAAAAAAAAAGGATGCATGCCTAGGGAATTCCCTGGCAGTCCAGTGGTTAGGACTCCATGCTTTCACTACCGAGGGCCTGGGTTCAATCCCTGGTTGGGGAACTAATTTTCCCACAAGCTGCAGGGTGCAGCCAGAAAAGAAAAAAATAAAATAAACAAACAAATAAATAAGATGTTTAAAAAAATGCATGCCTATTCAGCTTATGAGAATTCATGGCAGTATATCTTCTACCACCCAGCTGCATCAGGACCTCCAGGGGCTGCCTGAATACCCTGAAGCCAGGGGCAGAAGTGGGAAAGGAAGACAGAGGAGATGGGCAGGCTCCCAGAGGAACTTCACCTTCTTTGCAAATTTGCCTGGGACCTTGTGGCCCTCCATGCTGAATGCTACTGAGACGACCACTTGGCAAACGTCATAAAGAGGTTACAAAATATGTGCTTAAATGAAGGAGAGGATTTTAGTGTCTTTAAGGTCGATCCCTCAGAGATGCAGCTGCCAAGCAAAGAATGGTAAGGATTGACGGCCCACACCGTCACTAGGATTAGGCAGGGGAGGGGTCTTCCTTAGAGGTTTCAGAGGGAGCGTGGCTCTGCTGACACATGATTTTGCACTTCTAGCCTCCAGATTTGTGTGACAATAAATTACTATTGTTAATTAATCACTAAGAGGGTCATCATTCATCTAATAAGCACTTACATCAGAGGTTCTGCATCTTGGCTGCACGTTGGAGTCAACTGGGGACCCTTGACAAGCTCTGATGCCCAGGCACACGTCAGATCAGTTAAACCAGAATCTCTGGGGGCGAGACCCAAGCATCCAGGTGCTTGCATGGTGCAGCTGACATACACGGTGCTTGCCGTGCGCTTTATGCATATTCGCACATTGAATCCTTGTAGCTATCTTAGGAGAGGCGTGCAGATTCTGTTCCCATTTTACGGACAAGGAGATGGAGACACTGCAGAGTTCCATGCTCTGTCCAAGTTCATACGGTTGGTAATCTGCAGGATGTGGATCTGAATCCAGGCCATCTGGCTCCAGAGCCCATGCTCTTAGCCAGCAGGTTCATTTCCTTGTGTGACGTGGGAAACATAAGTTCTTGGCAAAGCCCCGTACTGTAAAGTGGCCACAGAGCTGGGGATGGAGACCCTGTAGCTGCTTTCTGGGAAGCTGAGTAAAAGATCTTCCCAAGCAATGCCACATTTATAATTAGTAATGCAAAAAAAATTCTAGCAGAACATGCAGACTTTCCCATTCCTCCCACAGACTGTCTGAGGGGAGAATTTTCAACCTTTCCTTTTCTTCCCCATAGCCACCCCAAAAGGTCGGGAGCTAGACTCCAGCCGGAATTAAGTGGAGAGGGGGTGTAGTTTGTCAGTCGTATCTTCTATTTGTGGTCAAGGTCCAGCCCATCAGGCGGAAAGGCTTACGGACAGGTGTGCTGGGGTGGAGACTTGTCATATGCTTGTCTAAAATTAGTCTGCTGCTCTTAGCTGGACCAAAAAGTTGAAGAAAGAGAACGGGATGGGAAGGCACACTGTGTCTGGTCCCGACCCCTTCCCCAAACCAGCCCGAAGACTCTGGCGAGCGATTTCACTCCCCTCTGAGCCTCTTCCGTAAAATGAAGAGAGTTGGATCCCATCTGAGGTCACATCTCAGTTTAGCCAAGAGACATGTTTTGCTTGGCCCTCACTTTCACATTTTTTGAATTAATTGCCAACATTTAAATATTGGAATCATTTTACATAAAGTCTAGATTTCCAGCTTCTCTTGAATAATTGGAAGAGACAGTCTTGCCCTACCGGGTCCCATAGGTAACCGTGGGCTGGAATTGAGGGACGGCCCTCTCTTTAGACGGGTCTCCCAGTCCTCAGGCTTTCCCATCTCCCACTGGCCATCATCACTGTTGACTTACCTTCCGGCCTCTGCAAGTTTCACCCGGAAACCAGGTGATCTCCAAAGTCTCCTCCAGAAGTTGAGACTCCTTGACTCATAGCATCTTAAAACCTGCGACTCATAGCGTCTTAAAACCTGTGAGGCAAAGATAAAGAGATTCAGGCTCAGTCAATATTTTCATATAAAGATAGGGACGATCAAAGTAAAACTAATAAAGGGCACAGCTCTCTGTGAGATGCTTGCCTCTGTTTTGCCTTTCGCCCTGACACATATATTCACGATGTGCAGCACACTCCCTGTGCATTTTTATATTCTGGCTCATCTTTGAAGGCAGAAGCAGAGACAAAACAAAAGCCATAAAAGGTTATGAAGAAATTGCATGGTCAAGAAGAGAGAGGACACAGGATAATGTGTTCTCAGAAGGACAGTCTGAAATTACAGAGGAGCTACCTGTTCTTCAAAACAAGATAATGTGAAACAAATTCCAGTACAGTATGTCAGGTGGGTGCTGAGTCTGATGTTGTTTTACACAGACCACATTCAATAAAACCCTCTTCTCTTGATGGGATGTGAAGTTCTCAGGGAGCTGGGCTGTTTTTTTGTTTGTTTGTTTGTTTGTTGTGGTACGCGGGCTTCTCACTGTTGTGGCCTCTCCCGTTGCAGAGCACAGGCTCCGGACGCGCAGGCTCAGCGGCCATGGCTCACGGGCCCAGCCGCTCCGCGGCATGTGGGATCTTCCCGGACCGGGGCATGAACCCGTGTCCCCTGCATCGGCAGGCGGACTCTCTACTGCGCCACCAGGGAAGCCCTGGGCTGTTTATTTGAGAAATTTAAGTTGACCACATGGTCGCTTGAAATCACACATAAATTTTAAGTATTGTTGACTCAGAGCTCTTCGTATGGGACATTAATAAAAATACAGCTGGATGGAAATGCTAAGTGATTTTTAGTCCTTCTGACTACTCACAATTTTCTTTTATGCATTTCTTTTATTTTTTACTGGACTAATTATGCAAATAAAAGTAATACGTGCAAATATCAAAGAGTAGAAAGATCTAAAGTGAGAAGTAAATGTCTCTTCTCTGTTATTTTATTTTTATTTTGGTAAAATATACATAACATAAAATTTACCATCTTTACTTTTAAGTGTTCAGTTTGATAGTGTTAAGTATATTCACATGACTGTGTTTTCTTCCTTATCTTAACCCTAGTGTTAACCACAGTTATATTCTTCTATGTCCTTTCAGAAAATTATATGCACCTTCTTTGTTATTAATACAAACGCATCTTTTCACATCTTTTAAAGTTTCTACATCAGCATAGGGCAGTCTTGCTTGTTCTTTTTAATGGTTGCTGAATATTCCATTTTTATGGATAATTTACCTAAATAATTATTAATGGATACTTAGGTTCTTTGTATCCATTGGATACAAAGATAGATCTTTGGCTATTACCAAAAAGAAAATAATCCTATAATGAACATATTTGGTATACATACTGGTGTTTGGCCAACGTACAAGTATATCTTGTGGGCAAATTCTCAGTAGCCCACAAACCGAGACATTTGGCTGGTTGACACTCTTCTATCTGAAAACAGATACGTGGTCATTTACATACCAAGAGTATTTAGATTGGGTAGAATACTTATCATAAACTATAATGGCATAGAAAATAAATTGCAGCAGTGACCCAGACTCTGAAATTTGATGACTAAGTCCAAATTTAGGCCCTGCCAGATTGATTGTGAAACCTTGGGCAATTTGCTCATACCATCACTCGTCTCAACTTGCTTGTCTAGAAAATGGGTTAATAGTAAGTAACTGCTTCTGAGGGTTGGTGGAGAACTAAATGCATAGTACATGGTGCATATCAAGCACTCCATGTATTAGTTATTATTTTAGGTTTCTTCTCTTAATTATAAAATTTGAGCCTGACATTTTAAACATAATAGCTTACAAGATATTTTCAATCTTAAGATTTAAAAATCCCAACATTTTATTCTATAATTCAATTGCCAAAGTATGGGTAGAACAGACAAAACCTATCAACATACAAAAACTACTTTATGAAAGACCTTATCATCTGTAACCAATCAATTCTTGTTTTCCTCCATTTCCTTAGGAATACTTTGGATTTCCCTTTTTTTCTTTCTTACATTTGACATGAAAATTGCACTTACTTTTCCTGAACTTAATCTGGGTCAAATAAAGCCAGAGCCTGGGGACAAACTTTTGAGAGAACAACTATTTACACACTCTAAATGTCTGCAAATGTCTCCTGTACTTTGCTTCATAATCTTGACTTTGCTTTGTCAGGTTACCTAAAATGACTTATTTTCCTTTAATAAATGAAATAGAGTCAAAAGAATCCCTGTAGTGCCTTCTCCCTAGGTTGCCTGACTTGGGTGGGTGGGAGGGGGAGGGATACAGTTTCACCAAAAGCCCATCTCCCTAGGTCGCCGCTGGCTGCCTGCCCAGATTCCAAAGATCTTACTTTGTGTCGTGGAGCCCAGAGCACACACTCTTTGCTCCAGACTAGCTCTTCCTCTTTTTAGCTTTACAGAAACCTCCTCTTCTCACTCTTCATGGCTCTGATTAATGATCTTTTGTTAATAATAACGGATGCCACAGAAACACTGGCCAGGAAGAGGTTGTTGGCAGGAAATATGATAGGGAGGCATGTGGACAGGTCTTTGTACACGTGGAATTTGTCCAATGCAGTGTCTGTAGAAACTCTTGAATAAGTCTTCATTCTAGAGACTCTTACCACGGTGTAATATTCAAAAGGCCTCTTAGCTCCTGCCACTGCTTTGCGGCCACAAGAGGTCCCTCTGCCCTAGGTTGTCAGGTAGTAGAAGGAGACACAGTCACTATGGTCAGGGAAACGGTAAAGGATCTTGTAGACCCCCATCTTGGAGCCTGCGATGCAAGCTGATTTGCTGTGAATAGATAGACATGGAAAGGGATTTTATTGTTTGTTTTTGCAATGGCTGTACTGATCCCTGAAAAGGTATGCATCCTGGTACAGTGGCCCTGGATGCCCTGAACTGTGCCCACTCAGCTATGGCCTTAACTACAGGTGGTGCTAGGTCTTGAGAGCATGCTGAGATCAGGAGGAGGTCCCTTTGGAGGATTTACCCTGCAAGCTAACAGGCTCTCTTCTAGAAAACCTGGGAAGGCAGTGAGCAGAAAAGAGGAAGCACCTCCTTTCTGGGAGCTTATATACCAGAAAGTGCAGATATAAACAGACAAACAATATGTTTGGTAATGGTCAGCCCGGTGAAAAATAATAGAGGTAAGAAAGGTCAAGAATGACAGAAGCAAGAACATGAAATAAAAGATGTCATATTAGAAATAATTAAATAAAACTATTTGTAGATGACATGATCTTGTACATAGAAAATCCTGCAGAATCCACTAAAACATGGTAAGAACTAATACAGGAGTTTAGGAACATTGTAGAATATAAGATATGAAAAAATCAATTGTATTTGTATACACTTGCAAGAAACAACCTGAAAATTTAAGAAAACAATGCCATTTATAACAGCATCAAATAGAATGGAATACTTAGGAATAAATTTAACAAGAGAATTTCAAAACATATGCTCTAGAAATTATAAAACATTGTTGAAAGAAATGAAAGATCCAAATAAGTGGAGAGACATCTCATGTTCATGGATTAGAAGACTTAATATTGTTAAGAAGGCAATACTTCCTTGGACTCAATGCTATGGACGCAATACTCAATACTATGGACTCAGTGCAATCCTTATCAGAATCCTAATCGGCTTCTTTGTAGAAATTTGCCAGCTGATCCTAAAGTTCATATGGAATTGCATGAGCCCTGAATAGTCAAGTTAATTGAAAAAGAAGAATAAAGTTGGAGGACTCACTTCCTAATTTCAAAACTTACTATAAAGCAACAGTAATTGGGACAGCGTGGTACTGGCTTAAGATAAACTTAAGGTCAACTGGATAGCCATATGGAAGAGAACGAATTTGAATCTTTTCTTCCCACCATATACAATAATTAACTCAAAATAAAGCAGAGACTTAAATGTAAAGCCAAAACTATAAAACTCTAGAAGAAAACATAGGGGTAAATCTTCTTGATCTTGGATTTGGCATTAGATTCTTAGATATGACACCAAAAACACAAGCAACAACAACAACAAAAATACATCAATTGTATTGATACTTCATTAAAATTTAAAACTTTTGGACTTCAAAGGACACCATCAAGAAAGTGAAAAGATACTCACCGAATGTGAGAACGCATGGCAAATCGAATATTTGTTAAGGGACTTACATCTAGAATATATAAAGAACTCTTACAAATGAATAATAAGAAGACAAATAACCCAGTTAAAAGATGACAAAGGATCTGAATAGGCATTTCTCCAAAAAATATATCCAAATGGACAATAAATGAAAAGTGGCTCAGCATCCTTAGCCATCAGGGAAGTGCAAATCTTTTGCTTTCCCAATCTTTGGTTTTCCACAAAGATATCCCACTTCACACCCATCCGTATAGCTATCATCAAAAAGTCAGATAATAGTGTTACCAACCAGCGTTCTTGGCCTTCCCCAATCAATAGAAACTGATAAGATGCCAGACAAGAAATTCAGGCAAGGCTTTACTAGGGTTCGAGCTGTAGCAGGAGGGAGAGAGAACAAGCAAGAAGAGGTGGGTGGGGGGGTGGGGGTGGGGGTGTGTGTGAGCTGGTCCCTTAAATGGGGTTTACGGTAGGGGCAGCTCAGTGGATAGGGACAGAGGCGTGGCTTAGGTGGTCTGCCCACCCCCTTGGTGGTGTTGAGTGCAGGGGGCATGTGCAGTGTGCCGCTTTTGCTCCCAGCACCCTGTTTTTGCTCCTGGCTCTTCAGAAGTGGCAGTTGGGTGGGGTTTTTTTTTTGGTCTCATTGTATTTGTTGTTCATAATTTGCCCCAACTGCACATGCGTGCAGTTATTTTTAGTCCCTTATAGTTTCTTTGTATTCTGTTGCTTGAGGAAACGTTTGTCCAGCTGTAAGCACTGCAGCAAAGGGTCCCAGGTCCCAGGTCCCAGCCTGTCTCATTAGTAAATATTGACAAGGATATGGAAAAATCAGAAGCTTCTATTGCAGCACTTCAAAAAACAGCCTGTCAGTTTCTCAAATGATTGAACGTAGAGTTACGTTTGACCCAGCAATTCCATTCCTAGATATGTACCCAAGAAAAATGAAAACATGTCTGCATAAAAACTTACACATGAACGTTCATAGCAGTAACATTCCTAATAGCCAAATGATGGAAACAACCCAAATGCCCATCAAATGATGAATGAATAAACAAAATGTAGTATATTCATATACTGGAATATTTATTCAGGTATACAAAGGAATGAAGTACTGGGACATGTTACAACATGGAGAAGCCGTGAAAACATGCTAAGTGAAAGAAGCCAGTAACAAAAGAGCACATATTATATGACTTTGCTTATATGAAATGGCAAGAATAAACAATACAGAGAGACGTAAAGCAAATTAGTGGTTGGTTAGGAGTGGGCTTAGGGCTGGAGTGGATGGAGAGGATTTGAGAGTTATAGCTGAAGGAGACACAGGGTTTCTTCTTGAGGTGATGAAGTGTTCTGTAACTGAATGCGGTGCTCATTGCACAACTCTGTGACTATACTAAAAAAATACTGAGTTGGGGATTGTACGGTATGTGAATTATACATCCATAAAGCTGTTACAAAGAGAGAGAGGGAAAGAGAGAGAAGAAGGAAAGGAAGGAACAAAGGCAAGAGCGAGGGAGGGAGAGGGGGAAGGAAGGAAGGAAGGGGGGAAGGAAAGTGTCAGCATCAAAATTTCCAGAAAGTTCCAGCATCTTGGAAGAAAAAAAATAGTGAGAAGGGTGGAGAAGAGGGGGTTATTTCATGGAAGGGAGTGTGTCCTGAAGGCCTCTGGAGCAGAGTGACTTTATTTCAGCTGAGACCTTCAGGAAGAGGGAATGAACAACATGGGTGTCTTTCAGCAGATGACATGCCCTGACTTCCATTTGACTGGGGTCATTCTGGCTGCTGTGGGGTGAATAGACCGTAAGGAGTGGAGGGCAAAGGAAACGACAAGGTCAGGGGATGCCAGGGATACAGCCCACATGAGATACCTTTGCACCTATATGCTGTGCTTTAGATTCTCTCATATAATGAAAAGGGTAGGACCCATGGTCTGAAAACTGCACAGACCACTTAAAAGCAGAATTGCCTGGGAAAAGTGTGGACACATGACCCCTCATCCAGAGGGCATAAAGCTGCTTGCTTTGAATTTTACTTTCCACATCCACCGGATATTAGTTGCGTAAACACGTGTGTGGTATCTACCTCCCCCGTTAGACTACAAACAACATGGTGGTCAGAGCCACATGCATTGTGTTCTCTGCTATATCCCTGGCGTCTAGAACAGGGCCAGACACAAAGTAGGTCCTCAAGAAATACTCATCGGATGAATCAGTGAATGAGCTGTTGTCTTCAAACATCTTATCCCTAGTGGTTTCTATGGGTGGCAAAGACAGTTGGTGACCAGCTGACATCTGTGCCTTCCTCTACATTTCCCAGCCCCCCTTGTAATTCGTTGTGGCCATATGCCTGTTGGCCAGTGAATAGTGAGCACAAATAACATGCACTAAGACAGTTCATAGCTGGAGCATATCTTCCATCACTAATTCTGCCGAAATGCTCTTGAAGACCACAGGTTCCAGATGATATAGCTGCAATATGGCATAGGACCACCTGAACTATGTAAGACTTTGCAAGAGCAAGAAACAAACCTCTGTTGAGTTAAGCCAATGAGACTTATCTTTTGGGGCAACAAGTATTTGGACTCTAAGCCATTATGCTTTTTTCCCCCATTTTTCACAAGTACACAGCTTCATAATACACACTACAGTGTTAGACCATTTTGGGGTAGCAACAGTTGGAAATTGACCATTGCTTCTCAAGTTTTATTCTCCTTGCTGTTGTCTCCTTACTAAGCGAGACAGTTTGTGCCTTTTCAAATATTCTCATCACAACTGGGATCATGATAGTAGAAGGGGGGCACATTTCCTAATTTCTGGAAGGCACTCAGTGTAGTTGGACCAAAGGCCTTCCTGGTAGTACTGGAGGCAATCTAGTCAAGTTCTAATAAGTGGAGCTGGACCTTGTCCCATAATTTTTCCAGTTATTGGAGGCAAAAATGTGAACTCTTCGTTCAGTGGAGAAGAGCGTTTGGCCACTATTTGGAAGCAGTGAGCATTGACTGAGTTTTGTCTTAAATGTTCCTGACTTTATTTGCTCGTTTCATTTCTTAATTCTGCCCACTCAACTCCGTTCTCACTTTCTTGCTAGCTGGAAACTAGTCTGTGGGATCTAGAAATAAAATGAGGAGAAAGATGGTTAGGATAATCAAGATCATGTTTTATTTTGAACACTAAGCCCACAAACCCACTATTTTTACCCATCATATCCTGATTAAAAGGACACACTTTGAAGATCCATAATAATAGCTCATTTTAGTGGGAAAATGAACATCCAGGCAGGACAGAATTCAGCTCCTGAGAGCATCTATAGAGCTCGAAATTCATCTTAGCATCTACTCTTTACCTTATACTGACTAAAATACTGTGTAAGGCTTTGAAATACTAGTAGCCTTCGCCTTCCCATGAAGTAACTCACTCCATTAGTTCCTAAGGGGCAGATGGTTGCTGGGGTCAGTTGGATGCGGAGCTAGTGCTGGTGGCGCCAGGACGGTCACCAGGGCACAGAGGGTAACCCCAAGCTTCAGTGGCACGCCACACGCCAGCGCACTGCAGGGCTGCTGTTCCCTCTCGCATCCCTGGGGGAAGCTCGGAGCCTTGGAGGGGCCTGTGCAAGTGAGGAGTCCTGAAACTTGAGCTTCATTAGCTTCAAAGTAAATCTACCACTGCTCTCAACACATATTATATTCCTTCCACGGTCCAGAGAATTAGATCTTACTGAGATTCTATAGGTCAAGAAACTAAGTACCAAGGAGCGAAGTCCACCACATCCCACAGAGAACCTAAGGCTGAGAGAGTTGCTATCAGCTCTACCCCTCTTATTAGGGACTTTGGGTTCACAGCTGCTAGTGCCATTGCTTTGGTCTTTCCGGCCAAGAGAGGGCTTGGGCACAGGAGGCAGTGGAGAACCTTGGCAGTTCCTCCTCTCAGCCTTCCTCCTGCCCTGACTTCCCATCGATGGAAGAGTGTCCATGCTTCTCCACAGGCATATTTGTTTGTGCTTTATGAATTCTCCCCTTTCAATGTGGGGTTTGGTGCAAAGTTGACTTCCTCTGCTCATATGAAATTGTTGAGGATGACATACCCCAACCCCAAACTAGACAATTGCCCCCACCCCTGGGGCTCTGCCTGGGTCCTGGGGCCAGTGTGATTTGGCCTATTGCCCTCCCCCTACCCCCCATCCCCCCAGTATAGGCTGAGTTACTGTAGCCCACACCCACATCCCTATCATGATCTCCTTCACCCATTTATTCATTCATTCAATACATGTCTATTGTCAGCTTTGTGCCTGACACAAATGGAAGAACGGTTGGAGGCACGGTGTGTCCCTCAGTGTGGGACTATTCCGTAGGGACCACAGAGCAGGATCTCTGTGATGGTCAGCGTTATATCAGCTTGACGAGGCCAGGGTCCCTAGGTGTTCCATCAAGCACTAATCCAGGTGTCGCTGGAGGTATTTTGTAGAGGTGACAAAGTTTGTCATCAGTTGCCTTTAAGTCAGGAGAATGTCCTCAATAATCTGGGTGGTCTTGGATCCATTGAAAAGCCTTAAAAGCAGAACTGAGGTTTCCATGAAGAAGAAGTTCCACCTGTGAACTGCAGCGCCAGCTCACGCCACCCCTCCTGACAGCCTGCCCTGTGGACTTCACTCTTGCCCAGCGAGCCCTTGCAATCACAAGAGCCAGTTCCTCGTGAGAAATCTTTTACTACCTGTGTCCTCGTGGTTCTGATTCTCTAGTTAGCCCTGAATGATACACGCTCCTTGATAGCTAGGAAGTAATCTGTTTCAGTTCTATTTATTTTTGCAGAGAAAGGCAAGGGTGACGTCAAGATTAGCGAAGCGTGTTGGTTGGCCCCCTTGGGGATCCCACCCACAGTGAAAGCTGAGCCCGGGATCACCATTTTAGGGGACTTCAAAGTTTCTGGGAATGGGTAGAAAATGGAGATGGGACTCAAAATGGAAAAATTAGATGCCATTCCACAGCGGATCCTGGTTTGATAAGCTACCAAGAGGCCATAGGTCCTTGACTAGCAGTTCCAGCCAAGTTGTTACTCCCCATCCACAAAGCAAGGTGTGGGTTACAGCAAAGAAGGCCCACCTTAGTTGCTTTCAGGTAACCATTGTTTCTCCATGTTAGACATTAAAGATGGTATCTGGCTCACATGCCATTAAAACCTTCATGGAAAACCACTGAGCATGGTATTGGGACTATCTGTTCTGGGCTCTAAAATCTCAGGTTTCCATCTCCTGAGGTATAAACTGTGAGGTCTGGGCTTCCCCAAGTTTCTTTCCAACACCAGCATTCTGTGATTCTCTTTGATAAACCTAACAGCTTGCTCATGAATTAGAATGTTTTTCAAAGTAAAAAACGTTTGGTCATGGATTTGGGTGGGCCCTCCTCAGAGAATCTGAATGGTGGAAAACCAGCCTTATCAGTGGGGGAGGGGATGCAACCCCCTAACTTTTACAAGCCTACCCCCTGAGAGACATTTGCACAATTATGGGAATTCTTCTGAATCTGAAAACTCTGCCAATTACTGTTTATCACAGTTTCTCAATTTGCTTTTTGAGTGCCAGATTGTGAGAGAAATACCTTCGTTGCTGAGAGAACATTGGTTTTCTCAGATTCTCAGTGAGCGCACAGTGACCTGAAACTTGGAGTAAATATGTATAGAAACTTCTAGAAAAGGAAGACCTGTGTGAGGGAAAGGAAAAAGGCATCCACCTGATTTGGACTGAGATTGGTTTGATGGAGTAATGAAAAGCGATAAAGAAAACGGATTAACGGATTCATTCTTTTTCAAATCCTGCCGTGGAGGCACATACCCAAAAAAGGAGATCAGTGCACCTAAAGTCATGGAAAGAGCTACGCAGAAGGTGGTTTTAAGCCTCCAAAGCCATAGCAATCCCAGAGGGGCATAAATAATGCAGTTTCTAATCAAGCTGTCAGCCCCAAAGTCAGATGCCATGATCCCATGTTCTGTCTGTGCTTCAGAACAGCCAGGGGGCCTCCAATCCATCTGTAGACTGGAAAAATAACTTGTCTCACAGGTTTTGTATGACTTGTTCCCAAATCTATATAGATGGTGTGGTGAAGAACAAAATACACATTATTTTTTAAAGCCTTATGAATTCCTAGTGGCTTTCAGTCCTTTTTTCTAATTTTTTTTTTTTTGATGTGAACCAGTTCTAAGGTCTTTATTGAGTTTGTTACGATATTGCTTATGTTTTAATGTTTTGGTTTTTTGGCCGTAAGGCATGTGGGATCTTAGCTCCCTGGCCAGGGATCAAACCCAAACCCACACCCCCTGCCTTGGAAGGCGAAGTCTTAACCAGTGGACCACCAGGGAAGTCTGGCTTTCAGTCTTTCGACCACTCAGAGTATAACTACTGGCACATGGGGAAATCCTGAGCACTGTCCTTGACTTTGAAAGAGTCCTCTGAGCCCAGCGGTTGGAACGGCCCGCAGCTCTCGTACCCGCAGGCCTCTGCTCAGGTGGTACCCGCTCTGCAGAGGGAGAGAGAAGAGACTTTGTGATGTCAGGCTTTGCCCAGCTCACCCGCCCTTGGCTCTGTGGAGTCCCGACGAGCCCACAGTTGCTGTTCTGTCCCTACACTCCCCCGCCCCAGTTGTCAGCAGTGAAAGACATCCCCAGCTGTCCTGGGTGAGAGGCGCCCCCGCCTGCCCGAGAGTGGCCTTAACCTTTAAAGCACAGCCCTGTCACGGTGCGGCGGTTTAATGAAAATCTGGATCTTCAACTCAGCTATTCTCTTTTTTTCTTGTTCTTATTCCACTTTGTGGCTCTTTCCTTTCTTGCTGGGCTGTGTTTGCATTTCCTTCAGAATGTGTGGGTCCCATCTCATCCAGCAGAAAAGTCAGTTTTGTTTCTAAAAATGTCATTTTCTGCTCCCCTCAACCCCCATCTGTTGTCTTTAGAAAAAATATGGATATCCAGCCACATAACATGTGGAGATTCTCTTCCCAATGCTCTCTTTGAGAATCACCCAGTCCAGATCTGAGTCCACAAAACCCTCATCTCTCAGTCTTTAGCTCTACTGTGACATTTGATAAATGAGTTGGTACATTATGTGAAACAGAATGGTGAGCCACTGCGAGTTTTTGCCTGTAAATTTTTTTTTTTGCATGGGAAAAGCATGACACTGAATTTTGGATATGCTCTTCTATTTCTTAACCGAATTGTAACAGTTGTTATCTGTCAAATCCAGGGGACTTCAAACACTGATAGGTGATGTTTTCAAAATGATGACACATATATATGGAAAGTTCCTAGCTTTTATTTTATAAAAGCCCCCATGGTTTCTTGCTGCCGCTATTGGAATGATCAAATATTGAACTTTATGTTTTTCCATTCTCAAGTATGCCTGAAACTAGCTCAATACATTAAGCTGGTTCTGTTGCTGTCAGATGGATTTCCTGAATTGCCGGCATCAAGTACTTTGCTCTCTCTTCTGACACTCCGCTTCTATTTATAGCCAACAGATACTCAGAAGCCAGGGTCAAGGGCAGCTGTTGTTTGGTCAAGCCCAGCTGTTGAATGCTGATTGGCAACTAGCAAGGTGTGGTGACTGCCATCTGGTCATGCCAGGTCCTGATAGCTCTACCAGCGTTTATTTAATTCAAGCAAAAGCAGTTAACTTCAGCTTGCATTGCGGAAGCAAACCTAGCTACCTGTTTTGTACACTCCAGGTAGCCAAACTGGTTCTCAAGTTTAGACACAAGTTGAAAATTAAAAACAGTGCTGTCTGAAGTCATGGGGTCTACGTGATACGCTTTGCCTTTCCCTCCTGTTTAGGATTCAGAGACCAAAGTGTGTGTATCTCAATCCCTTTCTGACAAATAGCATTGGGTACTTTTAACAGAACGTGAACAAGAAAACTGATCTCTGTAGCTCAGAGGGATGAATATTTTCATAGCTCCCCAAGTACTGGAAGTGAGGGACATATTACATCAATCATATGCATTAATGTAGCATAATGGATTGGTACCTCCCAGAAATTAGGTCAGCCCTGTGAGAAATCAGGCTATGAATACATTAAATGTATGTTTCATAAATACATACTTCAGAGCTCAAGTCATTGTTTTTAAGTGGTGGATTACAGGTAACGCTATTTATTGCATGTCCCAGCACTATAGGGATTGAAGGGCTGGTGGGGAAGATGCCTGCTCCGGTGGCTAAAACTTTGCTGGGATTGATAGGCAGAATTCTTGGCAAGATGTATGCAGATCCTGCTTTGTATTTGCAAATGACTTTCACAATAATTTCAATCCTCATTAATCAACAGGCATTGTGAGTGACAGAGGCTCTACAATATGTAAGAAACGACCCTCAGGACATGGCGTCCCATAATCATTTTTCTCCTCCAAGGACTAACCAAGCTTAGCATCTTCACTGTTTTCTGAGGGAGGTTGGAGTTGGTTCCCCTTTTTCAGGAGAGGAAACTGAGTCCTGGTAAGAATAAGTTCCTCTCTGGGGGCCAAGATAACTCTTGACTTCAGTTTCCCTGTTGGACCCAGGAAGGTGACGTGCCAGGAATCCTATGTCCTTCCCTTGGGAAGTTCTCAGGGAAATGAGGCTTCTTGCCTGGAGATGGTCATTTTACTTTGAGGATAAGAATTGAGTTGCTTTGCTCATTAAAGTTTTATTTGAGGGTCTCCAGATATAAACTTTTGACATTCTCATGTCTGGAGACCTGTGTGTATATATGTATTTTAAACTGAAGTATAGTTGGTTTACAATGTTGTGTTAGTTTCAGGTGTAAAAGGGGTATTATATATATATATATATATATATATATATATATATCCCTTATGTTATTATTGAATACAAGATATTGAGAAAAGTTCCCTGTGCTATACAGTAAGTCCTTGTTGGGTATCTATTTTTATATACAGTAGTGTGTATATGTTAATCCCAAACTCCTCATTTATCCCTCCCTCACCCCCATTTCCCCTTTGGTAACCATGTTTGTTTTCTATATCTGTGAGTCTATTTCTGTTTTGTAAATAAGTTCATTTTTTCACATCTTTTTTTTTTTAGATTCTGACATAAGCAATGTCATATGATATTTGTCTTTCTCTGGCTGACTGATTTCACTCAGTATGATAATGTCTAGGTCCATCCATGTTGCTGCAAATGGCATTATTTCATTCTTTTTTATGGCTGAGTAATATTCCATTGTGTATGTATGTACCACATCTTCTTTATCTACTCCTCTGTTGATGGACATTTAGGTTGCTTCCATGTCTTGGCTACTGTAAATAGTACTGCATTGAACATTGGGGTGCATGTATCTTTTCAAATTATAGTTTTCTCTGGATATATGCCCAGGAGGGGGATTGCTGGATCATACGGCAACTCTATTTGTACTTTTTTAAGGAACCTCCGTACTGTTCTCCATAGTGGCTGCACCCATTTACATTCCCACCAACAGTGTAGGAGGGCTCCTTTTTGGAGGCCCGTTTTTAAGGGAAGCTGTATGGTTTGGTGGCTGAGAGCATCCACTTTGGGGTCTACTCAGCCGAAGACTGAATCCTTCCTCTGCCACTTACTCTGTGACCTTAGGCAACTTAATGTGTTTGAGCCACGGTGTCCTTACCCATAAAACGAGGCTGGTGAGAGATGGTGGTGTGAATTGGCAGCCCCTGCCTGTACAGTCTGCTCCAACACATCATCACCCACTCTTACAGATTAGCCAACCCCCACGGTGCCAGCTAGGGGGCTGGGTGTGTTACTCTGCGTTCTGAGCATCTCTGTGCCTGGCATGGGCTCCGATGCTCACTTGGGGCACAGATAAGACGTGCTGGTTGCATCCAGCTGCTTGGGCTCTCTGGCTGTGGCCCACCCCTTCCTCTCCCATTATTCCTGGAGAGAATCTGCATTAAAGACTGCTGTACGGGTATACGTAGTAGGCCTTTGCCAAATATTTATTAGTGTGTGATTAAAGACGCCTCTAATAAAATCCCAGATGGTCTCACCATTAGCCTTTCCAGCTACGTGCAGGAAGAGATTGTGCTTCTGAGTTTTGATAGGAGAAACGCCACACGAAAAGAAAACCCAAACCACTGTCAGTGTATTTGATTGATAAAATATGTTTTACTGTAAGGATCTTGAAGAGATAATTTGTAGAAGAGGCCATACGAATGGTTAATGAATACGAAAAAAATATTTTGATTTCACTGGCAACTTTTCAAAATGCAAAATCAAAAACAATGAAATTGAATTTTCACCCATCAAATTGGCAGATTTAAAAAACAAGAAAATTTACTGCTAGTGAGGATGCAGAAAGACAGGTAATCCCACTCATGTCTGGTGGGGAATTTGGTACAATCACAAGGAAGTTATGTGCCAAAATATAATAAAAAGCCTTTAAGATATTCATATCATCCAATGTAGTCATCCTTTTTTTTTTTTTTTTTTGCGGTACGCGGGCCTCTCACCGTTGTGGCCTCTCCCGTTGCAGAGCACAGGCTCCGGACGTGCAGGCTCAGCGGCCACGGCTCACGGGCCCAGCCACTCCACTGCCTGTGGGATCTTCCCGGACCGGGACATGAACCCGCGTCCCCTGCATCGGCAGGCGGACTCTCAACCACTGCGCCACCAGGGAAGCCCTAGTCATCCATTTTGAAGAAATAATATTTTCTTAAGGTGAATAAAAAGTTATATTCAAAGATATCTGTTCCAGCACTACTATTTTAAATAGGAAGAGTTAGAAATAAACTCAGTAAAATAAAAGGATGGTTTAAATATAATACTTAGAGTGAAATATTATGCTGGCATTAAGATGAGATTTTAGCAATAATCTATGGCCAAACTACCATTTATGAAGAGTTTACTGTATGCCGGGCTCTAGGCTAAGTACTTTGAATATACATTATATCATTTAAACCTTATTATGACAGATTAGTAACCTAACTTCCAACAATTTATTTATCGTCTCATTTAAACCTGGTTTAATTATAAAATTATAAAAAATTATTTTTAAAAATTATAAAAATTTATAAAATTTATTAAAAAATTATTAAATTTTTTTCCCCAATTATAAAATTGGGAAAAAAAGTTAACGTGAGAGAATACTGTTGATATTCTTTTAATAAAACAATTAGCATACAAAATTGCATACAATTTTAGCTCAACTATATAAGCACAATAAACCCACCATAATGTTGTGAGTAGGGGCCCAAACTCCAAACTGCATAAAATGTAAGGTTTGTGTTGTGACAAAGTTCCTAAAGCGAATGTGAGGGCTGGAAGGTAGATGACAGCTAATTCCTCGTCATCTCCCATCCAGAGTCACATTATTCCACGGCTGTGGGTGCTTAGTGAACATTTTACCAAAATATTAACAAAGGTTCTCTCTTTGTTGTGGTATTACGGGTAATCTATGCTTCTCTGTATTTTCCAGTTTTTCTACAATGGGCATGCAGAAGTAGCACATAAAAAATAAAATGCTTCTCAAGGTTTTAAAAATGAAAGCACAGTTTGTTTCACCATTTTTTAAAATTAAGTGTGTAATTTCTGCTTTCCTACACTCCCTTTAGTTCTGACAGCTCAGTAATGGAAGCAGGAAAGGGAAAAGGCGAAGCCCAGTGGTCAGAGGGAAGCAAGAGGCGAGTCTCTGTCCCAGCTACAGGGAGTGAGCCACGTGATGCTTGCGGTGGCATCTGTGGTCACATATGTTACAAGTGAAAAAAAATATCACAATGACGTTGGCAAAGCCCTGGGTATTACCCAACCTCATGTAGCTACCGAAAATGCTTAAAGCAAAACAAGACAAGACAAAAACTACGTACAAAAGAAAGGCACCATTAAGAAGTAAAGCCCGGTTTCCACATTCCCCAGGAATAGAGACCCTCCCTCAAGTCAGCATGCAAGACTCGTTAGGGGACAGTCACTCTCTGGGAAGAAGTAAGAAGCAGGCTCAGAGGCCCCTTCCACTGTTTGCAGGATCTCTGAGAACAGCTAGCGTCTACTGCCTCTGAGGTTCTGAAGCTGCCCCCGGAGCAGGGTGTGTCCTCAGCCCCTGCAGAAACCCAAGCGACAGGGCACAGGCCTTGGTGCCCTGAGCACCGGGGATCCCCCTGGAAAGTGGGAGGCCCACTGGGTTGGGCCCCACAGGAAGCGCCCTGCTTTTGTTGAGCTGCGCCGCAGAGGACCCGCCCTGGTTTGTTGGGGCTTTCCTGCTGGGTTCTATGACAAGGTGGCTAAAAGCAGAAGGTTCGCGAACCCCAGCTTTCCTGCTGGGTTCTATGACAAGGTGGCTAAAAGCAGAAGGTTCGCAAACCCCAGCCCTGGCTCAGGGCTGGAGGCTGAGTTATGGGCACCCAGGGAAGCCATTGTCTCATCCAGGAGGTGGCCCGGGCACCTGGGATGGAGGAACACCAAGTACACGGTTCCAAATGGGCTGCTGGCCATATGAGGCTAATTTTTCAGAGTGCCTTGAGGTTTCTGCAGAGCCATTCATTCATCTGTTCAGCTGGCGCCTACTCAGTAGTGTTTTAGGCACTGGAGAAACCAAGAGAAATAAGATACCGTAGCTGCCCTCCGGGAATCCAGGGAAGAGGGAGAGAGGCCACAAGCCCCAGTGGTGAATCGAAGACCAGGGGATCACGGGCACTCCTGGGCGGCTCAAGAAAGGGACAGTGCCGAGCTGTGTCTGACCTTGGTACTTCTCAGACTTTAATGGGCATGAGAATCGCCTGGGTATCTTGCGAAGCTGCAGGTTCTTATTCAGCAGGTCTGGAGAGGAGCCTGAGATGCTGCATTTCTAACAAGCTCCCAGGTGATACTGATGCCGCTGGTCCGAGGTCCACGCTTTGAATGGCAAAACCCTACGTGATGCCTACGAGGGAGCTAGGCAGGTAGAGAAGTGGGAAGGGATATTCACTCCTAAGAGAGAGAACGTTCCAGGTAGGCCACTTCAGGCGTGGGGACGGTTGAATCGTCAGAGTGGCTGAGGTTTAATTGGAGAGGCTTGAAATGGCCCTGGGCTTACCTTTTAATTCTATTAGGTTTTAATTCATTCTTTAAGACAGTGTCAAACCTGATACTCTGAGAAACGCATTTCTAACACTCACCTGACATGGGGCCTTCTGTTTAATGGTCTTGTTTACTAGTGATCCTTTCCTGCCACGGAGGTGATGAGGCTCTCAGAGCAAGCCTGGTGGTGGACGACCAGTCACCATGATTGAGTTCCTCAGGTCCTAGGCTACAGCTCCATGAGAGAGGTCATGGCTTTTCTGCTCCACGGCTCGCATAGCGCCTGGTACACAGGGGCAGCTAATGCTCATTATAGCTTGAGTTTGAGATGCATGAATGAACGAATATTAATACCTCATATTAGGCTCAGCAAGAGAATAGCAGAGCGGTTAAGAGCACAGGCACTAGAGTTAGAATGCCCTGCAAATCCTGGCTCTGCTCTGTGCTAGCTCCAAGAATCTGGCCATACCCTTTGACCTCTCTGTGCCTCAGTTTCCTCATTGGTGAAATAAGGATGATAGTAGTACCTGCCTCAAAGAGTTGTTGCGAGCCTTCCATGACATAATACATATAAATTGCTCTCGGCAACTGTAAGCATTCAGTAAATGTTGTCTGTTATTTTTGTTAAGAGCTGAAGTTGACAACATTCGACAACATTTTGATTGGTTTACTTTGGTGAGGATGGGCATATTTGTCTAAGGTACGGCTTATGAGTGAACGTCATTTATTTTTGCCATGCATGCCCTCCATTAACATGAATAATGACAGGTATTTGTATTAACTTTTATAAAATTTTTCCTTGAACGTAAAATAGGAAAACACATATCATGACAGAAATAGGGGTCTTGGCAGAATACGTCAAGTGGGACCCTTAGGTATGAGCTGGTTTCTTGAGACCAGCTCTGCTTATCAGGGGATGTCATGAGGGAGAATTTTATTCCGTCTCCCTATGAGATCACCTGAGCTAGGCTTCTGGAATTCCAGAAACCATGAAACCACGAAAATAGTAATGTTTGGTGAATAGACAGCCAGTAGGTATAGACCTAGCTGAAACTGGCTATAATTTAGGTGAGAAGGGCCGGGAATTTCATCACCACTCGATACTGTTGTGGATTACTTACCATCTAGAATGGTTATTGCAAAGCTCTGGGGCTAATACTATCTTTTGTCTTTTGTCTGTGAATACTTAGACCTGAACTACCCCAAACAATATATATGAGCCACATATGGCTATCTATCTTAATGAAAATGGAATAAAATTCAAAATTCATTTGCGCTAGGCACATTCCAAGTGTTCAATGGCCACATGTGGCTAGTAGTTAACAAACTGGACAGCATAGCTGTGTAGATGCGGAACATTCCACCGGACAGCAGTGCCTTAGAGTCTAAGTTTTTTACTTTAAGAGTTGCAGATTGTAACTGAGGTACCCAGAGATGGCAAAATCCAGAACTCATGCAATGAGGATGTTGCAGAATTGAATACAACAATTAGGAAATGTAAGGGGTAAGTTTACTTTTGGACAATGAAGTGTGACTCATTTTTTTGTTCAACCGTTATTAAGTATCTAGACACTTCCTCTGTGTAGAGCTCTAATCTAGTGGCTCTGGGAAAGATAGCAAAGTCTGGCGGATGCATTGACTGATCCCAAATTGCTTGTCGTTGAGTTGGATAGATATCAAGTACCTAGAACAACATTAAATAGCAGTTCAAGGAGGTGTGTGAGGAAAACCCAGTGAGATGCTGGGAGACCAGAGTGGCTTTGAAAAAAAGATGTGATGCTTGACTTTGACAGGACAGGAGACACAAGTAGACCTGAGTAAAGGAGGCAGAAATGGTTGCAAAATGGTGGGAAACGGGAAGCAGTTACCCTAGATGAAATAGAAATATTAGTTGGCAGCCACATGGGAAATGGGGCTGGGGTCAGACTTTGGAAGGACTTGAATGCCAACATAAGATGATTAGACTTTATCCTGCAGACACTGGGAGCCATAGAAGGGTTGTGAGCAGAAGGGCACAATCGTGCAGGTAGTACTTTGCCAAGGTGAGTCTGGCAGGGGTTACAAAGCTGGATTGGAGGAACCCAGCCGTCTTCACTGGGATACCAGCCCAAAGGTTGCAGGAAGAATCCAGGCAGGAGAGGAGAAGGACCGGAAATAGGTCAATGCACAGGGAAATGGAAAGAGAGGCAATAGAAAGGAAAACAGGTTTTGACTGAGCAGGGGAAAAAAATGGCAGAAGTGTAGACAAAGATGGCTTACTTGCTTTGGGTTTGGGGTTTAGGAAATACCTGTTGATTTGGAATTTGGAAGGGGGCTCCTTCTAGATGTAACTTCATCAGATCCCATCACACACCTCCTTGAACTGCTAGTTAATGTTCTTCTATGTATTGAGTATTTATCTAACTCTCGGCAGTGATTGCATCCACCAGGCTTTGCTTCCTTCCCCAGAGGCCCTAGTTCAAGTACCATGCATGGAAAAAGTGCCCGGTTAGTGAACAGCTATCCTACAGGTAACTGCAGAGTCAAGCCCTATAATCTAAACCTACCCTTTACATTTACTGAGGCAAAGAGAAGAAGGGATTCGTTGTTTGAAAAATAAAAATCCTGAGAAAATGTTTGATTATGTTGGTGAATAGAGATGAATGTCTACAAAATGCCAGTGGTCTGCAAAGTGGAGGTGCAAATATCTACCTCATAGAGTGCTGAGGGTTAAACGATGTGCGCGCAAACTACCTAGCAAATAGTAAGCCGTCAATAAATGTCATTTGATTCTAATCTAGTGAATTCAACAAGCACACGTGGGATCCGAAAACCCCATACCTAAGTTTATGGCATGTACTCTCTCTCCACTCACTCATTTGTTGGGTACCATAAAATGAGGGAGTTTCTAGTGTTATTCCAGGTCACTCTGGGCAGAATTGTTAAAGGTCTTATTTGCTCAATGAAACAGAAGCCAGGAAGGGCCCAGCTACGCGGATAATCACACACACCTGAGGGTGTCTGGTTCGCCCCTCATTTGTTCCTGCTTCTTTTACTCTTTAGCAATGGGACCGTTGTCAGTGGAGCATTGGAAGGTAAGACATACAACCATATTAAAGAAGAGTTTCTAGGAGGGAATGACATAGCTATTTGTATGTGATATGATTGATTCTCATAAGCATGAGAAAATCAGTGTCACTGCATTCAAATTCAATATGTCAACTACTGCCTGAAACCACCTCCGGCTGGGCCCCATGACCCTGAGGTGAAGGCCACAGCTTCTCCCCCAGGTGCTGCCCACCTAGTTCTCCCTTCTGTGCCTCGACCTGCATATCACGGTCAGACAAACCTATTTAATAGACCACCTTCAACTTGTCACGTTACCCTCAGGGAACCCCTTTTACCTGAAGAGGAAGTCTAAACTTCACTGCTTGGTTTCCTTCCAAAAATCTCACCCACCATGTTGATTCAACCATATTTTCTCATTTTCCAAGTGCATCCTTAGCTCCAGTAAGGGAGACGTATTTACTGGATGGACAAATCCAATACTCACTTCTGTTCTGTGCTTTGGCCACTGCCCTATTCCAGGAGGACCTCACCGTTACCCTCTGCTTTGCTAAATTTTGCTCATTCTTCAAGGCACAGTCAAGACCTACTTCCCCCGAAGAAGCGTCTTTCTGATGATTCCAGACTATAGGCATGTCACCTTTTTCTGGACTCCTACTGCCCTCATTTACGGTGACAAAGTATTGACCACTCTCTTGTTTCTTGTCTCTTGTTTCTTACTTGTGTTTTTCCAACCAGACTGAAGTCAGGGTCTATGGCTTGCCCTTCAAATCACATCAACAAGCTTGACCTGAGGGCTCTGGGACATTTACAAATCCTAACTCTGTTTCAGGGTTTTCAAAATGACATCCTAGAGACTTGAAGGAAGGACTCCTTAGCTAAAGCTTGGGAACTCCAGGTCCCAGCCATTGGAAACGTGGTAGTGGGCTTGTAGTGGGTTGTAGTGGAGAGGAGTTGTAGTGGGTTGTAGTGGAGAGGAGCTTTCTAGATTGGCCCATCCTCATTCACAACTATCTGAAAACTCAACTACTGGGGAAGTCAAGTAGAGGATGGGGCTCAGTCCTTGAACGATCCATCCCTGCCCCACAGAAAAAGTAATTTGGTCCTTGTTGGAAACTTGGAAAGTACAGAAAAGTATAAAGAAAATAAAAATCATCTCTAATCCTACCAGCCAGAAAGAAACATTGTTAATCTTAGTGTACTTTCCAGTTTTCCAGTTATACACACATAAATATAATCTGTCATAGTTGAGATCATGCCGTATGTTGAGTTGGGTAACCTACTCTTTTCACATACAATTGCACCATGATCACTAAAACTCCTCTAAATATATTTGTGTTGGTTCATTCCCCAGGAAGCAGACTCTGAGATACATGTTGGTGTGCAGGATGTTTCTTAGGTAGTGCCCTAGAAATCAGCAGCTGCAAAAAGGGAGAGAAGGAAGAAGGATGAGACCGAGGGAGCAGTTGCACTGTGTTGTAGGCATGTTCCGAACTCAGGTCTGGCAGCTCGCTGTTCGAAAACTGATATTCAAGAGACAAGTGTTGGTAGCAAAGGAAAACTTGCTTTATTCAGGGGGCCAACAACCTGGGGAGAAGGTGGACTTGTGTCCCAAAGCCTACTCCCCACTGCTGATCAGGAGGCAAGAGCTTTTAAAGAGGAGCTCCAGGGGTGCGTTGAGGAGGCTATGTGCAGAGCAGCACAGTCAGCTCCAACAGTCATCTTGAAATTGGTCATGCGGTGGTCTGATCAGCACCACCTTGATTGTTCTAAGTGCAATTAACCTTCAGTTCCAGAGTTGTTTTATTCCCATCTTCTTGAGACCAGTTCTCGGAATTGTGTAAGACGGAGCAGCTTACGTCATGACTACAGCCTGGTCATCATGTAGTTAAATTCTTCCACCTATGGGGGTTTTAGTCTCTATAAAACAGCTCAAAGGATATGGCTCAGAATATTATCTATAGCCCTTGAGGAGAAACTAAAGACCCTCAACTTTGTTTAATGACTAAACTATTATTATTTTGTCCCGTTTGACTGCTTTTCTTTGCTTTTGCATTTTTTCATTTCTCTGATTAAATTTATACTTTGGCTAAAGTTTTTCAAGCAGGCAGTGGACATGGGGGGAGGGGTCTGTCCTGGGAAGGCTCCATAGGGTCCTGCTCCATTACAGGTCCACCAAAGGCCTTAACCATCCCCATAGGGAACTCTGGAGCAGGGATGGCCCTCCTGAGTTGTCTGAGGTTGGAGTGAAGGGGCTGGACCTTTACATCCCCAGGGGGACTGCCCATTGGTTTCAGGCTTACTCTGGAAATTCACATGATTTAGCCTAAAGCAGTCCTCAAAGAAGGTTCAGAGCTGAAGGCTGTCTTGGAACAGCATTCCCAGAGGCCAGGAGAATAACTCCTTCATTGCCAAAGAGGGATCTGGGCAACATGTCAAAACCTCTACACTCATAATACTGTACTGTATAGCCAACAATAATGATGGCTGAAATTGAGTACTTACCATATGACAGCATTATGCTAGGTGACCTCAGCCCACAACTGCTCAAAAAGGTGATTATTAATGGTATCCTCGTTACCAATGGAGAAATCAGATGACCAGACACTCCTTGGGTCCCACAGCGGATAAACCTGGGGAGCCAGAATTTGAATCTTAAGTCTTCGCTTTATTTGTTTGGGTAAGTACTTAAAAGAGTGTTTTCAGGTAAGAATTTAAGTTTCCAGGCAAAAATCTTACTACATATTCAAGTGATAAGAGGTGTGCTGCACTTTCCTTTCATCTTCACGATGAACTAGAAGGATGATTTTTAGAGATGGCAAAAACGATCATTCCTAACTCCCAGAATTAGGAACACTTAAATAAGTACAGGAGGTCACTTTTTTTTTTTTTTTTTTTTTTTTTTTTTTTTTTTGCGGTACGCGGGCCTCTCACTGTTGTGGCCTCTCCCGTTGTGGAGCACAGGCTCCGGATGCGCAGGCTCAGTGGCCATGGCTCGCGGGCCCAGCCGCTCCGCGGCATGTGGGATCTTCCCGGACCGGGGCACGAACCCACCCTTCATCGGCAGGCGGACCAGGAGGTCACATCTTTAAAAGTCGTGAATAAAAGGCAATGGAGACTGTTCCCTTCAAACTCTTTTATTCAAATCACAGAGCAGCAGCTACATGTGGATATGAAAGCCCCAACTCAACCTGCCCCCTTTTTCCTACTATGCAGGTCGAGGATTATTCCTCCTGCATGTGAGAAGGGTTGTATGTGGCCTCCCAGATCCTTTTAGCATACCACATCTAGTGTTATTTCCTATCTTCGAAAAGCTATTCCAGTTAAGGGACAATAAAAATTAACATTTAATTCTTCATGCTATTGTAGACGTTAGAATTTTTTTGGTGAAATTCATCTTTCAGTCTTAACTTCATACAACTGTTTGACTAAGTTTTCCACAAGCCTACCCAAAGTTTTCATAATTTTTAAGCAAAATTTCCTGAAAAGAGAAAGGCTTTACCAATTTTTTTGTACCCCCCCTATTTGCCATCCTGTAATCTACACATGCTGCTTATTAGTCAAAATGAATACGGTTTCAGGGCAATTGCATTTATTTGTTTATCACACTTAAGCATCAGCACAAAAATTAAAATGCAGGGTCAGTTATTGCTGGGGAGTATTCAGCACTGTAATGTGGTTGCCAGGCAACCTGTGGGCGGGCGTTAGGTAGACGAAGGGAAACTCGTCAGCAGCGCTTCAATAGCAGTATTGGCTTTCATCTCAAACATGCTAAATAATAGGGCCATGCAATTCGCCTCCTTTAGCCCAATTTGCTTACTTTTCTTCTTGAATGGAGAAGTAATCTGGTTTAGTGCTGGGTAACATTTGCAACCATACTTCCTCTGCCAGGCACTAAAAAAAAAAAAAAAAAAAAAAAAAAAAAAAAAAAAAAGGTGTTTCCCGCTTTGGAAAATAAGGAAGGTCTGGTGTTTTTTTTTTTTTTTTTTTCATGTTTTACAATCTTCCTCTTTCTTTCCTTCTCTCTTTCTTTCTTTCCTTCTCTCTCTCTCTTTCTTTCTTTCTTTCTCTCTCTTCCTCCCTCCCTCCATCCCTCCCTTCCTCCCTTCCTTTCTCCCCTCCTTCCCTCCCTCCCTTCTTTTCTTTCTCTTTCCCTTTCTTTTTTGTTTAAGAAAACACAGGGTCAAGGCAATGGATTGAAGAGCTCAGGAAAAAGAGAGAGTCGCAGACAGCACTGTATGAGCTGTAAACACCCTCACACATCTTCTAGAAAGCCATGTTTAATCATTTCAATTTGTTACCTACTATTCTTGAGCTGTGCGTGTGTTTACACATACACATAGATATGGGTGATTCAGAACCCCTGCCAGTATGGAGTGTCTCGAGTAAGAGGGGGTGGTTCTGGTGTCTAGGGTGGGTTTGGGGGTTGAAGGAATCCTCCCAGGTCCCAAGGAGGTGATGCAGGAACTGACCAAGGCAATAGGCAGTGCTGGGGAACTTGGCAAGAGGTCAAAGGGGACTCCATTTCTACTGCAGCTCAGAGCCAGCTTCTCCTCTACTGGGTTAGGCTCACCTGTAAGGCTGAACACAGCCCTAACAATGCACCTTGCAGAGAGCAGGTGCTCAGCAAACGTGTTGGCCATGCACATGTCTTCATGTGTGGAGCCGGGACACAGGAAATGCTGTCAGGACAGCTGCACTCAGTCATGGAGTTGTAGGGGAGCGTATTTTGGGCCTCGTGTAATTTCCTGTCTTAGGGATGAAGAAAATGGACCGGCAGCCAAGGCTGGCAAGCTGATCCCGGCTCAATGCGAACCAGGCTTCAGCTCTGCATCCTCAAAAACTCTCCTGTGTTTTTTCCCCTTTGAGTAATTTAATTTTCATCTGTCTGCTCTCAGTTTGCAAGAGCTAATAAGAGTGGGCTCAAGGCTCAGCTTCAGAATAGCTCTAACAGGATTCCCATGCTTTTGCAGATTTTTAAAAACCTGGTCCAGGTTAAGGATGCCAAGATGCTAACTGGAGGTTCTTCTTTGAAAACACCCCTCCTCTCCTTTCTTCCTTTCTGTTGCTATCAGTAGTTTAGATCCTTACTGTCCCAGAGCTGGGCACTGGTCCAGCCTGCTAACTGGGCTTCCTGCTGACAGACTTCTACCTGCCCAGTCTACCCACTATGTCCTTACAACCTTCCTCCCTCCACAGGCTGTCGTTTGCAGAATCCTCTCCAGTTGTTTGTCCTTGCTCTTGAATACCACGTTAGTCTGATCACATCAGCTCTTTTCACAGACAACAGAACACCCAGGCCAGGGTGTCTTAGAATGGAAGCCCAGCTGCCTTAGCGGTCTGCAGTGGTTTTCTCCAAAGTCTAGGAGTACTCAGAGTTTGAGAACCAGTGTCCTGTAACTTTTCACTTGAACAGCTTACCCTCCACAGTGCTTGTGAAGTCGAATTTTTGAACCCAACATAGTGTTTTACATTGATCTTGAAATAGCAGTCACAGGGGAGAGGTACAGCCAGGAGAGAGAGTGAAGAAGAAATAGATGCAAAGAGAAAGTTAGACATCCAAGGGAAAGGGAAAAAGGAGAAGGAGCCATCAGTAGATGGATGGAGATAGAGGATCAGAGATGAAGGAAGCCAGTCAGTGCCCCCATGAGAGGATTTTGTGATCTTAGAGCAAAAAAAAAAAAAAAAAAAAAAAAGCTTTCAGGTGATTAAGAAGCAAGAGGCAGCAGAATAAGGGAATCAGGATGCTGGGAGGAGGTGAAGGCCAGAGCAGGAGAATTTGGTCAGTCTTTTGGGTGACAGAAGTCCCCCTTAGAGTCAGTACGTATTGACCGAGCAAGACAGATGAAAGGGGTTGGGATCCCTCTTCCTCTCACTCATTCTCCCACTTCTGACATTTTCCATCCTTCCCTCCCATCTCTTGGAAAGCTTATCTTTCTCTTTCTTGAATCAATCAATCGATTAATTGATCAACCTCCCTTCTCCCCCTTTTTCTCCTCTCTTACCTTAAAAGTGTTTTGCAACACTCAGCCTATTAGTAGGCTATGAAACCAGTGTTGTGAGTTATAACAAGCACTTTCAAAACACTGAAATAGGATAGAATATATAGAATAATATACAATAAAATAGAAAACATTAGAGTGCATCTTAGGGTAGGGGTAAACTCTTGTCTCAGTTATACGTGTGGGTGTGAATGTCTGTGTATAAAGTTATTTCCGTATTATATATTATGGTCAAAAAAGTTTGAAGGCCACTGGGATATAATTTACAACCGAAGAAATCTCTTCATTATCTGATATAGCTAATAATCTTTTTCTGATGAGTACTTTTAAGAGGATCATATTGATAAAGTTTTAATATTTCTTTTTCTCAACTTCTACCCCACCCTCAGAGTCAGGAATTTTTAAATTACTTTTTCTTGGAATTTTTTTCTCCTTGTGGATTAGCATCCATGGAAAGGAAATGTGTTCTCTAGCAGAAAAACCTCATAAAACCCAGAATTCATATTAAGTACTGGCTTCCGCTAAATCTGCAAGCAATATTCATCTTCTGGGTGCAAACCAATTCCAATGGTTAGGTTGTTGGCTCAGAGAGGGCTTATTTCATTAACCACTCTTGGATACAGTAATGGCAGACAACAGGATTTTGAGATGTGTAGTTAATTAATTTTTTATTAAATATGGTGGGTTTGCTTGGGACGAGGAGGGATAGGTAGAGAGGACCCAAGCCTATCTTCAAGAAGCCTCCCTCGAGTTCAAGTCTGTTCTGCCCATCAGAAGAAGGTGTTCAGTTTACCTGATGTGTACTAGCTCACTAAACATCAGCGTTAACTATATACAGCCGGTATGGTAATTCCACCACCCTTTTTATCTTTACTATTTTACAAATCTCAAAAGTAATGCATATTTGTTGAATCAAGATCAAACAACACAGGTGTCTAAAGGAAAAAGTCCAAGTGTTCTCCCCTCTTCTCTACCCCTATGGCAACCAGACTCATGCCTCGATTCAGAAGACAACGTTGGTAACTTGCTGACTTGTAGCCTTCCAGATACAGGGCAATGTTACTCAAACTTCAATGTGCACGCGAGCCTCCTGGCGTCTCATTAATGCAGGTTCTGATTTAGCAGGTCTGGGATGGGGCCTGAAACTCTACTTTTCTAGCGAGCTGCCCCTTGATGCTGATGCCGCTGGTCCAGGGACCACACATTAAGTAACGAGGGCTATACTGTTCACCGTCCAATACAACAACCACGCACCGCATGTGGCTATTTAAAATTAAATAGAATTAATTAAATTAATTAATTAAATTAATTAGTTAAATTAATTCTTAAAATTAAATAGAATTAAAAATCCATTTCCTCTCTCACACCAGCCACGTACCACATGTGGCTATTGGCTATTGGATTGGACAGCACGTTACTTTCCAAAGTGGTTGCACCATTTTGCGGACCCACTGTCAGTGTGTGTTGCAATTTCTCTGCATCCTCATCAACATTCAGTATTGTCAATCTTTTTACTTTTACGAGTTCTAGTGAGTGTATAGTGGTGTCTCATTGTGGCTTTAATTTGCATTTCCTTGGTGATCGTTGATGTGAAGTATCTTTTATTTCTGAGCTCTCTGGCTATCTGCTAACTTCTTTTTGAAATGGCTGTTCTAGTCTTTTGCTTATTTTTCTTCCGCTGGGTTGCTCCTTATTATTGAGTTGTAAGAGTTCTTTACATGTTTGGGCTCTAAGATACTTGTCAGTTATATGTGTTGCTAATGTTTTCTCTCAGTCTGTGCCTTACCTTTGCATTTCCTTAATGGTGTCTTCTGAGGAGCAGAAGTTCTTATTTTGACGGAAAATAGTTTTCTATTTTCTTCTTTTATGGTTAAAACATTTTTCTTAAGAAATCTTTGCCTAATTGCAAATATATTCTCCTGAAGTCCTTCTTTTAGACTTCTAAAACTATAAGTAGTTTTAGCTTTTACATTTAGGTCTATGATCCATTTTGAGTTAATTAGGTCTATGATCCATTTTGAGTTAATTTTTTTGTATGGTGTGAGATAAGGGTTCACATTTCATATGAATGTCCAGTTTTTACAACATCAGTTGTTTAAAAGACTATCGTTTCTCCATAGAATTATCTTAGCACCTTTGTCAAAAATCAGTTGATTGTTTATGTCAATTGTATATATATAGGTATAGTTAAGCACTGGTGTATTTAAGCACTGATATATTTTTATATTTTTTTCAAGCTAAATGTACAGCAACATCTAAAAACTGAATCATGATCTGTTATTTTACTACCCAAAGGAAATTGAAGGGAAGACCCTGGAGGTGACTCATCTCCAATTTAACAGGCTGATCACGAATATTGGTGAGATTTGTTGTTCTGTTAGGAGGACAGTAGATAGAAACCACAACATTTTCATTGTTTTAGATTATTAACTTGTATGCTTACAGGTGAATTTTAGGGATTTTTTAAGTGAATAATATATCTTTTTTTAAAACTGAAACAGAATATGTATTTTTTAAATGTAAGTTATTTTTTCCTTAAAATATAAATTTAAGCAATCCACCATTAAAAAAAAGTAGACTAGGATTGTTTTGGTGTTTTGGCTTATGTCCTGAATGTATTTAGGTTTGGGTTAGTGACTGAGACTGACCTAGGAGATCACAGTCAAGTGGTGTGCACTGCAGCACATTTCCTACTAAACGCCTCATTCTGTGGTGCTCCTCTGTGATTCCACAACAGGCGCAGACTCCCTGAGCCCAGTCTGAGGGTGACCTTCTGAAACCCTGTGGTCTCATCCTTTCACCCCTCATGCCATCCTGCCCCTCCTCTAAATCCTGAAAGTACTGGATGAGAGGACCCATCAGGCTTTGAGGCAGAAGCCACCACACTGGTGATAATCATCTGGATGGAGCCTTCCTAATGGGTCTGTAGACCACGCCCTGTGCCACCAGTGGCTCTTTCTGTGGGGCCACAAGAGTGTAGGAGAGAGTAGGGGTACATTTAAACTCTGTTCTATAGCAAGCCATGGTTGGTAAGGTTGTACATCCTGGTTAATTGCTTTAGTTACTTTACTCGTGCTTAAAATACTCACTGATTTTATTTAGAAAGGAAGAATGGTCCAAAGAGAGGAAGAATGCAGAACTTGTAGTCTAAGTCTTTGGTTGGAGTATCAGTTCTTTCACTTGCCTCGTGTGTACCCATAAATAATAGGAATGATATCAAGTGACACACAAATAAGAGAACTCTGAAAACTGTGTAACTCAAACGATATTCAAAGTATTTTTCCTTCAGTAGCCCCCCAAATTGCTGATATTCAGATATGAGTCATTACTTATATAGGCTCTGTTGAAATCGAGTGCATGATGGCTTGTAGCTACTTGCTGGATTCACTCTCTTTAAAAGCTCATCAGCAAACCTCTGCTTGCTGAATGATTCCCCTGTAGCCTTGAAATACGTTAAAGTTGGTTCTACAGAAGGGTCGTTGCTAAAAGCCTAGGTCAGAGTCAACTTCTCATTTGTTAAGGGTTAATACTTTTGCTGAGGAAGAATTGCAAATCCTAGGAAGACGAAGGGCTAGAAATAGTGTACCATTGTCTATGACTTGTAAACAAAAACAAAACCTTTTCCCAAAAGGCTACAGAAATACATTACTTCAAGTATTATAAAATAGGTATGATTACATTTTTCCCTGGTATGAGCTAATTTCAATAAATATTTTTTTGGTAACCATTTTTCCTCAACTGTAATAGTGATGCAAACTCATAATAGAAAACTTGGAAACTACAGACATGTATAAAGTTGAGACTGAAATTCATCTACAATATTTGCCTCCAGAGATAATGGTTAACATTTAAATGAATATTTTCCAGTCATTTGTACTCACATATGTCTGTATTTTTAGAAAATGTATAAACTATTCTTGGTATAGTTTTGTATGTTGCTTTTTTCCCCTGCTTAATAGCATAAACAAATGCTGATGTTGATGAATAGTCTCAGAAAAAATAATTTTGAAGTCTGCCTGGTATTTTATCTGAACTTAACATATTTAATAATATTTATATATTTGTTTCCAAATTATTCTTAACTTTAATATATTAAAATTAAATTTTATCTACCTATATTTGTAAATGTTACATTTGAGTTGCTGAAAGAATTCTAAATTCTGTATAGAGGAAGGGAAGTAAAATATGTACATTCAGACACACACATGAATTTTAAACGTACACCATGCATTCCCAGTGGGGGCGATATCACTCCAAAGGGAGTAAATATTGGTTCTGTTGGTAAAAAAATCTTACCCTTTTTATGGATAAAGCATAGATGTATGGTACATAGAGTAATATAAAGAGATATACAGTATATCTGTAGAATTAAAAATCATGAGGGAGAGGGGAAATTAGGAAAAAAAGTTTTCTTAGAGGGGCAATAATGAAAAAATAGTTGGAGAAACATTGTTGGGGGGGTGATTATGAGAATAGGCTGAGGTAATCTAGTAGAGAATTGAATCCTGCAGGGCAATTCAATTACTTTAAACCTAAGCTCAAATCAAAGAAATCAGTTTCTTTTCTAACATATAGAGTCTTCTGATGTAGTACTATAAGTTCTATCTTGTTTTAGCTGTCATTTCTTTTTGAGTACAGGTTACAGAGGAAAGAAAATATGCAAGTTAAATTAAGGTTGAAATTCCATATGTTTCAATTATGTTACATAGTATCACTATATTATAAAACTATTCATTGTCAAAGGGAAAACTAATATCTTCCACCTTAAAAACCCAGAATTAATCATTTACCTCTTAAAAGAAAATATCAACTATTTTTTTGTATTTTAATTTCACAAACATCAGTGGTTTTCCAAGAGTATGAATTCTCATTTTACACACATCTAATAATTGAAAAGACACCATTACCACAAGAACAAAAATGGTAGCAAGATGCATTGACTTAGGGGTTTTTTTAATAGCAGCTTTATTGAGATATAATTCACAGATGATAAAATTTACTCCAGAATGTATTAAGTACTGTCATGACTCAACAATAAAAAGTTCAATGACTCCATCCACTCAAACTCCTTGAAGGGAAGGAAATACAGAGAGATTTAATAACTGTGTGTGCAGTTTTCTCATGAGAAAGATCATATTTCTGTTGTTTAATGGACTGAATATTATGTCCAGGTGGTCAACTCACTCTTTTTCTAACTTTGCAGGAAATAGGTATTGTTATGGATGCATTCCGGTTTACTATAAAGTTGTTCTACTTTCATCAAGCATTCTTTCTGCTAATATTACCTCTGACTTCAATTCCAGCCCTAGAAATGTGTGGGTCACAGTAGGCTTTATTGGATTTTACAAAAAAAACCCAAAATTTAATGACTTAGACAGCAAGTCTTGTTAGCTTTTCATTAAACACCTTTATTTAAGCAAATTATTGCATGCTGTCACCTAATTGTTAGTCACAGCAGGCCTGAAATTACAAAACCTGCTTGAGGTATCTTTGTCTAGAAGCTATTAAATTTCAGTTGTCAGCCTCCAACAGTAATGTATGCAGAATAATCATGATGCCTTTCTCAAACATCAAACATAATCTGTAGTAAAACTGACTTCACGTCCAGAAAAAAGGTTAATTTTTATTTGGTCCTTTCACTCAACAAGTGGGAAGAGCAAATGAACGGATAAGTCCAAAAGGAAATACAAAGTGTAAGAAATAGTTCCTGCCTTAAGGAGTTAAGAGTCTAATTGGTTGATTTCTCTCACCTGTAGAGAAATTAGGCTAGCCCCACTAATAAGAGTTTATTTTGGCAAAGACTATCAAAAGAAATATAATTTAAATCTGGGAATATGACTGGAAAAGGGGATAATCAGGAATAATTTAAGGATATTTGTTATTATTAGTAATTCAATTCAATGTTCTAGAAATCCAAGCCAATGTAACAAGATAAGAAAAATATATAACACCATCAAAAAAAACAGAAATGTACCTATAAATTTAAATGTGGATAGAAAAATTATCTGCAGGGATACACGCTAAACTATTAAAAGTGGTTGTTTTAAGAAGTGGGACCAAGAAGTGAAGAGGAGGTTGACTTTGTTTTCCTCTCTACGTTTCAGTGTAGATTTAATTTTCTATTTTACCACAAATATGCATTAAATTGTTGCACTATTAAGTAAAAAAATGTCAAGGAATCAACAAAATCATGAAGAAGGATCCTCCACAAGCCAGAAAGAGAAACTAAAGAGGTTATCAAAACAGAAGTCACCTTAGAAGATCTTTAAGAGCTGGAGAATGGAGTCATAAGATTGGAGAGTTGGTGAGGACAGAGTATGAAATGGTGAATGAAACAGACACATGGAAAGACCGACTGGGGAACCATCTGTGACAGTGAGGTTTCATGTGTATCATGAAGTGTGGGGTATCCATGGGATTAAGTGGTCATTATAAGATTGAAATGTGAAAGTGCACAAGTAACTTCTTTTTAGTGTTAAGTAAGGAAGTGATACAATCTGTTATAATTTACATTTTCCTTTCATATTTTTAATTTAAAATTTTCAAATCTGTGAAAAGTTTGATAAAAATGGTATAATAAACACCTGTATACTTTCATCTAATAACATTGGTTGTTAACATTTTTCTCTCTCTTTCTCTCTCCATAAATACTTTTTTTTTTCTTTCCTTGAACCATTTGAAAGTAAGGTGCAAACATCATGACACTTCACCTCTCAATGTTTCAGCAGGTTTATAACACATATAACTGTCAAATCATAATAATAGCTATTGGTTTTATACCTCTTACCATGTGTCTGGCCCTGCTTTGCATGCATTCGCTTATTAATCCTTAAAATAACATTTTGTGGAAGGTATGATTGCTCCTTTTTGCTGACAAAGACCAAAATGAGATTCAAGCCTATCCCCAACTGACTCCAAATTCCATGCTTAAAAATAAGACAGGATGAGTGAAACAACATTCAGTTTCCATTGAACTTCAGAGGAGGGTGCAATCATAGCAGATCAGAGTGGTTTAGAAACATTTCCCAGAAATGAATACCCTTGACCTAGACTGACAGGAACATTTTTCTTTCTTTTACTATTGTTAGGAAGATATGTCCTAATAGCACTGACATTTTAAAATCCATTTTCCCTTTTTATTTCCAAAAGTAAAATTAACTGTATGTAAACATTTACTTCTCATCAACTTTTCCTTATGCATAACTACGATGTCATACCCTCAAATAAAGGGTATTACAGTATATGTTATATGAAATTTATTTTGATGGCATTAAGTATTTTCATGGTGGAAAATAATAGATTACTGTAAAAGACATTTCTGTAAGTAGCTGTATAGAGAACTTTTAAATCATAGGAGCTGTCATAGCAGGCCTATTTCTAATGTATATAGAGATGTTATGTGTGCAAATATATCATCCAGAATGCACAAGATCAAAAGCGTGAAACTAAACACAGTTCATAACTCTACAAAACAAGAGTGAAGTTGTGCCAAAACAACTTTGCTCTTTCTATTTCCCATTACAGCAACATTTAAAGAAGGATTATTTCCAAAAATTTGCATGAGTCAGAAGTGAGGAATGAGTAATACTGTGCTTTGGACTTTATGAATGTTTTACTGCCAAAGGGACATTATCTAGCTTTTTTTTCAGTAAGGCAATGGGTTACTGCCTCATCCTCTGATTCCTAAATAGCTTATTTGGAAAAACTTGAATATAATTTGAACAACCAAGGTACTGGCATCATCTAAATTTAGCACTGAGTTTCCTTTAAATTTTCTAATTTAGTGAATAATGCTTTAATCTCATTTTTACCTCAGTGGGAATGACTTCTGGGGGCTGAATGTTACAATAACCTTAGAATAGGTCAACATATTCTTTAGCAAGTAAAAAACAAGTTTAGATTGACTCATTCAAAGTCAGAATAGACATGAAAATATATTAGTGTCTTGACATTTCAACTTTCTTTGTGGATTTAAAAACTCTATCCTGATGAAAAGGTCAATGAAAAATATTCATGAGGCCCATGATGAGGATGAATTTTATGTCTTTTAATTTGTACATTCCAATGGGATCTGGAAGTCTGAATTCCATTCCTCTGTGTATTCCTTATCCTCACTTCCAGATTTCCCCCACTGAATGTAACATTTTGGGCTCTTATTATGAATAAGCCAAGAAACTTTTCTAAAAAGCCTAAGATTGGGTTGAGGGTCCCTATTTTAAGCCAGTGGGACCATGCTATTTTTTAATTCCTCAGCCACTTTTTACGGAGCATCAACTGTGGTTCCATCACTGGAGTTGGAAGAGTACGCACAAACCATCTATTTCTTCCCCCATCTAATTCTTAGATCTTACAAATGAACTTTGTTTTCCTATTTGACAGACCCAGACTTTAGTACAGTGATTTTGGCATACACTTAGCAATTAACAATCAGAGTCTTTTCGGAGGGAGTCCACTTGTAAGCTTCTGAAAGAGAATAGGATTCTTCATCTTAGAGTAAGAGACATACTCTAAATTGCTTAAGGGGGCAAGATTTAATCTATAACCTAACTATGTCATTTTGTTCCAGGAAGGGACTAAATAACACAAAGACCTCTCTTTTTAGAGTAAAGGTAAGAGCAAAATACATAGCTTGTGAAGGCTAAATTGAAATGGGGTGGGGGTGGGCAGCAATGGGGCTGCACTCTGGCTTTAGGAAGGAACCAGTAGTATATTAATGAAGTATATTTTCCTCTTCCTTTTGTTAGTTCAAGATAATCACTCACGTCATCAGTATGGACTGAGCATGGGGTCAAGAATAAAGATAAGATTTTGAAATATACAGTTTGAAAATCTAAGAAAATTGTCACTAATTCACATCCCTAATCACTTGAGAACCTCTTCTTTAAAACAAATACAGAGGTTTAATGATAGACCCACTGTTCTATCATGAAGAAAAAACCGTATGGATTGGCTAGTTTTTTGGCCAATGAGGAGGGGATGATTGGACTTTTTATAGCAGCATCATAATAAGGATGTAGCTTGTTGTCTTGGCATCTGGAAGGAGGCTGGTAGAGGAAAGTTATGAGTTGTTGGCCCAATTCTAGTCATCAATTTTGTCAGTAATGTATTTGAAGACACAAAATTATCCCTTTTCTAGTATAAGAGCAGTACACATGATACAAAACTGAGACAGGACTAGCTAACATAACAGGTAAGAGAATTAAGATGGGACTTTATTATGACAGACAATAAATCTAGAGGTAGAACTTTGCAGGGAGAAATGCAAATTTCTGTTCTCAGGTTCAAAAACGTAATTGTACATTCAACGAGTGAAGATGTCCTTAAGAGATCTTGAGAAATGTAACAATTCAGAGGGGAGTTACTATGCTGATGACGGTTCTGAAAAGTATTTTATATGCATTCACTTTTCGTTCATTCATTCATTCATTTACTTATGTACTCAATTATCATATGCCAAGAATAAACCAGAATTCCTGGCTCGCAAAGGCTTACATTCTAACTGGGAAGGTAGACTCACAACTGATAATTACTGAACAATGTGGTGAACGGTAGAGGAGAGAGGGTTGAGCAGTTCTGCAGAAGCAGAGAAGGGTACAACTCTGGGGTTACCTTCACAGAGGGGCTGACTTTTGAAATGGATTTTCAAGATTAAATAGGAGTTCACTAGAAACATAGAAGAACAGGCACAGCAGGAAGGGGGACAATATGAATGAAGAAAAGAGGATATTTTGATTTTAGGGTGCACTTTAGAAGTGGTGGGAGTTGAGGCCCAAACCTTAGGCAGGAGCCCATCTTGAAGGGCCTTTTGTGCTACGTTAGAGATTGGGGTCTTGGATTCAAACAAATTGTAGTGAGGGTGGGCTGGGGAGTGACTAGTAGCTTTGTGTGTTTTAAAAAGATGATTCTGGCCTGGAATATCATGGATTCTGGGAGGGCAGTTTAGAGCCTGTTGGGAACAACAATGTAAGGCTAAGGCCTGAACTAAGTCAAGGAGTAATAGGGGAAAGAACAGAGGGGAAACACTAGGAAGGCACCAAAAAGATAGAGTCCTATGAGATACAGTCAGAGGAAGTAAGTATGTTTAACCTGGAGGAGAGGAGGTTAAGATGAGCAGGTGTCTTCTGATACCTGAAGGGCTATGGTACCTGATATTGCTCAAGACAGCAGAATTAGGATCAGTGGGTAGAGGTCATGAGTAACAGTGGAAGTTATCCAAGAATGGAAAGGAGTTCCTCTCTGGATAGTGAGTTCCCTGTCCTTGGAGGTATGCAAGTAAAGCCGAATCACCACGTGTCAGAGGTGCTGCAGTAAGGATGTCTCCAACTTTGGGAGATATGTTATACTATATAATCCCTAATGTCTCTTCTAGGTCTAAAATTCCCTGATTCTTTGATCCCAATAAAAAGTCAAGGCATCCAAATGAGCTTTAAGAGACACTGATTCGTATCCTTCTTAAAGGAACTCTTGAAGTTCCACTCGAAATGGAGAAAGAGCAAACAAATTGGTTTTGATGTCAAACAAAAGCAAACTGACTCTTCGTGCTTTTTAAGTCAAAGGCTTTCAATTTGCCCTCATGATGGAGTGAAGAGTTCTTACTCTGGACATTGGAAAATCCTCAAAGAACAGAATCATACATATCTCGTGTCCAGTCCTATTCCCACAGACCTGACCCTAGTGCCTGACACACAGCTGTTGCTGAAAAAACACCTATTAAAGAAATGTACTGGGGCTTCCCTGGTGGCGCAGTGGTTGACGGTCCGCCTGCCGATGCAGGGGACACGGGTTCTTGCTCCAGTCCGGGAGGATCCCACATGCCGCGGAGCGGCTGGGCCCATGAGCCATGGCCGCTGAGCCTGCGCATCCGGAGCCTGTGCTCCGCACCGGGAGAGGCCACAGCAGTAAGAGGCCCGCGTACTGCAATCAATCAATCAATCAATCAATCAATCAATCAATAAATAAATAAATAAATAAATGTACTGGATGCTGTTACACATCACCCAAATCTGCCTTCAGGACTGAAGGACCCATTTCCCCGGCTGCTGGGACTGCTGTCAGCAGATGGCCCTCAACCCTCTTCAGAATTGCCCTTGGCTGGGGGGGAGCTGCCTCACCCAAGGTCATGCCCTCTTTCCAGGGCAGCCAACATCCGATAACTGGTCAGTGGGAGGGTGCAAGGCCTGGCCACCCTGCTCGCCCCACGCTGGGACAGCTCTGCAGGACACCTCGGCTCCAGAGCTCCCCGTGGGGCTGGCTGAGGCCTCTGTTGTGACAAAAAAGCCCATCCCAGCCTCTTCCTCTGCCCAGTCCTGCTTCTTTCCCTTCCTTTTCACGGGTGTTGATCCTGATAATACACCTAATAAACCCCCTGCACACCAAACTCTATCTCAGAGTCAGTTTCCCAGGGAATCGACCCCAGAGAACGACCATCTGAATGAGAAGCCATTTGGTCTCTGACAGAATTCTGTAAAACACAGAACGAAGGGTCCTTGGCTATTGACAGTTTTGACAAATACTTCTGCCTTCAGTTTCTTCACAGTGGGCCTTTCCATTTTATTCGGGGCAATATGAATAAAACCCTTTTCATGAAGTGATGCTGTCAATCTCCCCGTCCACCTTCCGCCTCCAGTTTTCTTATGTTTTTCAAAACACTGACGACTGTTTGATGTAAGATCCAAGGCTGAGCTTTCGGAGTGTGTGCTCACTTGGGGCTTGATTACTGCTCTTTGGCCTTGGTTTGTTTCCGTTTGATATCGGATGATCATTAATCTTCCTGGGAAAGCCTTTCCCTTCCTGGGAAAGCATCATATCGGATGATCATTAATCTTCCTGGGAAAGCTGACCGTGCCCTGGCCTATGCACTGATACAAGCAGAATTATTCAGAAGTTCATGTATCATCCCCTCTTCTGACAACCTTCAACCTCTTAAAGTCCCCACGTGTGCAGTATTTAGAGGGAGAAGAATATTGGAGGGCAAAGACGTCCTTTGAGATTCAGCAAAGGAACGTAACTGGGGCTGTGATCTGGGTTGTTGGTGACATGACACAGGGTCCTGAGCTCTGGCTCATCAGCAGCTGGTGACCTAAAGCTGACACTTCACAGAAGGCATTGGAGTTGCTCAACATCAAGAAAATCCCTCACAACCTGTGAGCCCATCAGGCTGTTGGCATTAAAAACAAACCAACAAACGCCTTTTCTGCAGTATAATGTACACACACCAAAATTCACCCATTTTAAGTGTACGATTTTCAGTAAATTTACCAGGGTTTCTTTTCTGAAGCAGAAAACACAGAAAGTGGTTGGAGTGACTATTTTCTCAATTCTCCCGAGGGTGGTACATAGCTAATATAATTCCGGATGCCAAGGAAAGAACTCAATCCAGTATACACTATGAATGGATGTCTTAGGACCTTGAAGATTAATTCTCTCCTGGAACCCCAGGTAAAAAAGACAAAGTCTAATTTGCAGCATTTTAAGTTACATCAAAGAAATGTAAGTAAGTATAGTTGAGTGTCCCTAAGTCAGACAGTGTTGCAATTGCACTGTATAACCAAAATTTGGTAACTATTGTGGTCATGTCGCCATATAGCCTTTCCTTTCCTTCCTTCATAAGCAGAAATATCAGTATGAGAAAAGAGACCTTACATCCACTGAAATACGATTAATGCAAAACTGCTTTGAATATGGGCACACATGCATTTTTATGGCAGTATTAATATTGCATTCCTCACAATTCAGGTATTTTCTCTGTTGTTGCACAAGAACGCTTTTTAATATAGTTGTAAGGAACATTACATTTTTTTTGTTTAGCTTTTGTTTACTTCATGCCGCTTTTCAATCTCATTTTTTTGTGCATGAACAATATCTATAGATATCCTACAGAACATTTTTATTTTGTTGATTTCACACTATTTTCTTAATCTGGCCCCATTTAGTGACACTTGAATGTTTCCAATGAACTGACATTATAAATATTGCTACAATGATAATACTTGTTGCTTAGGTCTGAATGTCTGTGTCTCCACCAAAAATTCACACATGGAAATCCTGATACCCAATGTGACAGTGTTAGAAGGCTTTTGGGGAGGCGATTAAGTCACGAGGGTGGAGCCTGCATGAATGGGATTAGTTCCCTTAAAAAGAGATCTCACAAAGCTCCCTAGCTTCCACCAGGTGAGGACACAGCGAGAAGGTGCTGGCTATGAATCAGGGATTGGGTTCTCACCAGAAAGTGGCCATGCTGGCGTCCTGACCTTGGACCTCCCAGCCTCCAGCACTGGGAGAAGTAAATTTCTGTTGTTTATAAGCCACCGAATCTTCAGTATTTTGTTATAGCAGCACGAATGGGATGAGAAACTTGTATTCATTTTTTTTAGAGTCACTTACATGTATATATAAGTACATATGTATATGTAAGTATGTATGTATATATGTAATTTGTCATATATTATCATATTTACGTTGTCTTATCCAATATAGTAGCCATTAGCCACATGAAATGTGGCTAGTCTGAATTGATATGTGCTTTAGATGTAAAATACACACTGGATCTTGAAGATTAATATGAACAAAAGAATGGAAAATACATCATTAATACTTTTTATATTGATTACATGTTGAAATAATATTTTTGATATTTTGGATTAAATAAAAGATTATTAAAATTAATTTCACCTGTCTGTACATTTAAAAATGTGGCTATTAGAAATTTTAAATTACATGTGTGGTTCACATTATATTTCTTTTGGACAGCACTGTTCTAATGCCTTGAAATTATTTCTGGATTTTCAATTCAATTGATTTATTTTTCCTAATAATTTATACCTAATTCCTGTGGTTTTATAATTATTTTAATAATTTAAATATGCTTGAAATGTGAGTACAATGATACCTTTAAAATAGTACTTGGTATTATTGATTTCTTATGTTTCCAGATGATGTGTACCATCAATTTATAAAGTTCTATATATTTATATCATGAAAACTTTTACTTTATAGTGCATTAAATCTTTTTATTCACTTAAAAATATTGTCATCTGGGCTTCCCTGGTGGCGCAGTGGTTGAGAGTCCGCCTGCCGATGCAGGGAACACGGGTTCGTGCCCCGGTCCGGGAGTATCCCACATGCCGCGGAGCGGCCCGTGAGCCATGGCCGCTGAGCCTGCGCGTCCGGAGCCTGTGCTCCGCAACGGGAGAGGCCCCAACAGCGAGAGGCCCGCGTACCACAAAAAAAAAAAAAAAAAAAGTCATCTTTTCTAATTTTAGGCTTCCCAGGTACCTGATTTCTGCTTTATTATATATATCTTTATTTTTCCATCTATATTTTACATTTTTCAAGCCAATTTATTCTGAGTTGACATCATTGACTTTTTTCATTGTTTTAATGGGAACTCTTTTTGTATTTTCTAGTGGTGTGTCATCAGTATAAAGGAATGCCATTGAGTTTTGTGCCTCTCTTCTTAATTCCTCTGATCTTTTCTTAATTATCTTTAATACTTTTATGGCTTGTTTAGTTCTACTTTCTAAATATAGCCACATTAATTTACAAAAACAGAATTTAAAATTTCCTTCTTTCCTGAATTTATATATCATTTTTTTTCTCCTGGAATGCAGCATGCTAGCATTGGTATTTGGCTTTTAGTATTAAAGTACCTATGCTTTATTATACTAAGGTAGTAATCCACTGTGCTTACTTTGCTTATTTTTTATGATTAATTTTATTAAATATTTTGCTATAATATACCAACTTTACATTCTTGGAGTAAATCCTGCTTTCTCCATATTGGACAATGTTTTAAACCTATTACATTTTGCTTGCTAAGATTTTGCTTAAGGTCTTGCATCTTTGTTTCATTAGTGAGATTTCCTAGCCCTGCCAAGGCCCAACAAATTTACTTAGGAAATATTGTTCCCTAAGGAAACAAACTGTAGTTTAAAATATATATTTGGGGAGCAATTTAAGTAGTATAAGGGGTTATTTATTCTTTAAAAGCTTAGAACATTCTCCGGTTAGGTATCAAGGTCATAATACCTCACTTTTCCTATTCATATATCATGAATTAATAATATTTTCTATTTCTTGCTGCATATGTTTTTTCATTACATGTTTGTGAGAAATCATATACACATGATTATTAAATCAATCAGCCATACACTTATAGCTAAGAACAATGCTCTTCACCTTTTTTTTTTACAGACTTAGTCACACTGCTTATTTATTTGCTTTTACACAAAGTAGTGCAATGATAACAAAGAATGATAGCTAATATTAAATGGGCATTTGCTCTACGCCAGAAATGTAGTGGGTTCATTACCTTCTTTCCACCCTCACAGAAACCCCAGGAAGTAGATACTATGTTAAAACCCAGTTTACAGATGAGGAAGTTGAGGCACTGAGAGACGACATCATTTTCCCAAGGTCATCCAGTTGGTCAAAGTTAAACTGGAGCTCAAACCCAAACTTGTCTGATTCCAAAGGCATAACCAGCATGAAACAAAATGAAGCTCGTGGTGTGAATGAGGGCAAAACGGGAATTCATTCGCATGCCCTCACCCAGTCCTCTCCTTGGCTTGGTCTAGTGTGAAACCCAACCACTTAGTAAGATTATGAGAGAAATTCTTAACACTCCCACTCTCTTCTGACCCGGTCACCCGAAGGTGAACTGGTGTTAAATAAATGAATTACTCCTGGCCTCAGAAAATAAGGCTACAAATCTCTGCGTCAATCAGTCTGGTCAAAACTCTTAGGATGGAAGATCCCTCTACTTAGTCCAGATCACAGAAACGTAGAATGTGGAGGTACCTCAGTCTTTACATCATTCCGCTGCTTCAGATCATCCAGATTGCCTGGAATTTAGGACCCGAGATGATGTATGTACAAGCTGGACCTTCCAGCTTCCTCTTCCTCTCTCCCTGTTTATCCACCACTTCTTCCATCTGAATAAGGGGGACATTTACCTTGTGAATACCCTGAGTGCTTCTTAACAAAATTTGTGCTATTTTAATGGTCTTCTCCCTGATTAGACTGATTTGTAGTTTCTCCTTTTCATTGGGGCAATGATTTATCAATTTTTTTGTCCATTTTGTCCAGATGCAAACTTCCATTCTGTGGGTTTATTTTGATTATTCTTCCTTTATTTTAAACCTTCCTGTTGCGTTTTTGTTTTCCTGCTTTGTTTTGTCCCATTACCTTATTCCGTCTTGAAATTCTTCAGGCACAGAATTAATTCATGATGTTTCTATCCTCATTTTTATCGTTAATATACATCTAAGGAGATACATTTTCTTAGCACATTTCTGCCGGTGTCTTATTACTTATGATTTGTTGTACTTACATGCTTGCTATTTAAAAAAATATATTTTTAATGCTGCTGTTGCTTTCCTCTATGTAATTTCATGTGGTATTTACATTTTTAATTTCCATGTGATTTGTTTCTGTAGAATTTTATTTTCCCTACTTAATTATAACTGTACTGTTACGTTGTGGTGTGAGAATGTGGTTTCATAGATTTCATGCTATTGTTTTCTGCATTAACTGAGTTCATTTTTATGTCCCAGTATATGATTAATTTGTAGAACTAGAAAGAATCTTTATAATCCCTTGCCCTATGATTCAATACTTTCCGTATGTCTGTTAGCTCCACTTTATTCCTTACGTTTTTCAGCTATATTGCTTCTCTTCTATTTGTCCACAGATTCTGCCACATCCTTTTCGTCCTGAAGTCTATAATTATATTTCTATGAGTTTGTCCTTGTACTTGGCCAGCTTCTCCTACATATGCCTTAGTCAAGGGCTGGCTTCAAGGTCATCTCAACCCATGCAGTAGCACAGGCTTCCGCTCTCAGAGGGGCCCTGTACTTAGTTTAATGCTCTGCTGTTACTGTTTTGAAACTCTTCATAATTTCTGAGCAAAAGACCCTCCATTTTCACTGTGCAAGGCGCTGCCGCAAATTATGTAGCCGGTCCTGCTTGTTCTTTATATCCTGCGACTTTGCCGAACTCATTGCTATTACAAGCTGCTTGGAGATGATTTGTTGGCTTTTCTAGATAAGTCATTCCATCATCTAAATGAAATCCTCTTCCAGCCAGGTAGCTTCGGGAAAGTCCTCCGGTTAGCCCTTCCCCACCCCCAGGGTGAGATCTCTTCTAAAAGTTCTCTCTTCTAGTCTCCTTCACTTAATGTCAAGTGTTCTTGTCTTACTTCCAGAGGTGCTGGAGGAGCCTGTGGTCAGGTGTGCAACTGATGAGACCCATTTCAGGCCTCCGTCAGCAGGACTTTTGTCTGGAGAAGCAAGAGCAGAAGCTGCAGTAAGCTCTGCCCCTCACCTCTCTCCCACCCCACGGCCCAGGAGCCCTCATCTTCCTCAGCCCCCTAACGCGGAAAGGATGGGGCTCGCTCCCATGCACTTGGGCGTTTGGGCCCGTGATCCTTTTCTGCCGTACTCCTCTCTGCTTTAGCTGTACACAGTGTCCTGGAGGTCCCAAACTCACTTGCCTTCAAACCTTAACCTTTCCAGGCATCCTGGGAGTTAGAGCTGCCACGGGCTGGACCGGGTTAAAACCCACTGGAGCATCCTTGAAAATTTTAACTTGAGTTGGACTTGTCTCTTACCTGTGGTTTGGCCTTAGGCAAGTCACTTCACCTGTGAAGCCTCACCTGTCTGAGCCTTCTTGGTCTGCCCGTCTGTAAAATGGAGGAAATGACAGTAGCTATGCTTCAGAGTGTCTGTGATGGTTAGGGTTAGGGTCCCTGAAATGGTGTCCAGGGTGTAGCAAGTGGCAATGATGCTCCCCTGAGCTTCATGACGGATCCTCAAGCCTGGTGCTAGCTCAACCCCCTGAGGTCTTCTTTGTCTCTCTGGACAGTGACCTCAGGAAGGGATGTAGGAGAAGTTCTCCAGGTCTCTGGGCCTCTGGTAAGGAAGAGCCAACTGGGATGACTGAACTGGGTCTCAATCTGCAGAATATAATACAGAGAGATAAATGTGTTCCCATAGCTACCCATTGTTCTTGGGCTGGACTTTCAAGGTGGGCACACTGGCTTTCTCCCCCACTCAGGACTGCATAGTTGCTGAGTTAATGGAGACATACTTGGCCCTGGGTAAGTTACCTAACTTTGGATGTGCCCTTGTAGCCACATCTGTAAAGTGAGATTAAATGCGTCCTACCTGCCCCTTTTCCTGGACTTGACACCATGTTCCTCCTTCCCTCTTCTTCAGGGAGGCTATTGGCTCAGGAGATAAGCAGGCTCTGTATTGCCCGTTGACCCTGGTTCCCTTTGTCTCATTCTCCTCATTCCCCAGATTGACCTTCTTTTTTTTTTTTTTCAGTGTAGCTGCTGCCACATGCTGAAACTCCACTAACAGAAATCCGACTTCCAGATCCTGGAGATAGAGTCTTGATGAAAGAAATCCATAAAGCTTGAATCTCAAAGCAGGCCCACCCCAGGGCCCTGGTTTAATCACCCCCTAAGGGCCTATGATTAGGCCTGGGTAAGGATGTGAAGCTGCTTCTCAGATGTCCTGCTCATCCCAAGATACCCGCGTGGCCTGCCCCTGAGGCCTGACATGGTGTGAATTTACCCCGGGACACTAAATGCTGAGTACTTGGTTCCTGACACGAACTCTACTCACACCAGAATCGAGTAGAGCTCTCGAGCCAGCTTCACAAGGAATACTCTAATTCCACTAATGCCTTCTGTCATTTTGATGCATAGGAATAATCTCGTTCCCAACCCACGACCCCCCCTTACTCACCCACCTTTCTGGATTGATAAATGGTTTTCCGCATTACAGTCTCTGGTTGCTGGGCTAGCTTCCCTCTTTCTTCTTGATGAGATCACAATTTGGAAGGACACAATTTCTGTCCTCTCATGGTTTTGTGTTTCTTTCTCTGAAGAGCTATTAGCTTGTGAGATGCACTAGAAAGACTAAAAAGGTTTTACAACATGCTGTGTGCTGATGGGGGCGTCAGTGGGCAGTTGTGAAATCCCCAAGTCAATGTAACGTACAGGAGTCAGTTGTCAATAACACCACTGAGGGAATATAGTGTGTATGTCCCAACAAATACCCCTATTCTGTGATTGAGCAGACACTGTATTATGGTCAAAGTGAAAATAAAGGGGGCCATTGACTGGGGCTCTGAAATTTGGGGGTATGGAAAGTTTTACCGTGAAATATTTACCACACCCCAAACTCACCTTTATGGGGACCAGTGAGAAGGGAAATACATTAAAGACAGATGAGGCTGAGACTTCCTGTGTATGCCAGAAAACTCTTGTGGGTCTCACTGGCCTTTGGGGGAAATTACTTGTGAGCTCGAATTGCTACCTTTTTAATCAGCATCCGTATCCTCCTTTAACGCTTGCAAATGTTGCTCTGCATCCATCCCAGAAGGCAGGTTGGGCGGTAGGTCAGCGTTTTTATCCCTGTGTGACCAAAGAGGAAAATGAAATCCCCAAGGTTTAAAGGATTTGTCTTATGACAAACAGTGACTAAATGGCAGGGGTTCTGATTGGAACTCCTAACCGAAGCATCTCAGGTCTGGGGCCTGAGTCACACAGCCAGGCTTACTTCCTAACATCCTAAATTAGACAGAAGCTTTGAATTTCACTACAAGTAAGAGTAAGAACAGTAGATTGTTGGAATGAAATGTTTATACACCACTGCAGAGAAAGGGGCTTATGAAGGACTTAAGATTTAAGCTGTGTATTTAAAAAGAAAAAAGAGGCAGAGCAGAGATGGTTGGACTCATTTTTATGGCCGAAATGTCAGCGTAGACTAATTTGGTCTTTGTAGGGAGATGGATGGATTAAAGGACACAGAGATGATGGGTGAAGGTGCGGAGAGTTTATGGAGGCAGTAAGCCTGACTTTGACACTGGAGAATATGGTGATGACATTTTTAATTTTGGATGCAACATAGAGTTAAAAACCCAAGGTATTGTTATCAGAACTGGAGATTGAAGGTGATTTAAAATTGCTCCACATACAATTGCTCCATAATGTTAAATTGCATTAACACTGTGCTCTACTAGACACTTTAATTGCCCCTAACTGTTACAAACACAGCAAGACCTCAGCATCAAAGAAGTTAACCATGTTAGGAAAAGAACCATTTTATAATTCCCCGAGTGGAGAATCTTCCCAGAGAAGAGAATGTCCTGGCATAAAGAGAAACCAGGGAACCTAATTTAAACGGCAGGAAAAAAACGGACCAATTATGTGCAACACTTGAACTCAGACTCTGGGAATACATGATTGCAAAGGTATTCCACTTCAAGGCAGCAAACGATGGGGAATCAACTCCCCACTGAGCAATACGTAGCTTTGGAAGAGGGCTGAAACATTACATTACACACGATAGTAATTCCCCTAAAATGAAAACTACCAAGAACTGAAAAAAACAACCAACCAACCAAACGAACAAAAAACCCAGCATCTAATTTGACTTTAAAAAGTTTAAAAAAATCTGTGACTTAACACCCAGAAGCAGGTGGTCAAAAGAGTCATTCATTATGAATTTTGCCTTCAGGCTGGAGCTGGCCCAGACCATCCTGGTAGATAATTGCCTACCCTATCCTTAAGGTTCTTGTGCAAAGGAAATTCCAGAGCCCTCTCGGTAATGCGGGCCAGTGCCTAGTGGCAGCACAAGGATTTCCTCTCCATGGAGCCTGAAATCCCTGTGGCCCTAGTTTATCCACTTCCTCTTGGTCTTGTGCTAGTCCCAGGTGAGCTCAAGATCCTCTGTTTATATGATCCCATGATATGAAAAGATCATTTAAGGCTCCCTGCACATTAGGTCTTAACGAAGGTTTAATAATGCAAGAAGCGTTTGGATGGGTCTTAGTTTGTGCTCCCGGCTTCCCCAGAATGACCTCTGACCCCTGTTCAACAAGCCAGACTGTCACTTCCTTGAAGCCCTGGTTCATTCAAGTCTCGCTCCCATCCCAAGCCCCCTCCTAGGTGTTCCTCTGTACCCAGGCAGATCAGAAAACCGAAGCGCATGGCTCCCAATCTCTCTTCACTTGCCCCAGATCCCTCCTCTGTTTTCTGAGTTTTTTGGGTGGTGTTGGGTGTGTCCTACGCCTTGTTGTCCACCACCTGGGTAGCAGGATTAACTTGTCTTTGTTCTCTCACTTGGCCTCCATATGTCTCTACCGAAAAGGACAAGGTGACACTTGGCTAACTGTTTGCTAATGTGCATGAGAGAGGGCGCTGTCTAGGGAAGCTTCCTTTGGCCAGGTAATTTGTACATTTCCACAGCAGCCTTCTGGAGATTTCGTCCTCTCTCTTGTGTTGTGTACTGCTACAGGTGGGCCTTTCTAACTCATTAAGAAAGGAGTTGGGCAGCATGCCAAGCTGGAGGGGTCTTGCCAGGTTTTGCTGCATCGCACCTCTCAGGGCTACGTCAGAATTTTTACTGACCTATGACAGGGCTAGGATGGCTCCTTTCGTTGATTATTCTTAACTACTTTTTAAACTGGAAACGTAATGCGTGCACAATGGGGAATAAACCTCCCTCCGACCCCAAACTCTCAGTTGCCTTCCCCGATAGCATCACATATGGTCCTTTCCATAAAGTCCATGTATAGTTAACAGATGGTAGCTTCATGAATGCATTTATTTGTAACAGATCATACGGCAAAACAGGAAGAAAAGTCAGAAGGCATAGAATAAAACATACTCATACTCAGCATATCCAAAGAAAGAGACCTTACAAAATAAGAAAGGATTTTATAAGGATATGAGGGACAAAGATGGATTTTCAAAAAAAGGTGTATTAAACGCAATACATTTATTGAGGAGCTATTATGTGTCAGGTTCTGGGCTGGTGCGGAGAGTTTGAAGGTGAATCCTATATACTGTCAAACTCCGACGAGCTCAGTTAGTATGGATAAAAGACTTGTAAGTTGTCCTCTGTTGAACTCTAACTCATATGCGGAAGAGACTCATAAATAATTACAATATAGTGTAATCAGGGCGGAGTAGAGGTATGTGCTACCTTAAGAGCCAGGAATAGCAGCATACTATGTCTTCTGGAGTCAGGAACATCCTAGCAAAGGAGGAAACATTTGTGTTTTCTTGAAGGATGCCTTTAAGTTCTTCCAATGGAGGGAGGGAAACAGGAATTCTAAACCTAGCAAACACCATGAGCAAACACACAGAGGGTGAGAATGCACAGCCTTTTCAGGGAAGTAGTCATTGTGACTAGTATAGAGGGGGCATATCTGGCTAGGAAATGATACTGGAAGGGAAGCTGGGGGCCAGGTTATTATGCGCCATGAGTGCCTGTTAAGGAGAATGAAGTTTGTCTTGAATTGGGAACTATTGGAGACTTTCAGGTTGAGAAGTGATCCCCCCAGGGACAATTCTGAGGGTGGTTTGAGAACTAGATTGAAGTTGGGAGGGACTAGAGTTGGGCAGGGTTAGGAGGCTACTGCAACAGTCCAAGCCAAGTGTGATGAGGCAGTAAACCAGGCCACTCTGGTGGAACTGGTTTGAGAGACCTTTCTAGGTTGATTTACAAGTTTAACTATTCCTTAACAGTTACCTGGAACAGGGGGATGCAAGGAGTTGAAGCCGATGCCGAGTTCTTCAGGAAGCCTGCTGTGTAGGTAGCGTACCACAGAAAGAAATGTCGAGTACAGGAGAACAGATGTGTGGAGTACAGATTCAGTGACTTAAACCTAAGGCATGTTGAATGTGAGATTCCTGGGGCACAATCAGGCCCAGAATCTCAGTAGGGAAAAAGAGAGTTTCAATGATACAAGGAGAGTTAGCATATCAACTGTTTCACAAAGGTCAAGAAAGATGAAGATTAAAAAGTAGCCATTGGGTTTGTTAATTAGTATGTCAACCATGACCTTCGGGAGGGCACTTTCATTAGAAGAGGAAGGAAACCAGTTACAATAGGCTGGTAACTGAATATTTGGGGGGAAGGCATTTATATTTATAGGTAGAAGAAAAGCAGCTAATGGAGAGAGAAATGGATGAAGAGATGGGACTAAACAAGCTAGGAGAGGTGGAAGAACAGCCCCAGTCCTGACGGGTTTGCGAAAGAGAGAGAAACTGCGTCTTTGCCTCAGGGAATTTACCTTTTCTCCCAGAATCTCACCCATGGTGGCTTCAGCCATCACACTGGCTGTGGGAGTGAGGGAAGGGGCTCCTCTTTCTTTTACAGGCCATCTGTCCCTTTATGCACAATGGTATAGCTGGGAGGAGCTGTAATACCTAGTCCCTCATCACTGGCAGCTTGGGGGAATACACCAGGAGAGCCAGGCAATGTCCCTCTCCTCATAGCCCAGAGGTCTGGCCTTAGGGGGTTTCCGATGAAGTCAGCTCCTTCCCCTCCTGGCTCCTGATGGCCCTGCTCTCCTGCTAGCTGCCCTGGAGCACCCGTGAAAACTTGAGATGCCAGGCCCAAGAGCAGGTAGACCAGAAGGATGGAAGCATTTCTTCTCTCATTGGTCTAAGGCTGCCTTTCAACCTGTGATTCTTGTCCTTACCTGATTGACATTGAGACTGGCCACTCCTTCAGGGAAGACCCCACTCCACCTTTTACCCAAAGGAGGGTTACAAAACCCTTTGGTTCCCCTCCCAAAAAAACAATCACATCAGATGAGTCCAACAATCATACAATCATTCACAGATGGTTTCTGATGTGAGGTTAGCCTAAGCCACAGTAGTGGTCGGTTAGGTAAGGATAAATGGGATGGAGGAAAAGTTAAAGCAGTTTATTTCTTGATGTACTGGTATGTTATTGTCTCCATGAAATAGAACCATAGGACTATTGCTAAGATGGAGGGGTAGTGGGTTAGTTGGGATTTGGAGAGGAATAGTTTGGAGAATGGAAATTTGAGCCATTTAGCAAAGGGGAATAGATTGTTTTAAGAGCATCAAAGTTCCCGCTGACCCCAGAAATCATACACCTGTCCATTCAGCAGAGCTATGATTTTTTTTCTCCAGCAGAGTGACAGCCTGGGACATGTCGGGAGACAGTCATGGTTGGATTCATGCAAAGTATAGATTGGCAAAGTATAGAAGGGCCTGGGCTGCTGGTGACAATATGGTTGAAAGTCTTGGTCATGAGGTCCAGGCTGGGTAGGGAAAAGGTACAGACAGGAGTGCTGATGGACTGAGAGAGTTGGGTGGGCTGAGAGAAGTACAGGTCTTGCTGAGGCTGGCAGGTGCGTCTGGGGGAAGTAAGGGAATGGGACTGATGAAAGGGCAGAGTTGTTGGCTAGACAATAGGTTTCTGACTTTCAGATTTCAGAGATCAAATAGTTCCGGGGCTGGGATGTGCGAGTGGTTAGATGAAGGGAAGTAGGTTGGGAGCCATCCATCCCACGCTGGGATGCAGAAAATGATGTACTCATCAGACTTCTTGCACTCCAGAAGAGAAATCTGTTCTTGAAACTCAGATTGATGAGGCCCAAATAAATACCAGATTTGGGAGGCATTTGCTACGCTTTGCTTATCATGCAGTTAGGAGCTAGGGTAGGAATGAATAAGCCTCTCTGTAGACCTTATAAAGGAACGATACGTGGAGACCTCACTTTGTGGGTGTCATTCTCTTAAGAGAATGCAACACAACATCAAGTTTTATATTCTAGATTTTTGGCTTCTCTGAAAGAACAAGATGATCTGGGCAGCATGGGGCCAAGATTTCCTCTCGGCAGCAGTAAGATTCCTCAGCAGGTTATCTGAGTCCCCACCACTCTGTATTGCTGCCTCACACCTGGCTGTTCATGGTGTCTTTCTTAGAATTAGGAGGGAAGTGAAATATTTCTTATAACCAAGGCACTTTCAAAAATTGGAAAACCAAAGATGAATCAGGAAGAGTATTCCTCTGTGTTTGATATGCAAACATGCCACTGTCGAAAACTATAAATTGTGATGCTATTAGGAAACAAATCCTTCCAGCTGTACTTGTTACATTATCCACCCGGCTCCTACAGGCATTTGAGTTTGCAGTGACTCCTGCAATAAAATAATAGTGGAAGTACAATCAAATACATGAGAGTTTATAAAAGTGGTGTGATAAGCAACGGCAATTTTTAGAGCAAATCATGTTGTTACTTTTGCTAATAGAATGATCTTACTGAATCTCCAGTAATTAATAGATTCCCTCAAAGTGCTACCTAACTAACTCCTGAGAGACACTGAGCCACTGAGAACAATTTAATGAATTCACGCAGTGGTTCCTCAGTGGCTGGAAATCGTCGATGTAATTCTCTGAGCGCCTAAATTCTTGGCAGCTATATACACATGTAAGGTAGGTCCACGGAAAATGGGTGAAGGATTTTTAGTGTCAGAGGAGAAGAAGAATATGAAAATGAAAGCTTTGGGCAGGTCTAACTTGCCTCACGGGTGCCCAGGAAGAAAGAGAACTGCTACATATTTCTTGTTGAGGCTCATGATAAAATACACATAAGCCAACCCTTAGGAGCATGATAGATTGAAATCAACATCTAGGATTAACCTAGGAAGCAAATGTAGCCAGTGTAGACCAGTACATTGATATAATCTGGTATTTCCTTAAAGCATTTTGGTCTTCTACTTTCTGCTCTCGTTAGCGCTCACTTTAAATTTTTTTTTTTTTTTTTTTTTTTTTTTTTGCTGTATGCGGGCCTCTCACTGCTGTGGCCTCTCCCGTTGCGGAGCACAGGCTCCGGACGCGCAGGCTCAGCGGCCATGGCTCACTGGCCCAACCGCTCCGCGGCATGTGGGATCTTCCCGGACCCATGAACCCGTGTCCCCTGCATCGGCAGGCGGACTCTCAACCACTGCGCCACCAGGGAAGCCCAGCACTCACTTTAAACATGGGGAGCAGTCGAATATGAAGCCTCAGAGGTTGTACTGCATCTTGAAAGAAATACAGAAATAAAATGAGATGGAGGTCTGAGAAATGGAAATTGTCATCACACACTGAGGGAAAAAATAATTTGAAGGCCAAGCGTTCAGTGAGTCAGAAAAATTTGGAGAGTCGTAATGTTAGAGGCTGCAAACTGGAAACTAGATACGAATTCATAACCTACAAGGATATCAATGACGGCAAGAAGTCAGTAAACAGCGTCAGTGTTATTTTGGGAGGCTGCAGGAAGCTTATTATGGACCAGGGAGCCTGAATAGCTCATGTTCGAGGCACCGTATTTAAGATACAAACAAACAGAAGATCGCGCAGTCAAGGGTGACAATAATTAAAAGCTGAGGCAGAATGAAATATGAAGAAAACTTAAAAGAGATACAGCTCTGTATTGGTGGCATGATAAAAATTAATGAGATCTTTAGGGGTATTTATTTACTTTAAACATTATGAACAAATGATTCATCAGCATCTTACCATTGGTATACAGAGATAATAAACTGGCATAAGCATCATGGAGTTATACAGAATGAGCATTTTATTAATGTCTTGCCTATCTCTTATTGCCCAACTCTGAAAATTCAACTGAAGGAACCACTAGACAGTATTTGTTGAGGGATGACTATGATATTTTGGCCCTTTTTCTAAGTCAAACTTCTATGAATTTTACAATGCCGTGAAAACACTTCAGCAAGAATTTTGGCAGAATATTTACAATTTCTTCAATAACACTGTTCACGGAATAGGAGAAATGGAAAGCAATCACTTAGTAACTGCGGAGAAACAAGCAGGAAGGAGGAGGAACAACTGCTTACTGTGCTGCTTGTGATGAAAAAAGTCTGAGTTTAGCTATTAAAAAAGCCTGCTGGGGACTGAGCACAGCACATGTCAGAGGCACATGCTGCTTCCCGTCACCATACAGGAGAGATGGTACCTACAGCCTGGCTGTTTGTGTGATGCAGAAGTACAGCTATAACATCTGCAGGCGTCTGACCTGTGGGAGACAAGCACTTAGGGGGATAAAAAGGAAACTGGTACAGGTCTTGGGCTTCTGGCATTGTTAGTCACAGGTCTGCCAAGATGCTTTGGGAAACATTTTAATTTAAATGCCAAGTGTATTTCAACGAAGACTCCCTGGTTTGACCTGTTGGGAGTCCAGATAGGTGCTCATTTTGGAAAGCATTAGGAGAATTAGATGCTCGTTTTATAAAAAAGCATCCTGGAAGTTTAAATCTCTATATGTCCGCACTCACCCTAGGAAACTCATGGTACAAGCTGCAGGATATATGACTCTCATAGCATATTACTAGTGATTGGTAAGTGCAGGAAAAGGCAGAAATATCTCCAGGCGTTTATTAAAATATCAAAATTAGAGGACTTTAAGGATAAAGGCCTAGCATTCTTCCTTTCCTCCCCACAGCACAGTCACTGGCTACTATGACTATAAATTTGGTAAGGCCTGATTTGAATTATTTGAATATATTTTCCTGCAAAAATATCACAAGACAGAAAAAAAATTGAACCAAACTAGAAAAAGAAAGGAAGAAAGAAAGAAAAAGAAGGAAGGAAGGAAGGAAGGAAGGAAGGAAGGAAGGAAGGAAGGAAGGAAGGAAGGGAGAGAAAGGAAGGAAGAAAGAAGGAGGGATGGGACTGAATAAAATATTATAACATTGTTGTCCATCGATGTGAAAATATGTCTGTTAGCGTGTAGGCCCAGGTTGGCAAAAGATGGATAAAAGCTTGTCTGATGGGTTACAAAAACATGAATCCAGAGATCAGAAGAATTAAAACACCCCGAGAATAACACAAAGGTATTTGAAGTTGCTTCAGAGGCAAGGGCGGGTATGTATATGTATGTAAAGCTCGTTTCCTCTGAGGCTGCTTGGCAGTTTGCTATAACATCATGCTGATGAAAGCAGAGTCTTTAAGTTCACCCCCCAGCGGACTGTCAGTTTCTCCTTCGCGCCCTGCGGGAAGCGCATTCCCGGGAAGGGAAACACACTAGTTGGAGAAGAGCTGGGGTGCTAGAGAAGGGCTGGAAGCTGGAACCAGGGAGCCTGGGATGGAGAGGTGGGTGGGGCCAGGCTGGGTGCGGCCTCGGGTACCAAGATGCGGAGATGGGGCCACATCTGGCTCCAAGGGTGGAGAGCCAGGGAAGGTATTTGCTCGGGGGAGTGACATGATCAGGGTTTTTAGGCTGGTCACTCTACCTGAAGCATTGGGGGAGGGAGGAAGGAGGAAGGAGGAGAACCAGAGGGACCGGCTGCAGCGATCCAAGTAGGATAATGCCCCAAAAGATGAGCCTGACCTAGGAGGCGGTCTGCAGAGGGCTGGACTGGCTGGCGGCGGGACACTGGCGGAAGGACACTGGGAGGGAGGGACGACGGTGATAAACCCCTGGAGGACGACTCAGAGGGCTCAGAACAGGCTCTAACGAGGTCCTCTGCTTCTCACCTCTCGCCGCTCCCCTCCCCCCGCCCCAGCATCCTTGCAACTAGTTGAATCAATTCACAGATTCACAGTTCAGGATCCGAAAGGAACGGAATTAGCTTCTGTATGTGAAGTGGGTCTGACCCACGAGCGGAGCCCGGAGGGGAACGTCCGGAGGGCCTCTTCGGAGCTGGGCGGGAGCGGAACGAGTCCCGCGCGCGGGGCGGGGTAGGATGGGGCGCAGCGGCGGAGCCCAGAGTCCGGGACCATCGTGCGGCCCGCGGCCTGCGCTGTCTTTGCTCCTCGGGGCGCCGGCGGGTGCCTGGAAGTTGACAAATCTCTAAGGAGGCGGTGAGCCTCCCGGGACCCGCGGCCGCCGCCCGTCGCCGTCCGCTGGGCAGCGAGGTTCCTGCGGCCCGATGAGCCGGCCCAGCGGGAGCAGCCGCGACGGCGGCGACCACGAGCGGGAGCCGGGTGGCCCGCGGCGGCAGGGGAGGGTCCCCGCGGCCTGTAGGGGGCAGCGCCGAGCCCGGGAGGAGACGGCGGCGGCGGGGTGGGCGAGTCCCGGCCTCCCTGCCCTCCGTGCGCTTACCCGGCGCCGCCGGCTTCGGCGGGGACGCGGGGGTACGTGGCGGGCCCGGCGCGCGACAGCCCCTGGGGAATTGGGATCCGGGGAGACCCCGGCGTCGCCACCCGCCCGCCCGGGGCCGCGAGAGCCTCGGAAGGCGCCTCCGCGTGGCCGGGGAGCGTCTGGGCGCCCGCCGCTTCCCCAAGCCCGAGCGGGACGCCCGGTGCCCGCGCGGTGGGTGCCCTGAGCCCCGCGGTGGGCGCCCCGGGGCGTTCCCCCGGGGAGGGCGCCCCGTTCCGGCGCCCCCAGCCGCGCGGTATTTGTGGCGCCCGCGGCGGCGCGTGTGCCGGGCGTGTTTCCCTCCCGGGTGCCGGGCCCCGGGCCCCGCCGCCGCGCTGACTGTGTCTCTCTTCTCCCCCTGCAGGAATCTTCCGAGAATCCTGCTGCCGCGACTCTAACCGTGACCGAGGCGAGCTCGAAACCAACAGCACATCTAAATTTAAAAAAAAAAAAAAAAAAAAAGGCGGAAGAAGCGGCCGAGGCGGCGGCGGGAGGAGGAGAGGAGGAGGGGCCGCGCGGCCCGAGGCGGCGGGGACGCGGGGACGCGGGGACGCGGCTTTGTGCTGGCGGGTCGCGGGGCGCCCATGGCGGAGTGCGGCCGGGGGGGCGCCGCCGGCGGGGCCCTGCCCACCTCCCCGGGCTCGGTCCTCGCGGCCAAGGGCGCCCTGAGAGCCGGGGCCGGGGAAGGCGGCGGCGGCGGCGGAGGGCGCCTCGGCCACGGGCGGGCGCGCTATGACAGCGCCGGGGTTTCCAACGGAGACTGCAGCCTCGGCGTGTCCGCGGACGAAGCCCAGGCCAGCCCCTCCAGGGGCCCCCGCGGCGCCGCGCTCGCCCCGACCCCCGGCCCGGCCGCCTGCCCCCTCCCCCGGGAGAGCAAGCCGGGCGGCCTGCCCCGCCGGAGCAGCATCATCAAGGTAGGTGGGCGAGGGGCACCCGTCGCCCGCCCCCCGCCGTCCGCGGGGGCTCTTTCCCCGAGAGGGGAGTAGTGGTGGCAGGAGGGGGGTGTACGAGGAGCCAGCCCCCTGCTAACGGGAGCCAGGGGTGCGCTGGTGCTTGGAGTGGTTGAGCGGGGACTGGGTGCATATGGCATTTGGGAAGAATGGAGAGGTGGTCCTGAATGTGCAGGGAGCTGTGCTCAGACATCCCCCGCGGAACTTAGGGATGTCACCTCTCCCAGGATTGGCCTGGAATGATGGCCTGTACCTGCTTGGCAGGGCACGCTCTCTTGTGGTAGCCTCGGCTGGTAACAGACTCCCTGCAAGGTTTCCATTGTATGTTAAAAACAGTTATCATGTGAAAGCATTTTCTTAAAAATCCCAGGCAGTGAACAGAGATTATTTAATAGGTTTCTTCTCATCGCTCTATAGTTGCCTCTTGCAAACGGCTGGACTCAGAGGGTGCAAAAAATCCCAGGTCACTCAATCTCACGGAGAAATGGAGCAGGTTTCTGAAGATAAATGCCCATTTCGGCTTTCTTAGGGTCAGAGGCGCTGAGAGATTACAGTCCTGCACGGTTTAATCTTTTCCTTGCTGCAGTAGGCAGGCCTCCAGCTCTGTGGAAGTTCTTTTGGGTAGTTTGCTTGGTTTTGCTATCTTTTGCCTGGGGTTATTTAGCAAAAGGAAGTCAGCGATTGTTTTGTGCATTTTAAACTCCAGGAGTAATGTAAGGAACTCCTGAGTTTGTGATGGTTTCGTTCTAATACTACATTTTGGTCTGCAGTGCATACTTCTCCTGACATGAAGTGAAAAAAAAATTGATGAGCTAAGAAGAGCAGAGCCTTAGGAAGGGCTAGCTCTTTCTGCTCAAGTTTGGAACAAATAGAAAATGTTGCTGTCTGAAGGCTGAGAGGTCACCAGGACGGTGAGCATCAAAGCACCCTGACACGGCTGTCCCCACCTTCCTGTGGCAGATCATCAGCGGGAGGGGGAGAGCAGAACGGGCCACAGTGAAGAGAATTGGCACTGGTGGTATTTGAAATTTAACTGGACCTGCAGAAACCTTCTGAGTAGCATGTAGTGTCTGATGGTATTATCAGCCTCTGCAGTTACCTAGTGAAATATACAACCTTGCTACTGTATGTAACAGGCAATTGTGAAACTGCTTTTCGCTTTGTCATCTGTTGGCTCGGTTTATGGCTGAGCAAGGGCACAGTTGGAGGGCTTAAAGATCAAGTGTATTAACTATCTGCAGCAGGCGTTTAGAGTTTAACTAAGGAAAGCAAAAGAGGTTTTTGCTGCATACCTACCTAGCTTTTAGTGACTTAACGTTTTCTTCTACTCTCTCGCTTATGTTGCCATGGAAGTTGCTTTCAACCGTGCGTGGTACTCAATACCCATTGACAGAGTTATGTGTCATAACTGTTTTTATTGGTTACTAGATATTTGTGGTGATTTTGCACTGCAGTGTTAATGAAATCAGACGTAAAAATTCCAGAGAAGATACAAGCTGACCACATTTTAACTCCTCTCCCTCAATTTTTTTGAAGGGCCTGTTCTTACACTTTTTTTTTTAAAAAAATTCAGATTTAATTGTTGTCTACATGTGGTTCGCAGTGTAACTTATTTAATTACAACAGCATCTGTTTTAATTTTGCATTCATGGGAGGTTAGGAAGAAGGATGGTTTGCCAACATTTCTGACATGTGGAATTGAGAACTTGTTGGTAGATATCATTTCTTCATTGAAGATGCTAGAAGCACATGGGGAAATGATTAATAATTCAGAAATCACTGGAATTTTGAAAGTTTCCCAGATATCTTTGTCTTCTTTCTAATGGAGGCAGTTGGTCCCTTGTTTGCAGTTGTATCCCTAGGTATACATTGTGAGGAATGTAGCAGGGGTTCAATAGGTTGCTTCCTGAATGAATGGACAAATGATAAGAAAGTACATATTTTCTCTAAGTTCTTTTAATTTTTAAAATGGCTCATTGGGATTTACCAGTCTCATGTCTTATTTATTGTCTCGTATCTCCTAAGATGACTTGACTCCTTTTTCTTGCCTCTATTTTCAATGTGCATTTTCTTAATCACCCTTTAAAACTATGGAAATAGTGTTGAAAGTTGATCAAGCCTGGATTTTAGGGAAGGAGTATGCTATATTTAAATAGGTAATTACTTGGTATTTACTCCCTTTCAGTTGGCGTCTTGAGGTCTCAAGATTTTAGAAATTTAGTGTGGCATTTTCTAAAGACATGACAGCATCAAGTTAATAATGTAATAGAATAAAGAGATCTTTAACTTTAATACCAACTTTCATAAAGCAGCAAATAAGGCACAGGTATTTTTGTCACACGAATGGCAGAATTACATTTCACTTTTGTTAAAATATAATAAACAGCTTAGCAGGAGCCCATGTGAAAAAGCAGTGGTGACATCTTTCTTTGGTTTCTTTTGAATAAAGGGATGAATGCAGTCAGGTGATGGAAGGGGAGAGGCGGGAGTAGATTAGTGAGCATGCTGATGATGGGGGACTTGAGGGCGTGGCGCGGAGAGTGCATGCTCACTAAGGATCAGAGGCTGGTGTTCATGGGGTTGCATTAGTTGCAGTGTCCAGCTATGCCTGTTTCCTAGTTCATCACAGTCTTGACCTTCCTCTTAGGTGGGGATCCCCGAATCAGAGAGAGAAATAACAGCAGAAATGGGATAAACAGTGGGCAAAGAAGGGGGACTATTGCTGAGGTGCAGGACGTGCAGAAATCCACTGTAGGCTGACTGGAATGATATTCCATATTTAAAATTATTTCTTTGGAACTCCATCTGTTTTGTAAATGTGGTGTTGAGTAAGAAATTGTAAATTGTAAAACTACATTTTCTGCCAAAACAGATGCACAGATCCATACTAAAAGAGCTCCTTGGTTATGGTAAGAGTGTCGATGGAAATTCAGGGTGAGCAGCCTGGTAAGACCTTTATAAGTACCTTGAGAAGAAAAATAAATCATGGAACTCATCACCAGACTTTTCTACTTTTCCTTAGCTTGTTGAAAATAGTGTTACACTTTTTAGCTTATTCTCAAAGGCCTATTACTAGATTTTTAGGGGAGAAGCCATTATGTTTGTCATCTTTAGTAATCTAGTAAACGAAAACATCACTTTCATTTTCTCTTTCCATATTTCATTTCATCACACCATTCAATACAGTCCACGCTTTATTTTGAAACAGTTAATTTGGTTAGCTGTTCAGATGGCATTCATTTTTTACAAATAGCTCCATCCTTTAATTCAGGAGCTTGGTCTAAAAATACGAAGTAACACTTTAAGCCTTAGATTTCTTTTTAAGTTTTGAAATAAATGAAGTTAAAATGTCTATTAGTTTGGATGGTTTACTTTAGTCAAAACTAATTAAATATTTTGGATGGTACATTAAGAGAGGTGATTTAATTTGCATAAAATGAAATTCACTCCTGTTGGTGTCTAGTTCTATGGAATTTGACAAACACATGTAAGTCATGTAACCACTACCACAACCAAGATCTAGAACAATTCTGTCATCTCAAAAAATTCTCCAAGTCTCTTTGCAGCCTTCCCTGCCCCCTGTCCCCAGACCATAACAACTATTGATTCGGGTATTTTAAAAAAAATAAGTTGGAAGTATAGCCATTATACTATTTTGGTATTTAAAAGTAATGACAGCAGCCACTGTTTATTAAGCACTTACTATGTGCAAAACACATGAAAAGTGTTTAATTTGATTCTGTGACCTGGTCTTGCACCAACCATGGAGGCTGAAGAAAACCCCAAGTTCAGAGGGGTTACCTGCTTGTCCAGGGTGCTGGAGCTGGTTGTTGTACCCCGCTTGGGCACTCCACTGACCCCCACATTACACTGGCAGTGTTAATTTTTTTGTATACTTAAGGAAGCATTGGTGGTTTGGAACACCAGATTTGGTTTTCCCCTTTAAATGTAGGGGATACTGAAGGGAAAAAAAGAATCTCAATTTCTTCTGGCAGAAGAAGTTGGCAGATAATATGGCCAGGCAGCTGTCTAGTCACCTGTTATGGCTGCCTGACCAGAGACTCTGGCTTCGCTGAGACCAAAGGTTTGACCTTGTCCAAGGTGGCAGCCCTTAGTTTTCTTAATATCACTGTTGTCCTTATTATAGTATCACGGTGTGTAGGGGAAATGCTTTTACTAACTTTCCGCCAACGTAGATTCCCTATGTCTTGATGCTGAGCACCGCATCATGGGGAACTAGCAGGCTCTTAACATCTATTATGCATATTTAAACAAAATAATTAAAATGTACATTATGGTGTAAATAAAGTAGACTCTTTGCAGGCCAAAGCTGGGCTGTATTTATCAGTTCTGCACAGAAAGCAAGCACTCAATAACCATTTTCTGAATTTTATCTTAAGAATAATATCTGCATTTGACTTTAGACTTTTTTTTCTGAATGGGGGCTCGGGGGAGACAGCTGTACGCCCAGCAAACCTGTGGGCGTATCATGAATATTCAACCAACAGTAACTGGATCACAGAGTGAATTTGTCTGGTTAAACAGGCAGCCTTGGTCATTTAGGTCAGAAAATTCTGGTAGCCAATCAGCAAGTCTCCACTTGGCTTTGTACTGATGCATGTGAGGGAGTCCAGGCTTGATAACTGCTGCAAGGCGGGTGCAGGGCCGTGGGTCTCAGCCACTCAGAGAGCTTTCGTCACACTTCAGAGTTCAGTTTCAGAAGTCATTAGGGGGTGTTCATTTTCAGACCCTAAAAATTACTTACCCCTTTTGCTTCTTCCCTTCCCTGTCTTCCAGCCTCCCCTCCAAACAGTTACGCTTGACTTGTGGTGCTTTTCACCAGGTCCAGATAGACAACTGACAGGAAATTGTTTATTACTATTTTTTAAATTGCCTATCTTGGCCTCTTGAGTTAGTTTCTTAGAATGCTCTCTCCCAGAATCTGTTCAGTTCCTTTTATAGTTCTGTATGCTCTGTAAGGGGTCTAAACGAGACTGTTCTTTTTTGCTTTTCTTTTTTTAATGCTTAAGTTCCCCATGCCTCCTAATTCAACGAAATAGGGCAGTGCTATCTGCAGCCTAAATGCAGGTATAAATGAATTGTGAATATTCACGTTTTCCCTTCAGACTCTATTTTATACATGTGTTCAAAAATAGATGCTCTGTTTCTTATTAATGCTAAATTTTGTCTGTCATAACTTGCTTGTCTACCAGACCTCCAGATTACTTCAGCTACTTACGTTTTATTTCAAATTAATGGATTCTGTAGTACAGGGGATATTCATATATTTTTACCAGTGGGCCACAGGATCTGAAACTGTGCAAGCTGCCTGGCCAGCTTTTCTCTGCTGTTGATAATGGTGAATCGAGAGGGTCGTACCCAGCATGGGTGTTAGTAGTGACTCAGACAAGTCGGAACCCCCAGGGGGGTTTCAGTGGGACCTATGTTCCTTATGGCAGAATAATCCCATAGCTCTAGGGGGCTCAGAGCATATAATGACTTACATTGAGCTTTAGCAACAATTGTGTGAGTGAGCCAGTCTGCTGGCAGGACGCCTGGCACCTACCTGTCTCCGAAGGGCAGAGGAGGGCAGGTGGGAGGCCCTGCTGGCTGCGAGTGCTTGGTCACGTGGCAGGGGATTAGGTAAAGCTTGTTCTAGGTAGTCATCTCAGCTGGGCTGTACAGGCAGACCACCTTTTATTGTGGTTCGCTTTATTGCGCTTCACAGATAGTGCGCTTTTTACAAGTTGAAGGTCTCTGGCAACCCCGCGTCGAGCAAGTCTGTTGGCGCCATTTTTCCAACCGCATTTGCTCACTTAGTGTCTCTGTGTCACATTTTGGTAATTCTCGCAGTATTTCAAAATATTTCCTTGTTATTATGTTTGTGATGGTGATCTGTGATCAGGGATCTTTAATGTTACTCTTGTAATCATTTAGGGGCACCGCGAACCGTGCCCATGTCAGACGGCGAACTTAATTGATACATTTTGTGTATGTTCTGACTGCTGTCACCTCCCTGTTGCCTGGGACACAACAGTGTTGAAATTTGGCCAGTTAATAGCCCTGCAAGGGCCTCTAAGTGTTCAGGTGAAAGGAAGAGTCACACATCTCTCATTTTATTTTTTTTTCTCATTTTAAGTCAAAAGCTAGAAATGATTAAGCTTAGTGAGGAAGGCATGTCGAAAGCCCAGATAGGCTGAGAGCCAGGCCTCTTGTGCCAAACGGTTAGCCAAGTTCTGGATGCAAAGGAAAAGTTCTTGAAGGAAATTAAAAGTGCTGCCCCAGTGAACACACCAATGGTAAGAAAGCGAAACAGCCTTATTGCTGATATGGAGAAAGTCTGAGTGGTCCGGAGAGACGATCAGACCAGCCACCACATTCCCTTAAACCAAAGCCTAGTCCAGAGCAAGGCCGTATCTCTCTTCAGTTCTGTGAAGGCTGAGAGAGGCGAGGAAGCTGCAGAAGAAAAGTTCGAAGCTTAGCAGAGGTTGGTTCATGAGGTTTAAGGCAAGAAGCCATCTCTGTGACATCAGAGTGCAAGGTGAAGCAGTGAGTGCTGATGACGAAGCTGCAGCAAGTTATCCGGAAGATCCAGCCGAGATCATTAATGAAGGGAGCCACACTAAACAGCAGATTTTCAATGTGGATGAAACAGCCTTCCACTGGAAGAAAATACCATCTAGGTCTTTCATAGCCAGAGAGGAGAAATCAGTGCCTGGCTTCAAAGCTTCAAACGACAGGCTAACTCTCTTGTTAGAGGCTAATGCAGCTGGTGACTTGAAGTTGAAGTCAATGCTCATTTACCATTCCGAAAATCCTAGGACCCTTAAGAGTCATTGCTGAATCTACTCTGCCTGTGCTCTGTAAATGGAACGACAAAGCTTGGATTACGGCACATCTGCTTGCAACATGGTTGCAAGTGAATACTGAATATTTTAAGCCCACTGTTGAGACCTATTGCTCAGAAAAAGAAGGTTCCTTTCGAAATATGACTGTTCGATGACAATGCACCTGGTCACCCAAGGACTCTGAGGGAGATGCACAACGAGATACATGTTGTTTTCATGCCTGCCAACACAACATCCATTCTGCAGCCCATGGACCAAGGTATAATTTTGACTTTCAAGCCTTATTATTTAAGAAATATATTTCATAAGGCTATATAGATGCCATAGAGAGTGATCCCGCTGATGGGTCTGGGCAAACTCAATTGAAAACCTGGAAAGGCTTCACCATTCTAGATGCCACGAAGAACATTCATGATTCATGGGAAGAGGTCAAAATATCAACGTTAACAGGAGTTTGGAAGAAGTTGATTCCAACCCTCATGGATGTCTTTGAGGGGTTCAAGACTCCAGTGGAGGAAGTAATTGCAGATGTGGTGGAAACAGCAAGAGAACGAGAATTAGACGCGGTACCTGCAGATGTGGCTGAATCGCTGCAATCCCGTGATAAAACGTGAATGGATGAGGAGTTGCTGCTTACGGATGAGCAGAGAAAGTGGTTTCTTGAGATGGAAACTACTCCTGGTGAAGATGCCGCGAAGCTTGTTGAAATGACAAAGGATTCAGAATATTACATAATCTCAGTTGATAAAGCAGTGGCAGGGTTTGAGAAGAGTGACTCCAACTTTGAAAGAAGTTCTACTGTGGGTAAGATGCTGTCAAACAGCACTGCGTGCTACAGAGGAATTGTTCTTGAAAGGAAGCGTCAGTTGATGGGTCGACTTCATCGCTGGCTTATTTTAAGAAACTGCCAGTCACCCCCGCCCTCGGCAGCCACCACCCCGATCGGTCGGCAGCCATCAACATCGAGGCGAGATCCTCCACCAGCAAGAAGATTACAACTCACTGAAGGCTCAGAGGATGGTTAGCTTTTTCTTCTTCAACCAATAAAGTATTTTAAAATGAAGGTATGTATATTGCATTTTTAGACACGATGCTGTTGCCCACTTAGTAGACCACAGTGTGGTGTAAACACAGCTTTTATATGCCCTGGGAGCCGAAAAGTTCGTGTGATTCTCTTTGTTGCGATATTTGCTTCATCGAGGCAGCATCTCTGAGGTGTGCCTGCATGGTGGGGTCTTTGGTCTGTCCTCGGGACACACGTTGCTTGTCTGGATTATTCAGGGGGAAGCATACTGGTGGGAAAACTAGAGGGTGTGAAGTTCGGTGCTTGGATCAGATTCTGCCTCCCTCTCTTCCTTCCTCTTGACCTTGGGCAAGATATTTAAGTCTGTGTGTCTAGTTAACCCATCTCTAAAACGGACATAAGGATATCTCCCTCATAACATTGTCGTGGAGATTAAATGAGATGATGTGTGTGGCATAGTCAGAACAGCGTGTGGCCTGTAGTAAATACTCAATCAGCAGCCCCTGGTATGTTTAGTTTCTCTTATTTAGAGTTGATCCTGAGATGAGCACACTCATTTAGCTTCATTTGAATTGGAGATCACTAACACTGCCATCCCCGTTTTGAAAGTCTTATCTTTTGAGACACAAAGAATGTACCCAGATAAGTTTCTCAGACTTCTTCTGAAGATGCTTCATGAATGATTTTTGTTCTGGTGCCTCTCTCAATCTGATGCGTCAGTACAACTGAGCTCATGTCTTAATAGCCCCACTTCAATAATCGGAGGGCACTGGACATTAGTTTTATTGCACCAAGCACCCATGTGTCTTGGTTTGCCCAGCATAGTCCGGATTTACCCCGGACAAAACCAGGGTTTTGTCCTCTCCGCTCTCCTTTGATGGATTTCAAAGCTTTTCAGGAGGGAATCATTTCCCATTTTTGTTTCTTTTTAACAAAATTTGATTTACACTTTTTAGGGTCCTCGAGGGTAAAGCAGGTAGTAGTAACAATTTGTTTTCAGGTGAGTTCTTTCTGATAGTATTTATCCCTACTGCTGTTTTGGAATTGTCAAATAATATAAATTATTTATATTTAATAATTATATAAATTATTATATATAAAATATTCTATAAAGATATTTATATAAATCATATAAACATAATTTATATAAATTATAAAATTATAGAATATGTTTATGCCTTCAGCACATTACTGTGAGTTCAGTATTGAGGTATCTTCTTGGAGTATGCTAAATATACGGATTTGGAAATAGCAGATATTACCACCCCAGAACCCGGGCAGCTGGATTTAAAAGTGACTAATCATATAGATTCATGGGAGTTTTAGAACGGAAAGAGATCATGCAAAATTCTTTTGTAGTCATAGAGAGGCAAGGCCATACTGATCAGCACATCTAGCTCCTAGCTATGGTTGAGTTCATTTATTTGCATATTAGCCTAGCAGAATTGGAAAAAAAATTGTTATGTAATACTGCAGTGTGTGAGTATTCATAGCACAAGATGTGGTCTTCCAAACAGCTATTTTTGAGAATTTGTTTTTTTGGCTATAGATAGCTGCATGGGTACACATGCTACACTTGTGCACGCATGTACTCTGAAGACTCTGTTTATAAATAGTAAAGATTAAGAACAAACCAAATAACATAGTGGTGGCTGGCACGAGTCCTGTCTTGTGAGAGACTGATGGGTAGCAGGTGTCTGCTCTCTAAATTGAAAATGCCCGGGCAGGGGGAGCCTGTTTTGATGAACATTGCCGACGAGGCTTCTGTTGCTCTTGACCAATTAGCGTGGCCACAGAGGGATGAGCACCTCGTTTGCAGCTGCCATCAGAATCACAAGCTCTGTGACTCTCTCTACATGGTTTCCTGCTACTTTTTATTTTTCATCTTCCTTCTAAGCTCTGATATCCTGTGAGCATAAGTAGATGTAATTTTTCAAATAGTTAAAATGGTTTAATGGTTATTCTTGGAGGAAATACAGCAAGTGGCTTAGATTTTTGTTGCTATTAATCCATGCTAATAGATTATATTAAATACCAATAGAATCATTCAGAGGTTTTCATATCAGAACTGATAGAATTCCTGATGTAATGGGGGTTTAACGGATGTGTTTGTCTTTGGAATTTTTGGTGGTTTGTTGAAAGCGATCTATATATTCTTTCAAGGCTTTCTCTGGTTTATGTATATTCCCATAAATGTTCTTTCGGGTTCTGTTGGTTTTAAATTGTATCTGTGATGTTATGTAATGCACTGTGGCTTTTAGGTTGCATTTCCCTGATGATGAATGCTGTTGAGCACCTTTTCATGTTTTCTTGGCCATTAGTATATTCTCCTTTGTAAAATGCCTATTCCTATCTTTCGCCCATATAAAAAAATTGGGGTTTTTATATTAAAAAAATTAATTTGTGGGACTTCTTTACATTTTCTGGATATGTCTTTTGTGTGATACGTATATTGAAAATTTCTTCTCCTAGTATGTGACTTGTCTTTTCATTGTCTTAAGGGGCACCTCTTAATGAATAATAATAAGTCTTCTTAGTTTTAGTGAAATCCAGTTTATCAGCATTTTCCTTTATGGTTGTCCTGTGTACGATATTTTAACTTAGCTTGAGACCATGAAGATATTCATTTATTTAACTTCTAGAACGTTTATTTTTCAAATTTAGCTCTGCAGTCTGTCTGGAACTTATTTGTGTGTGTGGTGTGAGGTAGGGGTCAAGATTTGTCTTTCCATGTAAATATCCAGTTAATTAATCCAGCACCATTTATTTGAAAATATCATTTTTCCCTATTGCACTGCATCGGCCCTTTGTCATATATCAAGTGACTTTATATGTGTGGGTTTGTTCTGAAGTCTGTTTTGTTAGATTGGTCTATTTGCCTGTTCTTTCGTTCATACTGTCTTTCTTCCTAGGTGTATACCCAACAGATAATTAGGCCATTTGTGTATCAAAAGATATGTACAAGAATGTTTGTAGCAGCATTAACCGTAAGAGCCCCAAACTGGAAACAACCCAAATGCTCATCTTTTAAAATAAGCATATCACACAATGGAATACTATGAAGAAAAAAGACAGACAGACAGACAGGAACAACAAGAAGAGCAGATGACTGCTACATGTACCGCTCTAGCCTCTCAAGATAATGTTGAGGGAAAGAAACCAGACACAAAAAGAATGCATATTGTATGATTCCATTTATATAAAGTTCCAAAACAGACAAACTGATTTTTGGTGATAGGAGTCCTAATAGTGGTCCCATTTAAGGCTCCTGACTGGGAGGGGGGACCCAGGGGCTTCTGGGTGTCACTGATTTTTGGTTGCTGGATCTGAGGGTGGTTCCACTTTGTGAAAATCCGTTGAACTGTACACACTCCTGACTTCCAGAGGTATATCATACTTCAATAAATAAGTTGATTTACACAATTGAGAAGATAAATCAAAATGAAATACTTACAGGCTGCTTCACTCTGCACTGTTTAGGACACTGCCTTTCATAGTTTGCTGCTGTCTGTCGATCAACATGTAAAACACCTTTTTGCTGCAGTGGGGTGCTCATGCCGCAGTGAGGCCTGGTGGAGGCCCAAGCTGTGTGATGGTGTGGAGTTGGCGGGTAGGGGAGACGCTGGCTGGAACAGCAGGAGGACGGGATCCTTCCTGGGCCGTGCCGAGAACACATCAGGAGCCGGGCCTGGAAGGAGGGGGGGCGGCGGGCTGACACAGTGGTGAAGGGAGTGTCGGTCACTGGCGTCATCTCACTCTGTTGTGATCGCTGGGAGTTTTGACGATCGGTTTGGTGTGATTTTGAGCGTTTTCATCCCTTCCGGTGCGCTCGAAAGATTTACTATTCGAAAGTGTGCTGCTCACACAAAACTTTGAGAACCTCTCCTTTGTGGAGCACCTGTTCTCTGCAAGACGGCTTTCTAGAGAGCACTTTGGGTCTCAAAAGCACTGAACAAACAGAAACCAGTTATCCAGGTTTGTAGACAAAAGCGGGAGTTTTGTGTTGGCCACTGAAGAGCCATCTACCTGGGGTCCCAGGTGGCCAGCAGAGTTTTGGCTCTGTCGGCATTTATCTTGTCCCATCGAAATGTTCCTTCAGGTGGGGAGAACACCAGCTCTACAAATGGGTCACACTGGAATTTTTAGGACACTGAATTATCTGGATTCTAAAACACACTAACGTGCAGATCCACTCTAGTCCAATTAAGTCAGAATTTCTGGGGTTTTCCTAAAGCGCCCTGGGAGATTTTAGGGCATGGTCAGGGTTGAAAATAGCGGAAACCTTTCTCCTGTGTTGGGTCTCAGACTGGTCAGCTCTGTTAGGTATGACAGAACAAGCAGCCCCAGAATCCTGCAGGTGACAGGCGGTTGGTTGGTGATCCTGTGGCTCGTAGGGCGCAGGGGGTAGGATGCAGCTTTCAGCTGCCTCCGTGGAGCCTCTCCTTCGAGGAGTTGAGTTGCCCTTTTTCCGAGGGGGTGTGTAAGACACTGACGGCTCTCCCGTTCATCAGGTCAAATCTGGAGAAACTGACTTACGTGTAAAAATGGTGGTCTGCCCTCTGTGCTAATCATTGTACCTTAAGAATGTATTTTTGACCCAAATAAAGGAGTATGTTGCATTCATACAGGCCCTGGGTTCATTATTTGGGGCCTTAATCTACCTGGATTGATCATCACCGTGCAGCCACTGTATCCTGGTCCATCCCTCACAAGAGAAAAGACCTCTGTGTACCCAGGACATTCTACGCCATGGAAGAAGACCTCTGCAGGAGGGATATTTTTTGAAAGAACTAATTTGACTGAGGCATGAGCACTGTTTCTAGAGAGAGCTGATTGTACATTTCAAACTTTAACCACCGCAGGCGGTGACGTGTAGTAAAAATGCTGTTTACTCGTGGCAGATTATACGTCGACCCTTGAAGACAGGTGTCTGTTTGTACAGGTAATTTATGCTGGGAGGAAGAGAACAATCTGGTGATGCTTAGGGCATCCCGTGGTGGTGTGCCAACAGTCGGGGTGGGTGTGTCTTGATCTTTGGGTGAACGTCTACTTTCTGAATGCCGTAACCTTTTCCTCTTGCCACACAGACCCTTGCGGTCAGGAGGAATGACCATTGAGTCCCCAGAGCATCTGTAAAATATATTTTCAGTCACGTGGAAACATCAGTGTTGCGGATTCGTGGTCTTCGTGACTTGCTGTGTGCTGTTTCTCCAGGACTTGGCTGCTCTTATCAACAGGCCACCATTATTCACGCTCATCCTTTTAGGTCAATTGTTTTTCTCTTCCAAATTGACATGAGTGGATACTCCAGAATGGAAGCTTGTGTCCCCCTGTCCTGGCTGGGAAGGCTGAGTCTTTGGAGACCCCGGTCTCTGGAGGCCGGAGGATGCACAGTCTGGCAGCACAGAAGTGTTCTCGAGCCTTCCTGACTGCGGTTGGGACCCACTTATTCATACGTAATTGATACACCTCTAATTGTTGTTTTATTTACTTATTTGTAAATGGGAGGCAGAGTAGAAATGAGCTTTAACATTCTTTGGGGGAGAAAGTCTACAATCTTTCTGTGAAAGTTTAGTACTCCCTAATATTTACCAAGCTAAGAATTGGAGGGGTTTCCTTTCCTACAGCGTAATTAGCCAGATCTTCTCACCCATCTTTTCTGTTAGGGAAGAAAGTATTGTTGAAGATTATTTTTAATCGTTAAATACCCCTTTTGCCCGCAAGAATACCTGCCATTGGAATGATACCCTGAGGAAACTAGAAGCGAGAAGGTGAAACAAAGCGAGAGAAATGGGCAAGTAGCCTTGCTGGCTGGCTTCTCACTTAGCGGAGGAGAAGTGTCCTCCCCCTGTGACAGTGCCCTGACCTCAGTGCGTTTATCTTGCTGGTTGCCAGACGGCAAGGTAAAACAAGGAGGGAGATGGCCTAGGAGCCGAAATAACAGGTGGCGGTAGAGCTCCGGACCCAGATGGGACTTGGCGACTCTCAGGCCTGCCATTCCTCCGAGCGCCAGGGGCCGTGGGATCCATGCATTATGCTCCAGAAGAGTGCTTTCAACCTTTTCTCCACCTGGCTACAGATAGAGAATGATGTCGTTGTACAGCTCAGTTTGAAGAGGTGGCTTGTGGCTACAGGCCCCCACCCAGCTGTGACGCGGCCGGGGATGGAAGGTGAGGGCTTGCAGGATCAGTATCCTGGCCAGCCTGTAACCCACCGGCGGCCCCCCGGTGCTCTGCCAGGGCGCCCACATTTCGTGGAGGCTGTGCTTTCCAGGTGGTAGAGAGGAGAACAGAGGTGTGAGGAAAGGTACGGTCGGCTCTGGGCGCCCTGCATCCACGGCTGCTGGGGTGATGCCCCCCGTTACACAACTGCAGGGGCCGGCTCACCTCTGTGGTGGACAGGAGCTCAGCCCTGGGATGTGCCATGGAGCTGCGGCCGCCGGAGCCATGTGGAGCCCGTGCAGACAGCATCAGTAGACAGGTGTGAGACCTGGACAGGATGGGGCATCTCAAGAGTGAGAGAGACAGTCAAGCATCTGCGTTCACAGCAGGGCCGATGTCGTGTATAGAGCGGACTGTTAGTCTAGCCTTGGGCTTTTCTCCTGTATCTGAACAGAGCCAACCATGAGGTCATGTTTAAAACCAGCAACAAAACAGCCCCAAGTAGGCAGGGAGGCTGAACTCCCTGAGTTCCTCTGCAGAAGCTCAAGCCTGAGACGAGGACTCCAGTTCCGGTGCTCAGGGCTCTGTTCTGTGGGGACGGGAGCTGCAGGTGGGGAGCCCCGGGCTCTAGTCTGGGGTTTGTGCCTCTGCCCCATTGTGATGTTAAATGCACCCAGAGGAGTCCGCCTTCTCCTCTTGTGCACGTAAGAGGTACATGCATTCTCGTCTGCCAGATTTCTTAGGTGTGTTTTGGGCACTTGGGTCAGTACTTTCTGGGTGACTCTCTGATGTGGTAGGTAAAGGCTGTATAAATCTCGGGAGGACCTGTTTATCTGAGTGATTCGGTTGCTGCTAGTTTACTGTTTCAGTTCTTTGCATGAGAAAGATCTGTGCTGTTCCTATACGTTTACTCATAAATCCATTACACCACTCACTCTCATCCTAGAAATCCTAATGAGAGACTCTATCCTGTTTTAAAGGTCACATTTAATTTCCCACTTCTCTTATAATCTATAATATACAATGTTGTTTTCAATACTCCCTGTGCCACCTTATTTGAATACCATGTTTTGGTTTCATATTTTTAATTCGTTTCATTCTGGTTTTGATTTACTTACCATTTCAAGTGGAAATGCATAACCCCAGGCCCTGTGCCTTGTCCCCCAGCCGGTCACTTTTATTATTTTTTAGCGCTGGGAGCTGGTGGGTTGGCCTGACGGTTTTAGTCGTGACCAGGCTAGAGCCAGTGAGGTTTTAATCTCAGAGTTGTAAAAGGTTCTATTGTGACCTAAGCAGTGACTGTGATACTGAAGGAAATGACCTTCATTTTTTTTTCCTGGACAAAGTAACAATTCAGAGAAGAATTTAGGGAGTCTCTCAATATGATAATAATCATTTAAATATAGTTATTTCTGTATTTTTAGTATTTTTCAGTGGATTTGAAAAGACAATACAATTTTTAACTAATGAAATTACAGATTACACTTTATTTTATTCTTTATTCTATTCTCATTCCTACTGAAGACAGAAAATCCGAACTTTAGATCATATTTTGACTTTTAAGAAAATCAGCAAGACTCTTTATATCTCACTGTATTCTCTATAAATTGAAATAAAGCTACATGTTAATCTCCTCATTGCATGATTGTCCTAATGTTTAGAAAGAACTTTAAAACTCCTAAAGCAAGATGTTATGAAAACATAAAACGGTGGTAACAATACTTCATAACCAAAAAAGAAAAAAAAAATCATCTGTGAAAGTTCATGTGTAAGCTAGCAACACCTCACGTTTGCATAGTTCTTTAATCTCCACCAGGCACTTTTTTTTTTTTAACATCTTTATTGGAGTATAATTGTTTCACAATGGTGTGTTAGTTTCTGCTTTATAACATAGTGAATCAGCTATACATACACATATATCCCTGTATCTCCTCCCTCTTGCATCTCCCTCCCACCCTCCCTATCCCACCCCTCTAGGTGGTCACAAAGCACCAAGCTGATCTCCCTGTGCTACGTGGCTGCTTCGCACTAGCTATCTATTTTACGTTTGGTAGTGTGTATATGTCCATGCCATTCTCTCACTTCGTCCCAGCTTACCCTTCCCCCTCCCTGTGTCCTCAAGTCCATTCTCTACGTCTGCGTCTTTATTCCTGTCCTGCCCCTAGGTTCTTCAGAACCATTTTTTTTTTAAGATTCCATATATATGTGTTAGCATACGGTATTTGTTTTTCTCTTTCTGACATACTTCACTCTGTATGACAGACTCTAGGTCCATCCACCTCATTACAAATAGCTCAATTTCGTTTCTTTTTATGGCTGAGTAATATTCCATTGTATATATGTGCCGCATCTTCTTTATCCATTCATCTGTCGATGGACACTTAGGTTGCTTCCATGTCCTGCCTATTGTAAATAGAGCTGCAACGAACATTGTGGTACATGACTCTTTTTGAATTATGGTTTTCTCAGGGTATATGCCCAGTAGTGGGATTGCTGGGTCGTATGGTAGTTCTATTTGTAGTTTTTTAAGGAACCTCCATACTGTTCTCCATAGTGGCTGTACCAATTCACATTCCCACCAACAGTGCAGGAGGGTTCCCTGTTCTCCACACCCTCTCCAGCATTTATTGTTGTTGATTTATTGATGATGGCCATTCTGACTGGTGTGAGGTGATACCTCATTGTGGTTTTGATTTGCATTTCTCTAATGACTAGTGATGTTGAGCATCCTTTCATGTGTGAGCAAGGTTGGGCTGTGGACCCAGGTCCCTACCCTGTGGCCCTGTCCTCCTGTCCCTTCCACGCTGCCCAGAGACCTTCAAACGTCATGTCCACGTAAACTGGGAAGGTGGCACTTCCTTCCTCACCCGCTGAATTAATGAGGCACAAAAATCGAACCAGGATCATCTAAAGGTGATCTTAGGGCAGAGCCCGTTTGAGGTGGTGGACTCTCTGGCTGATCAAAACACTGAAGAGCTGCTTTTGTGCTGTGAAAGGGACTGCAGTTTAATGCCTTGAACGTCTGTCTCTGCCCTGTTATTGCTTAGATAAATCAACCACTTCACTGCTTATTATGATAAGGCAGAGCATCTGGACATCCTTGAAGTTAAAAAAAAAATTATTTCTGCACTAAATATTTAGCGTGTTGGACCTATTTGTCATTCCAGGAAAGTAACAGCATCACGCCTGGCCATTCTGGAGGCCACCTGTTGCTTTCAAGAGCCACGTGGAGGGCGCTGCCTCCGTGACTAAACACCCTCCATCACGTGGGGGGCTGCGTGTGTCAGCTGTGTGGGGCAGTCCTTTTCCCAAGGCCATGTGAGCCGGTGAGGACAGGGTCACAGGCTGCCGTGCTCTAAGCCGGCGGGAAGGACTCCGCTTCACACGGTCTGCCTCTGCATCCCTGACTCTGGGTGGGCAGTGCCCACTAATGGGCCACTGTTGGCAAGGAGATCTGGGAGGCCGTCCTGTCACCTCCTACCTCCCATCCTTGGACACAGTCTTACCTCCTGCTTCTTAGAGAAACCTCAGGGCCTTGTCCTTGGGACCCATACCCTGGCCGGTCCTCCCTCTGTAGGGGTGGGGGCTACCTTCTTCCCCCGCCCTGCCTCTAGGTCCCATCCTCTCCCTCCTGTGTCTGTAACTTCTGCTTCTGTGCTTATGTGTCCCCATCAGCGTGTAAACACACTCAGGTTCTTAACAAACACGCAAGACCAGAACCTTCCCTCTCCCCTCTTCAGCTGTGTCTGGAAAGAGTGACTGCACCCTCCTGCTCCATTGCCTCTCCTGGTGTTTACCTCCCCACCCAGTCCCTCCAGCGAGGGTCATCAGGGCTCACCGTGCCACCAGGTAGTGGGCTTCCTTGCATGTTGCAGGCCTCATCCCGGCCCAGGCCTGCAGCCGCAGCTGCAGTCAGCCACGGGGACTCTCCAGTGACGTCTCTGCCTCAGGCTTGCCCTCCAGCCCAGGAACAGCTGTCCACTCGGCACCCTCTGCCCTGTCACCCGGCATCTCACTGCAACACATCTGACCTCCCCTTCCTTACCCTGCTCCCACCTTCCTGTCTGGTCCTTTTCTGGAGCTACTTAGCTTGGCAGATGGTACCCTCATCCATTCTCCTTTCTTCATGGTCAAGGAGTCAGTCTGGATGAAAGAGTATTTTTTAAAAAGGAGTTGGAAAGCTTAAGAAATTACAGTAAGCTCTTCTTTTATAAGAAAAATGGGGCTTCCCTGGTGGTGCAGTGGTTAAGAATCCGCCTGCCAATGCAGGGGACACGGGTTCGAGCCCTGGTCCGGGAAGATCCCACATGCCGCGGAGCAACTAAGCCTGTGAGCCACAACTACTGTGCCTGAGCGCTAGAGCCCACGAGCCACAACTAGTGAGCCCACGCAATGCAACTACTGGAGCCTGCGCACCTAGAGCCTGTGCTCTAGAACCCGCAAGCCACAACTCCTGAGCCCACGTGCCACAAGTAGTGAAGCCCGTGCGCCTAGAGCCCATGCTCCGCAACAAGAGAAGCCACTGTGGTGAGAAGCCCACGCACCGCAACAAAGAGTAACCCCCGCTCGCTGCGACTAGAGAAAGCCCGTGCACAGCGACGAAGACCCAATGCAGCCAAAAGTAAATAAAGAAATAAATTTATAAAAAAAAAAAAAAAGAGGGCTTCCCTGATGGCGCAGTGGTTGAGAGTATGCCTGCCGATGCAGGGGACATGGGTTCGTGCCCTGGTCCGGGAAGATCCCACATGCCGCAGAGCGGCTGGGCCTGTGAGCCATGGCCGCTGAGCCTGCGCATCCGGAGCCTGTGCTCCGCAACGGGAGAGACCACAGCAGTGAGAGGCCCACATACAGCAAAAAAAAAAAAAAAAAAAGAAAAATGCTCCCATTTACCTTTTTTTTAAAAAAAGAAATGATCGGTTCTGATGTATATTGCTATTAAAACTAAGGAAGTGCACGGTTTCTATAGCAAGAACATAGGCTGATTGAATTAAAATGTTTGACTCTTAAGTATAACTTTCTAATTTTCATTCTGAAATGGTTTAGAGGGAATCATTCAAGTATCTAGGTATTCATCTGCCTCTACCCTCAACCTCCAATTAATCTTTGCAAGTCTCTTATCACTACTTGCCATGCATTGGTTCACTTAAATTTGCAAAGCAAAATTTAATTGGTATCTGGCTCAGAAACATTTGTTTCTTATAGGAAAGGTGTTATGAGTTAGGAATGGGCCTATTTGTGGGCCAGACAGGGATAATTTTTAAGCGTTTCAAAATGGAGAATCCACGTGAAGAACTTATTTTCTTTTAAGGTTTCAGTTTGGAGTCTAATAATCTTTATTTTTTATACGTATTTTAAAATTTATTTTATTGATTTATTTTTGGCTGCATTGGGTCTTCGTTGCTGTGCATGGGCTTTCTCTAGTTGTGGCGAGCAGGGGCTACTCTTCGTTGTGGTGCGCAGGCTTCACGTTGTGGTGGCTTCTCTTGTTGTGGAGCATGGGCTCCAGGCGCGCGGGCTTCAGTAGTTGTGGCACGCGGGCTCAGTAGTTGTGGCGCACTGACTTGGTTGCTCCGCGGCATGTGGGATCTTCCCAGCCCAGGGATCGAACCCGTATCCCCTACGTTGGCAGGCAGATTCTTAACCACTGCGCTACCGGGGAAGTCCCTCTAATAATCTTTAGACTATTATTGTTCTGGGATCCATGATTTACTATTTTTTCCTCATTGATTTCTTTCTCATTGAAATTTCTTTCTGTGAAAGAAGTGTTTTTTAGACTGTTTTTTTTTTTTTTTTTTTTTTTGGTGCCAAAGATAGTACTAGGCCTTGTTGCCACAGGTGAGGATCAGGTGGGGTAAAATGCTACTCTGCGTGGACTGGAGGTCACCCCTGGAGTGACCTTCATGTATGGAGCTAGTTTAGCTCCCCTTTGACAGGCACTGAAGCAGACCTGTTCTGCCATAAGATCCTGGACATCTGTCTCTTCTTACATTGGGAGATGCTGAAGACAGCAAAGTGCATCGGTGCTCTAGCCCTTTCGTTTTCATTTCACTGCTGGTATGGTGACTCATGAAACCCCTGTGCTGGTTGTACAGCAAGGTCCCTGCCCGGAACAGTGTGGGGTCAGGAGGGATTCTGGTGAGCTCAGCTGTAGGTACTCAGATGCTGGGAGGACAGAGCAGAGGCTTAGCAGGGTTGTGTTTCACGTGGTGGGTGGGAGAAGCCACACCCGGCCAGAGAGCCGTGAAGTTGTAGTTCTGGGAAGTGGTGTGGTTGGGTTTGTGGCTGAGTACAGAGAAAAGAATTGAAGCGGTCTCCTTACCGAGGTGCCGCATGCCCAAGGCTGCTGACATTTCTGATATTTCACAGCGGGCTTTGGCAGGACGGGTCCCTTCCGGCTGCACCTGGGTGAGCCCACGGGCATCCTTCACTCCAGCCACCTGATACGGTGTTCATGGCTTACGCGTGGGTGGCGTTGCAAAGAATTCATCTTTTGTGATCTCTTTTTGGGAAGTGCAGTGGCCACGGAGATCTCTGATCTGTAGAACTGTGACAGTAAGAAAACCTTGGGAGCACCTGGACATGGGGCAGCTAATCTGGCTTGGCTGCTGGGTGGTAAAGGTCCCATGTGTCCCGGGAACATGTAGCTTTCTGTGTCCCTGCTCGGTTTTGTCAAGCCTGCCAGCCAGGATCCCTAAAACACATTCGAGGCCTGCAAAGTTGTCAGTTTGGCCAGAGCCGGGCCGTGACTTTCACTCTTAACCTTTTAAAGAGATCTTGACAAAGATGTGAGCAGACTGTAAAATCCCCTGGTTAACACAGAGGACAAGCCGTGAGCAGAGTGTGTGTGTGTCAGAAGGTGCACGTTTTTTGTTAAAAAGGGAAATGCCTGTTTTCATGGGAGGAGTTTCCTGGTGGGTTGGCTTATTTGGTGGTGATCTGGCCCTTTGAATGAGGCCCGTCTTTTGGCTCAAGGCTTTGCCATCACCGGGATGGATGCTGGTGGAAAACTAGGAGTGCTCTGGCCCCCAGGCCAGCCTGGGAGCAGATAACCAAGGACGTCTGCTGGCCAGAGTCAGGGACACAGCTGGGGCAGGCTCTTAAGGAGGAAGCACAGAATGCTTTTGAAGGTTATTTTGGTTTTACATTAAAATGCGGACTGAATCCTCTCCTTCGTGACAGGGACAGCATCGGCCCCGTGGTGTGTGGGCACAGAGAGTGATGCGGAGTGAATGGAGCTGGAAGGTTTGGGGGATTTTCACACTCCTTCACACACGCCTCTCCTAGCCTGCTGGCAGAGTAGGCTGTGATTCCGCCTGGCACCACATACCTTTTATGATTAACACGGAAACTAGAAGTCAAAGCACATTGACTGTCAAAGATGAGGACCCAATTTCAACTTCAGTACCGAAGCAAAGTAGCTTGCCTTCTAGTTGGAATTTTCTTTCAGAATAGAGTGTACTTTCTGTTTCATATGCACTGTTTAGATTTATTTCAATTTTTTTGGAAGCAACCAGCTAATTTTGTATTTAAAATGAGATTGGGAAGTATATTTACAAAATTAAAAAAATCTTCCATGTGAAGGTAGTGAATTTCCAATGGCGCCATCAGTTGTATGCAGAACTTGTGGGTATGTGCCTCTGTTTCTGAGAAGTTTTTGTCAGTTTTCAAAGGCATCTGAAATTGAAAAAAAGCAGCCAAGCAGTTGATTCAGAGTGAGATTGTGCTGTTGTGGTTCCAGCTTACTGTGTAAGCCTCATCAGGGTGTAGGCAGCCTATGGGGAGCCTGTTAGTTCGGTGCCCCCATCTTTGGAAGAGGCTGGAGATGGGAGGGGGGTCCCTGCACATGGAGGGATGGTTGCTGACTGCTGCCCACGACTTTCCGGGCCCAGCCAGGGCGCCGCTAACCATCTTCTGCTTTGAGGAACAAAATCCAGGTCCACAGAGAAAGGCTTCTGGGACAGGAAGGGTGTGTACGTAGCAGGGCTGCGTGTTGACTTACGTGGGTCCAGGCCCTTTTCTTTATGTGGGCTCCTTCCTCCATTAAAAAATTTGTTTTAAATTATCTTTTGCAACTGTATTGGTGTAAAGACAAATCTATTCATGTTATATATGAAAACATTTTAAAGTTTCTTTTTATTCTTTCTGGTTTTAAAATAAAATTAAACCTTTTTTTGTGGGCCTCTTAAGAATATGGGTCTTAAGCATTGTGCCTACCGTCCAGTGGATAAGTTGGCCCCGATTTTCTTTCTAAAGTACATAGAAGTGGAATATCCAAATAAATATGCTGTTTTTTACTTCCTATCTGTTATTCTTGAGTAAAGTGGAGAGAAGACATTGAGCGTGTTGTGAATTTAAATTTTGGAGAGAAGTTTGCATCAGTGAATACGTAACTTGCATCTTCGATCTAGGTTTATTGTACTGTTAATTTTGGCGAAGGAGTTCATTTTCAAAAGTTTCGTAAAATTTGAGTTTTAAAAATGTACTGTATTAACTTCAGTAATTAATATTCTACAGAATTTAGGAAGATTTACTCTTTTGAGTGTATGCAATGGAAAATATTTTAAGCATTCTTTCTAGTTTGCTTTATGAATATATAATACATTCTACATTATAAATTATTTTCTAAAATAAGTCAGCTTTATAGAGGGACTTACATATGTCTCCTCCTGATTCTGAGAAGTCGTCTATGAATTCTTTGAGCAAAAATCTACTTGAAAAGATAACAAGCAATAATTTGTGACTTGGAAATTTCAGAGTGGCCAGGAAAAGTGTGCTACAAATAGCAGCTGTGTTTATTTGCGCTCTACTCCACCCAGTCTAAAACATAGCCATGTGGTTGCAGGCTTGGGGAAGGTCAGTGGTGACTTGGAAGGTGTTTTTCTCTCTTTCTACCCCCTGTTGTAGCGTTGAGGGAAGAGATCGTCCTTTTAACTTCTGAATCCTGTTTCCTTTCTTTGGCAGCTCAGATGAATTATTTTCACGTGCTGTTGTCTAAAAATGAGTTTGACTTTTACGTTAGTTTAGTTTTGGGTTCCTTATCATCCGCCTCTCTATTTATGATCTAAGCACTGTCCCGTGAAAGGAAACTTGGAAACTGTGGGTTTTACTAATGATTATGCTTTTAAAATTTGCCAGTTGATAGTTTCAAATGTTGCTGTGTTATTCACGATAACCTATGGCTACTGATCTGGCCACGGTGTTCAAAAGGGTCTAGATGATGAGTTTCGTTCTTGTGCAGGCTTATCCCCCAGGAAGGACACAACCTCACAGGGCTGCGTGTTGACCAGACGAGCCCATCCTGTGTGCTGCGGATTGTAAGCACCGTGGAGGAGTGCACAGCTTCATGCAAAGCCACGACCACCAGGAGGGCAGCCCGGTGGCATCACGCCTGTTACTAGTCAGGCGCTTGAAAACGTCCACCCCTGTCGGGACCCTTTGCCCAAACGTTATTGCTTTGTCAGCTCTACAGCAAGGCGTAGGGTGTTGGTGGTGCCAGCCCCACAGAGCACTGCTTTGGAAGGAAGGCTCATTACTTAGGCTGTGGTGTCAGCCGGCTTGGGTGTGAGTCCAGGCGGGGGTCAACTACTCGTTTTAGTGTCCTCATCTCTAACATACGTACATATAATGAGATCGGCGTCCCTGGATTTTTGGGAGAATTGTTTGAGGTCATGCATGTAATGCTTAACCTTTAATAAGTATTAGTGACTGCTTTTCTGCTAACTTACAGAAGAGCGGAGGCCAGCCTCTTCACGCGGGCAGAGGATCTCAGCCCTCTCGCCTGCTCACCTCATCCCTACTCCCCTGTGGAGTCAGTTCTCTGTCTCCTGGGTCAGTTCCGCAAGCATCTGTTAGTTTGGTATTTGTCCCGTGTTCTCATGATGCTGCTTCTCTGCCAGCCGCTGCCCAAGTTCTTTGCCTCTCTTGCAGCCAGACAACTTGCAGACCTGTCTGCTCACCGCCTCCAATTCCTGGCTCCTATTTTTTCCCTAAGGCCCCTCCCTTCAGGTTCTCAGCCTCACTGCTCACCACAGCTGCTCTGGTCAAGGTCATGGGCCTCAGTCCTCCCTTCACTCTCCCGTCAGTAGCGTAGGACTTGGTCCCTCGTTCGCCGTCTTGCTTCCCTCACTCACTGGCGTCCAGGGCTCCCCACTCTCCCAGGCTTCCTCCTTTCCCACTCATCAGTCTTTTCCATCCCCTTGGCTGACGCCTCCTCTACAACCTCGAAATGTTGTAGTGATTTCAGTCTTTTTCTCTCTATTCTTTTCTGTTTACGCTCCTTTGATGATCTCATCCTGTCTCCTGGCCTGAAGTGCCATCTATAAGTCAACCACCCCCAAATTTCTCTCTTTAGCCCAGTGTCTCTCTGTACTCGAGCTTGTACGTCCAACTGCCTCCTAGACGTCTCCACTGACCACATCTCAACACAGTTCTGCTGTTTCCTTTCCTTCTGCAGCGCCTGTGCCCCCAGCCCGTCTCAGTGTGATGGCAGCCTTCTGGCTGTCCACACTGTGGGGTCTCTCTGACTCTTCTGTCTCTCATACACCACGTCCTGTCTATTAACAAATTCTTTTGGCTCTATCTTCAAAATATATCTAGAATATAAGAGTATTATCCCCATTATAGAGGAAGTGATAGGTGCAGCTCTGATTTGACCACAGGTCTGTTAGGCTCCAAAGATTTCACTGTTATTTTGCGTTATTATATTTTTTATTTTCTATTTGCATAGTTTTTTTAAAAATTTTATTTTCGCCTGCGTTGGGTCTTCGTTGCTGCGCGTGGGCTTTCTCTAGTTGCGGCAAGCGGGCTTCTCATTGCAGTGGCTTCTCTTGTTGTGGAGCACGGGCTCTAGGTGTGTGGGCTTCAGTAGTTGTGGTGTGTGGGCTTCAGTAGTTGTGGCACGTGGGCCCAGTATTTGTGGCTCACGGGCTCTAGAGCACAGGCTCAGTAGTTGTGGTGCACGGGCTTAGTTGCTCCGGGGCATGTGGGATCTTCCCAGACGAGGGCTTGAACCTGTGTCCCCTGCATTGGCAGGTGGATTCTCAACCACTGCACCACCAGGGAAGTACCTACTTGCATAATTTTTTAAATGTCACAGCTTAATGGGAGAGTAGGGAGACCATTCAGCACTAAAGGGCAGAAAAAGAATATTCCAGGGTATCTTTAGAATTCACTTCATTTGTCTCCCTAGTTCAAGGAGATTTAAATCTAACTCATGTATTAGACTATGCTTTCTTCTGAACAAACCCAGGTCTTCAAGAAACAGGAGTTGAGAACCTCCTTCTCCAGCTAGCTAATAACCTGTAAGCTTCACTTTTGTTATGATGGAGCTGGGCTCTCAGAGCTGGTGCCGTCAGCCTGAGTGGATGGGGGAAACCTGACTGTCTCCAGTGAGTGTTCAGTGTCCCTTGTGATCAGTCTTCATGCGAAATGAAAATTACCATTTATTTGTCCCTTTGTGGTCATGAATAACGTATGGACGCCTTGCCTCCTAGACAGCCCGCCCAGTGGCTTAGTGTAACCATTAAATGATTTTGGTTTTAAATATTTGATTTGGATTTGAATTTGTGGAAACATTTTGTTGGTCAGTTTATAAAAATATCCACGTAGTATTTCAAAATTGTATCTCAATTGTGATTGATCTTCAACCTTAGAAGCAAAAAACAGACATGCAAGGATGATCATAAGTAGGTGAAATGGTGAATTTTAGTATTGATGTGTTTGGGCATCAGCGCCCTCATCACAGTAAACAAACAAAAAAAGCATCCAGTTTGGTAAAATTGAAGATCTATCTGGTATTTTTTAGAAAGTATTACTTGTTAGTGGTTTAACGTTTGTACGGTAGTTTTCCTCCCAAGCTCTTTATTTCACAGATCCGAGCTTGTTACCCCCCATGACAGCTCACGAGTTGTATCCGTTTGCTCTGCCATTTTTCCTCGAAGGGAACTGAGACCCCTTTGGTTGTACAAGGTGATGAGCAGCATTGCTCAAAAAGCCAAAAATAGACTTGTGGGCTCCTGACTGAGACCAGGTGCTCTCCCCTGAGTTATTCTGCTTTCTTTGCTTTAAAAAATTATTAATGCACAATACTGGATAAGTAATGACTGAGAGGAATCCTAGTTAGATCTGTAAAAAGGCACTTCCTCACCAAACCAAGTCAGCCATCCAAATAAAACCCCTCTTGAGGGCTTCCCTGGTGGCGCAGTGGTTGAGAGTCCGCCTGCAGATGCAGGCGACACGGGTTTGTGCCCCGGTCCGGGAAGATCTCACATGCCGCGGAGCGGCTGGGCCCGTGAGCCATGGCCGCTGAGCCTGCGCTCTAGAGCCTGTGCTCCGCGACGGGAGAGGCCACAACAGTGAGAGGCCCGCGTACTGCAAAAATAAAAACAAAAACAAAACCCCTCTTGAGATGCTGGTGTCGGCAAATGGGCTCCTCCTGCCGGTTGACGTGTTCTCATTATCCCCCGTATCTGTCCCATCATTTCTGATGCTGGTACCAGGCTCACGTACCCATATGCTTGGACCATTACAAGGATTAATCTCCCTTCGTCCTGTTCCTCTCCCTTTCCCCGACATCTTTTTCCAGATAGTTTCCAGATGAATGCTCCATAACACTACTTTGTAAACTTCTCACTCAACAGTTCTGTGGATGCCCTTTGCTTTTAGACGGGAGCCCTGGCCTTCACCTTGGTTTTCGGGACCACCCCCGCTTTTTGACCGTGGTGTTTCTCCAGGATCCCTTCCTGCTTCTCGCCAACCCCCATTCTAGCCAGATGGGGTCTCACAGACTGCAGCCATTTTACATCCCTTTAGTCTTGTATTCTGTGTCCTATTCCGGAAGTACCCTCCCCCTCCTCTTGGTTAGCCAGCCCAGCCCTTGTCTAGGGGCACTTCTCACTCATTGGTTGAATTTTGATGGTAGGGCTGTGCTATGTCTTTGATACTCTAAGCTTCTCCTGCGGGTTTACTCTTGTCTTCACCTAGAAAGTAGGATCACTTCCTCGTATGGGATGTGGTATTAAATTTTTCTTAATCACATTATCAGGTTATTGCTGAGATTCTGTTATGACTAATAAATGTATAAATTTATATTTTAATGGTTTATTGCTTTCTTGTATGTTTACTTGAAATCATATCATTTTAATTTGGCTGTAAGGGACAACAAATGTTTAAATTTAGCCAAAGATTTTGTGAAATCTTTTGCTTTGAGAATGGGAAATTAAATCCACTTACTTAATAGAATATGAATATATAAATTATTTGTGTGTATATATGTATAAAACTTAGCTTTCATGAAGTCATTTTTATGGCAGTGTGTTGCTAAAAAAAACCCTCATAATCATTTTTTAATAGAATGCTTGAGGTGTTGGGCTTAGAGATTTATTTTGGGGAAGTAAAAGTGATCTGCTTGTAAATTTTGTTCCTGTTAAAAAAAGTAAAAGACTCATATTTTGATTATGGAAACACAGAGGCTGCATTAGTGTTTTTCTTTTTTAAAATGTTTTCTTCAGTACCCTATGATGTATGACTTGCCACATTCCTCTGATACCAGGAATCTTTAACAACCATAGTATGTATTGTCATAATGTTTTAAATTTGGTAACTACAAATGCAGTGCAGCTTGTATTTCGTCGATATTCAACTTTTTCTTTCTTCTTGTTTAATGTAGAACTTCTGGTGTGTGCCATTCCTTATGAGAAATTGTTTTAGTTGTGAGCAGAGAAAGTCATTGGAGAGAAAATTAAGGCGACTCTAACATAGATCTTAATATAGTCCGTAAAGTTTTCATGAGAGTAATAAAGTGCATTTTGTATATGGAGAAATATATATTAACAGTGAGGGGAGGAATTAGGGAGAAGCATACTAATTCATCTGAATTTTCTTAAGCACTAATATTATCTGGAAGAAAGACAAGGGTTCAAAAAATACATTCCTTAAGTTCACCCATCAGTAAACTTAGTATATTGAATTTAATTGTGAACTTATTAATTAAAATATTAGTGTACTTACATGATAAATTAAAATCGAATTTTCAAGATTTTTCCCCCTTGGTGGTCTAATCTTACTGGGTTAAAATATGTGGGTACCTGTACTTTTTGAATAGAGTTTGATAGATCTTAGTTTTCACGAAATTACACGATAGTAGAAATAAATGATTAAAAATTCTTACAGAGTTTGTTAGAGAGTCTTCCTGTAGGATTCAGAGGATATGTGTGGTTTAAGGATTTAAAGTTAAATTCAAAAAAATCCCTTAATTTTGTAACACAATACTTTTGATTTACGGGAACAAAGATTTCATCTGCTTATAAAAGCTGTATTAGTGGATGTTAGAGAATAAATCAAATAAAACGTATCTCCTATAATGTGGTAAAGAAAAAATAAAATAAACCAAACAATGCATAGTGAACATTCTTTTCTCTATGAGGTTAATGCTTTGATTCAAGGCCTACAAGTTGCTTAAGACTTCATTGTAATCTCCATGTTATTCTCAACCTTGCTTTTTTTATTTTTAAGGTGCGAGTTCTGAGTAATAATGTCCACACATTCACTTTATGCCACTATTTAGCCAAACCCTGACATAGAGAAAGTCAGCATGTATTTGCTGTGAGAATCGCTGAAATTTTTTAGTGAGCATTTCGTGTTAGAGTTTTCCATGCTCCATGATTCATAGGTGTTCAAGGCATTGGAAATAGTTAATTCCCTGAAGTTTAAACATATTCTCTGGTTGTGTAGGTAGGCTTGTTTGCTGCTCTAATATGTTTCCTTTAATTTTATGACTTTTTCCTCTTTTTATTCAGATAGTGTTTCATCTCTGTCATTAGGAAATTGCTTCCCATTGGTTTATTCTGTTCATGCTGTTTTTCCGTTTAAATTCATCATTTGAACTTGGGAAACCGATTATTTCTGAAAAGGTTATTTGGACACTATTGGGTCAAGCCAGGTTTGCTGTAGGGGAGGGACAGTGCCCACTCTGTGCTCACCCGGGTACCAGTTACAGATTTGTGAAAGGCTGGAGAGAAGAGGGAGGTCACCCATGCAGCCTTCACTCCGCAGCCGGGGATGCAACAAATATCATGAGGAAAATCCAGGCCCAACCTGCTCAGACCTCAGGAGGTAATTCGCAGTATCTAAAATAGTCCCATTATTGTTAATTAATTAAATCAAAGCATGCTTGGCAGGGCCCTATAATCTCGAAAAGCGTTCCGTGTTGTGTTTTGGTCTGACTGAATGGCTTGTTGGTTTTTTGTTTTGTTTTGTTTTGTATTTTTGCAGATCGTAGCCTATTTTAATACTCTGGCACCAGAACTAACAGAGGTACAGTTGACTCAGTGAACCTGCCATACTCAGAATAGGCAAATGTGGGGGAGAACGGGGAATACGGAATATAAGATTATTCAGCTTTTTACGACAAGGAATAACCCAATATTTTGCTTTTAAGCTAGTTGTTTCTCTCATGTCTTCATCAAGAAAATGTCCTTCTTTGGGTTCTAGGTTTTGCTGGTTTCTGTAGAGAACTAATTTTTCATCTCCTGAAAGTATCTTTCCTGGGGCTTTGAAGTAAGAAAAATGGTCTGTAGGGCGGAACAGTGGTTGACAGGGAAGTAGTCTCCCCCTGAACTATTTCTGTTGGAAAAATACATTCTGCAGATTGGCATTTGAATTTGCTATTGCCAAAACTCCAGTAAAAGTTTTCCACCAAGAACATCCAGTCTGTTAAGGAGAAGAGCCTAAAAGAAGAAAATTAAAACCATCCATAAAAAGAGTCAGTGGTACTGTGGCATCTCATGAATGTGCTTCATAGAACTCTATCAGATCTTTTCATTTAGAGGAAAAATCCAAACGGTTGATGATGACACAAATTACCTAAAGAGACTTAAAAGTAATTATATTGTCAACAAGAATTTTGAAGGATAAAAGGTAAAGATAGTTAAAATACTTTTTCCCCCTCTTTGGTGCTCAGGTCTGTCTGGTAATTGTATCTTAGGCTTTCTTCGCTCTCTTGTGGTCAGACAATAGCCATGTGCCATCTTGTACCTCACAGGGTTAAGGGACAACTTTGTCCTGTATCTCCCTCTTCTCCCCTTGCCTGTGTTCTTTGTCTCAGGAGCCCCTTGGAGACTCATAGTTTCCTTAGGAGGTTGCCTGGCAGTGACTGGAGAATGAGATAGCTACACTGGAAAGAGCTATAAAAGGCTCTTCCTTCCCCAGCCCAGCCTTTTCCTGGTACTTAGGCCTTTTCAGTTCTTCACAGTCCGGATGTGCATAGGATACGGTCCTGTTTTGTGAAGGACATACATCCTCTGTGTCCCGGAGGGTTGATCTTCCTTTCGGTTAGGGTCAGGTCTGAAGGGTCTTTTTGACCTTCTGGTCTGTCTACCTCGCTAACAAGTGTAAGAATTAGTCCTGTAACTAGGCTCAGCAGTCGTGTAGCGTTTTCAGGTTTTTTTAGTTCTTCGTTCTTTGACCACAATACAGCCTTCCGGTTAGCTGCAACTGTTTAATAAACCACCTTAAACTTAGTGGCGTGGAACAATGACCGTTTTATTATGATCATGGACTCTTTGGGTCAGCAAATTGGACAGGACACATCAGGGATGGCTCATCTTTGCTCTCTGGTGTCTGAGGCCGCAACCTGGGAAGACATGAATGGCAGGTGACTTAGAACCACTGGGGCAGAGGCTGGAGGGTCCCTGCCAACATGCTTCTCTTCGTCACATGTGAGCACCTTGGTGGGGATAACAGGAGGTTGGGCTCGGCTGGGACGGTCCACAAGAGTGCCTACATGAGGCCTCTCCAACGTGGTGGTCTCAGGTGGTCGAATGTCCCCCAGAGAAGGCCTCCCAAAAGAACCAGCTGGAAGCTGCTCGATCTTGTGTGACCTAGCCTCAGATGTCACGGTGAGTCACTTGTGCTGCATTCTTTTAGTTACAAGCGAATCATCGGCTGGCTCAGATTCAGGGAGAGGGGAAGAGACCACTTCTTTTTTTAAAATTAATTAATTTATGGCTGCGCTGGGTCTTTGTTGCTGCGCGTGGGCTTTCTCTAGTTGTGTCGAGAGGGGACTACTCTGTTCTGCAGTGCGCGGGCTTCTCATTGCAGTGGCTTCTCTTGCTGCAGATCACGGGCTCTAGGCACACGGGCTTCAGTAGTTGTGGCACGTGGGCTCAGTAGTTGCGGCTTGGGGACTCTAGAGCACAGTCTCAGTAGTTGGTGGCGCACGGGCATAGTTGCTCCACGGCATGTGGGATCTTCCCCGACCAGGGCTCGAGCCCGCGTCCCCTGCATTGGCAGGCAGATTCTTAACCACTGCGCCACCAGGGAAGTCCGAGACCACTTCTTGGTGGGGGAGAGGCGAGGTCTCATGGAAGCTGAGCATGGAGCATAAGGGACATTGTAGCTGTCACTTTGGGAACTTATGCAAAAGGGAAAACTGCATCTTGTTATTTGGATTCCATAATGCCAGATTTCTGTTTTCTTCCACGAATCATTCAAATGTCTCATCATTTGAAATTTTAGCATCATGTAGAAAAAAATTTGGATGATTGCCTGAATAGTCTCCTTTATATCTGTGTGTGTTAGAATCTGACACACACTTCTGTATGACTGCAGCATCGGAGGCGGACTGTTCAACTCAGATTCAATTCATACCCTTAATCTGAGAAACTAAAATAAGATGACGAGATTGTGCCAGGTTACTATAGGGAGGGGCAAATTGTCACCCTGAACTTTACAATCAGCGAGGCATTTCAACCAGAAGGATGGAAGGAGAGAAATGCTAAAACAATGGAATTGTTTTGTCTTTCTGGATAAAGTATGACAACTCCCCTTACCTCTAATGGCTGTGCTTATTCTAGACACCGTGTCACAGAGAGACGCATGCTGGGGCTTTAGCAACAGCTGTGTATTACCTTAGTAGTGAAGGTAATGGGGCAGAATTATGTTCCACAGAGTACAGAATCATGGCTTTGTGTTGGAGGCAAAAGACTAAGCTAATGTAACAACCTGGCAACTTACTTCACCTCAGTGGGTCTCAGATTTGTCATATGTAAAGTGAAGGGTGGAGATCTCTTCTCTCTGTGGAATGCTTTGACTTTATTGTTCTCGCACTTACATAGCATCTGGAATATGGCAGTTATATGGCAGGTCAAAGTTAATATTAAATACAGAAGTACAAGGGTCATTCAGTCAAGTTCCAGAAAGTTATTGAATCCTTATCACTTAACTCTTGGCAACATATATAAACTTTTATTAATTAATCCCAAAAGTTAAATAGAAATACTATGGGAAAACTCTGGATTAGGTCAATTGTTTAAAAAGATATGGCCATCATTCTTACATTTGAGCACTTATGAATCATTATCGATATGAAATATTCTAGTTGAAATTTTTTGTTTTATTCCTTTGAACCAAAAACCTGAACTCAGTCATTTGGAGCCAAAATTTCAATTCCTAAAAAACAGTTTAATAGGAAATAGTGCAGTCAAGTTTCTGGGGCTTGTTTTGTTTTTCTGGGCTTTAACAGTGCCTTTATGTATATACAAGTAACTACTTTGAAGTCTAGGCCCTGCCTTGTTTTTATAGTGTTTGGTTATGTGATTTTAGGAATTTGTCCATTTTGCCTAAGTTTTCCAATTTATTGACATAATACTCATCATATTCTCTCACCTTTCTACAATCCCCTGTGTCTGTAGTTATGGCCTTCTTTTCATTACTAGTATTGTTTATTTGTTCTTTCTTTTTTCTTGATCATGCTTGCCCGTGGTTTATGTTTCATATTTTTTTTTCAAAAACCAACTTGTGGCTTTGTTGATCTTCTCTATTGCTCTATTGTATCCCTTTTCTGTTTCATTAATTTCTGCTTTTATTTTTATTACTTCCTTTATCCTTATTATTTCTTTTTCTTTGCTATTTTTCTGACTTTTAAAGTTATATGTTTGGCTCTCTAATGTTTAGCCTTCCTTTAGGGTGTTAACTCTGTGGCTTGTGTAGTTGGCTTACAGGAAATATGGACGTTTTACGACTGACCTTTTTTGGAGTCTGGTGGGGTGGGCATCTGTTTTCCTGCAAGTGCTTCCCTGAGAGTAAGGAAGAGTCACCCTAGGTAGCAGCACATGAATAAGTGTCCATTCCAGGGAATCCTCATTGCAAAGATCATGTGAATATGGACTTCAAAATGGTATTTTCTGGCAGCTGTGGCATAAAAATAAGCAAAGCAATTGAAAATTTATTCAAATTATAAAATAACTCATACCATATATATAGCATCTGCCTAAAATTTAATCACCAGAATATGCTCTTGCCAACCAACCCAACTTTTTTTTCCTCACTGCTTCTGTGGGTAAAAAAAAATCAGCGAGGCAAAGAGCCTGTGCATTTTTAAACAAATTAAAAGAATGTTTCCATAATGTTTTGTTAATGGTACTGTTTGTAGTTTTGTTACTTTATTGTCTGTAAAATTCTTCCATGTTGTAGCAGGGAAATGTGGCCACAGATACTGGAATCACTCGATTCGATTCCAGAAAGGGTCCTTGTTCAGAAGGCTAGTGAGGAAATTACTTCTTGGCTTTAGAATATCACTTCAGTTTTTAAAACTGTGTTTATTACATATACTGTTAATCCTTGTATATTTTTCTTCTTTAATAGATGATATGACATAGCATTGTATTCACCCCTAGAATATTCCACATAAATATAAGTTAATTTTATTATTTAATGAGTATGTAATAAACTTCTATTTATTGAGAATCTAAACCACTAGAAAGATCAATCCAAAATTAAAAAGTACATATGTAGATAACAGAGAGAGAGCAAGAAAGCAAGAAAGCAAGTGCTTTGATACTTGTAAGTGGCTCTTGCACTCTGGCTTAGCTATTGGTGTGGTAGAGAGGGGCCAGCCTTCTGTGGAGGACATGCCCACATATGCAGGTGTGACAGTGCTTGTGTGGGGTTTTTATTTATTTTAAAACTAGATTTACTTCTCATTTAACCAGAGGCCACCCAGTTCCTCAAATACTATGAAAAACAATAGTTTACTGTATTGATAACCATCGTATTATAACCACTACTAAATGAGAATACAGTAAAACATTTTGAATATTAATTCCTCAGCATCAAGTCATAATCTATAAATGTGTTTTTAGTTATCCCACATTTATAGTTTTCCTTTGTCCTTGCTACTTGGAAGAAATTTAGTATGTGGTATCTGCCATTAAAATGATATCAATTATATCTCACCTTCAATTAAAGTTTGAATTAGGAATTTCATTCAGAAGGACAGAACAGATCAAAACCATAAAAAGAAGTGCTTAACGTTTTGACTTAAAAGCATCTTTAAGCATTATGTACTTTATTTTATTTGCGGATCTAGCCCATATGGTAAATTTCTCCAAGGGCAGGAGACCAGGTCCTCTGCTTCTTATGTATGTATTTTTAGCAACAAATACCTGCTGCCTGGTAGGTAGAGAGATGCTAGTCAGCTATTTTAATCATATCTTTAAAAATGGACCATTCCAGAATGAAGTTGCCTTTGTAGAGAATCTTTCTTTAAAATGATAACCCAAGTGGATTGTTTCATTTTTAACTTAATCATCTGCCTTTATCAAAAAAAAAAAAAAGCTTTAAATAAAGTGACCACGGGGTAAAGTACTGATGTATTGGAAAGATCATTTACCTGCTTAATGGCAAATTGTGAACTGGTGATTCTCATACGCATTCTTGGCAAGCTGATGAAATCTAGTAAGTGGTAAGATCATTGAACACAGGAGCCGAGAACAATCTTTTGAGGAAAACAGCACCCGGATTTCCCTGAGAGGAGATCCTGTTTCACCAGGCTTTCAGAATTCTTCAAAGCCCGAGTGAGGATGAGAAAAGCAGGAGATGTTTCGCCACCTGTATTTTAGAAAAATTGATGTCAACTTTGAAAGGACAAGGTTCTAAATTCCCAGAACATCACTATTCATTTTTATATACAAGTGCAAAAATGTTTTCTAAAGACAGGTGCAGATCATTTTAGCATGATCTTTACTATTGCCCCTTTCTATTAAACAGGCAATCATGAAGACAGAATTTGGTTATGAAAGGTCTAAATAGACATACAGTTTCCTTAAGTAAGAACACAGGAGATATTAAGATAGCTGTGTGGAAGAATCTCACCCAAGAAACTGGTAGTTGTGGAAAAAACGAAAGTTGAAGATGTTTTGATTTTAGTAGGTTGGTTGAGTTATACATGTTTTTAGCAGGACCAAAAGAAAAAAAAAAGGAAAGAGAGAGAGAGAGAGAGAGAGAGTTGCATGCAATTATTTAAAAAGAATATGATACAACAAAAGCTGTTTTTAATCGGTGGCAGGGTACAGGAAATTTTATGCTTTTTAATAGTTACGAACTTTTAAAATTAATTCCTGCGAAGTAGAATCTTTACTGCTAGAAGTTGACTCTGCAGTTTTTGTTATGTTAAAACTTATTCAGGCAGAATTTTGGTGTTCAGAATTTAGCACTGCAATTCAGAGTTTGTAATAGAAATCAAACCTATTTTAAGCATATAACCACCCTCAAAACTTTAAAGCAATTGTGAAATTTTAAAATGGTCTAAAAATGGGAATTTTAAAGATTTGAAATCTTTTCATGCATTTCTCACTGGATGGAACTTACTTTTTTTTTGCGGTACGCGGGCCTCTCACTGTTGTTGCCTCTCCCGTTGCGGAGCACAGGCTCCGGACGCGCAGGCTCAGCGGCCCTGGCTCACGGGCCCAGCCGCTCCGCGGCATGTGGGATCTTCCCGGACCGGGGCACGAACCCGTGTCCCCTGCATCGGCAGGCGGACTCTCAACCACTGCGCCACCAGGGAAGCCTTGGATGGAACTTTTTTTGATAATGCATTGTGTCTCTTAACTGTCATAAAATGTTACTTTCTTTGTCAAAGAAAGCAGTATCATTGCTAAGATCTTGATAATGCATTGTGTCTCTTAACTGTCATAAAATGTTACTTTCTTTGTCAAAGAAAGCAGTGTCATTCCTAAGATCTTCTAGTGCCACCAGATGTGGCTATGAATGAGACCACATTTGGGCAATTAATCTTCCTATGCATGTATGTGTTAATAGCACAATGTGTTTAACAGAGGGCTTAGCAATTATGGTATTAGGTACCATTGAAATATACCCTACTTGATCATGGAGTATGATTCTTTTTATGTGCTGTTGGATTCAGTTTGCTGATATTTTGTTGAGGATTTTTGCATCTATATTCATCAAAGATATTGGCCTGTAATTTTCTTTGTTTGTAGTGTCTTTCTCTGGTTTTGGTATCAGGGTGATAGTGGCTTCATAGAATAGCATTGGGAGTGTTCTCTCCTCTTCAGTCTTTTGAAAGAGTTTGAGAAGGATTGGTATAAGTTCTTCTTTGTACGTTTGGTAGAATTCCCCAGTGAAGCCATCCAGTCTTGGACTTTTTTTGCAGGGAGTTTTTAAAATTACAGATTCTATTTCACTTCTAGTGATCAGACTGCTTAAATTATCTGTTTCTTCTTGACTCAGGTTTGGCAGGCTGTATGTTTCTAGAAACTTGTCCATTTCTTCTAGGCTGTCCAATTTTTTGCATATATCTGTGCATAGTATTTTCTTATGATTTTTTTGTATTTCTGTGGTATCGATTATTATTTCTCCTCTTTCATTTCTTATTTTGTTTATTTGGGTCCTGTCTCTTTTCTTCAAGAGATTATCATATTTTGTATACGGTGTGAGGGAGTGTTCTACCTTCATTGATTTACATGAGGCTGTCTAGCTTTCCCAACACCACTTGTTGACGTGACTGTCTTTGTTGAAGATTAATTGACCGTAGATGTGTGGGTTTACTTCTGGGCTCTCTGTTCTGTTCCATTGATCCATATGTCTGTTTTTGTGCCAATATCATACTTTTTTGATTACTGTAGCTTTGTAGTACTGAAGTGTAGGAGGGTATGGTATGCTTCCAGCTTTGTTTTTTCCCTCAGGATTGCTTTGGCAATTCTGGATCTTTTATGGTTCCATGTAAATTTTAGGATTATTCATCCTATTTCTGTGAAAAATGTCATGGGTGATTTGATAGGGATTGCATTAAATCTGTAGATTGCTTTGGGTGGTATGACCATTTTAACAATATTAGTTCTTTCAATCAAAGAGTATGGATATCTTTCCATTTCTTTAAAATCTTCTTCAATTTCCTTTATCAGTGTTTTATAGTTCTCAGTATATAGGTCTTTCACCTCCTTAGGTAGATTTATTCCTAGGTGTTTTATTTTTATGATGTGATTTTAAACAGGATTTTTTTTTTTTTACTTCCTGATATTTCACTGTTATTGTAAAGAAACGCAACAGATTTCTGTGTCTTAATCTTGTATCGTGCTACCTTGCTGAATTCATTTATCAGTTCTAATAGTTTTTGTGTAGTGTCTTTAGGGTTTTCTATATAGAGTATCATGTCATCTGCATATAATGACAATTTTACCTCTTCCCTTCCAATTTGGATACCTTTTGTTTCTTTTTCTTGTCTGATTGCTGTGGCTAGGACTTCCAATACCATGTTGAAAAGAAGTGGTGAGGGAGGGCATCCTTGTCTTGTTCCAGAATTTAGTGGAAAAGCCTTCAGCTTTTCACCATTGCGGTATTATATTAGCTGTGGGTTTGTCATAAATGGCTTTTATTATGTTGAGCTATGTTCCCTCTACACCTACTTTGGTAAGAGTTTTTATCATGAATGGATGTTGAATTTTGCCAAAGGCTTTTTCTGCATCTATTGAAATGATCCTCTGATTTTTGTCTTTTCTTTTGTTGATGTGGTATATCACATTGATTGATTTGCATGTGTTGAAGCATACTTGTGACCCTGGAATGAATTCAATTTGATGTCTTCAAGAGATATCATACTGAGTGGAGACAGTCAGACAGAGAAAGCCAAATATTATATGATATCACTTATATGTGGAGTCTAAAAAATAATACAATTGAATTTACAAAATAGGAACAGACCCATAGATATAGAAAACAAACTTATGGTTACCAAAGGGGAAAGGGGTAAGAGATAAATTAGGAGTATGAGATTTTCAGATAGAAGCCACTATATATAAAACAGACAAATAGCAAGGATTTACTGTTTAGCACACGGAACAATATTCAATATCTTATAATAACCTATAATAGAAAAGAACCTGAAAAAAAATGTGTATAACTGACTCACTTTTCTGTACATCTGAAACTAACACAATATTGTAAATCAACTATACTTCAAATTAAAAAAAAGAAATATATCCTGAAGGTGTATTTCTGTCAATAGAAAAATCATAATTGGCAAGCGAAACATTCCATCTTTGAATGGGCACAGAATCTTTTCTTAACCCATGATAATTAAAATGAAAATATTATATTTTAGGGAAAAATAATCTTTTACAGACAGGTAAATATGCTACCTCAAAAAGAAGTAAAGTACAGGGTTTAATTGAAGATACTCTCTCTCTCATCCCTCCTCCATCAGGGCATCCATTAATACTTTGGACAAACAAAAAGCTTCTGGAGGCAAAATTTTGCATAAGGAACCCTGATTTCCCTATTGATACTTGCCATAAAAGTAGAAAAGTGTTCATTGGAGAAAACAGTAACCCTTTCATAATAAATATTGAAAATATAACAACCTTTTTCTAAGAGTGAATTTAAATGATCACTAACTATAATAAAATATTGTAAGTGCTCAAAATAAGCTCACTTCCTGCCCCCTCCTCCAACCAGTGATTGAAATGTGGTTTGTGTTGGACTTTTCTGCTGGTTACAGCAGTCAGACTCCCTTGTCAAAGGGAGATGACAGTCTTAGTTCATAACAGTGGCTGCCCCCAACCCTGGTGATTTAGCAGTTGTGTGGGGGAGGTCTGCAGGAGGCATGGGACAGTCTGGCTGTGAGGAGTGGGGAAGACCCCGGACATAGCAGCTCACAGCTACAAAAGGGGTAGGAGGGCAGGGAGCGGGCAGGACCATGGATGGAGGCCCGGGTTTCTCTCTGCCGCTTCCTCTCATTATCTGGAGGATCTTTAGTGTGGAGTGCTTTTAGACCTACCACACCACTCACCTCTCACTGGATTTTCATTCACAAGGCATTCTCTTCTATTAAACTCTTGCTCTTCCTGTGTCAGAAATGCCCAGTGGCTTGGTTCAGTCGTCTCATGCAACCACTTCTGTTAATTTTGCCCTTGAGTAAACATCAGTTCTTATATTTCATCAAATTTGGGGAGTTTTCAGCCATTATTTCTTTAACTATTCCTCTCTCCTCCTGTCTTTCTTCTTGTTCTTGGATTCTCATCATGCACATGTTCTATGACTAGTGCTGTCCCAGAGGTCTCTTAGTCTCTGTTCATTTTTCTTCATTCTTTTTTCCTTCTGCTCCTCAGACTGGATCATATCAGGTGACTTATTTTCATGTTTGTGGATTCTTTCTTCTGCCTGCTCAAATCTGCTAGTGAGCCCCTCTCAGGGAAATTTCAGTTCAGTGATAGTACTTTTGAAATCCAGAATTTCTATTTGGCTTCTTTTAAAAAAAAAAATCATTTCTATATATTTATTGATAATCTGTATTTGATGAGACATCATTCTCATGATTTCCTCTAGTCCTTTGTACATGATTCCCTTCAGTTCTTTGAGCATATTTAAAATGATTGATTTAAAGTCTTTCTCTCATAAGTCCAATGTGAGTTCTCCTCAGGGACAGTTTCTATTAGTTGCCTTTTTTCTTCCTGTATATGGGCCATACTTTCTTGTTTCTTTGCATGCTGTGTAATTTTTTGTTGTTGAAAACTGGACATTTTTAATATTTTAATGTGACAATTCTGGAAATAAGGTTCCACTCCCCAGGGTTTGTTGCTGCTTGTTGTGGTTCCTGTTGTTTGCTCAGTGACTTTTCTGTACTAATTTTGGGAAGTTGATATTCTTTGTCATGTGTGGCTTCTGATGTCTCTATTTTGTTAGCTTAGTGGTCAGCTAGTTCAGATCAGACTGAAATTGGCAACTCTGTCCTAGCCTTCGCTTCCTGCTTGCACAGAACCTGAAGGTCAGCCAGAGGTGACAGTTTTGGGCTCTCGGGGGACTTTCCTGAGCATGTACTCAGCCCTATGCATGCATGTAGCTGCCTAGATTCCCAGGAATATGTCTGATCTTTTTCAAAGTCCTTATTTGCCAAAGCATCTCATCCCCCAGCCTTTCTTCCCAAGCTTTTTGGTTCATTTGTTGTTTACCTCAACCGTTATCCATTGCTCCAAGGCAACAGCAGCAAATATATTTGCATTTAAGTGTTTCTGACAAAAGCCCAGGGTTGCCACCTTAACACTGTTAGAGTTTCAGTTAGGAGAGATTGAGGCAAGCCCTCTGAGCTGAGACAAACAACCAGATCAAAACAAACAACCACAATTCTTTCCAAACAAGCTCTGTTCTGCTTCTTCTGCTAATGGTATGTGAACTGGGAATGTGGGCTGTTGTCTTCTAGGTTCCCCTCCTCCACTTAGCTGGGGAGTGGAGGATGGGAACAGGGCAAGTTATAATACCACAAAGCTGACTGTTCCTCCTGAGATTCAGCTATTTTTTATGGATTAAGTGTTCCCCTGGTTTTTGCAATCTCTCAGTTGTTTCCACAGTGCCAAAAAAAGTTGATTTAGACAGTTTAGCCAGTTTATTTTTTGCGGAGGAATGGACTTTTAGAGTGTCCGAGTCTGCCATTTTCACTAATGTCGCTTAGCATCTCACTTTGGTTTTATAGGCTGCTGTTAACTTCAAACTGTAGCTGTTTAATTTAGCATCCAACTTGCAACCCTTCTTGATGAATCTTTTTCATTGAAATATATGAGTGGATATACTCTTTATTTTTATATATTCGATATGGCAGCATTTGCTTTTCTTAATTTTACACTTTCCGGAACCCTCTAGGGTCTATAAGCACATCTAGATCAAGGTGATTTTCCCAAGTAATGTAATAAAAATTCATGTAATAATAAAAATAATAAAAATAAAAATTAGTGCAATAAAAGTTTAAAGTCTAATATCTTATTTTAATAAAATAAAATTCCCTTGCATGACAGTGAATAACATAAAGCTTGGAGAATCCCAATAGTTCCTATAAGATTCAGCTTTCCTAGAATTTATATAATTTCTAAATCAGTAATGTTCCATGCACACCTTTATATGTGTATTTTATTATTTGATTGATGACGGTCTTGCCCACTGGCCCGAGAACCCTCTAGTGCAGAGATAATCTCTGTTTTAATTCATCTTTGTGTCCCTAGCACTAGGCCTGGTGCCTGGCTCATAGTAGGTTCTCAAGAAACATTTGCAGAATAAATGAACAAACACAGAGGCTGTTAGATGAAGACTATAGAGTGTAGACCTATACTACTTGAATCATCTAAACCTTTAAATTGAGTTAAGTAGAATAATGGCGTTACAGGAAAGTCTCCTGAGTTTTAGCCTTAGTTTTTGTGGCTTACTTAGAAAATACCAAAAACCAGATTCTCTAGGACCCATCTCTTTTAATAATTTCCAGTTGGACCTGTCAGGACAAATTTTTTTTTCCTTGTATTTGAATGAATACAAAGTGCTCTTACATCATTTAATATCTTTAACAAAAAGAGTGAAATCTAAAGTAGAAGTCTAGAATTTTAGCATTCTAGGCTTTGGAACTGTCAGCTGTATGAGGAAATCAACTTTTCCACAACCCACTGCCCACCTCTGATTGTCTGTGCCAGTTAAGGGTCGTTGGCATGAAGGGAGGACGATAGATTCCATACCCGCCCTGCCCCACCCCGCCAATCCCCAGCTCTGTAATGGTCACTGCTGTTCCTAGTTGTTGGGTGGAGTGTCGTTTACCAGCCTTGCTCAGTGTACGTCAGTGACTGGGAATAACCGTGATAATAGGTATTAGAAGATACCTCTAGGTCAGAATTTCAGATTTTATTCAGCTATATTTCATGTATATGGAATTTAAATCTACAGAGCTTTTTTTTTTTCCCCTATGAATGACCTAAGTCATGATGGTTAATCAGCATATCCTCTTAAAATTCCAGAATCCTGTTGGTACACATATTTGTCTGAGCCAATTCAAGTTATAAACATGAGCTTATTGTGTTTATTGCAGTTATCCAATCTGCTTTTTTATTGGGATGTAATTCACATAATGTAAAATACACCCTTTTAAAGTATACAATTTATTGGTTCTTAGTATATCCACAGTTGTGCAACCATCACCACTATCTCATTCCAAAACATTTTCGTCTCCCCAGAAGGAAACACCTTGTTGACCAGCAGCCACTACTAGCCCTGGCAGCCACTGATTTACTTTCTATCTCTTTGAGTTTGCCTGTTCTGGACCGTTCATATAAATGGAATCATACAATACGTGGTCTTTTGCCACTGGCTTTTTTTTTTTACTTAAGCAGAATGTTTTCAAAGTTCTTCCATGTTATAGCATGTAGTATTAGTACTTCGTTATTTTTTATGGCTGAATAATATTCCATTGTATGGATCTACCACGCTTTGTCCACTTATTAGTTGATGGACTTGTGGGTCCTCTTCACCTTTTGGCTATTATGAATAATGCTGCTATGAAAACTTGTGTGCAGTTTTTTGTGTGGACGGTTGTTTTCATTTCTCTTTGGCTGTATACCTAGGTGTGGAATTGATGGGTCAGATGGTAAATCTATGTTTAATTTTTTTGAGGACCCACCAGATGTTTTCTAAAGCAATCCTGTCTGCTTTCCAGGTGACTGTTTCCAGTTCACAAAACAAAAAAGTTGGTCATATTTGCCGTCAGTTCTATGAACTAAATGTTTCAAAGGCTAACAACTTACAGGGAGAGTGTCTGCATGAAAACAGTTAAAATTATTTTCTTTTGATCACTCTCTTCGTTTAGGATGTCTAAACGTTACTGCCATGCCCATCAGAATTAAGTCTTTTGCTGATTCTTCATGATAGCTGACATTTCTGCTTGCGTAGCTTTGAGTTGCTCACAAACAGACAAAGCAAGGCCTATTGTTCATAAAATCAAATACTCTAGAATCAGACACATGTGAGGACTGGCTCTTTTGTTAGGTTCCTAGCAAATGTCACTTTGGGGAATAATTCCCTTTCTTGAACCTCAGTTTCCCCCTTCTGTAAAATGGGGTTGATAATAGTATCTATTTCTAGGTGTTCTTGTAAGTATGAGAATGAGATCATGTGTGAAAAGCACTTGCCTGGCAATTCCCAAGTGCTCAATAAATGTTAACCATCGTAAAACTTATTATTACTACTATATGATTATTTAACTGCAAAGATTTTCTTTAGAAGAATAAATTAAATAATATTTAAAAATACTCTCTGAAACTACTTGGGGATGAATCTTGCTTTACTATCGTGATCAGATTTTCATTCTAGCAAACAAAATAATTTATACTCAGAAACTTTTTAAGGTGAGGGAAGAATGGGGGGGCAGCTGAAAAAAATCCATTTGAAATTGCTCTTTGGTAGTTATTCATTTTATCCTTTGATGTATGTAAAATTAAAGCAATTTGTTTTTTCTTTTCCTTCTTTCCTGAAGCAAATGAAATTTAGACACAGAGAAATTTTTTTTTAGCTAAAACGGCATATTAAAGTCATCATTCCTTTTTGCACTACTTTAAAGTTATTCTTTAAGACAGAACAGGGTAGATCCTTCACAGAATGTTTACAAGACATTTAATTGCACAATAGGCTGTCAGCTGTCACATTTCTCTTTAATTTTGCTTTACTTGTTATAGTAAGTAACCAAAGTGATTTTTCCAGTTGTTGCCCCACTATACTATGCGACTAGTATAGTGCAAATAAAATATTGACAAAATGCACACATTGAAAATACACACGTGAAGTAAACAGTTGAAGACATAAATGAAAATGGCCAGGAATGGTCGGTGAACATTTTGATCAAACCCTATTTGTCAGTTTAAAAGGAACGCATCTTTGCCCAGGCTCTGTTCTAAGTGGGACGTCCCATTATCTCCATGTGAAGCAGCTTCGTGTGTTTCTGTGGCTCAGTAGCACCAGCAGCTTTAGAGCTGGAAGAGACCCGGATAATAAAGATCAGTCTAGCTCAGGGTTTCTCAGCCCAGGCACCATAAACATTTGGGGCTGATAATTATTTGTGTCCTGTGCATTGCAGGGTGTTGAACAGCATCCCTGGTCTCTACCCACTAGATGTCAGGAGCACCTCTCCCCCTCCCCCCCACCCCTCTGTGACAACTAAAAATGTCTCCAGACTTTGCCAAGAGTCCTCTGGGGGCAAAATTGCTCCCCATTGAGAGTCACTGGTCTGGTATTTGCCAAAGCGTGTACACCGCTAACTCCGGAGGATCTGAGACACTCCAGGAAAAGAAGATTCTGTGGTCAAATGAGTTTGGGAGATCCTTATTGAAACAACAACAAAAGATTGTCAGAGCACTCCCTGTGCTTTCTAATGGCGACAGGGGGACATGCAGACTGTCTCAGCTTATTTGACTACGGACCCTTTTGGAAGGGCAGCTTGCAGGATGTAACATTAACGCTCTTCTGTGCCCCTGATTCATTGCTGTCATTTTCCAGGTGAGGACGCTGAGGTCCAGGGAGGTTACCTGCCTGGCCAAAGGCTCTGTGGCTCCGTGTTAATTAATTTCATAATCACTGAGTGAACACTTATTGCACGGTAGCCCAGTGCTAGGCCCCGGGGACAGCGATAGTACTCAGGATAGGCAGAGACCTGGCAACTATAGTGGGGGGTGGTCAGGGCGAGGAAGGAGGCTGTGCAGGATGCCGGGAGAGCACAGGAAGGACCTAATTCAGGTAGGGGGGGAGGAGCTGAGGTCCCCGTGGACACATTAACCCTGAGACATCTGTGAGGGTGACAGTGGACCAGTTGGAGAGACCAGTCAGTAGCCCGGCCAGAGGGACAGGTTGTGATTTCCGTGTATAATAATTGAGGCCAGAAACTGGATGAGAGCACTCCAGGGATGAGGAACCAAGGTTAGAGCCTGGGGGATATCAGTGTTTAAGGGGCCCCAGCCAAGAGCAGCCCCAAATGGAGACCAAAGGAGGGAGGAGAAAACGCAGAGACAGGCAGCTTGTAGAACGTCCTTCATTGACTTGTAGTGAAGATGAGATGAAGTCCGCACAGTATGGAGGGTCGTAGGTGGCGTATAAGAAGTGCTCAGTGGACCGGTGATGCCATCGCTGTGATTATCAGATAAGACAGGACCCAGAAACTCCTCTTGCATCCAGTATCGTGGAGGTTGTGGGTGGCCTTGGTAAACATCCATTTCAACGAGTGACAGGTTGAGGGGTGAGTAGGAGGTGAAAAGATAGGGGCTGGAGTTCAGAAAATTTCTCAAGGTTAGTGGTGAATGGTTTGGGGAGCTGGATTTTTGAGGACGGGTGGAGAGACTTGAGCACATTTAAATGCTGAGGGTTAGGGTTAGGAGAGCCAGGGGCATGGGAATGGGACTAGGGGAGACCTGCCCTTTGTCAGGCCTCACTTCGGGGCATCTAGATCGATCTGGGACGAGATGTGTAGGTTCCTGAAAATCATGGTGTACTGCACCGTAAAGATAACATTTCCAAATCCAGAAAAGGCTCCTGAGAAGAAAGGCGGGACACGGAGCAGCTTGATAAAGTCATCAGACACGCGGGTGCAGACTCACTTTGTAGTCTTGCTTAGCTTTAGAAAAGAGCCTCTCAAATCTCACCCTATTGAACTGCAGCCATCGGCTCTTTCCTGCCGGTTCCGCATTGTACAGATACGACTGCCAGCATTTCCCCTGCTCTGGTGGCCATTGATGTGTTTTTCTGACCAGGGAACGCGGACCCTTCCTCCTTCTGGGTCTCCTCTCCTGAGCAGGAGGAATCCCCACCATCCCCGAATCTTGGGGGAGTGGGGAAGCGCAGTCCTCCCGAAACTTAAAGGGAGGAGAATGCACTCTCCCTCCTGACATGGGGGCTTCTTGAGCGGAAGGGGGCTGCTTCCTGCTTGAGCCCAGAAGGAGCGAGGGGATGGCTGCTGTGCGTTCCAGTGTCTGTGTGGTGCCTACAGGTGACCTGGGCTGTCTGTCCAAGCTTCTCCCAGACCCTCCAGGTGAGCTTTTAGGAGGCCTCTCTTTACAGAGGGAGATGTATCCTAGGAGGTCATTTGCCCAAGGATGCGGAAGAGTCACGTGACCCTTAGTTCAGATTGCGTTCTCCCAGCCAGAATGCGCCTGGTGTGTCTTCTCTCCCAGAACCTAGAACAGGCTCTTCAGAGGTGAACACCCCTAGTTTATTGCCTTTTAGTCTAAAAAGGAATGTGGGTTAGAGGATGCTTTTGATGATTTCTCCATTTAACTTGAGGAAGTAACCTCATGGGTTCCTACTCTTGTTTTTCTCATTTTGAAGACAGGCAGGATTTCCCGAGTAGCTAGAACACCCAAATCTGCGGGAGCTCTCCACGGGCATTGGTGCTTGTGGCTGAGAGCAGGCAGCGGCCCTCCCCTCGCTGCGGGAAGAGCCAGCAATGGGAACAGCTGTGTTTGAAAGTCTCCTAATTGTTATTTATTCTGTCTATAGATCTACAGTCCCACAAATGTATGAATAGGACCTTTGCTGATCATCTCTCTTTGTTTTGATCAGAACTGCTATAAATAAGAAAGCCGTGGTGTAGTGTTTTCTGAAACTCCAGGGCTTTCACCACAAGTCAGTGTTTTTTCTTTTGATGCAACCTTCTTCAGCCCTCTGTTCATTTCTAAGAAACTGAACCAAGAATGGTAAACAAGTGATACTTCTGTAAACTTCCTGAGGGACTGTTCTCAGATCTGTGAACCCCATCACTCCTCTAAACTTGAGTGGTTTATTTTCTTAAGCCTCATGGAATCTCTTACAGCATCTGGAGTTCACCATGTCCCAGATACTATTCATGATTTTCTCCTTATGTCTACTTCTCCTGCAATAGTTCCTATGGCATTCCTAATGGCTTTTTTTTTTTCTTTTTATGACCCAAGCAAGAAACCGTGGAGCCACGTTTGTCTCCTTTTTTGCTTACCTCCTGTGTACATTTGATCACCCCATGCTCTGAGATGTCTCTCTGTACTTTTTTCTCTATCAGTGCAGGTGGTAGAGTAGGGCCCATATCGTTCTTCTTCTGCTTGGAATTCTCTTCTGCTTGGAATTCTCTTCTTCGTGGCCGGTTCCCATTCCTCTGCCAGATGCTACCACCTCAGCAGAACCCTCCCGCCACAACCCCCTTCCCAGAAGATGCATTAATTCCCTTCTTCCTCTGGATTGCCATGTAATTTTTTGACTCTAATACTCATGAAATTATTTAGTCGTTTTTTTATTTGCAGGTCTGGCTCTTCTGCTAGATGACGAGATTTTTGAGCGTAGGGACCCTTTCGGTGCTTCGATCAGTGTCTGGCACACGTCGGCACAAAAACGAGTGGCTAAGTTTAGTTGACTTGAATTTAGAAAAAGATATATGGAATAGAAAAGGAACCCCTAAATGATGCTTATTATTTCTTGTTTGATCTTTTAGTCTTTTTTTTTTCTCTCTTTTCTCCCTATTTGCTTCTCTTACTTAGATAAAACCAAACAAAAGTTCCATCGCTATAAAAAGAGTTTAAATACAGACGTTCTATATGGGCAAATAGAATAACCTGGTCGAGGTATCAGTGTTCTGTCAAAAGGCATTTTAATTAACATTGACATCGTTGACAGTAAGGAACAGAAAAGAAAACCTCACCAATAGTATTTATAAAGGAAAGTCGTTGGTCTCAGAACTTGAGGGCCCAGGTTCAGTCCTGTTGTTGACACTTAGTACCTGAGTGACCCAGGCAAGGCTACAGTGTCTTTTAGGTTCAGTTTTCTCCTCTGCAAAATGAGAATAATAATATCTACCTGACATTGGTGGGAATGTAAATTGGTACAACCACTATGGAGAACAGTATGGAGGTTCCTTAAAAAACTTAAAATAGAACTACCATATGATCCATGGGACTTCCCTGGTGGTCCAGTGGTAAAGAATCTGCCTTCCAATGCAGGGGATGCGCGTTTGATCCCTGGATCTTAGGGAACTAAGATCCCACATGCCGCGGGGCAACAAAGCCCATGTGCTGCAACTACTGAGCTTGCACACCTCAACTAGAGAGGCTGCGTGCCACAAACTACAGAGCCCACGTGCTCCGAAACTCGCGTGCCACAACTACAGAGTCCATGCACTCTGGAGCCTGCGCACCACAGCTAGAGAGAGAAAACCAGCAAGTTACAACTAGAGAGAAGACCGCGTGCCGCAATTAAGACACGACACAGCCAAAAATAAATAAAATAAAATAAAGAAATCTTTAAAAAAAAAAAAAGAATTACCGTATGATCCAGCAATCCCACTCCTGGGCATATATATCCAGAGAAAACCATAATCCGAAAGGATACATGCACCTCAGTGTCCATTGCAGCGCTGTTTACAAGAGCCAAAACATGGAAGCAACCTAAATGTCCATCAACAAAGGAATGGATGAAGAAGATGTGGTACATATATATAATACAATGGACTATTACTCAGTCATAAAAAAGAATGAAATAATGCCAGCAACATGGATGGACCTAGAGATTATCATACTAAGTAAAGTAAGTCAGACAAAGACAAGTATCATGTGATATCAGTCACCTGTGGAATCTAATTTTAAAAAGATACACATGAACTTATTTACAAAACAGAAACAGACTTACAGATATCAAAAACAAAGTTTATGTTTACCAAAGGGGAAACGTGGAGGCGAGGGATACATCAGGAGCTTGGGCTCAACATACACACACTACTATATATGGGATAGATAACCAACAAGGACATACTGTACAGCACAGGGAACTCTACTCAATATTCTGTGATAACCTATATGATGAGAAAAGAATCTAAAAGAGAATGAATACATGTATGCGTATAACTGAATCACTTTGCTGTACACCTGAAACTAACAACATCGTAAGTCAGCGATACTCCAATAAAATTAAAATAGTAAAAAAAATACCTACCCCCCAAAGTTCTGTCAAGGATTCAGTGAGTCATTGGATATTCAGTGAGTCTATGGGGTGAGACATAGAGTAAGTTCTGACATAGAATAAGCTCTCACTCAATTTTTAGTTTGATTTGAACTTATATATATTTGTTCGACCTGGCTTTGACAGTCATCGTACTAGTTAGTTTACGTAGTATCAGCTGTACGCATATGTGATGTCTCAAGGACTACATTTTCAAAATCTGTCTTTATGTCAGGTTCGTAACATCCTCTTTTTGGTAACAACAACTAATGAATATCATTTCCACTGATGGTGTCATACGACAACTGGACTGAACTTTTCCTTCTCATTTAAGAATTTTCGTAATACCCCTTATTTCCCTCCCATGTTTGGATAATATTGAATTAATGGAGTCTTTTTTTAAAACTTGGTAATTAAATTTAGCAGTTTTGCTTTAGAGGTATTTATTTTCATATTGGTATGAAGACAAGAAGTAAGATGTTTCGTGGTTATCGTTATTTTGTTTGGAGTTTCTGCTGAATTTTCTCTCCATTGCAGTCCTCCATTGGGAAAGGGCCTTCTCTCCATAGCCATATGCTGGTCACATGGAGAGAGCATGGTACCCAGTTGGCACTGGGATTTACACAGGAGATCCAGAGCGTACTTCTCCCTTGCACACATCTTTAAGATGTAGGAAAAACATATCTGAGGTATGAGCTACAACTTATTAGCTACAGACCGGATCTGTAACCGGATACTAATCAAGAGGAAATCAGCCTACCCTGTTGTCCTGCCGTGTTGGCTGTACCAAGGGAAAGGAAAAGGAAAAGCTCTTTTTTTCTCCCTTTTCTTGTTTTCTTTAGTCTCTCCATCATGTTTTCTTTAGTTTACCCATTCATTTTCTTTGTAGTAATATGGGCCCCAAAAGCAGAATTTGTAGGGTGTGCTGTTTGGCTGACAAATGCACAGTGTTGCTTTTCCTTCAAGGCTGATTTCAGCACCACTTAACTGCGGGGAAAGCGTCCTAGCGTCACAGGCCTCTGGTGAGATGGGTGCCTTTGCCGTTGTTAGACAGCAGGGTGTCTTGCAGCGTCTGCTCCTCAGGACGGTCTAGGGTGAGCACTGAGAAAGAGGGGTGAAGCAGACGGAGGAACGAGGCACTAGCCGGCTCGTGAGACGCCCCTAAATGACCTGGCAAGGAAGCTGTGCCGCTACTGCCACCTGGCAGCCTTGTTCAAGGGCACTGGGAGTTGTAAGGGTTTTTTTGGGGGGGGAAAAGGGGGTGTTAAAATTAGCCTTTGTGCTTCTCATATAAAGACTTTTGTCAGACATTCATACCTGCTTAGTTAAGTAAAAATCCAGAGTAAGCTGTCATTGAAATGCATAGTAGACTAACGAGGCTGAACAGTGAGAGATTTATACAGAGTGAAGTCTGTCTCCCCATCCTGGCCCCTGACAGACACCCAGTTTTCCTCCCCACAGGTGGGTTCTCCCAGGGATATTCGGTGCCTGAGCCGGCACACATATGCACGTGCCTGCCCTTTTTAGACACGTAGAAGACTGTTACATTATGGTTCATCGCTTTGCTTCTTTCCACTTTATACTATTTCCCGACGTTTCCGAGTGAATGCACACGTAAAGACTTTCTCACTCTTGTGGCGGTACCGTCCTCCGCTGTGTTGACGGATACTTTATTTAATCAGTTAACTCGTGAGGGACATTAGGTTGCTTTTCCTCTTTGATTATCACCAAAGGTGCTAGAAGGAAGGAACTATTTTTAAAATTCTCTCCTTGGTTTGTGAAAGCTGTCATGTTATAATGTGCTCTCTTGAGATGATGAACAGCTTATCCTAGAAAAAAGAAGAGCGGGAACTATGTGGGATCTCTGTTTCCAGAACAACACAGATCACAGTTGATAGGGCTTAAAGGATTTCTCCTTTAATAAGGACCCAAGAACCACACAAGTGGCCTGTAGGATGTGCAGAGCCAGCCCCTGTGCCCAGGGTCGCGTGGTCTCAGGCTGTGAATGAGGGAGGGAGCTGCTGGGCACGCAGAGGCATCTGTGTCCTCTGAGAGGGCCAAGCGGTGACAAAGGTGACCCGAGCTGCCTGCAAACCAAGCAACCCACAATTAAACCTCTAATTCCCACCCAGCGCAGTCAGTGCTGTGACTGGACAATTGCAAGGCAGGAGCACTGAGGGGCAACACTTGCTTAAAGGGGGAGAGGGTCCCCGGAGGAAGTGCCCGCCGCCCTGCGCGCTGAGGATGCTCTGAGGAGGACGGGTCAGCCAAGGGCTGGAGTGATGGGGGGACCTGTGTTCAGGAGAGGGCACAGCAGCGTGCGTGGAGACCAGCTTGGCCCATTGCACGACCTTCAGGGCGTGTCCTGGGGGTGGGGGTAGGAGGCTGGCGCGGTGACCAAGCACTCAGGAGAGCCGCAGCGCTCTACAAGGGCTGAGGAGTTTGGACTTCAGGCTATGGAAGGCCCTGGAAGGCTTTTGCCAGGGGTATGAAATTACCCGGTCTGTGTTTTTAATATCTCATTCTGATGGCCAGGTGGAGGGAGAACGACCTGGAAAGGGGGCAGATGCTGTTGAGAAAGCGGTTGCGATCACCTGAGTGAAGGGTGATGGGGCCTGAACAACGTAACGAGGGTGCAGGTGGGCAGAGGCAGGCGTGGGGGCCCCTTTAGACAGTGGGGTCAGCGGGTGTGGAGGCAGATGCGTGCAGCCCCGGTTGTTCACTTAAAATGGTAAGCGTTGCATTTAATACATGCATCTTTACGGACGTCTCACGTTGTTTCTTTTGCATATACCCTGGAAGTAGAGTGGCTGAGTCAAAGGAAACAGCATTTTAAAATAAAATTGCCTCTGTAAAAACTTCACTTGTTTACAGGCCCATGAGCCACGAGGAAGCCTCTGGCTCCCCATAGCCTCAGCCTCACTGCATGTTAGCATCGCTCTGAACTGACACCCATTTACTAGGCAGAAAGTACGTATCTTTTCTTTGTTTTAATTTGTGTTTCTGTGAGTACTGGAGAGGTTGAAGTTTTTTCACGTTTATTTTTCCACCAATTGCATATTTGCTTATGCAAAAAATAATCTTTGCTTATTTTTCTCTTCAGCCATTTATCCTTGTCTTTTTGATTTCTAAGGGCTCTATAAATATTTAGTTGCTTAACACCTTGTCTTTTGTACTTGTTGCAGTATTTCCGTAGTTTGTTGTAGCATTCCACTAGTTTGTTATTGTTCTTGCTTTTGTTTATATTGTTTTGTTGATATGGAAAATTTTTCTAAAATGTGATAAAATGTTTTGTTCATACTTTGTCTTTTTTTTTTTTTTTTTTTTTTTGGCCGCGCTGCACAGCTTGCAGACTCTTAAATCCCCGACTGGGGATTGAATCTGGGCCCTGGCAGTGAAAGCTGGAGTCCTAACCACTGGACTGCCAGGGAATTCCTGTGCTTTCTGTCTTTAGTTTAGTGTTGAGAGAGTGCTTCCTCAACCCTGGGTTATATAAGTGTTGGAATTTGTATAAATATTCACATTTATTTTCATTTTTTACCTTTAAATCTTTAATCAGGACTTTTCTGGTGTAAGATGTGTTGTAGCAATCTACCTTTCTAGTTCCTAATAGTTAAAAAGAAAAGTAAAAAAAAAAAACCTTTTTTCCTGAAACCAAAAAATCAGGACACACACCTAGCCTAAAAGAATTTTTAGGCAATTTGTGTGTGGGGGGCAGTCTCAGAGATGAGATGTAGAGATATTTACATTTCTAAGACATTTGACGTTATATACACGGGTGAAAGAATGTTTGAAATCAGGAGTGTATGGGAAAGTTCAGGTCATAAAATATTGCTCATGGTTTGTGTGGTTACAGCCTGTATTTCACTGAAAGCTGAAATTTCCTTCCTCTTTGAAACATTAATTTAAACATCGAAGTGACTTTTCAGGGGGACGGCGGCTCTAATCTTTACACGTTCGTAGGTTCCTTTCCACGCAGGACATTCGAGACAGCCCCTTCTCTTGCCTACGGCAGAGGAAATCAGAACGGGACCAAAGATTGTGGAGTCCTGACCCACGGTGACTAAAGCAGAGCCTCAGCAGGACTCCAGGTGTCTTAGGAAATAAAATGCCACAGCCCCTGACGTTTATCATCTTGGCAGCAAGATACACGTTTCCTGAACTTTTAGAAATAATTTAGGGGCCTGATGGACGTCTAATATTTTTTATTTATTTTATTTTTAAATTCCGGAGCTTGATTGGTTTTTCCTAAGAGAAAACACTGTCCTGGTCTGGCTGTTTAGTAGAAACTTCGGGATGAGTCTGGTGACAGGACTGTTTGTTTATGTGGGCTTGGCTTGAGGCTGTGTTGTCCACATCAGCCTGTGCCCCTGGCTCCCCAGTGAAGCCTGGCTTCTCAGTCAGTGCTCTTTGTAAGAGCCTGAGGTGGGGTTCCGTGGCTTTCAGGCCACCCAGAGTGCCATGTGTATCTGTTTGATAAACTCTGTGGTTTGTCTATTCTCTGTGTTTCTGCCAACCTGTTAAAAAAAAAAAAAAAAGAAAAGCAAGCAAGCAAACAGACTATGTTAAGTGTTTATCATTTCACATGAATTTAAGGAAAACGTAACTGTAATTGCATTTCTAAAAGAACAAAAGATTGTCTCTCTGGGGAGATTATTTTGGGGGGCATTTAGTCTTTTTTTTTTTTCTTTTAAGGCTGTGACTATTAACTACGAAAATGGATATATGAGTTTGTAATACATTTATTTCAGCAGGCTAAGCAATAGTTTTTTCACAGAGCAAGGCTGTAACTGCCTACCCTTGGCGTGTCAGAGACGGCGAGAAGAGCGAGGGGTGGGACACGTCGTTTTGTTTATTAGGCATGGGTTTCTGTGTCGTCCAGGTGAAGGTGGAACCCTTCATCTTATCTTCGCAGTTCAGGGTTTCCAGACTCAGCATCCTTGACAATTTGGGCTGGATAATTCTTTGTTGTGAGGGGCTGGCCGTTCGTTGTATTACAGGATTTTTAGCAACATCCCTGGTCTCTCCTCACAAGATGACAGTAGTCCCCCACCCCTCCCCAGCCGTGACAATTAAAAAATGTCACCCCAGACTGTGTGAGATGTCCCCTTGGGGGCATCTAGTCCCTGTGTGAGAAGGTGAGTGTGATCAGATCAGGATTTAGGTTTGACTTTTCCATGGTCTACTTTCAGGTCAGATGGTTAACACCTTCAGGGCAGTAACAGGCTCCTGGAAGGCACCTTTACGTAAACTTCAGTGGAAATACAATTACATTTCACAGCACTGAAAGTCACTGCCTGAATTTATCATATTGCAAGTGAAACCAGTGAGCTGAGACCTGAGGGTTGGCTGGAGACTCTGGGAGGTTGTTTTCTGGAGAGACTGATCTGATGTGGGTCTCAATCACTCCAGCAGAAGGCAGGAATCATATGGTACTTCTGAGGTGAATCACTTATGGTTGTTAAATTTAGTTATTTGCTGTGCTAATGGCATAAACCAAAGATCAGGATGCTTCTTTCCTAAAAGATCCACCTGCCCTTCTAGGCTGTGCAGGATTTGCAGGTTGTGGCCTTTTGTGGATGGCTGACCTACTCAGATGAAACACCCACCTGCTGGGAAAAATCTGGAAAGTCAGCCAAAGCCTGTAACAAAACCCTCACTTGACTACGTGTTTTAATGACTGCAGGTTATACACTCGGCCAGGATTTAGTGGCCTGTGTTTTCCTCACATATGGTTCAGTTTCCCTCCTCTCACTGTTGCTGATTTTTAAAGATGCTTCCTTTTTAAATTAACATTGACAGTACAGATCAAACAAAAGGCAAAGAGCCATGTCACAGACTCAGCCTGTAAAAGAGAGTGTTGTACCTGCATTAAGTTTGGATGACAGGTTATGGTTTTATATTGGGTTTTTCTTAATAATGCAATAATGACTGTATGAAAAATTGGTCTGAAAGGCGGCAATTGATGTGCAATTTGATGTTTCTCATTAAAATTCACTTGACTTACATCATTTTTAGTACTACTTTCAAGCATAACTGCCTATATCATGCAATGTATTAACTCATTGCTAAAAGTATTTTTATTAATTACTTAATTGGAGTGAGTTACAGATCTCTTGCCAAAAACATTGCTTTGCTTATACTGGACAAGCAATTAATCATGTTTGGTTCTGTTTTTTAAAAAAGTTTTGATGATTTTTTAAAGCTTTTGGATAACTAGATGAACTGTTTCTGCACTGTATAAAATGCCCTTTAATGCATTTTAAAGGACGATAAAATAATAATTAGAAGTCAGAATTATAGTCAACTTTCAATGATCACTTCAATGATGATTGCTAATAGAGGGAGGAAGAGGCGTTATAGAAACCGAGAAAGCATTCGGAAGGAAATACAGGAAACCTAGCCATCCACAGTGTCTCTCTGTCCAGACTTAGTGTTCTGTCTACAGTAGGAGTTGCCTGACCTGTAGGAGGGAAAAGCCACAGCCTCAGAGACGGCAATCCACTTTGGAAGAGAGCATATTCACAGTTTTTTTCTCAGCAGATTATGACTGGCCCGTGTCAGAGTATATTTCTATACGGAACCAGGAAATAGGAACCCACTTTTTGTTGCACATATAGTGCAAAGGTAGCATTTAGAAGCATTTAATGAGACTGACACCAGGAGCCGTCATAGCTGGATGCCTGCCTGGAAACGGGGGGAACAGGAGTTGCCTTTAGGCCCCTTCTCCCTGGACCTCTTCTCCTTCTGTTAATGCCTCCCCCAGGCACGAGTTTTCTATGTTGACGATTTACATTCAGTTTACTGCGTTTATACTTGTGCATGAAACAAAGAGAGACAGCTAACACTGTCCCTCTAAAGATTAGAGCCGAAGAAACCAGAAAGGTGAGGACAATGTGTACAAGCGTTTGAGGGGTGATATTAGCCCTGTCTCTAACTTATTCAATTTGAAAAACTTGTAAGCAGCTAGCTATATAGTTTGTTTGAATCACCTGACCCTGTGTCTGTCTAAATATAGACATTTCAGGAACACAGTCAATCCATGCTTTATGTTTCGGCTTCCTGCAAATCAACCAAGGCCCATACGTGCTTGTGCAAATGGTGGAAATACAATTCTCCTTGTAGACAGCACCTAGGGTGAATGGTAATCACACAGTCTTTCTGGTCATGTCTTCTTTTAGGGCAATAGTCTAATAGCTGTTGGCGTTTGGATAGATTCAAACTACTAGTGTTTAGTCTCCCAGAGTTTCTAATCTATTGATTTAGAAACAAATGTAAGTCTTCAGCCTGTGGATTTTTATTTTTAAATGCTTATTTTAGAAAAGCTGTTGGTTGAATTTATTGGGGCTCAGGTCACAGGCTGGAGCTCAGCATTTAGTACTTAGCTTTGCCGGATTCCATGATTGTATTGTATGGCCTCCAAAGAGGTGGTCTCCAGGGGGCCGTGTTCAAAGAGAGCATCCTCTCATCCCACAGATATTTGTGAGTGTCTGTTGTGCTGGGCACACACCAGTAAGCAATTCAAACCATAAACATATAAATACATGAGAAAACGATCAGATAAGTGCCCACGGATTGTTAAAATTGGGTGAAGCAATCAAAAGGTAGTTATTTCTAGAATAAAATCAATAAGGATGGATTAGGCCTCAGTGGGACAAAAATGATGGTAGAACTGCAGAGCCTCTGAATGTACAAAAGTCCAGGGTGTCATTGTATTTACATTACACAGACTATCGGGGACAGTTTACATTGGGGCGATGTTTTCATTATTTTCACTCCATCTGTTTCCCTGCAAAGTGACATATTTTAGAAAACCTCAGGAAAATGTTTGCTCCCAGACGTTACAGAGGGAGAAGAAACCAACCGAGCAACTGTTCCTGTTCTGCAGACGGGGAGCAGATGAGATGCCCAAGCCTGCAGGCGGTGGACGATACCTGAGGCCTTCCCTCTAAAGAAAAAGATTCATGCTGTTCAACCAGAAACTTCCGTATTTGAGACAGTGGCGTTCAAAACCCCAAATGAGTGGAGTCTGAGGGAAACCGTAGAGCACGAGAGGGGACTCAGTAAATGACAGGGGGACAGGGAGCATCTGGATGACTTTCCTGTGCAGAGGACCTAGGCGGCGCCCCTCCCACCTCCGGCCTCAGGGGGCACAGGTGGGAGAGTGTCCCTCGGCCGGGGCCACCACCTCCCGTCCCCGTTGGCCCTCGGGCCCCTGCCTCCTCTTCCTTCTCTGGCCTGGCTGTCCTTGCAGCGCGCGAACCTGCCTACCTTGCTCACACCCTAAACCAGCCCCCTTTTCAGGGGCGGCATCCTGTGTTTGGTTTCCCTCCTCGTCACTTTTATTGCAACAGACGTCTGCTCTCTCTTTTTCACCGTCTCTCCTCCCGTTTCCCCCACGGCTGTGTCATCTCGTGTTTGCTTTCACAGAGGCCACGACTAAGTTGCCATGTCGTCAGGTTCAGTCCTTTTAAGATAGGCCTCAGCGTGAGGTTTGAATCCTGACCCTGCTACAGACGAATCAAGTGATATCAGACAAGTTACTTAACCTCTCGAGCCTTACGTTATAAAATGGGATGCCAATACCTTTTGTTATAAAGATCAGTGTGGTACAGTGTGTAATGTACGTGATGCAGTGTGCAGGCCCACAGGAAGTGCTGGGGAGGGGGAGCTGCCGTCGCAGCTGCTGCTACCAGACCCACGGCTGTTGCGGTGCCGCAGGCCCCTGGCTCCACGTTTGTCCTCTGTAGGTTTGCTCTGGCCTGCCCGCAGCTTTCGGTCTCCTTTGTGGCCTCCTTGGCCTTTTCCCAGTGCTAAGTGGAGGCGGCTGCCCGGTGCTCAGTCTTCTCACCGCTTTGCCGTCCGGGCCCGTGGTTGTCAGGCCCCCCCCGCCCCCCCTCCCCGTGTGCTCAGGGCCCCCCCCCCCGTTTATCTCTGTTGCCCGCTGACGTTGTCACTGGGATGCCCTGCACCCCCTTCGCTCAGAGCATGTGAAAAACCCCATCACTGCTCAATTCCACTGTTGCATGAGCGTCTTCATTTCTTTCTCCTTCCGTTTTTGCCTTCCTTAAATTTAGTTGTCACGCAGGCAGAGTGATTTCTGGAAAAGGCAACTCAGATTATTCCCTGTTAAAAACCCAAGCCCTGTTCCCACAGCACAAGCTAACAGCCCTGCACCGTGACACTCAAGACCCCCTTCTCCTGGCCCCTGTGCACTCAGCACCCCGGTCACCGCTCTTCCCTGCATCACGATACCTGTCTGCTGATGTCCGGGGCCAGTAGGTCCACTTTCTTTGCCTCACAGGTTCACGGTATCTGCTCTGCCTGGATGTCTGTCCTCCTTTCTTGGTTTAACTCACTTTGACCATCCCCGGCCCAGACTGCCTCTCCCTGCGGCCTTCTCTGAATCCTGGCTGGGCTCAGGGCCCCTCCCCTGTCCTCCCACTGCACCCTGTCTATTTCTCAGGTGATAATTGTGACCCCATTTTAAAAAATTAAATAAAACAGAGCAGAAAGGACTAGAAGAGAAATGCTATTTCACACGTTTGTGTGTCCGTATACGAAGGATTGCTGTATAAGCTGTAGGTTTTATTCAGGGTCACAACAAAAAGTTTGAAAAACAGATTTGTCACGCGCTGCTGCAGTTCCCTATGTGTTTCCCCGTGGATTGTAAATCCCTTAAGAGCAAGGCCTGATCTTAACTTTTTTAGCCCTGATGTTTAGCAAAGTATGTAGTCAAATAAAAAGCTCGTTGAATGGAATCTGCTGATTCTCAAAGGAGCAGAGGTGAGGGGAATAGGGGAACACATGGATTCCTAGGATGAAATAAATGGTTGTGTGAAAAGTTGCTTTTCCGAATCTAAATGAGCTACTGACTCTGGGCCCCTCGTCCCACGGACCATCGAGTCCTGTGTAGGAATCCTCAAGTGAGAGTCCGCAGGGGAGATGCCTCGGCCTCCTGTCTACATGCGTGTGAGCAGACGCTGTGATGATTCAGGGGAAAAGCAGCTCTTTTATCTCTTTAGAGAAGCAGGGCTCCTACCCTCTGAGACTCTAGAAGAGCTTCCCTGCAGCCAGGGTAGCAGAGGAGGAAAGGGTGGCCAGGTGGAAGGTTCCATAGTCTTTCCTGTACATTTTCCTGCCGTCAGCCAGGAAGCGCGCCCTGGGGAGGAGGGGTGCATCCTTCCCTCCCAGGCCCCCCCGCCCGTGTCCCCACGCTTCCCTCCCTGCGTTCCTTGGCTGCCTGCCTCGTCCTGGCAGGGCCGGACATGGCTCTGTAACACACGCCATCTTTCCACTCTGCTCGGTTGTTCTGTCCTCTTTTTTCAGGCACCTTGTCTTCCAAATTCAGTGTTCATTTTCAGCGTTTTCATTGCTTCCTCTCATATTTTCACCACCTGTCTTCTTCCTGTGCCTTTGTCTTCCTCATTTTATCCCATTCCTCCCCTCCACATCCTCAGAAGCAAAGAGTAAAAGAAGCAGCAATTGAATACTACTCAGCCATAAAAAGAAACGAAATTGAGTTATTTGTAGTGAGGTGGATGGACCTCGAGTCTGTCATACAAAGTGAAGTAAGTCAGAAAGAGAAAAATAAATACCGTATGCTAACACACACATATATGGAATCTAAAAGAGAAAAAAAGAAACAACAATCGACAAATCTTGTAAAAGAGCGATGTTATCAGATGACAGCTATTATCCGGGTCACTGGGGCGCCTCCACTTAATAAAGGGAACGGAGTTTGTGATAGCGTCACAGGCCACGGATTAAAAATGACAGTGGTCCTTAAGGGGCTGTACCTTCTTTACCTTTACCTTCGTAGGGCATAGCCTGGTGCGTGCGTAGAATGATGAACTCAATGAGAACGTGCTGTGTCCAGCAAGCGTGAATTAATGAGTGTTAAGCACGATGCTGCGACCACTTTTGGGTTGCCTTGCCCCTAAGCATTCCCCCTGCTCTCTCTTTCATGCCCTTGTCTGCCTCCTGCTCTTAAACATTACTATTGGTGTTTTATTTTATAATCCTCAAATGACTGACGTAAATGACAACCTTGACAGATTTGATATTATTAAAAAAATACCGGCCGAGTCATATGCTTGCACTTGTGGAGGTCAGACACTTCATCTGGGAAACGTTGATTCTCTGGGTCTCAATGAGCTGTAAACTGTGAGTACAGTTATCCCCCGTGCCAGCTGTCAAACACTCCCTTTGACAAGTCGCTTCTGAGGGTTGCTTTGGGTGCCGTCAGAGCCACGGGAGAGAAGTGACTCCCAGAAGGCTCGGGCGCCAGCCTGTCCTGAGAGCCCCCAAGCTTGGGGGAAGTTTGAGCAGCAAAGTGTAAAGGAAATCGCTTTGAAAAAAATCTCTCTAGATTGGCAATAGCATTGTTTTTCTGATTTTACAAACAATGCGTATTTACTGTAGAAGAAAATCAGGCAGAGTAGAAAAGTTTAAAAAAGGAAGTGAAAATGATCCACTTTCTTACTGTCTCTCCTTTTTAGTGTATGTGCAGCTAGATTTTTTGCGTATACTTATGATATTTTTAAAAGATTATTCTAACATGTAATTTTATTCCCTGCTTTAAAACAACAACAACAAAAATGTAACACAGATACCTATCCACGTAATCCGTGTAGCTCACCACTGTTTCATGGTTGCATGGTGTTTTATTGTAAGGTTATTCCATAATTTTCTAACAAACTCATTTAGGTTGTTTCCATTTTTTTAGTAGTGTAAAATAAAGAATATTCTAATTGAAGTCTCTTCTGGGTAGCTTGAATTGGACAAATGATTTAATCACCGTTTGAATCTATGCTTACTTCTAGAGTATGAGTTGAACTTGATGAGCTCTTGGGTGTCATACTTATGGTTAGTTTTGATCACATTGATGGTGATATTTATGGTTTCCTGCCTTCCCTGGTGGCTCTCTATGGCAGAGGAGGTGCCGACAGTGGTTAAGGGCATGCCTGCTGCAGTTAGAGTGCTTGGATCCAAATCCCTTAAATTCGCTCTACTAGCTGTATGACTTTGGGCATATTGTGTAACCTTGTTAAGCCTTGGCTTCCTGATTTGTAAATGGAGATGGTAATCCTGACATTACAGTGTTGTAAGGATTAGTGAAGTAATGAACATAAAGTGCTTAGCGTGGTGTCTTGCACGTACTAAGCACCCGATTCACGTTAGTTGACCTTTTTACTACTATATAACGATTTCTACTAATTTCTACTATTTTCAAAGCTGAGGCCCTTCTCCATGCATCAGAAGCCCACCCCATCATTCAGTGGTGAGCTCAGGTGACTCTCTACCTTTCCACCTGGTCAGGCCAAAAACCTTGGAGTCGTCTTGACACCACATCCCTTGTGGGAGGAACTGTGTCTACCCAGAATAGGTGTGTTGAAGTCTTAAGCCCCCCAGTGCCTCTGTGACTGTATTTGGAGATAGGGTCTGTAAAGAGCTGGTTAAGGTTAAATGAGGTCATTGGGTTGGGCTCCAATCCAACATGGCTGGTGTCCTTATAAGAAGAGGAGATTAGGACACAGACACTCACAGAGGGGAGACCATGTGAAGACGGAGGGAGAGAGAACATGGTGTCTACAAGACAAGGAGAGACGCCTGAGAAGGAAGAAGCTGTCTGTTGGCACCTGGGCCTCAGCCTTCCAGCTCCATGAACTGTGAGAAAAGGAATTTTTGTTGTCTAAGCCCCCAACCTTCCATTCAGTCCATTAGCAAATCCCATCAGCTCCCCCTTCAAAGTATGTCGCCATCTGACTACTTCTTATCACCTTCCCCTGCTATCACCTTGGTCCACGCACACACCTCTCCAGCCTGGATTATTCCAGCAGCCAGAGGGTGTGAAGTCACATCACATGACTCTTTTTCCTTGAACTCAGCTCATGCAGAATCAGAGCTCAAATCCATCCTGTGGCCCATGAGTCACAGTGACCTGGCCACTTCGTAGCATCCACCTGTAGGTCAGGACCTTTCCGACGGAGGGGGCTCTGTGGAGATAGAAAGATGGAGATTGAAGACTGAACATCAGCAGGGTTTCGGTAGAAGAGAAGGGGAGGTGGGTGAAGTAGAGGGAGGTGAGAAGCAGGGAGGAGAGAGCCCCGTCCTGTCGAGCAGCTTCCCGGGTGCCGAGGCCTTGGGCAGCTCGGCGGAGGGTGTGTCTGGTCCTTGTTCTGCTCAGGCAAGGTCGCTTTTTTTCATGCACTTGATTGAGGAGGAGCAAAGAAAAAGCTAAAATTTTATTTTTTAATGAGTTTAAATTATTTTCCACTTGGTTTAATTCCTAGATTGCAGAGTAATTTCCCCACTTTTGATGTGGTCTGTATACATTATTTTAGCTACATTGTGGATTAAATAGGCTTTTCTGGGTTGGTCTGAGATTGTAAGCATATTTACATTGTAGTTTTTATGGGATAATGAATGTGGAGCTGCAGACAGCTGACTTACACAGAAGCTTTGGGTGTCACATTTTGCTTGCCTGGTTTATAAGTGGAGCCCAGGGTAGCTTTTTTTTTTTTTTTTTTTTTTTGTGGTACACAGACCTCTCGCTGCTGTGGCCTCTCCCGTTGGGGAGCACAGGCTCCGGACGCGCAGGCTCAGCGGCCATGGCTCATGGGCCCAGCTGCTCCGCGGCGTGTGGGATCTTCCCGGACCGGGGCCCACCCGTGTCCCGTGCATCAGCAGGCGGACTCCCAACCACTGTGCCACCAGGGAAGCCCCAGGGTAGCTTTTTTCCTTTGATTCCATAGTACTCTATGCAGCTAACCAAAGAGTCAAAACAGGGTATAAGTCCTGTCATAAGTAATTTGATTTCAAATTTCTTATTATATTGTAACTCTTAAAAAAAGGATTAATAGTTTTTTTTTCTCTGCCTTTTAATCAGATGAGAATCAGGTAGAGCCTTTCTTTTATATTCTTTTCCCACATAAGAAGAATAAGTGAATGAATGTAAGATTAAAGATTTTTTTCTTACCAATCATCATTATTTTCTGTGGGAGCTCAAACAAAATTGCCAGAAGAGCAGTAAATAAAGATTTCCTTAAATTCGCACCTTGGTGGGATCGGGGCACTTATAGTGCGAGTTCCTTAGGAGGGGGGCTGGTGTCTTTGTCCCTGGAAGCTCACACAGTAAATGGGGCTGAAGGAATAACAGTTTATACTGAGACAGGCGGAAGGCAGGGGCCATCTGCAAAGCCTTTGGGTGGCCCCATCTCACCTGTCTGGTACCTTTGCACTTTTGAAGGGCAATTCATTGCATCCACGGGGAGGAAGTGCTTTAAAAACAGAGTGTCCTCTGCTTTTCAATAGTTTTGTCTCCAATTATTTTATTATTCCAAATAATTATAAAAATTCACTCCAAATCATAGTGCAAAGTATGTTTGCCACCAAAATGTTCAGTTACTCCAGTGACTGGAAGGATTTAAACAACCCCCCACCCACGACCCCTGCCACTGTCCAGAGTGCCCTTTCATTCCTTTCTCTTCAGAAAATTCTCATCAGTAAGTTAATTGCTGGTCAAGGGTATTTCTCCAGTTACAAAAACTCATGTCTTAATATTTAGCATCTAAGAGAAGGTTAATTTGGAAGTTAGTTATGGTTGGTAGGATACCAATGATTGTTTCCTGTTCATTATTTTTATAAAACGGCTCATTTGCTTCGTTAAGGATTACTCGTTTGGTTGAATAAAGAAAAACATGTACTTTAAGTATCCTACTTTCTAAATCATCCAGCACACGTTTACATAGAATTGTTCAGTTTTTTTAAAAACGCATTTTGACTTATACAAGGATGTTCATAGCAGCATTATTAATCATACCCAAAAAGTGGAAACAACCCAAATATTCATTAATTGGTGAATGATAAATAAAAGGTGGTGCGTCCATACCATAGAATATTGTTTAACAATAAAAGAAACATGAAGTACTGATATATGCCACACATGGATGAACCTTGAAAACGTTATACATTGAGTGAAAGAAGCCAGTTACAAAAGGCCATAGATTTATGGTTCCAGTTATATGAAATGTCCAGAGGGGTAAATCACTTTGTTTGAATCTCAGCTGTTGCCATCTTGAAAGCTTTGCATTTCGTTTTGTACTGGGCCCCCCAAGGTATGTAGTTGATCCTACTAATATGTTATTTTAGGTTTATTAGGTCTTTAATTACTCTGGAATCTATGTGTGTGTCACTTGTGTGAAGAAGAGACTTTATTATTTTTTATTTTGTGCTTTTTGCAAATTATTTCAGCACTGTTTGTTGAGTAGTTAGTCCTCTTCCCATGATTTGGAATGCCACTTTGATTATATTTTGAATTCCCTTGTATTCAATGGATTGCCTCTGGAGTCTGTGTTCTGTTCTGTGAATCTGGTCATCTATTGTGCTGTTTTAATTACTGTGTTTTCACAATGTTTTTTTTGATATCTGGTAGTGCAAGAGTAGTGTTCTTTCTTTTTAAGATTGCCTCAACTTTCTTGTATGTTTATTCATTTGCTTCAATGTTCTGTATCAGCATGTCAGATTCCTTGCAAATTCTATTTAGTATTTTATTAAGGATTTCATAGAATTTATAAATAATTTGGGGTAAAAAAATGAAGTCTTTATAATATTGAGCCCTCCCACCCAGGGACAAGCTATGTCTCTGCTTTAATTACTTTATGTCCTTCAGTAAAGTTTTTTTTTTTTTAACATCTTTATTGGAGTATAATTGCTTTACAATGGTGTGTTAGTTTCCGCTTTACAACAAAATGAATCAGTTGTATATATACATATGTTCCCATATCTCTTCCCTCTTGCGTCTCCCTCCCTCCCACCCTCCCTATCCCACCCCTCCAGGTGGTCACAAAGCACCAAGCTGATCTCCCTGTGCTATGCGGCTGCTTCCCACTAGCCATCTACCTTACATTTGGTAGTGTATATATGTCCATGCCTCTCTCTCGCTTTGTCACAGCTTACCCTTCCCCCTCCCCATATCCTCAAGTCCATTCTCCAGTAGGTCTGTGTCTTTATTCCTGTTTTACCCCTAGATTCTTCATGACATTTTTTTTTCTTAAATCCCATATATATGTGTTAGCATATGGTATTTGTCTCTCTCTTTCTGACTTACTTCACTCTGTAGGACAGACTCTAGGTCTATCCACCTCATTACAAATAGCTCAATTTCGTTTCTTTTTATGGCCGAGTAATATTCCATTGTATGTATGTGCCACCTCTTCTTTATCCATTCATCCGATGATGGACACTTAGGTTGTTTCCATCTCCGGGCTATTGTAAATAGAGCTGCAATGAACATTTTGGTACATGACTCTTTTTGAATTATGGCTTTCTCAGGGTATATGCCCAGTAGTGGGATTGCTGGGTCATATGGTAGTTCTATTTTTAGTTTTTTAAGGAACCTCCATACTGTTCTCCATAGTGGCTGTATCAGTTTACATTCCCACCAACAGTGCAGGAGGGTTCCCTGTTTTCCACACCCTCTCCAGCATTTATTGTTTGTAGATTTTTTGATGATGGCCATTCTGATTGGTGTGAGGTGATACCTCATTGTGGTTTTGATTTGCATTTCTCTAATGATTAGTGATGTTGAGCATCCTTTTATGTGTTTGTTGGCAATCTGTATATCTTCTTTGGAGAAATGTCTGTTTAGATCTTCTGCCCAGTTTTGGATTGGGTTGTTCGTTTATTTGATGTTGAGCTGCATGCGCCACTTGTAAATTTTTGAGATTAATCCTTTGTTAGTTGCTTCATTTGCAAATATTTTCTCCCATTCTGAGGGTTGTCTTTTGGTCTTGTTTATGGTTTCCTTTGCTGTGCAAAAGCTCTTAAATTTCATTAGGTCTCATTTGTTTATTTTTGTTTTTATTTCCATTTCTCTAGGATGTGGGTCAAAAAGGATCTTGCTGTGATTTATGTCATGGAGTGTTCTGCCTATATTTTCCTCTAAGAGTTTGATAGTTTCTGGCCTTACATTTAGGTCTTTAATCCATTTTGAGCTTATTTTTGTGTATGGTGTTAGGGAGTGATCTAACCTCATACTTTTACATGTACCTGTCCAGTTTTCCCAGCACCACTTATTGAAGAGGCTGTCCTTTCTCCACTGTACATTCCTGCCTCCTTTATCAAAGATAATGTGACCATATGTGCATGGGTTTATCTCTGGGCTTTCTATCCTGTTGTATTGATCTGTCTTTCTGCTTTTGTGCCAGTACCATGCTGTCTTGATTACTGTAGCTTTGTAGTATAGTCTGAAGTCAGGGAGCCTGATTCCTCCAGCTCCTTTTTTCGTTCTCAAGATTGCTTTGGCTATTCGGGGTCTTTTGTGTTTCCATACAAATTGTGAAATTTTTTGTTCTAGTTCTGTAAAAAATGCCAGTGGTAGTTTGATAGGGATTGCATTGAATCTGTAGATCGCTTTGGGTAGTAGAGTCATTTTCACAATGTTGATTCTTCCAATCCAAGAACATGGTATATCTCTCCATCTATTTGTATCATCTTTAATTTCTTTCATCAGTGTCTTATAGTTTTCTGCATACAGATATTTTGTCTCCTTAGGTAGGTTTATTCCTAGATATTTTATTCTTTTTGTTGCAATGGTAAATGGGAGTGTTTTCTTGATTTCACTTTCAGATTTTTCATCATTAGTGTATAGGAATGCCAGAGATTTCTGTGCATTAATTTTGTATCCTGCTACTTCACCAAATTCATTGATTAGCTCTAGTAGTTTTCTGGTAGCATCTTTAGGATTCTCTAAGTATAGTATCACGTCATCTGCAAACAGTGACAGCTTTACTTCTTCTTTTCCGATTTGGATTCCTTTTATTTCCTTTTCTTCTCTGATTGCTGTGGCTAAAACTTCCAAAACTATGTTGAATAAGAGTGGTGAGAGTGGGCAACCTTGTCTTGTTCCTGATCTTAGTGGAAATGCTTTCAGTTTTTCACCATTGAGGACAATGTTGGCTGTGGGTTAGTCATATATGGCCTTTATTATGTTGAGGAAAGTTCCCTCTGTGCCTACTCTCTGCAGGGTTTTTATCATAAATGGGTTGAGTTTTGTCAAAAGCTTTTTCTGCATCTATTGAGATGATCATAATATTTTTCTCCTTCAATTTGTTAATATGGTGTATCACGTTGATTGATTTGTGTATATTGAAGAGTCCTTGCATTCCTGGAATCAACCCCACTTTTTCATGGTGTATGTTCCGTTTAATGTGCTGTTGGATTCTGTTTGCTAGTATTTTGTTGAGGAATTTTGCATCTATGTTCATCAGTGATATTGGCCTGTAGTTTTCTTTCTTTGTGACATCCTTGTCTGGTTTTGGTATAAGGGTGATGGTGACCTTGTAGAATGAGTTTGGGAGTGTTCCTCCCTCTGCTGTATTTTGGAAGAGTTTGCTAAGGATAGGTGTTAGCTCTTCTCTAAGTGTTTGATATAATTCGCCTGTGAAGCCATCTGGTCCTGGGCTTTTGTTTGTTGGAAGATTTTTAATCACAGTTTCAATTTCAGTGCTTGTTATTGGTCTGTTCATATTTTCTATTTCTGCCTGATTCAGTCTTGGCAGGTTGTGCCTTTCTAAGAATTTGTCCATTTCTTCCAGGTTTTCCATTTTATTGGCATAGAGTTGCATGTAGTAATCTCTCATGATCTTTTGTATTTCTGCAGTGTCAGTTGTTACTTCTCCTTTTTCATTTCTAATTCTATCTTCGCTCTTCATGTAGACAATTAAAAAATCTGCAAATAATGACTGTTCTGTGTCTTGTTTACTAGTGTGTATATCTTACATTATTCTTTTTCTTGAGATACTGCTTTGGCTGTACAGTCTTATTCTTCAATTGGGATGCTTCCAGCATTTCATCATTAAATAAAAAGTTTCCCATTGGTTTTTCATAGATTCCTTTTTTTAGGTAAAGGAAAATTTCTATTTCTGGTTTGTTAAGAGTCTTAACCATGAATGTGTGTTGCATTTTATCAAATCTTTTCTCTGCAGTAATTAACACAATCATATGATTTTTCTCTTTTATTTTATTAATACAGTAATTATCTTCATATTATTTTCTCTTATGAAACCACCATTGTATTTCTGGAATAAATTTTGCCTGTTCTTGATAAATTGATCAGCCACTATTTTATTTAGGCCTTTTGACTCTTTGTTCATAAGTGTGCAAGATCTGTGGGGTTTTTTTTTTTTTGATTTGTTATTGTCTGGCTTGAATATCAGGGTCATGCTAACCCATGCAATACTCAGGGCAGCCCCTCCTTCTCCCCCCAGTTAATGGTCCTGTCCAAAATGTCAGGAGTCCTGAATTCAAGAAGGCTTGTGCTCAACTCATAAAATAAGCTGAGTGGCTTTCTATTTTTTTCCTAAGTTCCTGAATAGTTTATAGAACATAACATTTACCTATTCTTTGAAAATTTGGTATAATTCACCTAAAATGACCTGAGCCTGGTGCCTTTTAAAAGTCTAGGTCTTTGACTACATTTTCAGTTTTTTCTAGAATGTGGATCTCAGTGGTTTTCTTCTTCTTGAGCTAATTACAATAATTATATTTTCCTGGCAAACTGGCTATTTTGTTTATTTCTAATTTATTCATATAAAATTGATTACATTTTTCTGAATTTTAAAAATAATAGTTCTGTTCTTTGTCTTTTTAAAATTCATTTTGCCACAGATTTGTTTCATTTGTCCTTGAAAATTAGCAGATTTTGGTTTTATTGATCAACTCTACAATTTTTGTTTATTTTCTTTGAATTTTGATTTCTCATTCATCTCTCTCTTCTTATATCTTTATTAACTGCTCTTTACTATATGTTTTGTTTCTCTTTTTTCTAGTTTTTTTGAATTGAAAACTTAGGCCACTTAATTTTTTTTTTAATTGAAATATAGTTGATTTACAATGTTGTGTTAGTTTCTGGTATACAGCAAAGTGATTCATATATATGTGATATATATATGTGTGTGTATATATATATATATATATCTCCTTTTTTCAGATTCTTTTTTATTATCGTTTATTACACAATATTGAATATAGTTTCCTGTGCTATACAGTAATCCTTGTTGTTTATCTGTTTTATATATCTGTTGTGTATATGTTAATTCCAAACTCCTAATTTATCCCTCCCACCTTTCCCCTTCGGTAACCGTAAATTTGTTTTCTATGTCTGTGGGTATGCTTCTGTTTTGTACATAAGTTCATTTGTATTTTTTTTTTTAGATTCCACATATAAGTGGATATCATATGATATTTGTCTTTCTCTGTCTGGCTTACTTCACTTAGTATGATAATCTCTAGGTCCATCCATGTTGCTGCAAATGGCATTATTTCATACTTTTTATGGCTGAGTAATATTCCATTGTGTGTGTGTGTGTGTGTGTGTGTGTGTGTGTGTGTGTGTATCTCACATCTTCTTTATCCATTCATCTGTTGATGGACATTTAGGTTGTTTCCATGTCTTGGCTATTGTAAATAGTGCTGCTATAAACATAGGGGTGTATGTATCTTTTCAAATTAGAGTTTTCTCTGGACATATGCCCAGGAGTGGGATTGTAGGATCATGTGGCAACTGTATTTTTAGTTTTTTGAGGAACCTTGCTACTGTTCTCCATAGTAGCTGTACCAATTTGCATTCCCACCAGCAGTGTAGGAGGGTTCCTTTTTCTCCACACCCTCTCTAGCATTTATTGTTTGTAGACTTTTTGGTGCTGACCATTCTGACTGGTGTGGGGTGGTACCTCACTTTAGTTTTGATTTGCATTTCTTTGATAATTAGCGATGTTGAGCATCTTTTCGTGTGCCTATTTTGGCCACTTATTTTTTATTGTTCTTATTTTCTAAACAGGCAGTTAAGGCTGTAAGCTTTCCTAAGTGTTATTTTTCCAGCAGCTTAATGGTTTTATGGTTCATTTTTGAACAGCTACTGATTTCCGTTTTGATTTTTTTCTCTAACCTAAAAGTTTTCTGGAAATGTGTTTTAGAATTTCTACATGTATAGGATTCTTTTGGTTATGTAAATCTGTCAGATTATTTGGCTTGGATGTTTTCTGGGTTGAGAATGTTTCTGAGTGCTCATTTGTGGCCTAATTCAAGATCACTTCTGTGAATATAATAAAGACTAATGCTTGTAGAAGTTTATTCAGATGCTCTTATCCCTAGTTTTCTGTCCTTGATTTGATGATTTCTGAGAATAGTATAAAAGTCTTTCCATGATTACTGCTTTGTCAGTCAAATATACTGGTATTCAAAGTCATGAAAAGTTTTGCAAAAAATTAAAAAAAAACCATTTATAACTATAAAGTTCAGCCCAGCCGTGGTGCCTGTCTTATCCTAAGGAAGTGAAGAGTCACCTCCATAGATGGGGCTATATCTAACAGATGATAACAACCTAAGGACTTGATGTCGCAAAGATATGGTTCATTGTTTTAAAACAAAGAACCTGTTCTAGCCACTCTTAGGAATATCTGTAACCTCACAGAATACTCAGAGGTGTACTCAAGTAAAATTTTCTGCATAATTTATAATAATGAAAAATCAGAAGTAAAAATCCAATAGTAACTGCTAAATAAATGAAGACATATTATGTGGGCTTTAAAAATCATGTTCTTGGGCTTCCCTGGTGGTGCAGTGGTGAAGAATCCGCCTGCCAATGTGGGGGACATGGGTTTGGTCCCTGGTCTGGGAAGATACCACATTGCCGCAGAGCAACTAAGCCCGTGTGCCACAACTACTGAGCCTGCGCTCTAGAGCCTGCGAACCACAACTACGGAGCCCATGAGCCACAACTACTGAAGCCTGCACGCCTAGAGCCCATGCTCCACAACAAGAGAAGCCACCGCAATGAGAAGCCTGCGCACTGCAACGAAGAGTAGCCCCCGCACGCCTCAACTAGAGAAAGCCTGCGTGCAGCAACAAAGAACCAACACAGCCAGAAATAAATATAAATAAAATAAACAAATTTAGAAAAAAAATCATGTTCTTCAAAAGACTAAGATTATGAGATTATGGGGGAGATTATTACTGTTAATTTAATAAATCAGCATATAAAATAGTATATGTTATTATTGCTTTTTGAGAAAAACAATATATGTGCATTAGATACATGTATAGAATAAAAACAGTATTTCTTGAATGATGATACAATTTCATTTTATTCTCTATATTTGACTATTTTTTCAAATTTTTTACAATGATGATTTATCTAATAATAAAATGTATGCCTTTGGAAGCATCTCTCACCACATTATTTCTTTCGTCTAGAATGTATATAACCCAAAATCAGATGAGTGCTAAAATTTTATATTGAAATATCTAATTGTAAAGGCAGAAGTACATTAAATGATTATGGCAGATTTAATCTAAAATATACTCGATGAAGTTTAAAATAGTATCAAGTGGACAAAGTAGAAAGACGGATACATTTTGTGTTGGAGAGAACAAGGGGGGATTAGGTATTCTAATCTGCTGCTGGTAGCAGTGGTAGGCAACTTGTGATGGGCAATTTAGCAATGCGTGTTAACATTCTGAATATTTATATTCTTTGATTCAGAAAGTTCTCTGCTATGAATTAATTCTGCAGCAATTTTTTAAAAAAGTACTGAAGGACTTCACTGAGTACTGTTTATAATAGTAAAAAAATTGGAAGAAGAAAATCCTTATATCCATCAGTATGGAAGTAGCCAAATAAATTGTGTTATATCCAAACAAGGGAATTATTATACAAGCCTTAAAAAGAAAGGGGCGATTTATGGATAATGGCACGAAAAATGTCAGACACTTTTTTTTTTTTTTTGCGGTACGCAGGCCTCTCACTGCTGCGGCCTCTCCCGTTGGGGAGCACAGGCTCCGGACGCGCAGGCTCAGCGGCCATGGCTCACGGGGCCAGCCGCTCCGCGGCACGTGGGATCCTCCCAGACCGGGGCACGAACCCGCGTCCCCTGCATCGGCAGGCGGACTCTCAACCACTGTGCCACCAGGGAAGCCCAAAGACACATTTTTAAGTGAATGAAACAAGTTGCAAATACTATGTATAGTATGATCCCATTTTCTGTAAAGAATGGGATGTGTGTGTACACATTTACACACATTTACATACATTAAAATTTTTTTGGAGAAGTACATATGAAATAGTTAACCTACCAGTGAACAAAGATCAGACCTGGGTGATGTCACTTCATGTATTATAATTTTGGATTTTTACAATAAGCAGGAATTCCTTTAAGCAAATTTTGATAAAAATACATTTTAAAAGGTAAAAGATGCTATCACTGTAATCAGATACTACTTTTTAAAAAATAAATTTATTTATTTTTGGCTGTGTTGGGTCTTCGTTGCTGCGAGCGGGCTTTCTCTAGTTGTGGAGAGCAGGGGCTACTCTTCGTTGCGGTGCGCGGGCTTCTCATTGCAGTGGCTTCTCTTGTTGCAGAGCACGGTCTCTAGGCATGCGGGCTTCAGTAGTTACAGCATGCAGGCTCAGTAGTTGTGGCTCACGGGCTCTAGAGCACAGGCTCAGTAGTTGTGGCACACGGGCTTAGTTGCTCCGCGGCATGCGGGATCTTCCCGGACCAGGGCCTGAACCCGGGTGTCCTGCATTAGCAGGCGGATTCTCAACCCCTCTGCCACCAGGGAAACCCTCAGATACTGTTTTTGCACTGATATTTCCTTTCTGTGTTTGGTGGTATGCCCAGCAGTATAATAAGCATGTGAAATAGAATGACTGCCCTGGAGGAGCTTGCCCACAGATTCTCTTTTTCACAGGTATCCAGCGTTCATATAATTATTTTTAATGGGTAGTAATATGATATTTAATTTGCTAGAAGTCCAATAATTACAATTTAGTAATTTCTTTTTTTAATTTTAAAAACTGAGGTATAATTGGCATATGACGTGTTAGTTTCGGTGTACAACATAATGATTCGGTATTCATATACATTGCAAAATGATCATCGTAAGTCTAGTTCACATTTGCCACCATATGTAACAGTTTAGTCATTTCTTACTTCGGTGAACTAGTGCTAATTTCATGGGTGTTTATCTTCTGTGGGTCAGACAATTCCAAGGTGAATATTTAACTTGTCTGAGAAAGGAATTGTATGGGTAAAATTATTATTAGCGCAGACTTTAAAAAACTCCATAGGAGTTCCTGCTAAACATAATAAAACTTATACTGTTTGCACCATTGTCTTTTTCATAGTAGACTTAGAAATAAGTCTTAGAAGAACTTGTTATTTATAATGGGTCACAAGTATCATGTAAAGTTAAAAAGATCAGTGCAAATGTTTAAATTTTTAGCTGATGTTTCATTCATTTAATGTATCTGATGAACTTTAAAATACCTTTTGGGGACTTCCCTGGTGGTCCAGTGGCTAAGACTCCATGCTCCCAATGCAGGGGACCCAGGCTCCATCCCTGGTCGGGGAACTACATCCCACATGGCAAAACTAAGAGTTCCCATGCTGCAACGGAAGATCCTGCAGATGGCATGCCGGCGCAGCCAAATAAATAAATAAATAAATATTTTTTTAAAAAGTACCTTTTAGGGCTTCCCTGGTGGCGCAGTGGTTGAGTCCACCTGCCGATGCAGGGGACATGGGTTCGTGCCCCGTTCCGGGAAGATCCCACGTGCCGCGGAGCGGCTGGGTCTGTGAGCCGTGGCCGCTGAGCCTGCGCATCCGGAGCCTGTGCTCCGCAACAGGAAAGGCCACAGCAGTGAGAGGCCCGTGTACCGCAAAAAAAAAAAAAAAAAAAATCTATATCTATATCTATATCTATATCTATATATATCCTTCCAGCTTCCCATTCACACGCAGGGAAAGGCTGCCCTGCTCCAGTGCTGCGCCTGAGCCTGAGGGCATCACCCTCACCCACTGCAGCTCTTGCTGCCACGCTCTCCCCACTGTCTCCAGGATCTTCCTTCCATCCCTCTGGATCCAGCCCCACACCTCGCCACCTCTGTCATAATATTTGCACCTCTTTTTTTGTTTTTTGTGGGGTTTTTTTGCGGTATGCGGGCCTCTCACTGTTGTGGCCTCTCCCGTTGCGGAGCACAGGCTCCGGACGCACAGGCTCAGCGGCCATGGCTCACGGGCCCAGACGCTCCGCGGCATGTGGGATCTTCCCGGACCGGGACACGAAGCCGTGTCCCCTGCGTCGGCAGGCGGACTCTCAACCACTGCGCCACCTGGAAAGCCCTATTTGCGCTTTTTGATGCCTCTTCTCTTTTTGCTCCTTTTTACTACAAAACACACTGAATGGGAGGCTGGTGCCCACTGTCTCCTGGCCTCTCCCAGCTGATTTTTGTTTCCACACCCTACCAAGCACTTCTTTCTTCTGTGCTGCCCTCGATCTTTATGTTGCAAAATCCAAAGGTCTCCTGTTCATTATTTCTCGTTTTGGCCTTTCCACAACGCTGATGCTGCTTACTGTGCCCTTCGAGACAATTTTTTACCTCTGGTCATTCTCACATTATCCATCATAATTCTTCTCCTGCCTTGATAGCCAGTTCTTCCCGGCTGGCTTTGCTGTTGCTTTCCCTTCTTTGTCTGGCTGTGGGCATTCATCACGGCTCTGCCCTCCGGTCTGCACTCTCCCCTGTGGATGTTCCCCCCTTGGAGAGCTCTCACAGCAGCAGGTATTGCTTCTACACTGAAGTCTTTCTTAGTACAGTCCCATCCCTGATAGGTTCCCACTTGCCTGGCTACCAATACCATAGCCACCTGTGTTCAGAACTTTTCATTTAGATGTTCCACTATAATGTCCTTTCCAACTTGAGGACCTGTGATTCTTTGGGTGAAAAGAATCATCTTCTCCATAAAACTAGTTTGTTCATGAAAATTCTTTGTTTCAACAAAGCACTATCATTATTCTGCTCTCTGTAAATGGTACCACCTTTACTAGCGATTCAGCTGAAAAGTCTAGCAGTCTCTCAAATCAGCCCACCCCGTTATCCTTTATGGGGTCGTGAGCTGATTGATGGCAGTTCCCCCGCACAGAGCCAGTACCCTGGTCTGTCTCACCTTGCCCAGCCTCCCAACAGTAATTCCTCTTCAGGGTCATCACCATCCGATGACACTTCCTAGACACCCCTGTAGTCAAGCTGCTCGTCATCAAGCGGTCCCTTCTTCATGGGATGCTAGTTTTAGCTCCTGGCCCTGACTCTCAGGACCCTTGGGAGTTTGCCCCTCTCCCGGTCTCCCACTTGATGTTGGATGGGCCACGTTCTCTCATTCAGGCCTCAGCCTCACTCTCATCCTGTTAGGACTGTCTGCGTCGTGCCATCCCAGGCCCTGCCTAGCTGTCGGGGACCGCCAGCATCTCTGTGAATCTAGGTCCAAAGTCAGTACCCCGCAGTTGAATCAAATATTGTTCATTTTCCCTCTAGGTGGATAAATAAGCAACCCCCTGGGCATAAACCTCACCTTCCCTTTTTCTGAAGCCTTTCCATTTTCTGCCATTTCTGAAAACACATTTGAGTCATAGTTTCCCAACTGTACTATATATAAGCTTCTTGAGGGTAGGAATAGACCTCATCCCCTCCTCTGTCCTCTCTGGTGACCGCTTTTATACAGAGGGAAATTTCAGTAACTACTTACTTATTGATTAATTGTTGGGCGTCACAGTTTGAATACTTAAGATTTCAAATAATCCAATCATCTGTATTCAGTGAAATACCAAAAGTTTCTGTTAGTAACATATGCCAGGGCCTAACATTCTCGGAATTTAAAAAAATGTTTTCTAGATGAAATGCTTGCTATCAGAGTGTCTGCCCGCTTGTTTCAGTGGAGAGCCTGCCCTTTTTCTTAGGGTGACCTTCTAACACTTACAACAGAAAACCATCTCGGGCTGGAAGGTGCTGGAGTCGGAGAAGGCTGATGCCAGAAGGGGCCTTAGAGAGCATCTTGGCAGGACTTTCTCTTTTCACAATCGAAGCCAACAGAAACTTAGGGACAGCTGATACCACCAGCAAATGTCGAGGCTGGGACTAGAGGCTGGTGTTCTTAGATCCAGAGACCTCTCCACTGCACATTTCTGTATGTTCCAATCACTCCTTTAGTCACTCAGCACATCCTTAGTGAGGGCCTACTGTGTGTCAGTCCCTGCTAAGCTATGAAATGTGACTAAGAATAAGACGCAGTCCCTGCCCTCAGAGAGCACAGTCTACCCGAGGAGACAGATGACTCAATGTCAAGTGGAAATGCGGTGGAACGCGAGGTGGAAGAAACATTTTTTGGTCTGTGTTGTTTTAATATGGTCAGGATTTGAGGAAGCTTAATGCTGAGGGAAAGTGCCAATGGCAGGGGAAAGCCTGAATGTTTGGTGGCAGGGTAACTGGTACAGTGGTGTCCCTTTGAAGGTGTGTGAAGGGAACAGGGTCCAGAGCACAGGTGGGGGCAAAGCCTCAGAGCAGAGAGGGTGGCACTTCCAACCAGACTGGAGTCAGAGGAGAATGGGAGCTGGGGATGCGTGCCCATCAGGTGCCCCGGCCTTTGGCTGAGAGGAGGGGAGGGCAGTAGGGAGGAGAAGGAAGAACAGGTGAAGCCCCCTGAGCAAGTGCCAGTCCTGACCTGCTCAGGCATGTCGGGGGCAGTCATCTAAAGCCCAGGAAGGGAAGAGGTGGGGAAGGGCAAAGGCCTGAGGCAGCCCTCACGGCTGCCCCGCAGAGGCCCACCACTAGGTGGGTACGGGGTTTGCTAGGCAGGAGTCGAGCCCTCTGATGCTGCCGTGTCCAGGTGCCCAGGGTCCGCTCCTGCTGGGAGGAAACTCAGATGATGGGCGTGGTGAACGGTGGTTCTGTAGGGATGATCCGACATCTGTGTGGGTCCTGGGCGGTCCCGGGACGATGCTGGAGACAGACAAGAGTGGTGCCCACAAAGGAGACATTTTCCTTTTGTGGCAGTTGATGTAGAAGGCGTAGAAAGTCAGCTGAAGGAATGGAAGGGAAAGGATGTTAGAGGAGAGACTATAGGACTTCCCTGGTGGTGCAGTGGTTGAGAATCCGCCTGCCAATGCAAGGGACACGGGTTCAAGCCCTGGTCCAGGAAGATCCCACATGCTGCGGAGCAACTAAGCCCGCCCCACTCGCCGCAACGAGAGAAAGCCCACATGCAGCAGCAAAGACCCACCACAGCCCAAAATAAATAACACACAAAAAAGATTTATTTTGAACGGTATGGTCAGTTAATTTAGACTTGAAGTGCAGCGATAGGCCAGCAGAGACATACTTGTGAGGAGGGCGGGTCAGGGCGCGGCATCTCCATCCCTGAGTGAGGGCGGACCCCAGCTGCTCACTGGGGACCCAGTGTTAGGTCCTCTGGGTGCTCATCGCAATCACAAGCAGCTCCACCTAGGATCTTTCTTCCCCGGACCTTTCACGTTTGACTCTTATGCTATTACAGTTCTTCTGTATGAATAATTCAGAGTCAATTGACTTTAATAACCTAGCTATAAGTAACTAGTGAAGAGAATTAAAGGCATGGATCTCCTCAGTGATATTTTCATAACCCTCACCCTGCCCTGTGGCGGTGCCCACTGCTGATCAAACTCGATATTGTGAAGTTTTATGCAAAGAAATGCAATGGTGAAGAGAGCAAAAGCAATTAAAACTGCTTGGAAAAATAAAACCAAGAACAGCTGACATGGAAGGGAATTACTGGGGACCTTTCTAAGCTGAAGAAATAGTGAATAAGAGATTTGAAAAGCAATGCCTCGAAGTATTAAAATCTCCCTCTTCTTGATTCCTAAAGATAATTGGATCTAGTAGTAAAAAGTAAAGAATATATGTGTGTACGATCACACACGTACACATTTGTATGTACACACATATTTAAGTATTTGAGGCAATATATCTTACCGAACTTTGAAAAAAAGGAACAGGCCATCCTAATCATGAAGATGAAAAAAACAGCTTATCTCGAGAGAAGAGTAAGTTGTGTTTTATTAGTTCATGAATAGATAATAAAATCAGAGAATAAAATGGCAGGTTCAAAGCCTGTGCCAGCAACCTCTGTGTACCTGGATACAGCCTGTCTGACTCTATGTTAAAGGTACTTTTTTACTAATCATTTACTTGACCTTTTGACTGAATTCTTTAAAAGTGGAGAGCAGTCTTATTGAACTCTGTCTCCAGCAGGTACTCAAAAAAGTAATCAGACGAACCTGGGCACTGGGGCTCCAAAGCCCACATAATATACAGGGCAGGGGACATGTTACTCATTTTTATATTCCTGATGCCTAGCACTGTGCGGAAACATTGTAGTCAGTCAATGAAAGTGTTTGACGGAAAGAACAAAAAAGTTACAATATTTAAGTTTACCCATATGTAGTGAATGAATTTTTTAACTACATAAATTGCCAGAAATCTATGTATCTCTTAAGTATTTTTAAATTATGTTTAAGATAGTGAAAAGAAACAATGAATTTAAAGAGCATTGTTTCTACAAATACTGAGAGCCCTGCAGTGGGATCAAGAAGAGGACATGGCCGCTGAGCCTGTGCGTCCGGAGCCTGTGCTCCGCAACGGGAGAGGCCACAACAGTGAGAGGCCCGTGTACCGCAAAAAAAAAGAAGAGTCATGTGGGAGTGAGAAGAGGCTCCACCCAGCTGCTGTTTCTGCTGCTGTCACTGCTGTCTGTGACCTGGGCCCGAATGAGTTTCATATACTCATCACTCAGTACATTTTTACTCAGGGTCTGCTAAGTTTCTGCCCCTGTGCTGGACACTTGGGCACAATGTCTAGCACTTAGCTTACTCTCAAGGAGCTTAGAGTCTAGTGGAAGAGACAGACATTCATCATGTAATGAGACAATAAATATAAAATTGTGATGATGACAGGTGTTGGACAGGCAAGGTCCATGGCACTGAGAGAACATATAATAAGAGAATGGGACTTAATTCTGGAGATCCAAGAAGTGACCACTGTTTTGAAATCTGAAGACTGTAGGAGTTAAACTAAGCAGAGAGGGGAGGAGAGGGGAAGAGCTTTCTAGGCCAATGGAACAGCGAAGGCAAAGCCCAGCAGATGATGGAGGTTGAGGGTATCAGAGAGGGTGGTAGGGAGGGTGAGACTGGACACCTGCAGAGCCTGTGGGCCTCTTTAAGGAGCCTTATCTCTATCCAGAGAGGGAAGGGAAGTGTCAAAGAGTTTTGAGTAGGCGGTGTCAAGACCACATCCCACGGCTGCAGTGGACAGTGGGCTAGAGGGCAGGACTGGGTGACAGTGGCAGGCTGGGAGGCCGTCATGTCCAGAGACATAGTAATGGTGTGGAGAGGAAGGAAGCAGATGGGTCGGAGCGGGATTTAGGAGGCGACATGGACAGGAAGAACAGGAGGAAGTGTGGATGGCTCCGAGATGCTCCTGAGCTTCTGACCTGAGGAGGTGAAACCCTCGCTGAGGAGGGAGCATCGCTGGAGGACCAGCTGGGTCCAGTTTGCCACATGCTGAGCTTGAGGTGCCTGTGAGGCCACCAAGAAGAAATGTCTGGGAAGCAGCTGGACCTGCACGTCCAGACTGTCGTCACCCGAAGGCCGTGGTCCCCCCCGCCAGCCCTGAGTTCCCACAGGACTTTGTGCCTCTTGCGGCTGCCATTAAGAGTTCCTGTTTGGGGTCAGCCTTATATTGTTTACTAAGTGAAATCTAAGTCCGAAAGTCCTTGCCCCATAGCACTAAGATTTAATAACCTTTGAAAATGCAGTTGTGTCTCACTTTGCATAATAGATGCGTATTGAATAATGTTAGCAATTGTCCTCATGAGGCTCTGAGCGCGTGGAGAGGGAAAGGGCTGAGGTCTGCAGTGGGGCACTTGGCGTTGCTCCAGAGGCCCCTGCTTCTGTCCGGGTCCAGTTCCAGTGCTGGCCCTTCTCTGATTTCAGTTTCTCACGTGGGGAGATCAGCTCACGCGGAGGTAAGGGCTCTTGCTTCAGGAGGTCTGGCTTGTCTGGGGGACGGCGGGGCGGGGGGGGTGGGCCGTGCGTCATGGAGCATCTCAACCTGGGCTCTGAGAGCGCTCCCTGCCTCCAGAAGGTCTCAAAGGACAAAACAGGCTCTTCTCCCGAGCCTCAGATCACACTGAATGAACACACAGACCTTTCACGGGGCCTGTCGGAGGTGGGCTCATCAGGGGGTCCTGGTGGCTCTCCCTTAGTAATGAGGGGAGATGGAGGCTGGGATTCAGTCCCTCACTCACTCCATCAAGGCGTCGCGCTCAGTGAAGAAGCGCCAGATTTCAGCCCCTCGTGCTCTTAGGTAGTGCATTCGGCTGCTCTGCAGTATCCAGTGTGGAGCTTCCTGGGAGATTTCATTGTAATAGTTTTGGACCCCTGTGAAGATCGAGCTCCCAGGTCACAGAGTCCAGAGGATGTGGCTCTCTGGACCGTTCACACTGGCAGAAGAGTCCTAGAGGCCTGGGTAGGGTGGGGTTTGTCAGAGGGGCTTCTCAGCTGTGCGTTGCTCAGACACAGTCAACGCTCTGGAGTCCATGGAGCTTCTCCCAGGTGCCAGGGGTAGGGGTGGCTGGAGGACGTGCCCGTAACTGAGCGGCTGGAGACTGGTTGGTCAGATGTCTGGGGTGACTGATGGGGAAAAGGAAGCCATTGAACTGAGGTGCTCTCAGCGGATGGGGCAAGTTCTTCCAGGCACCGTGCCCTGCCTGGGGGCAGCTGGCCTCTTCCAAACCCCGCTCGCCAGCGGGAAAGCCACTGCCAGTCCCTCGGAAGGCCTGGCTCTCCTCCCCCCGGGGCTGTGTGGCTCGGGTGGGCTCGAGCAGCCGTACCTGGCAGTGCATTGAGGCCCATCTTAGGATGAGCTCTTTGGAGAGGGCAGATGGAATCTTGCTATCCAGGTGGCTGCCTCGGAGAACCAAGTGGAGAAGGGGCAACATGGACCTCTCCAAAGGCTGTGGGGGAACTGGGGGTGGCTGTGAAAGAGGCCACAGTCAGATCGCAGTTGTGTTAGTCCGGGTTCCCCAGAGAAACAGGACCAATAGGGGGTGTGTGTGTGTGTGTGTGTGTGTGTGTGAGAGAGAGAGAGAGAGAGAGAGAGAGAGAGAATGAGAGGTGGATTTTAAGGAACTGGCTTGAGCGATTGTCGGGCTGGCCTGTCTGAAATCCGTAGATCCAGCCAGCAGCAGGCTGGAGATTCAGGAAGACTTGATGTTGCAGTCTTGGGTCTGAGGTCAGATTTTCCTTGCTGCCATCTGGATGCAGAATTCCTTGTTCTCAGGAAACCTGTCTTTGCTTTTAAGACCTCAGCCGACTGGATGAGGCCCGTCCACATTGTGAGGGCCAATCAGCTCTACTTAAAGTCAACTGACTGTAAATACTAATCACATCTACACTAGTGTTTGACAAAACTTGTTCTACCCAACTTAACACATAAATTAACCATCACCACAATGCTCAGGGAATGCTGTCATCTCTCAAAGGAAGGAAGGTCGTTAGGTAACCGTTTCCCCTTCGACAGAGAGTGGGAAGGTGGAGGAGAGGAAAGTACTGTCCTTATTTGTGGGGTTTATTTATTTCAGCCTTTAGCTCCTTTTTTTTAAAAATTTTTATTAATTAATTAATTTTTTAATTTTTGGCTGTGTTGGGTCTTCGTTTCTGAGCGAGGGCTTTCTCTAGTTGCGGTGAGCGGGGGCCACTCTTCATCGCGGTGCGCGGGCCTCTCACTATCGCGGCCTCTCTTGTTGCGGAGCACAGGCTCCAGACGCGCAGGCTCAGTAGCTGTGGCTCACGGGCCCAGTTGCTCCGCGGCATGTGGGATCTTCCCAGACCAGGGCTCGAACCCGTGTCCACTGCATCCGCAGGCGGACTCTCAACCACTGCGCCACCAGGGAAGCCCTTTAGCTCCTTCTTGAACTCTGTCTTCCATTGGCCCCCACTACGGTGGTATTTGGGGGGCTGACTTATCATAGATCACTTCCTTCTAAAATGGTTACTGTCACTGGTACCAGGCAGAGTCTCAGCCTCTTGGTTCTTGATGGGCCCATCTATAATAGAGGGAAGCACCTTAAGGGCAGCATCCGTGCTTGGGCATCATGGTAGCCCTGTGGTGTCTGGTGTCTTGGTGCCCAGCCTCATACAGGATGGACAACATTTATTCAAAAAGGTTTCACGTCTTCCAAGCTCAAGGCACTGTACTAGGTATTAGAATAGCCATCGAATATGTATTTATTGAGCGAATTATTTCACATCACTTTATGCTATGATTCGTATTTCCTTTTTTCCCTGCTTAGAGGGGAATGACTTCAAACTAGTGTATCATAGAACACCGTCCTGTTAGTCCTTTCTCCTGGGCTGGCACTCGTGTTTCCTGAGATCACCTTTCTACCTAAGCTCTCACTGTTTCTCCCCCAGCCTTCACTCCGGCCATGCAAACTAGGTGCCCTTCACGGGCATCCCGAGACCCTTTCCACCCTTACGGTGTTCCTTTCACCTGAAATGTCCTTTCTTGCCAGTTCCTTCCAGTTGTACCCATTCAGATCCATTATCCAATAGACGTGAGCTCAGGAGCCTCCCTGTATTCAGAGCATCACGGCCCCTTCGTAGGCCTCTCTTCCCATACTTAGCACCTAGGTATTTCTTCCAGCCTCTGTGTTGAAAGCTGTGTCTCATTCCATATGGTACATCGTATCCCTGCCCAGTACCTGGCGCTCTGCAGGCTTGAATGAAGCAGGTCACGGCGGCCCCCAGCAGCCCTTGTGTTTTGTTTGACACATGTGTTAGGAATCTGTTCAGCCAGTGCATGATTATTTTGAGCTGATTATCCAGTTCCTGGATGATTTCAGACATTGCTTTTCTTCTCGTATTTGGAATGTAGTCAGAGGACAGAAGAAGGAATGAAAAGCCTACGTTTTTTATTGCTGCTAAGAGGGTAGTTAACCAGAAACAGCCACACTCATTTGAAGGTTTAAAATGAATGGCTGCAAGACAGCTTGAAAACGATTTCTGACTTCTTTATCCGGGGGCCTCACTTCCATCAACTCGCACAAATTAGTTAATGATGCTTTGCCGCGGCAGCAAGCTGAAGCTTCATTTTTCTTATGACTCACGCTTAGTTGCCACTTGGAAACTCTCAGTCTGGTGAGATGAGAGGAGAGAGAAGGGAGAGGGTCTGATGGGCCATAGAGAAGGGGGGTGGGCAGAGGCCTGCCTTCCTTTCTTTGCAGTTCAGTGCTTTAGGTCCAGCCTAGATATCACCACCAAAGGGAGGAAAACGTCCTCACTGTGGAGAAGACAGCCGCGAGGTTCTCAGGGATGTGACGATGTGAGGACAGCCTTCCAAGCCCATTAGTTTTCTCAGCACAGAGACATTGGTGTGCCCAGATGCCAGACAACATCGTGTCAGTGCAACAAGCCCAGAATCCTAGCAACATTTTTAAATGTTGGAAACTTATTGAAAATGACTCTTTTCACATTAGGAGGTTTTGCTGGCAGAGAAGAAAGCAGATTGTGCCCTTTGCCGAAGCACAGGAAAACTCGTGTATAATTTTCTTTTGGTCAGCCCTTGCTGTTCTGTTAGAACTTTCAGCTGATGCAAGGATGCTTGCCCAGAGAGAATAACTGTCAGGAAAATGTAATTCTCAGGAACGATGAAGTCTCGTTTTTGGAATGTTTACTTTTTCACAGCATCAGCAATTTGTTTTTGTTGTTGCCTTGTTTACTTTTGGCTGGTATGCCTCCGGACCATTATAAGCCCAAATAGGAATTTATAAATTTGACTGATATTTCAGAATCACCTGATTATGTGATTTATAAACACACAAGCCACGTTCATTTTGTGATTAAAAGCCTCGGTTAAGGCTAAGGCGTGAACTCCTGTTTTTCTTAGTTTGTGTGCGTACATTGCCCTCCTCCCAGGGGGTTTCGCACAGATGAACTCTACTTGACATTTGGTTTGGACGACAACTTTGAAAAAGTAAACTTTATCAAACCCATCTGAACTACAGTTGTCATGATTTGTATTTGCTGGAAATACATTTATTTAAATAATATAATATTGATAATATGCAGATCAAGTAGCAAAGATGAAAATAGCATGCTTCCCCCACCCCCAGTTTACTTTCCATTTTAAGTTAAGCAAATTTTGTATCAGTTAGTGTTTTAAAAAATAATATACTTTGAAATTTTATATTGAGTGTTTGGAAAAAGAAAGCCAACCATAATCTTATGATTAAAATTGTGACTCCATCCTCATTTTCACTGTCTATATGAGAAATGAGTAGTTTCAGTATTAGTGGGGCATTATCTGGAATTTAAAAGAGTAAGGGGAAAAAAATTAAAAAAAAATAAAAGAGTAAGGAAGTTTTCTACGAGTTTGGTTATTTGGTTCAAACGTAGGTACAGCTTCTGAAAGATTTATATTTTGTTTGCAGCATGGCCAGAGATCACACCTGAAGGTTAATTTCGTTGTTAACTTTTACATCTTAGAGGTTCTCTTTCCTGAGTAGAAGAGTAATTGCCATCTACTTTATTTCCCAGTGCTTTTCCTACAAGAAATATGTGATGAATCGCATCTTGAATTGAGTTTGTGGAAGTTATTCTTAGCAAGGACTTTTGCTTGCTGAGTTTTGTTGGACAGTACGTATGTGTAACCCTGTGAATTGCCATGTGTGAATTTTCCGTCACAGAAATTTAGTATCGCACTATAGCAGTTTATTCACTTCAGGTGTGTGGTGACATCGTATCTTAAAGCTTCTTTTAGATGTTCTGTTTTCTTCACCCCAAACTATCCTCTTTTATATTTTGCTATAAACGTATGCCACTTCAGATTTGTGAGTAGGCCGGGTACTCATTTCTAAAAATATGTTTTCTCGTTAACAGTTTCAAGGAGGAACATCTGAGGCAGAGAATGCATTTGCTTCATGTTCATTAGAAAGTTCCAGCACCTGGAAGGTGCTCCGGGAATCCCTGTGGATTCAGGGGGCTATACCACATGCTAGATCTCTCCCCAGACTGTAAAATTAAGACCCGGTCTCCATCGGTGCCTTTCTGTCTTCATCCAGCCTCTGACCTCTTTTTCATTTTACCAGTTGATTTAGGCTTTTGCAAGTTTTTAGGAAACATTATTATCCCCCTGAGAATGCTGTGAGTGCTTCCGAGATACGGTGTTCGCAGGGCTCTCTGTTCTCGTTTCCTTTTCCTACTTTGGGGTAGATGTGTCTTTGGTGGATGGGATGATGTTTGTTACCATAAAGGCAGCAGTTGGGATCTACCGTATTTATCAAAACCCAGGAATGTGGCCCAAAGTCAAGACAGAAATGCACACTTCTGGGCAGAGGGTTTTCAGGCATCTTGAAGTGAAGAGCAGGTGTTGGAAGCGGGGCCTGGGGCAGGGTGGTCGGACCTGCCTGGTGTAAGTTAGCGTCTGGTGTCTGTTGGTTGTGTCTTGTTTTTCCCTGTTACCTGTGAGCCCCTTGGCGCAGGGAGAAGTGACTTCCTTTATCCACAGGGTTGATGCCCCCGCTCCATTGACAAACTTTCTCCTCTTTCCTTTCCTCAAAGGAGAGAAGCTACTCCACAGCTGCATATTCTCTTACCAGAAAATCAAAAAGAAAGAAAAGAAGAAAGCCATCGTGGAGGTTTCTAAAAATGAAATCCATTCTTCCTTATTCTATGACAAAAATAAACTTAATCTGTGAATATATTTTTAGTTCGATAGAACTCTATCTTCACCCGTTTCTACATTTCTGTATTCTGTGTAGATACTAATCTGATAACCTATCATTAGTGGGCCTTTGGGTTGTTTTTCCGTAGCAGCGGCACTTTTTTTATGTCATTAAATGTTTTGTATTAATTTAAAGATGATCTAAAGCATATATTAAAGAACATTTTGAAAAACCATCCCTCCAGGTCTCAGCCCTCCCACACAGCTATTTTCACTCTTGCATATTGCCTTCCAGGTGTGCACGTATCTATGTACCAACAGAGATGTTGTTAAAGGATGCTTTCTGTTTTGTTCAGGGTTTGACTTGTCATGATCCAGTCTCTAATCTACCTACTGTCATTAGGATTTACAAAGGCCCAACCACATTAAAAAGAACGTCTATGATTTGCAGCCATGGTTCAAAGCAGAGCTAAGTGACTCCTGTGAGAATAAAATGGTCCATGTGGGATAAGAGCTTCAGCATCTGTAGACTATGCTGTAACCAAATGAGTTGACCAGAATTGTCCACTACTGGCCGCTCCTTTTATAATGCTAGTAAGGACTAAACTGCAGTGATTTTAATAAGGACAGAGAAATTCTCATTGTACAGACTTTTTCTACTTTATCCAGAAAAGTATTTGAAAACATTTATAAGATATCATTTGAGCAAATTCTTATTCCTTAATTATCACGAAATATGTCTAAGGCTTCTGCTGCATTTTGGAGTCACAAATTCAAATGCAATGATTTTGTACTTCATTGTAGGTCGGCAGCACTCTCCATTTTTTTCTGTATGCTATGAAGACACTTAGTCAAAATGTGAAAGCTATTTATTTCCAGCGATTTAGGTAAATTGTTATTTACAACCAGGACAGGAAATGGGATAATTCTATGGTTTCTGCCAAAAGCCATTTTATTATTTCTCTTCATACCTAAATGTGTGGAGGGTTATTTCTTTTCTAATATGTAAAGCTTAAATGATAAGGCCCTATTGACAGGTGTTGAGACTTGTTTTTAAAAGAAATGAGGAATTGTATAAGCAGCTGATTTTTTTTAAGATTACAGTTTTTTTAAAGAAGAAATAAAGGTCTAATAATTCTAAGGATAAAAATAACTTACCACTAGCTGTTTTCACTGGCTCTTCCTTTCTATTTCACCTATTGATTTTGCTTAGTAGACATGTAATTGGTTGTAAAGTACTGAAATTTTGGGAAAATAAGGTTTTATTAGATAATAAATCATTTCCCTGGTTATTTGATTGTAAGCCTTTCTTTCTGGACAGGAGTGTTAGAGATTGCTGTTTCTATGTGGATCTTTTCAGGGTTTACCTCTTTGGATAATCTACTTGGCCTCTGATCTCCACAAATTAGAACATAATGACAATTCATAATTGACATGGAAAGCCAGAAAGGAGAGGGTGTCACCAATAAGGGGAAAAAAAAGAGTTATGATTTAAGAATCAGGCCATCCCTAGCAATTTCAGGGATAAATAGGTTACTTAAAAGAGGCTAAGATGGATTGCTTTCGTGAAGCAGAAGTGCAACTGGGTTCATTCCTAATTTTTAGATGTCGGATTGTCTCTTTTGCAAAGATAACTTTTCATGGAATTTCTTTAGTTTACTTCTCTTCAGTAGAGGATGCGGTAACTGTGGCTGTGCGTATTTTGGTTATTTTAAGGCTCAGGAGTCCTGGGAAGCCTTCTCTGGGTCTGTAGGCTGGGAATGGTGACTCCACCCTGGGTGCCCACAGCTCCCTGGGTGTGCTTCTATATTACCTTCTAATCACGGACTTCTGAATTGTTATTTCTGCCATCTCCACTTGACTGTGAGGTTTTTTAGTACTTCCACTGTAGCTGCCTCATGATGCTTTAATTATTGTTTGTTGAACTGAACTAAGCTAAAAGCCAAAATAAAAAGCATAAAAATATACTTGATGAGTATACTATTCCGTTATTACACACATTGAAACATTGAAGGGTGACCATGAGGGAGACTTTTGGCTTAATTGCTCTACTCCGGTGTCACTCTTCGTTTATTTCCTTAGGGAACCGAGTGATATAGTGGTATCTGTGCTAAGTTTGCATACTCCGTGTGCCGTTGTCCCACACAGGGAATGTGTGAAAAGGATTTAGGGTTGTGGCGTCTATACGACCTGTAGGTGGGCAACGCCAAGAGTGAAAACAGCTACTCTGCGGTGCCCTGGAAGGCACTTTAAATGAACTCGCTCTCAGTGCAGAGGCACATGTGGGCAGCATCCACATGGCAGTGAGGCACAGGAGAGTGTTAGCCCGTTTGGAGCGGCAATTTCTGAGGGCTTTGCAGAAGAAACAGAGCTGGTCATCAACATTGAGGGACAGTACTCACTATTCCTGGTCTTAGAGGTATTCTTAGAGATACCAGGAGGAGGAGAACAAAAGCTGAGCTGATCCATGGAATTATGACATCCTGAGCGGTCCGTGAGTCTGAGCAACCCTGGAGATGTTGATCGGAGCCGTCAGTGGAGCCGAGACACTGGGAATCCCAACCCGCAGGAGAGGGGCCTTGTCCGACCACAGGGACAGCAGAGGAGCTGGAGGGAGGACCCAGCCAGACATCTGCCAAGCTGAGGAGTTGAATGACCCCGCAAGTCAAGAGAGACGTTATGGGAAATGATGTTGAGCTGCCTACACCTGTGTCACTGCAGACAGCTTTCCTAGCCTCCCTGAACATTGGGTTTCTTTGCAGAAGGTAGAAGACAATTACATCTGCATCTTGGAGCGGTGTGGGTTTTAAAGAGGTGTCCATGTGATTCACCAGCCTTGGGCCCAACGTGCTTGACTGTCCACTGTGTTAGTTCCTTCCTGACCTTGCAGTTCTTCTAGAGTGAATCACCCACAGATGGAAGGGCTCTGCCCCTCTGGTGCTTTAGCTCCTGTTTTGGGCATGGTAGAACTGTTTTCAAAGATCTAATAGGGAAGACCAAATAATAACCTAACAATCGACCAAAAAAGGGTCACGTGTTAGAGAAACTTGGCCTGGGGGCCCAAGCTGGTGATAGACTTTCAGGTTACAACAGCCCTTATTACATATAACTCCCAGTTATTTTTCACAGCAATACATGTTTAAGATTTCCAGTTCCTCTACCTCTTTGCTTCAAAACTGGACACTGGAGTGTCCATTTAGTGTAAAAAGCCATGTGTTTTTAAGGGGAATTGGAGGAAGGAGGCTGGCATTTGTGGGGCTTCTGAGTGCCACATTCTTTCCGTTCCCCTCTGGTTTCATTTGACTCACAGCAACCGTGTAGAATAAATTGTCATCCTTGTGTAAGGGATGAGAAAGTTAAGGCAGAGAGAGGACAAATCTAGTAGCCTAAGGTCACGAGCAGCTAGAAGGCAGGGTCAGAATTTGAACCCAGGTCTGCAGGTGTTAATGCCGGCGCTCTTTATCTGAAATGCAGAAAGGCCGCCGGGAGGGAGAGGTTTCAAGGGCAGGACAGCAGCCCCTCGGCACCGCGAGCATCTGGGAGGCCGGGCTGCAGGCTCCACGTGACCCAGGGCCCAGCCATGCTGACACAGGGCAGACTCTGCAAAGATCTACTGCGTGAATGAAAGTCCCAAGTTAAGGTACAAAACTAATTATTTTAGCAAGTGACAGGTTGTCAGCCATATGAAATTTGTCATCAGCATTGTCAAATTACTGAAAAATATGTGACACGTATTAACATAGGCTCCACTCTGTTTAAAGATCTGTGTTTAGAATTGGATGGTGTCTGAAAAACGGACACTAAATAAAACTCAAAAGGTGTGAACAGTTTTTCAGATGACTAAAGAGGCACACGCTGCCTCTGGAGAAAAGTAAACTGATAAACCTAAAAATAACCTTTTAAAAAGGAATGATACAAATTTCGATTCATGTATTCTCCACTTCTTTTCCCCCAAGTTTAAATGTTCAAAAGTTGCCATTTTGGAGATGTTTAAAAGCACTAGGTATTTGCATGTAAAAGACAGCACAAACAGCTTTCAATCAGATGGAAAATTAAAAGTAAATGTAATAATTTAAGAACTAAATATACTATGCCAATTCTTGGCCAAATAAATGAAGCTATTAGCTGTATGTTTTGTAAGAATCTTGTAAAGGGCTAGCTGAATGCTGGTATTTTAATTCGTGACCAGAGACCCATGGATTCATCAAGCCTGGGATGTGATGGAAATTCTGCTAGGTTGACTAAACCAAGTTTTGTTTAACTGAGGATTTTTCACTAAAGGTAAAAAGGCAATTACTATGGCCATGGAGCTATTACAGTTGGTTGAATCACCTCAGTTCCCCTTACCCCGACAGACAGGAGCTGTAACAGGAGAGCCGGTACAGTGAGATGCCTTTTCCTTTGAATCCATTTGGTCAAAGCGTATTTAGAACTAGCAAAAGCCAATCCTATCACAGTAAAGGAGAACGCTTTTTCTTTTTCTTTCCCAGAGAAAGCACCCTTCCAAATAAGTGCCTTCCTTTAGCGCTAGTTGACTGTTCCTTAGAAGTTCATTTCACAGTCTTAATGAAGATACACCAGGTAGTTGGCAATTTCATAAACTCCTGTTGAGGCTGCTCGTTTCCTTTTCTTGAGGGTAAGGGAAGGCCTCTGGAGCCTCGTGAGAAAGCCGTGGCTGACAAGTGGCTGCAGTCTGGGTCGTCTTTCAGGGGCTGACAGCGTTGGCGTCACAAGGAACTTGATGTTTATGATTTCTGTACCACAGGTTGGAAGGAGCTACCGTCTTTCCTTGGGCTGATCTGTATTGTATATTAGTTCTATAAATAGTTCAATGTTGTGGTTTCAGAAGCTACAAATTATTTTTAAGTGGTTATCTTGACTGAGCAAGTTCATTTGTATCAGCTAGGTGAAAGGCAAATGTAATTTGCATTTATTAAGCCTCTAAACCGCCAAGTAAAATATGCTTTTAGTAAAGCCTGAGGGGGAAAATGTCATCATTTGCCACAGATTACTTGGTTGAAATCTTAGTTTTTAATTCCTTTTCAAGTTATGTCTGTGTCTTAGCATACATCACAACTTCTTACATGATATCAAGCCTATGAGGTCATTTAAATAGTAGATTTAAATAGATTCATTGTGGTCATTTATTATGGAGATCTCATTAGGACTGTTATTGATTTCTCTCTTCCCGGCCCCTTTTTTTTCTCTTTTGGAGGACAGTTAACCTTGCTTTTCTCTTCGTGTATAGTGTGGCTTTGGGGGCGATATGAGGGTGAGTGAACACTGTGGGATTTTTTAGCAATGATGTTCATTTGTAATTTTTTAAAGTATAAGACGCACAAAATGTTATTCCAAGAAGCTTATATTGGCCTTGCTTGCTTGCTTTTGTGAGTGAGGCAGCCCGTCTTTCCAGCCATTCATTCCTGAGTTCAGTGAGGAAATTTGCTGAGGGCTTGCTTTGGGCAAAGCCCCGCACTAGAAATGTCCTGGAAGCCTGGGGCGTGGGGCGTTGGAGTTAAAATACGACTAGGCCCTCCCATCAAGGAGCTTGTCACCTAGACATGTTCTGTCCTACCTGTTAGCCTGGGAGCCTGGTGGTTAGTGGGCGCTGCCGTGTGGTCGGTCAGAATCGAGCTGGGCTCTAAGCGTGTCCCGTGCTCACTTTCAGAGGCTCAGTAAAGGCAAACGCTTTTAATTTTTATATTGATTACATGTGGAAATGATAGTATTTGGGGTTACAGAAAATGAATGATGAAAGTTTATTTCATCTGTTTCTGCATTTTTAAGGTGGCTACTAGAAAAATTTTAATTACACATGACTCTCGTACTTTTTGGCCGCTCCTAAGAGAGACAGTGTCTCTGCCTCCTTCCAGTGATGTCACCAAGGGAAAGTGTCCATCTGCCCAAAGATCACTCAGTGTTTTCCCCATAAATACTCATGTTTGTAACCACAACAAACAATAGCAATCAGAGTATAACAGGATAGGAAATCGGAGCATATATTTCTCAGTAGCTCTTTAATTAGCCCACGATTATGTAAATATGTGGTGAGATAGCACAGTTTTTTCTTTCACAAGTATGATTTTAAAAAAATGGTAGTAAACACGAAACCAAGGTTCCCATCTGCTTAGAACTGAAATAAAAGCATGAAAGGGGGGGAGGGGCCAGAGAGCCATCCTCGTGTGATGCTGGCAGCCCGTAGGGAGCGAGGTCCAGGCGGCCACTTGTCTGGGGAGGACTCCGGCAGAAGAGAAGGCTCTGACCAAAGCCTCGTAAAATGCTCACTGTGGGAGGGAACAGCGGGGGTGCTAATACCAATAGTAGTGATAAGATCACCACATGAAGTCCGTTGACTTAGGGCATGGAGGGCTTCCGCAGGCACGTCTGCCTTCTCCGGTTTAACCCAGCAGCAGTCCTAGGCGGCGGGCACTCTTTCTAAAGCCCCGGGCCAGGGTTACCTACACGGGGAGTCGCGGTGAAGTCAGCCGCAGGCGAGGCAGCCACGCCATGTGCAGACACCCCGGGGACCTTTGGCCAGCCCCCTGCCCTTTTGCTGTAGGAGAGAGACGCGTTCGTGAGCTCCCAGAGAGCCCTTAGGAGGAAGCTTTGTATAATTTGTACCCATTTAGGTCCGTGAGTTTAATTGGGGTGAGCTTACTTACTTATCCCAGTAAGTAAGACTTGAAGGCGCATAAGGTAATGGAAAAGTCTTAGGAACGTCGGCCTCCGCGGTGCTTTCACATTTATTTTCCCCTTCGTGCCTTGCCAAGCCGTTTCAAGCAATTGAGGGCAAGTAAATGCTTTCCTCATTTGATAAAAGTAGCGGCTGAGGTTTCAGGAGGTTTACGGACCTTCCCAAGGTCACAGCCGGTCCCCTGGGATGTGGGGGGACTCAGCGGTGGCTGGCGGAGCAGCTCAGCCTGGGAGAGGGAGGGACAGGCCACGCGGCCTCAGGGCCTAGAAGCTGTGCACAGCCAGGTCCTGAGCAACTACAGCTTCAAGCACTTAATCCCTCAGGGTCAAGACAGAAAAATAGGACTTTCCTTGAGTATTTAATCTAGGGAGTTGTTACAGCTGCTGGAAGAACCACGAGGCCAAAGGGGCAAACAAGGCCACCCAGAGGTGAGTAAGTGCAGAAAACCATCCTAACGTGCAGGTGGAGGGACCCGGAGCGGCTCGGCGCTGAGCCCAGAGGCCCTGGGGACGCAGAGCGGACACGGCCTCTGCTGGCCTCTCCCCTGCAGGGGAGTGGAGGGAGAACCAGCCAGCTTCGCCCCTCTTGCCTGGCCTCAGACCCGGCCAGAGCCTCATGGGTGTCACCCAGCAGGTACGCAGCTGACTCGGGGGCTGAGGAGACCTGCCACAAGGACCAGCTTTCTGCCACACAGGGCAGAGTGGGCTTGGGCTAGGAAGCTTGCCATCTGCCTGGGAGAACTGTTGCGCCTCTGAAATGGGATGATGGGTCCTGCCTCACAGAGTGGAGTCCTCAAAGAGATCATGTTTATAAAGTACCGTGCATGATAGCAGCTCAGCAAAGGTCAGCCCACCTCCCTTCCCCTGTGGACGGCTGCAGTTCGAGTGGGCAGTAGTTGCCGTGTGGCCCCAAAGCTCAGGTGTGTGACAAATGAGAGTGACTTAGATCCTGACGGTCTCTCTGACCACTGCGTGTGTGGTCGCAGGTCATTGTAGTCGCCAGCCTTATTACTTCACTCTTCATTCGTTTTGAAATTTTCTCCCTTCTCAATTAATTCATAAAGAACATCAATTCATAAAACATCTGCTGCATTACCTAACTCAAGGACACTTCTGCTGTTGTCCAGGAGTGGGGGGCTACAAGAGCGAGGACTGCTCAGGCAGACTGGTCCAGGCCATGTAGAGGGTTGATTCTCCCACATTCCTAATCCTGTCTTATTTGGAAAAGCCCTTGGTCTCAAGTTTTAGTCTTATTAAATTAAAAACTTCTTTACAGTAACGCTTTTAAAAGCACAACTAAATTACTTGAAAAACAAATTTATAATTCGAATAAACATGGTTCAGCTAAAACTCCAGTTCTTTCCAGAGAACAGAATGTGATTTCTGTGTTGCTATTATAATTTCCAGTAAACCCAAGTGAATTTTACATCCTGTTTGGTTTGGGGGAGGAGGGGAGACGCATCAAATCAGATTAAAAGGTAAACTTTTAGCTAATCTAATTTTTAAATGCATTTCTCATGTGCCATGAGCCACAGACTAACTCAGCAGCTTTATATTTCTGCACCTGGAGCATTGGGTTTTGAGGTGACCGCAGGGTAGAGAGTCCTAGATTGTTGATGGTGACATATCGCAGTGATGATGTCATATGTGTATAATACATCATGTTTTGATTTAAAGTGAGAGCTACAATGCACATGCATTTGTTGGGGGGCAGGGGGGGCATATGTGATCCCTAGAAGAGCTGATCTGTGGTCTGTTGACATGGTTGGTTGGAATAGCACAGTCATCAGCCCCCTCACCCTGCCTTGCAGCAGCTCCGAGGGCCCCTGCTCCATCCACCTCCCATACGCCCTTCTAACAACTGTATCCCCTTTGTGAAGGCTGCCCTGCCATTGCCCGCTCTCCACAGCGCTCACCCACCCCTCCGTTCATCACATCCAGCAGATCGTAATTCCCATTTGTGTCTCGCTTCCCCTTTTGGGGGCTGCACGGGGCCTGCCGTGAGGTTTGCAGGAAGGCCTGGGCCAGTGAGAGTCATGGGAGAGCAGGGCTCTGCGTGGCTAATAACAGCTGGTCTGATTGTGCCCCCAGATCAAGGGGAGCCCCAGCTGGGAGCCGGGCAAGGACTAAGGGCCAGGCAGGCAAGCCGGGGACGGGGCTGAGGGCCCATCCCCACAAAGGGGCGGAGGGTGGGGAGAACTGTAGCAGCCTCGGGAAATAAATAAGCAGCAGCCATGAAGACTAGGTCACCACGCCCAAAGGTGCATATGGCTACCCTCCCACTGATTCAAGGCAGCAAGACTAAGCCAGCCCTCACCACAGGTAGACCTGGGTCCCCAGCCTGGTAGCATGGGCTCTCAGACTGGACAGAGACATGTCCAGACAGACCCAACTGGCAGCCTGCCCGCCTGCCTTCCAGCCATCCCTGAAGCTGAGATTGGACTTTGGTTACACCCGAATCTCCAGTGCCCGGCACTTAGCAAGGACGTCACACTTTTTTTTTAATAAGGTCGCTTTCAAGGAGGGTGAACACATGTTTCACTTTGCCCAGGACAGCCCCTGTTGTGGTGACATATTTATTAATAATTCCCATGATCACCCAGAAGTGCCCCAGTTTGATGTCACTGCACCGTGGGGAAATAGAGTCCAGCAGTTGCTGGTGGTTCCGACCATCCCCGTGGCCTGTGGGTGCTGCCCCCTCCTGTGGGATCCGTCGGGCACTGCTTCGTTTCCCAGCGCCTTCTCTCTGGAGTCGTCTCCCTAAGAGCCGGGGCCTTAGGGACTCAGTGCAGGGTTGCAAAATGGAAGGGTCACCTTCGAAACTCAGAAATCAAAGCAGTGTTTAGAAGTGGTAGTTCTGGTAGTGTCGCAGCCAGATTCTTGGAGTAAGGACCACATCTTGCTTAGTAAAGGCTTTTCGGGATTTGTTTGCAAGTAGACCTAGAATTAGTCCTTGTTATTACTCCTGGATAACTGTAATGAAATAAAATACAGTATAATTAAATGTGGCATTTTTAGCTTGTATTATCTTAACTTATGTAAAATCTAGTCGTGCCTGATAAATGCCTGTATTTCATTCTCACACCAGTGTCCTGAAGCATATTAATAAAAAGCGCTTCTAGTTCCAAATCTCAAAACTGAAGTCTGCAGCATGTACTTCGTAGGATGGCTCTAGCTTCTTGGTTTTGTAATCTATACAAATGCAGAAACCCTTGTTAATAGTGTGTTCTATTATTTAAAACATGAATCAGGTTCAGGAAGCTGTATTTAGGATGAGTTTTGTACCTGCTGCGTGAATTAATTGTGCACTTGGTATCCTGTCATGTCTCTCAGTGGTTGGGGCTTACAGCAATGAGGGCTAGAAATGGTGACACAAGATTTCACTGAAGCAGTTCAATTGCTTTAGTCAATGGCGGCATAGGCCATTTAAAAATGCATTAATGATGAGATTTTGCTGGGTTTTAACACTGCTTTTCATTTCAGTTTGATGAGCTAATTAATTTGGAAGGGACTCGTGGTTTTAAAAGAGTATATATACGCTGATTCAGGAGAATGGCAGGACTGGACCTTCTGCCATCCAAACTGGCATTGCTCTGTTTTCCAAACGCTCTCGCTTAATCGCTTGAGTCTTATGGATTCCTGCCATGTGGGCATTGGCATTTTTATTGATTTCTTAACCAAAGTGTAGCTTTTAATTTTAAAAAAATGGAGGGCATATTTGTGGCACTTCAGCAGGTGTTTCTGTTAGAAAATCTTGTATTTGCATATAACACCTCTGTGTAGAAAAGTGGTAGGTTGGAAATTGACTATAACTTAAAAATTTTTCAATAAATAAAAAATTTCAATAATAAAACAATTTTTAAAAACTTACTGTGGTAATCATTTCATGATGTATATAAGTGAAATCATTATGTTGTATACCTTAAACTTTTACAGTGCTGGATGTCAATTAAATCTCAATAGAACTGGAAGGGAAAAATTTGGACTATGACAATGTATACTGTAACATTTTGGGATAATCGTAACTGTTTAAAGAGTTCTTTTAAAAGGATACAGGTTTCTATCTGGTGTTTGAAATGGTGAGCCTTTAAGTGGTAATCTTTGAGCTCATTCATTTATTCAGGGAGGTTAATAAATATTTAAGTGTTATTATCCTTTAGCTCAGTTTTATTAGGCTGTGAAGGCAGAAATACCTACATGAATGGGCTGTTGATTCTCGTTATAAAACAAATGAGGACTTTTTTATTTGTTCACCTTTTCAAACAGGTTGTGAGTTGTATTTGCACACACAGGAAAAGTGCATTTGATTATCAGCTTTGTACACATTGGTATTTCTCCGTCTGTGGCTCAGGAGCACGCGCTGCACCCAGAGGAGGTGCATGTCTTTGCATATGCTGTTCCTTCTGATTAAACTTCCCTTCCTTTACATTCCTGTCAGGATCCAGCTCACAGTCACCCCTTGGGGTCCCATCTCCTCTTGCTTTTCCAAGGACTTTGCTTCTTCAGAGATCTGTTCCCTTCTCCTGCGTCATTAGTTTCCCTTCTTCACGGGACAGATCCCTTCAGCATGGAACCTGCTCTAATGTCTCCAATCTGAATGAAAAAAGAAACACACACACTCTAACTACCAATTCCTTTCCCTGGCTCCTCCTTCACAGAGTTAACTGCAGTCACTGTCTCCATGTCTCATTAATCTTTATCTCAAGCTCATCCCAGGAGGCCTTTTGGCCTTTGCTACTACCCCGAAACTGCTCTTGCCGGGGTCACCAAAGAACTCTGCCAACTCTCAAACATATATCACTAACTTACATCAAAGAATGCATTAAAAAGGGAATAAAGAAATGAAAAGACATGGGACATATAGAAAAGTAACGTGGCAGATGCCAATCCAACTGTATCAATGATAACATTAAATGTGAATGGATTAAATAATCTAATCAAAGGCAGAGATTGTCAGACTGGATTTTTTTTTTTTTAAAAAAAGAGCCAACTATATGCTGTCTACACTTTAGATTCAAAGATTCAATACAAATATGTTGAAAACAGCAAGGTGGGAGAAGATATATCGTGCAAACGGCAACCATAAGAAAGCTAGAGAGGCTGTGCTGATATTAAGCATGCTTTACTTTCCTGACCTTACCTTTCAGAAGCATCACTGACTATTCTTATTTAAACACTTCATTTCATGGCTGCTGCAGTACCACAATATTCTGGAGTCACTATTACATTTCTGGTTTCTGCTTTCTTGCCTCTTTTGCTAGTCCCTCTTTCTCTACCCAACCTAAAATATTGGGATGCACCAGATTAAATGCTAGGCCATCTTTTCTGTCTCTCCTCCTTCACTAGGTAATCTCATGTGGCCACCAAGGTGCTATGGCTTCCAAATTTACATCTGTAGGCTTGACCTCTCTCCAGATTTCCACATTCATATATTTAACTGCCTACGTGACATCTCCACTTAGATATCTAGAGGCATCTCAAACTTATTGTACTCAAAATGAAACTACTGATTTTACCCCCCAAAAAACGATTCCTTAACCTTCCCCATGTAAATAAATGGCACTATTATGTGCCATTTAATCAAGCCAGAAACTTGGCAGTTATCTTAGATTCCTCCATTTCTGTCATGTGCTGTGTCAATTCATCAGCAGATGTTGTCAGTTCTATCATTTATATTATCTTGAAGCCATCTACCTCTCTCCATCTCTGTTGTGACCACTGGTCCCAACTACCTCCTCAAACTCATCCTTTGTATTTCTGTGGTATCAGATGTAACATTTCCTCTTTCATTTCTGATTTTATTTATTTGAGTTCTCTCTTTCTCTCTTTTTTTCTTGGTGAGTCTAGCTAAGGGGTTTGTCTGTTTATCTTTACAAAAAAAAGAACAGCGCTTAGTTTCCTTGATCTTCTCTATTGTTTTTTAGTCTCTATTTCATTTATTTCCACTCTGATCTTTGTTATTTCTTTCTACCAACTTTGGGCTTAGTTTGCTCTTCTTCTTCTAGTTCCTTGAGCTGTAAAGTTAGGTTGTTTATTTTTAATCTTTCTTGTTTATTTTCTTTTTTATAAATTTATTTATTTATTGGCTGTGCTGGGTCTTTGTTGCTGTGTGCAGACTTTCTCTAGTTGTGGAGAGTGGGGGCTACTGTTCGTTGCAGTGCATGGGCTTCTTATTGTGGTAGCTTCTCTTGTTGCGGAGCACGGGCTCTAAGCATGAGGACTTCAGTAGTCCTTGCACTCTAGAGCACAAGCTTAGTAGTTGTGGCACACGGGCTTAGTTGCTCTGCGGCATGTGGGATCTTCCCAGACCAGGGCTCGAACCCGTGTCCTCTGCATTGGCAGGCGGATTCTTAACCACTGTACCACCAGGGAAGTCCTCTTGTTTCTTAATGTAGCCATTTATTGTTATGAAGTTCCCTTTTAAAACTGCTTTTGTTGCATCCCATAAATTTTGGTATTTTGTGTTTCCATTTTCATTTGTCTCAGGTATTTATTTCATCTTTGACCCATTAATTGTTCAGTGGTATATTGTTTAATCTCTGCATATTTGTAAATTTCCAGTTTTCTTCCTGTAATTGATTTTTAGTTTCATACCATTGTGATTGGAAAAGATACTTGATATGATTTCACTATTAAACTTATCAAGGATTGTTTTGTGGCCTAGCATGTGATCCGTCCTGGAGAATGTTCGACGTGTAGTTGAGAAGAATGTATATTCTGTTGCTTTTGGATGGAATGTTCTGTACATATCTGTTAAGTCCATCTGGTCTAACATGTCATTTAAGACCAGTGTTTCTTTATTGATTTTCTGTCTGGATGACCTAACCATTGGTGAACGTGGAGTATTAAAGTCCCTTACTATTATTCTGTTGCGGTATATTTCTGTCTTTTGGGATCTGTTAATACTTACTTTATATATTTAGGTGCTCCAGTGTTGGGTGCATACATATTTACAGTGTCGCATCCTCTTGTTGGGAATACCCCTTTATCACTGAGATACAGATTCACCAGAAGGAGTTACTGTTCTGACTGCTTGAATTGGTCCAGCCAGCCATATAGAATATAAGATATGGCCCGTTCCTTCAAAACTTTTACTTTCCACTTGAGGAGATAAGACTAACCCATATAAAACAATTGGAGATCTGAATAAGACTATAATTAAGTGTTAAATTATAGGGTAGAGACTATAAATACTGTACAGTTTGGAGAAGAGATAACATTGAGGGCTGGACTAGTGCAGGCACATGAATGGCTTGGGACTTAAAAGGATATTTTGTAGAAAGCTGAGTTTTCCTTTCATATGAATTGTTTCTCTTTTTCTCTGATACTTGCCCACCTCCCACTAATTTCATATGCAAATAAACCACTGGGTTAAAAAAAGGCCCTTGGAAGGTTTTTTTTTCTCCCTACCAGACAAGATAGAAAGAAAATAATAAACAAGAGGATGTTAGAAAATACTGTTGGTGAAGCAATTTTCCTTTAAAATTTTAATTTTAAAATAACTGTGGAAATATTAAAATTCCTGACTGAAAGATCTACTGTTGTTTCTTTTTTATGGTGCATATAGCCCATGGCAGTAGCTTTGCCTGTGTATGGATCTCTATGGAAGCTTTTCTTTGGACTCTTGACTATCCCTGCACTACCATCATTTTCCTCTCAATGCAGTGACAGATTTAAGGATTAAACAATGAGGAAAATAAATTCTTCCTCTTAAGCTACTCTGAAGTAGTGAAGAACCAGTACAATTTAGGGGGAAAATTGTGATTGAGAAGGTACTCTTAGAATTGATTGTATTTGTAGCTAAGAATTCACATTATGTAATTTGACTTGCATACCTTTTAAAATTAGGTATGATTTACCAGACAGTTATTAACAATTAGGTTATGTAACCGTATCTCAAAACAGCTCTGCAGTATAGGAAGTCGAGAGGCTTTAGAATGTGCTAAATAAGGAATTACCATATACACAGTTGAGAAACACTTAAAGCTTTCACCCCAAAGTGGACCACTTAAGTACCATTATTATGGATTATAAAATAAAATTCACTAGCATCAGTATTTTCACTGGAATGTAAAGTAGCGCTGGTGTAGTTTGTAGGGGCTCAGTGCTCACCCTTAAGTCTGTTTTTTTTTTTTTTTTGCGGTACGCGGGCCTCTCACTGTTGTGGCCTCTCCCGTTGCGGAGAACAGGCTCCAGACGCGCAGGCTCAGCGGCCATGGCTCACGGGCCCAGCTGCTCCGCGGCATGTGGGATCTTCCCGGACCGGGGCGTGAACCCATGTCCCCTGCCTCGGCAGGCGGACTCTCAACCACTGCGCCACCAGGGAAGCCCCACCCTTACGTTTTTTATTACTGGAGAAAACCAAGGAATTTTGTTGCAGTTTACATTGGACACAGATGTAGATGATGGTTTTGTAAGTTTACTTTGAATAAATATCTCAGTAGTAGTGAGAGTGTATCACCAAAAGAGTGTGGTTATGAAAGTATTATATTCTATTATGGTCCTCTGATTTTATAATTAAAGACCCCAGTGTTTTAAAGGCAGATGTAACCCATTACATCAAGTGACTTGGAAGCTTTAACCTGACCTTGAAAACTTCCTTTTACAGGAACTGGAAATTTGTTTTCTTTACATGCAATTGTTTTGAACACTGTAGGAAATAATATGGGAGTATGAAGTAGAAGGAATCATCTGAATAATTCTGATCAGAGAGTGCCCTGAGTAGCCATTTGGTTATTTTTTAGAGAAAACTATTATGGGGATCATTGCCTCAAAATTTTTTATATGTGAATACTTATACATGAGTTAAATTGTAATTGTCACTAAAGTGATGGGATTTAAAGTTAACAAATGACTTTAAGAAATGGTTTACTTCTTCTTTCTCGACATGGGGATGCAGCCTTCTGAAGCTTTATTTTGAGAGGGCATCTGGCTATTTTTGACAGGTTCTCAAGGTATCTTGGGCATCACATCCATTTGGTCATGCTCAAAAGTTTTATGGTAGCATTAAGTAGTGGCCTCAGTTAAAAAAGACCCAAAGAGAGTGATGTTCATTCTATTTCTTCTGGAATGGGGCTAACTTTCCACAAATCCTAAGTGATGAGAGTATTGCATCTACATATTTATGACAGTGTTTCTTTTTATTCTTCTTTCATGAAGAAATCATTTCAGTCTGAAATGTATTTACTGAACAGTGTCTAATGTAGGGTGTATAAAACTTCAGGCAGCATTTAGAACACTTTCCCAATATGAACTCATCATTATAACAACCCTATGAAGCAGGGACTATAAATAACATATGGGGGGTGTGGGTATTTTTTTAATCTCTATTTTATAGGTGGGAAAACTGAGGCATAGAGAACATGCAATACTAGCTTACATCTTGTGGCCCATAGCATTTCCATGGGTGATTCCTAAACTAGAAAGTTTATGAACTGCTGGATTATTTTGTTCTACTTTGGAATAAAGAAAACCATTTCACGGTTATAAATAAGAGCTCTTTCTGTGATTGATTGACTTTGCTGTTTTTATTAGCAAAACTCCATTATATATCCATAAATGATGTCGTTTTCTCTTTCCCCTCTCTCAGTTTGTCATTTCTCTTTTGGATAGCCTTAAAATTTCCTTTACAACCCTGTAAAACATTTATCCTTTGCCTCTAACACTTAAGGCTGACATTCTTAGGAAATGATAAACCTTTTTCTTTGCCTTCTAAAATTTATGTTAGTAAAGCCAAGATTCTAAACTTCTTAGAATGGGTTTACAAATTACTTTCACAATCCAATCACAGTTTTATGGAGCCTCTGAAACACACCTGTGACCCCTTAAAGACCTACATCTACGTTAGGGACACCTTCATCTGGGGAAGCAGAGGGAAATTTAGGGAATACAGTCCTTTAAAAGAGAATCATTTTTCCCATTAAACTATTAAGCTGGGTCAAGTAGACAACCTGTGGTTAGATGTAAGTAGATCACCTGTAATCCATCTGAACTGTAGCTCTTACCTACATTCCTTTGTGTCTCACTTTCTTTTTTACTCTGGCTACCTTAAAGCTTTTCTCTTTGTATTTATTTTTTCAGCAATTTGACTATGATAATATAGGTCTAGGAGTGTGTGTGAGTGTGTGTGTGTGTGTGTGTGTGTGTGTGTGTGTGTGTGAGATTGTGCTTGAGTTTCTTGGATCTAATTTTGGAAAATTCTAGGACATTATTTCTTCTTCTGCCATATTCTCTCTCTCTTATCCTGCTGGGACTCAATTTTCACATATGTTCTATAGCTGCTCTGGGATGCACTGTTTTATATTTTTTCACTTTTTAAATCTTTTTGTGTTTTAGTTTGGATAATTTTTATGGACACCTCTTCAAGTTCACTGAATCTTTTCTTGGCTATGTTCAGTCTGCTTATAAGCCTATCAAAGGAATTCACCACTTCTGATAGTTGGGGTTTTTAAATAGCATTTCCATTGGACTCTTATTTTATAATTTCCATCTTTCTGCTGAAATAGCCCATTTGATCATGAATATTGTCTACTCCCCACCCCTACATTATTTTATATATTAATAGTTGTTTTAAAGTTCCTGTGTGATAGGTCTAGGTCACCTCTGAGTCTGGCTCTATTGATTGTTTTGTCTCTTGACAGTGGGTTTTTTCCTTACATTTTGTGTGTGTCTGTGTGTGTGTGTGCACGCGCACATGCGCACGCTGTAATTTTTATTGAATGCTAAACATCACGCTTAATAGAGACTGAGGTAAATAATATTTATGCTCAGAAATGAACATGCCTCTTCTTCTTCTAGGTCATTAACGTTTGGGGAAGTTGAGTCAATCTAGTCAATAATTGATCTGGGTTTATGTTTTGAGTTGCCATTGTTACCTTCAGTGTACCGCTGGCTTCAAATTCCTCTACCTGTGGGCCACCATAACCATGTGTCTAGGTGGGCACTGGGGTCCTGGAGGGTTTACTCATGGTTCCCGCTCTTGCCATCTGCTTTCATCTGCAAAGGCCTGTATCAGAAAGGGCTCTCTTTCCACGGTCTTATGCCTCCTCCATGGTACGCTGCCTGCTCCTTGGTGCCCAGCGTCTGCTGGAGCCAGGGATTTCTTAGTCCTCCTGGTCTAGTTTCAATCTTAGGCAGCCCTGTGCACCTGGGCCTCAAGGGTGGGACCTTCTGAGCATTCCTGCCCTGCTCTCCAAGGCAGCCAGACTCTGCCTATATCTGTGGTGAGTTTCTGCCCCTCTCCTGGTGGTAGTAGAGTTCTGCTTTATTGGTACAGGCTCCTGAGTCCAAGAGCCAGTAGATCTTTGCTTGGCTGTGGAAGGAGATGGATTTTCCTTCTACCCATCCCCCAGTAGCCCAGGGAGAAAGCGGGTTTGCTGCCATTCCCCCAGTGGCTTAAGGCTTTTGCTTCGTCTGAGAGGAGGGTCGGGGAAGTAGCAGAGTTTCATGGTGTCCCCATCACCTGCTGCATGCCTGTGTCCTGGAGAGGGGCTCTCTCCTGCTCTGGCCCCAGTCTTTCTCAGGAGCAACCTGTGAAGCCTTTCATGTGAGTACAAACTCTCCCTGTTTCTGGGGTACCCAGTTGCTCCAAGCTATAGTATAGATATAGATATAGTAGCCCACACTTGGCCTTTAGGATTTCCTTACATTTTAACTGATTTCTTTTTTTTAAATTTTATTTATTTATTTATTTATTGTGGCTGTGTTGGCACACAGCCTCTTCATTGTGGTGTGCAAGCTCAGTAGTTGTGGTATGTGGGATCGTAATCCCCCAACCAGGGATCGAACCGGGGCCCCCTGCACCAGGAGCACGGAGTCTTAACTGCCGGACTGCCAGGGAAGTCCCTTAACTCATTTCTTTTATGTGCTTCCATGGTGGACTCTTCCTTCCATGCTCTACAAACTGTGAAACAGTGTCTGTGTCTTCTCTCTTCTTGGAGGGGTTTTTCACTCCTTGGAATTCAGTTCCCTTGTGATCACAGTTCTTTGATGGGTATAAGAAAAGTTGTGATTTTATTGACAGTCTGGCTTTTTCTTATTAAGTGGGAGTGATGTTCTCTCTTGGCTTTCTGCATCCTAAGCTGTCATCTGAACTGGGATCCTTTCTGCATCCCTAAGCTGTCATCTGAACTGGACTTGCCCACGTTTGGGACTGTCCAATCACCCATAGGTTCCCAAGCCATTAGCAGATCCATGAGGAGAGCATCCTCAGGCCAAGCAGCTTTCTGTTACATGCAGTAAAGGGCCCTTCCATGTGAGGAGGAAGCAGCATTTGACCATATCTAGCTTTTCTTCAAGTTATTTTATTCTTTTTCAATTCATCTGATTTTATAAAATGACCTTCAGAGTGACTGTTTTTGCTTCAGATCCTTTTTTTTTTTTTTCCTTTTTTCCTTTTTGCTCATCTTGGAGAGCACATCAAAGCTTTAAAGATGTATGAAAAAACCTTGCAAGGTAACCCTGATGTACCCGGCATGACTTATTCCTTCAACTCAGAGCTATTGTTACTGAGCTGAAGAAAGGTCAGGCCTTGCTGTGCTTGTTTAATAGGCCTCAAGTTGTTTCTGGGGTTTTTTGTTTTGTTAAGGATAGAAGTTTCTTTTTCTTTTCTTTTTTTTTTTAACATCTTTATTGGAATATAACTGCTTTACAATGATAGAAATTTCTTTAACCAGTGTTTCCAAACTCTCTTTCATCCCAGACTCCCTTCAATAAACATAAAGCTCTCATACTCTTCTTTAATGTTACTTATACATCGGAGTAAATAACTGGACTCAAAACAAACCAGAAGGATAAACGGCTGCTCTGTCTTCACACTCCATCCCCATTGTTAGGGCGCCGTGTCAGTTTCTGCCAGCGTATGGAATCTGGAGGTTGATTCGTCATTTTCTCGTGGTGTATATTGAGAAATAGTCAAACAGAAAATGGAAACAAATCAGTCTAGAAATACAACAGGAATGCAGTAGGACCCAGCAGGCCATGCTGTCCCAGCAGGACATCAAATCCTGGGCCTTGAGACCAGACTCTGACTCCTCAGACGGGTTTCCTCTTCTGTAGAAGGTGCTACGGTGGTTGCATTAGACTCAAGCACCTTGTTGCCGGCAAAGAAATGAGGCCCACCTATTTGTCACCTCATTTCAGGATGAGAATTTATGAAATTGCTCACGCCCATTTATGAACTGCTACCTCTGAAATACCCCAGATGGTCATTTTAGAGGCCAAAAGGTAGTGACAAACGTCTGTTAAATAAAGTAGGCAGTCTTGTTAGAAATAGGTATGTTTTTCCATTGGGTTCAATGTGGCTACTTCCGTTTTTATTGTTAAATATAAGTTCTATACACATTTTCGTTCTTCCTGAGTTTGCTGTGATGCAGAAAAGCTCGCTTAGCCTCTTGCTAGGTCATTGCTTTCACAAAATTATTCCTGACACAAAAATGTTATTCTGTAAATAAGCGCTGGTTAAACGTATAAATGAATCTTTAAGCTTCTGTCCCGTTCAAAATTTTATGCTGCTTTATCTAGAATTCAGAATTTCAGGGTTGATATAGAGGTGGGTTCTTTTGGAAGCTGGTTTTCTTCCAGACTGGACGTAACTTTTGTGTTTCTTCTCTTGGTATTAAGAAGTGTTGTAGTGCAGCAGAAATGCACCAGTGGACCAAGTTTATCTACATGTTGTGGTTTCCACCACTCGGAAGCTTTAGGTGACGAGTACTTACAACATTAAGAGCTAGTTCTGAAACATCATCTGTACAATTTTTAAAAGTATTTGGAGGCATCTCCTTCTCAGCAGAAGCTTACGTTTTTTTCTTCTGGTTTTAGGTGATTAGTGCATGTAAGTTATACACATTAGTTTTCCTTTAGTTAAAAAAAACCTGTATGTGTAGCACATATAGTTTGATCACTTTTTAATTTTAAATTTAAACTAACTAACATTAAGACGCAACACAGAAAATAGATTCCAACTCTGCTGCCGACGGGCTGCTTAGCTTATGCGAGTACGTGATCACTGCTGGGCTAAAAAGTGAAGGCTAGGTGGAAATATGTAGGATGGGATAAAGATTCTGGGACAAAGGCAGGTTGGGGGCCTGGGTCTCCTGCTGAGGAAACCCAGTTCTCCCTCCATCTGCCTTCCTCTTCCTTTCCTCTGGGCTGTGGGGGACCAGCTTGCCTTCACATCCACCTGTTGCTTCCAGTCAGTGATTCTGGTCCATCCGGTGATGAGGGCCAGCTCCCGCCTGCTCTGTTGGTCTCTAAGCAAGCACGCTTCTCTTTTGATGTTTTCTAATAGTTTTTTCTGCTAGCAGGGAAGGAGAGACAGACCTTTTCATTCAGGCCTCCATGTGCTGAAGCGGTAGTCCAGTATTAATCAATATGTTGAGGATGACAGAATAAAAGATTACACTGTTGAGAAAATGCTGTATATATATTTCAGTGAATAAATGGATAGGCACCTCCATTTATCTTTGTGATTCCTTTTACTAGTGGCAGCTTTGAGATATAATTTATAAAAATTATAAAATTCCCTTACTTAATTAGTATGCTGTCTTTATTAAAGGTAAATATTATTTTTAAAGGTAAAGACAACCCTCATTCTGAAAAATAGGAAATTCATGCATTTGTTTCATACCCTTATACATGGCTGATTACAAATTTAATTTCATGCCAACTTGCTTGAATAGACAATCTAAGTTTTAGGGATTGGAACAGCTGTAGTATTCAATACAAAGTATCTTATAGATACCATTACCACAGCTTTAATGTCTTTTGCACTTTATTGCTTGGAGGATACAATTATAAAGAAATACTCTGCCTTATGGCTTTTATGTTTCATGTTGGCATTCAGATCACAAAAGCCTCTTTGGTTCATTTTGAAACTTTGAGGGAAATGATACCTGTATGATTTAAAGTTTAAGTTTAATTGCCTTCTGCAAATTGCTTTTGGAAGTATAGGTAGTCAAAAAGTAAAAGTAGTTTTAAATTTCAGAGGCAGAGAATAGCATAATCACTCTTTTAAATGTAGAGGTTTTATTCAAAATAGATTCTCTTGGGGACTTCCCTGGCAGTCCAGTGGTTAAGACTCCATGTTTCCACTGCAGGGGACGCGGGTTCGATCCCTGGTCAGGGAACTAAGACCCCACATGCTGCGTGACACGGCCAGAAAAAAAAAAAAAAAAGATTCTCTCAGAGCGGGAAAGTTAGAATGCCTTTGTACAATATTTTGCATGCTCTTTTCTTTATTGCGTGAAAGTCATATAATCCCAACCTCCATCTCTATTTCTTATTTATGAATATAATGACTTACTGAAAATTTGTCACAAATTTCATATGCCTCCTGAAAGGCAATGTCGAGTTTTAGGTTAAAATTATGAAAGATGTTGTGAGGCCATTTGAGCAATTTAAAATAATAATAATAATAATAAAGGCAATCTATACAGGGAAAGAACTTAAATGCACACATAGATGTGGCATCAGCTCCTTGAGGTGAGCACCTGCTACATCATGCAGGAAAGTTGAGGAGTGCATTACTGGTGATGCAGACTGCTGTAGAAATAGATGTTGCCTGAAGTTTTTCACTTGGTAGTGTTACTAGTCTGTTAACATTGGAAGGACTTAGGTGACTTGTTCTAAACATTCGCCTGGTGCGTGGGAGCAGGCTTTAATAAATCCAACCCCAGAATTTTAGAAGCACCTCCAGCTGAAATCTGGGCCTCCCACCCAGACTTAATACAACGACAGAAGTAAAACCATATCTATTTGAAGTGTTTAGGACCATGACTAATCTAATATGAGGCTCTGAAAAGCCAAGAATTGCCACTGGAATTTCAGTTTCTACTCACGTAACACATAATTTAATGGTTCATACTTAGTTTCCAGAAATAGCCCAGACAGCTTAGTGAGTCCAAGTGGTTAGAGAGTGGTTTTAAACTTTATTGTACATTCCCATCACCTAGAGTGCTGCCTAAAATGTAAATTCCTGGGCACCACCCCCTGGAAAGCTGATTCCATGAGCCTAGGAATCTGCATTTTACCCAGGTAACCCAGGGGATTCTGAGGAAAGTGGTTTAGTGACAACCTTTTGGGAAACACTGGTGCAAGAGGTGTATACCCAGCAGGGCCTGCTTCGTGGGTATATTACCGGTGCATTGTACAGGCCCCTTACTCAGAAAGGCCGTGTAGCTGGCTTAACGCTCTTCCGTGACCTTCTTAAAATTCTTAATTTCTGAACGAGGTTGTTCATTTTCCCCTGCATTTTCATTTTCCCCCGGGCCCTGCAAATTGTGTGGCCAATTCTCTATGCAAGCATTTATTATGTATTACTGGAATTGTGTTTCTTGATCCTCATGGGTTGCAATAATTCAATAATGATTTTTTTTTAACCTGTCTGTATTAGGCTGTAAATGCCAAGGCCACTTCTAAGCTTTAGAAGTGAATGAGTATCATTCATTATAGAACATACAATTGGAAATCCTAAGGGTATGATTTTTTTCCCAAGGAAATTAAATTTTTATTCCTAGTCTTGAACATAGAAACCTATGTTTGTGTTATCCTAATACACTATGATCTTTTTCTCCTAGGATGGTACCAAACAGAAAAGAGAGCGGAAAAAGACGGTCTCCTTCAGCAGTATGCCCACGGAGAAAAAGATTAGCAGTGCAAGTGATTGTATCAATTCCATGGTGGAGGGTTCGGAACTCAAAAAGGTTCGCTCCAACTCTAGAATTTACCACAGGTATTTTTTACTGGACGCTGACATGCAGAGCCTGAGGTGGGAGCCATCCAAGAAGGATTCTGAGAAAGCCAAGATTGATATTAAATCCATCAAGGAAGTGAGAACAGGAAAAAATACAGACATATTCCGCAGCAATGGCATTTCTGACCAGATATCTGAAGACTGTGCATTCTCAGTCATCTACGGAGAGAATTACGAGTCACTTGATTTGGTTGCCAACTCCGCAGATGTTGCGAACATCTGGGTCACGGGACTGCGGTACCTAATTTCTTATGGGAAACATACGCTCGATATGTTAGAGAGTAGCCAAGACAACATGAGGACTTCTTGGGTCTCACAAATGTTTAGTGAAATTGATGTAGATAACCTGGGACATATAACACTGTGCAGCGCCGTACAGTGTATCAGAAATCTCAATCCTGGCTTAAAAACGAGCAAAATTGAGCTTAAGTTCAAAGAATTGCACAAGTCCAAGGACAAAGCTGGTACTGAAGTCACAAAGGAGGAATTTGTTGAGGTTTTCCACGAGCTTTGTACTAGACCTGAAATTTATTTCCTTTTAGTTCAGTTCTCAAGCAATAAAGAATTCCTTGATACCAAGGACCTTATGATGTTTCTGGAGGCAGAGCAGGGTGTGGCACATATAAATGAGGAAATAAGCCTTGAAATTATTCACAAATATGAGCCATCCAAAGAGGGTCAGGAAAAGGGCTGGCTGTCCATAGACGGGTTCACTAATTACCTTGTGTCCTCTGACTGTTATATATTTGATCCAGAGCATAAGAAGGTCTGTCAGGACATGAAGCAACCCTTGTCTCATTACTTTATAAACTCATCTCATAATACGTACTTAATAGAGGATCAGTTCCGAGGTCCCTCTGATATCACAGGATACATCCGAGCTCTTAAAATGGGTTGCCGGAGTGTTGAATTGGATGTATGGGACGGGCCGGATAATGAACCTGTGATTTACACAGGCCACACCATGACCTCGCAGATCGTCTTCCGCAGCGTCATTGATATTATTAACAAGTATGCATTCTTTGCTTCAGAGTACCCTCTCATCCTGTGTTTGGAAAATCACTGTTCTATTAAACAACAGAAGGTCATGGTTCAACACATGAAGAAAATTTTAGGAGACAAGCTCTACACAACCTCACCCAGTGCTGAGGAATCTTACCTGCCATCCCCAGATGTCCTGAAAGGGAAGATACTCATTAAGGCAAAGAAGCTGTCTTCCAACTGCTCTGGAGTAGAGGGTGATGTTACTGATGAGGATGAAGGGGCAGAGATGTCTCAGAGGATGGGCAAGGAGAACGCAGAGCTGCCCAACCACGTGCCTGCCAAACGCTTCCAGCTCTGCAAAGAGCTGTCCGAGCTGGTGAGCATCTGCAAGTCGGTGCAGTTCAAAGAGTTCCAGGTGTCTTTTCAGGTTCAGAAGTACTGGGAAGTCTGCTCATTCAACGAAGTGCTTGCCAGCAAATACGCCAACGAGAATGCAGGGGACTTTGTCAATTATAACAAGCGCTTTCTCGCCAGGGTTTTTCCCAGCCCCATGAGAATTGACTCCAGCAACATGAACCCTCAAGATTTTTGGAAATGTGGTTGTCAGATCGTGGCCATGAACTTTCAGACCCCGGGACTGATGATGGACCTGAACATCGGCTGGTTTAGGCAGAACGGGAACTGCGGCTACGTGCTGCGGCCGGCCATCATGAGGGAGGAGGTCTCCTTCTTCAGCGCCAACACCAAAGACTCCGTCCCAGGAGTCTCACCCCAGCTCCTTCACATCAAGATCATCAGCGGGCAGAACTTCCCCAAACCCAAAGGATCGGGTGCTAAAGGCGACGTGGTGGACCCTTACGTCTACGTTGAGATCCACGGGATCCCCGCTGACTGTGCAGAACAGAGGACAAAAACAGTGCACCAGAACGGAGACGCTCCCATCTTCGACGAAAGCTTTGAGTTCCAGATCAACCTGCCCGAACTGGCCATGGTGCGCTTTGTGGTCCTGGACGATGACTACATCGGGGATGAGTTCATCGGCCAGTACACGATTCCCTTCGAGTGTCTGCAGACGGGCTACCGCCACGTGCCGCTGCAGTCGCTCACCGGCGAGGTCCTCGCCCACGCTTCTCTGTTCGTGCACGTGGCCATCACGAACCGGAGAGGAGGCGGGAAGCCTCACAAGAGGGGCCTCTCTGTGAGGAAAGGGAAGAAGTCCAGGGAATATGCGTCCCTGAGAACACTGTGGATTAAAACTGTGGACGAGGTCTTCAAGAATGCCCAGTCCCCAATTCGGGACGCCACCGACCTGAGAGAGAACATGCAGGTACGGCGCGGGGGCTTGTGTGCGCCTGCGCGCGGTGTAAGAGTCTTTTGGAGGGTTTCTTTAAATAGTCGTATTTCCCATCTTAAATACTTTGTAAATTCCCATCGCTTGTAAGAATGTTTACCACCGATCTCATTTTTTTTTATCATGTGAATTTCCAAAACGGCAGCTGGTATTGAACACACTCTATGGGAATGAGACAGCCTTGCTGCTGAGTCCACCACACCCGACCTGGTCCCTGTTAATCAATAGGGAACAGTCCCCCGTCTTCTCTAAAAGCGCACATGGGAATCTCTGGTATTTCTGAATATTCCTTAGCTGGAACACACTGACGTCAAGCCCATCAAACTAGAGGGACACGTTCCGGTCCTTTCTTGTGGGGCCGTCATGCTGCGGGAATGGTGAGCCTGTACACGGCCCGTGGGTTTATGTATTGAGCCTGCTCTTGACTCTGCAGCGCAGCTGTCTAATTGTGTAAGTAAAAGACACGTGACACCTGTATTTATTAGATGTCTGAGATAATAATTACCTCTGAACCGCGTAGTGGCGAAAGTCAATCAGTCAGGGTTAGGTATGTAATTAAGGATTGTCCACGTGTCTAGCAGGATACTGGGACTACCAGTGATGCAGAGCGAGGCTGCGAGGGCTACCTCACACACACGCCTACCCCAGCCCATCCCAGTGTGTGATGGGTCACCGCTCAGTGTGTTTAAAAACGATAAAAAAGATACATACACACACACACACACACACACACACACACACACACACACATACGTGTATATATATATATAATCTTTATAACTATTATGAGCAGAATGCCAGCAGCAAGTAAAATTAAAAGACCTTCCCACAATGGAGACCTTTTGTTTTATTTCTTGTCTCATAGTAAATGTGGAGGGTGTCTCCCTATCTCTGAGGGTGCCATGGTTGGTGGACCTCAGCTCTGAGCAGGCCGCACGTCCCTGCCCTACGGCAGCTGTCATGCGCAGGAAGCCGAGCGCCGTCCTTCCAGGGCCGCGTGTCTGTTCTGAACCCACACTGCAGTCGGCGCTGTGTGATGCCCCTGCCACCCCCCGGGCGGTCGGGCCAGGGATGCAGCAGGAAACGGCAGACTTTAGTTGGGGCTGGGCAGCAGATGATAAACAAATAGGACAACGGCAGGTGAAGAAGAAGTAACTGGGGAGTGTGATGGTGTGACTGGGGGCCCCCCTTAGAGCTCTCAGTAAGGATTTATTGTTATGAGCAGTCAACATCCAAGTGATTTTGGACAAAATGATACACAGCTTGATGCCCATATTTAAAGCAATATTAATAAAAAGAAAATGTTTAAATTTAAAACCAACGTGCTGCTCATTTCCAAGGACGGGGGTGTTTGAGAACAGAAGGCACAGGGCTTGGGGGGCCCAGATCCCTCCCCTATGGCCGCCATGCTCAGCCCAGGTCAGGACCCAGGTGTGCCTGGGGTGACTCATTTGTCGGTTGGAATGTACCTGTTCTGGCAGCACAGTGATTAAGAGCAGAGGCCTCATCCTCGGCAGACTTCAGGTAAAATCCTGACCCCTTCACCTGCTAGCTGTGTGACCTCAGACCAACAACAGAGACAGGCCACAGCTGAGGCTCGGGCCCAGCGTGGCTGGTTGAGAGGATCCGATGGGGTCATGTATATTACCTATGCCTTGCACACAGTGCTCAGAGAACACCGACTCGTGGCTTTTTACAGTATGGAAGGGTTTCCTTTAATGGGGATTTTAATGGCACCTCTGGTGATTAGAAAAAAAGAGCATTGAGAACAGGAGAAGCAGCATGGAGACGGGGCTAGGGGAAGGGAAGGCTGTGGTACCGGGCAGGAAGGTCTCCCACCGGGCACATCTCCACGGAAACTGCAGCATCCTCCAAGTTCCTTTAGCTTTGGAACCAGCTGGTATGCACAGGTGAGAGAGACTCAAGTTTCTATCTTGCAAATATTCCTCTTTTTTTTTTTTTTTTGGATGGCTGGCATATTTGATACTTATTTTAAGCCTGATTTTTTTTTTCTTTCTGAATCTTCACCTTTTTGAATGCAGAAGCCTTCTTTTTGGTTTGTTCATAATTACATATCAGCATTAGCACTGCTGTGAAGTTTGATCTGAAAAGTAGCTTTGCCCTTTGAAAGAATTTAACTTATTTGCCTTTTCCATACTTTTGATAAATTGGTATTACAAATATCTATAACTATGTTTACTTTGGAAAGTAACCATTTTTCCCAGGATAAGATAATCATTAACCATGTCTGTCATAACACTGCTAGTAACCGTTGTACCAGGCAGTCCAAGGATAACCAAGTATATTGAGTATAACATCCCCGAGAAATTAAAACCCTGGTGAATTACAAAGCGCCTTCTTCTTTCCATTGAGCAGAATGCAGTGGTGTCCTTCAAGGAGCTGTGTGGCCTCTCCTCCGTAGCCAACCTCATGCAGTGCATGCTGGCGGTGTCTCCCCGCTTCCTGGGACCTGATAACACGCCCCTGGTGGTCCTGAATCTCAGCGAGCAGTATCCCACCATGGAGTTGCAGGGAATCGTGCCCGAGGTTCTGAAAAAGATCGTAACAACTTACGACATGGTGAGTGGCTCTTTGCACTTTTATGGAGCCCAGGGGAGAGAGGTGTCTTAGGACAGTACCCCGACATGCTTAGGAGCTCTTGCCGAGGTGTGCTTTCCTAGTTCAGGCTTCCTTTACCTGTGCTGGAAAAGTTATTCCCCTGACCTTGCTGTATTTGAAAGACTTTAGTGTTTTGTTGTTGCTATTTTAGAAAGCAGGATTCAGACAGCTTTTCAAGAATGTATCTGAATTGACTTCTAAAGCATACCCTATTTTCCACATATATATAGGAGGGAATTTTTTTAACCTTTCCCTGCAATCAGCCATTGAGTCACTCATTTTTATTTTGTTTTCAAACTGGTAAAGGTGAGAAATTGAGTTTTTTTTCCAAAAATACACTTTAAATACCATCAGAGGCAGGTGCTTCCACTACATGACTCTATATTGTGCAAAGTTTTCCTTCCTTACAGCAGCTGCTCTGTGACGCCTGTGATTGGTAATCAGCTTAGCGTTAATGAGGAATCCTCAGGACACCTAGAATATTGCATTTTTGCCCTTAAGGTCTATCTTGCGTTTTCCTAATTGCTTCCTGCTCTCGCTGTACTTTTTGATTTATCGTAACCCTGAGGGATGAGTTAGTGAACAACACCGTTTCAAGCTCGCAGTGTAGCTGAAGTTGTCAAAACGCCAGTGAGCACCGCAGGTCCTCCCCTGCGGTCGGGGTTAAGGGTGGTGCTGGACACTCCCCTCCCAGATGGGCGAGGCTGTCAGCCTGTACCGGCCGGGTGCTCAGAGGTAAGAGGCCTCACCCACCACCTCCTCCACACGAGAAGCAGGAGCTCAGACCACAAAACTCAAGGCTGCTTCTCAGGTAGCCTGCTGTGGTCTAAGACAAATCAGGAGTGGCATTGTAAACCTTACAGAAATATATGTCTTTTACTATTCTGTAAGTTGACCTGAAAGCTGCAATTCAGAGGGATTTATACAATTTCCAGGAAAGAAAAAAATGCTTTAGGTCAGCATTTCCCACAGTGTCTGCTGAGGAACCTTGGTTTCTTAGGATATTAGTAAGTGTCACATGGGAGAAAGCGTTCCGTGTTGAAATAATTTAGGGAAATACTGGTTTGAGCAAAATTAATCAGATGTCTTCACTGCAGGACTGTGTGGGGCCTTTTGTTTGCTGGCAGTGGCTTTCCAAAGGGTGATGGACATAGTATGCCCTATTTGACAAATTGTCTTGACCCAGGGGTACTATTTCCAAAAACAAAAGTTTGGAAGGATTTTTGTTCTTAATCTTCTTCACGTCTTAGCCTTGTTCACCCAAATCTTTGGGTGCATAAGACCTGGAAGTCCAAGTCAGAAACATGCAGCATTTTTTTTTTCTTTTGCTCTTTCTTTCCCCCAGTTTTACTGAGAAATAATTGACGCTCACGTATAAGTTTAAGGCGTACAGCATGATGGTTTGACTTATGCATATTGTGAAATGATTACCACAGTGGGTTCAGCTGACATCCATCTTCTCATATAAAAAGAAGGAAGAAGAGAGGAAAGGAAAAAAAAATTTCTTGTGATAAGAGGTCTTAGGATTTATTTTCTTAAGTTTTCTGTGTATCAGTCGTCATGGTATATATTACATTCCTAGGACTTATTTATCTTATAACTGGAAATGTCTACCTTTTGACCACCTTCCTTCAGTTCTCACTGTCTGCACCCTTCACCTCTGGTAACCACAAATCTGATCTCTTTTTCTATGAGTTTGGTTTTTTGTTTTTGTTTTGTTTTGTTTTAGTTTCCACATGTAAGTGGGTCATACAGTATTTGTCTTTCTCTGACTCATTACACTTAGCATAATACCTTCAGGGTTCATCTGTGTTGTAGCAAATGGTAGGATCTCCTCATATTTTAATATATATATATATGTATATCTCACAACTTCTTTATCTATCCATAGACATTTAGGCTGTTTCCATATCTTGGCTATTGTAAATAATGCTGCTATGAAAATGGGGGTGCATGTATCTTTTTGAGTTAGTGTTTTTTTGACCTAAGGATATATTCTGAAAAGTGGAATTGCTGCATCATATGGTAGTCCTGTTTTTAACTCTTTGAGGATCTTCCATGCTGTTTTCCCTAGTAGCTATACAAATTTACATTCCCACCAATAACAAGAGTGCAGTATTTTAAACAGCTTATCAATTCATTACCTTAAGAAAAAGTGGTATTTGATCTTTTTCCTAAGTTCCAATGCAATAACCACACGTTGTAGCAGGTGCTTATTATTCCCTGCTCTTTCCAGCTTAGAGTTCACAGTGATGTAAGATAAATAAGACGGAACACTGGACACTGCAGGCAAACTGCAGGGAGTGACGGTCACCCTTCAGAAAGAAGGACGGCCAGGGGCAAATGCGTCTGTAAACATGGGCTGGGGGAGCACTGTGCTGGGTGCTGGAGGGGCCACAGGCATGAGCATAAGGGGTCCCTGTCCTCAGGGAGCCATCCAGTCTGCTAGGATGGCAGCTGGGGAACAAAACAAAGAAGATTATGCTGAGATTCCTTTGGGGGGAAAAGATGGAAAGACAGGAAAAAGAGGTTAAATGGAAAAGTCTGAAGAGCTCTTGCATGCTGTGCCTCAGGCTACCTCGTTGGTTTCACGAGAAGAAGCCCAAAGAAGTGGCTGATATTTGTAAATGCTTTTTAACCTTAAGCCACAAATAAAATCGTTAGACATTTTGCAGACCCACGTCATTGACCAACATCTAAGATGACTTACCGGCTCAGGTGTGTTACTGGTCACGCAGTGACATTTCTTCATGGTAACCTTTTTAACAGGACCTTCCTGAGAGTGGGATGTGGTGCCCCAGGGAGGTGTAACTGGAAGGGTCGGTACCCAGGCGCTAGTCCAGGCTGAGCCCACAGCGGGAGTGGGACCATAGCTGGGTGGACACAGTGCCCACCATATCACTTCCCCCGCCCCTTCCTCTCCCTGGGCTGGCAGATGATAACATTTACTATGTAACTCTTATCTACATATAACTTTATAATTGTGTTGTTGTAGAAATGATAAGACAGTTGGCTTGCTTAAGTTTTTAAAGTTGTGAAATTAGTCTTACATAATGTCTGATTGACATAGCTGGGCTGCGTCATACCCCTAGCTTTATTGATTTGCTCTCTTTTTCATTCCACCTGCTAAACTAAGCTATAAAGTACTTAAAATTAAATTCAAATGTTTATAATTTGCATTTTAAAGGTTGTCATATTGCTACAGCAATATTATAGCTCTTGTAATATTTTATAGTCCATTTATTAGTGACTTAATTATTTCTCACCTTCTGACAATTAATTTATTAAAGCTAGCTAAAGAATAGATGAAATACTGATGGGAAGTGTCATAAGGTCCTGGATAGCCTTTATTTTTGTAACGTTTGTTATGTTGAGCTTAACCCAAAATTAGCCTTAGAAATAAGATCTTATTTCATTTCACTGACTTCCCATTTATAGTTTGCAGACTCCAAATGAGAAGTAAGCGTAGTTTGAGAAATCCACCCCTCCCCACAAAGTCCTGTGTTACTGCGAGTCTGCACTGCTGAAGTTGCCCTCCAGTGAGGACAGGATTGCGGTATCTCCTAAGAGTGTACAGATATGTATTTATGCTGTCAAGATTGTGACTATTTTTCTGTCTAAACTCTTATTAATAAACGAGTTGTAGCTGAAATATGCCAGTGTCTTTGTGAAAAAGGAGAGTGCAGGGAAGGAGCTGATTGTGGAAATGTGGACACTGTGTAAGGCGGTGTGGAGGCTAGGAAAGAGGGCCCACACTCAGGGTGGCCTGCAGCCCCATTTGCCTGGGACAGACCCTGCTTGTACACCTGTTGTCCCAGCGTAATTATTAATAGTTCTCCCTTTAACCCTTAAAAGTGTCCCTGTTTAGATAATTAGTTGTGTGGTCACCCTGCCCACGGCCCCTAGATTGTCCTAATGGCTCTTGTGATCCCACCAACGAACAGGTCTTCAGAGTGGCCCAAATTGTGTTTTTTTGCCCTATTTGCCGTCCCTCCTTGGATCCCGGAAGTGGTGAGGTTTGAGGCTGGGACGTTGCTCAGGAAGGCGGGTGTCAAAGCCACCCGGGAGCAGAGGAAGAGAAACACAGACACCCTCTTAGATCAGGCAGATGGGGGAGAACTAGGGAGGGACTGGTCTGGAGAGTGGGAGTGACTGTGTGGTCACACAAGGGAGGCTTTTCTTCCCTGGAGGCGTTCACAGTTTAGTGGAAGAGATGAAACGTATCCAGAGATAGTGAGAGGATAGATGATAGATAGATGTGTTAAAATATGTAAACAGGGCTTCCCTGGTGGCGCAGTGGTTGAGAGTCCGCCTGCCGATGCAGGGGACACGGGTTCGTGCCCCGGTCCGGGAAGATCCCACATGCCGCGGAGCGGCTGGGCCCGTGAGCCATGGCCGCTGAGCCTGCGCGTCCGGAGCCTGTGCTCCGCAACGGGAGAGGCCGCAACAGTGAGAGGCCCGCGTACTGCAAAAAAATTAAAAAAAAAAAAATATATATATATATAAATATATATATGTAAACAGATTATTTGGATGTTCATGGGAGAGAACGGTCAGTTTCAAGTTTAGGAATTAGGAAGACTTCAAGGAAACACTGGCCTCTGACCCTTAAGAACAACTGATTTCAGCAGGTGAAGAAAAGGAGACTGTTGCAGGCTGAGTTCACAGGGTGAAACACTCTCAGAAATGGGAAGCATGTGTTCTAGGAAATTCAAGCATGGACCGTGGGAGTTCTTGCACATTTTTGAGCAGCAAAGAGCCATGCTCAGAATTAAGATCATGGACTGTGGGAGGGTAGGGGTGAAAAAGAACTCAGAGGCCGCCTGCTGAGCGTCTTTATTTTGCAGATGAGAAAATGGAAACTGAGTGGTGCATCAAATTAATGGCAGAACCATTAATGGTTCTAATGGCAGGTTTAGAACCTGACTCGTCTCTTTGTCCAGTTTTTGCCCTGCAGTCCAGCTCAGGAAGATGAGCCATGTGCGGTGTGTGGATGACTGACGAATCTGCCCATAAAGCCCAGATAGCGCCAGTAATCATGATCTGACGTTGTTCATGTGGGGTCCTTGAAGTCCCAGGTACCTTATTTCTGATTCTCGCTCCCCCATGAAGGTGGAGAAGAATTCGTCTTGCATACTTTGGCGTATGTTAAAAGGCAGATCCGATGAGCTTAAAATAAGGAAGACTGTATTCAACAGATTGAGTTCCACTCAACGGAATCTGATTATCAGTACCTGAATATATCTTTTGTATTATTACTTCAGAAAACAGAAAATTTAAGTGTTTTACTTGAAAGTGTGTGTCAGTGAACTTGAATGCATCCACTGTTGAGAATCAGATATCACAGTTGAGCTCGTTCTCTCATGTGTTTAAAGGCTGGTTTGGAGAAGATAAGGATTACGTAACCTGAGTAAGAGATTCTGGTGAATGAGCGGGTCCCCTCTCCGTAACACACAGTGCTCCTGGGATGATCTGCCAGGAGGCTTCAGGACCACTTCAGGCTTCCCCTCTCCCGTCATCATCATCATCTTTTTATACGAAAGTGGTTTTTACCACCCTTTTTAATGTTGATGAAAGTAACGATTCAGCTCTCCAGCTATCTTTGCTTATTAGTTTCAGATTTACCGTCTGCTTTACGCTTAAATTTTTTTAAATGTTATGAGATCTGTGCTAACAAATAGAGACCAAGATGTCGACATTCTTCCTCGACTGAGAGAAAACACTGGGAGTTTAAATATTTTGTGGAGTGTTACATAAAAAGAAAGTTCTCTTTAAAATTTTTTCATTGGACTTTGAGGGCAGTATTCTCGGTGAAAGAAGCCAGACGCAGAAAGACAAGCCCTGCGGGATTCCACTTAAATGAGGTATCTAAGATAGATTCATAAAATCAAAGACTAGACTGGGAGTTACCAGGCGCTGGAGATAGGACGTTATTAATCAACAGGCATGAAGTTTCAGGTAAGTAAGGAGGAGTTCTAGAGACCCGTGTACAGTAGCACCTTGTACCTCTAGTCAACAGTAATGCATTGTACAGGTAAGCATTTGTTCAGAGGGGTAGATCTCATGTTAAGCGTCCTTATCACATAAATATGTTTTAAAGAAAAAAAGTCTTTTTCCTTGGTTTTGCTTACAATTTTTCTGCACTATGGAATATGCTTCAGTCATTGTAAGTAAATTGACAATGAAGTCACAGGGAATGAAAAGGAGAGAAGAGGAAAAAGGAAAGAAAAGGATGCCCAGCTCTGTCACAGAGAGCACGGCTGTTCACATACCCAGGGGCGGACTCTCGCGCAGCCGTGGCTGCTCGGAGATTACCCATGCATTCATTCCTGTCATTGCCGTTCCTCTGTCTCTGCTTTCTATCTGAAATTAATTTGTTTCCATCTTTTACAGCTTCACAAAAATCTTGATTTTAATTGCCTTCACACTTAATTAAGAAAGCACTCTCTGAGGAATCCGTTTATCCAGTAGAGAACAGTAGTTTTTAGTGTTTAAAAAAAAAGGAACAAGATGCTTTGTCTAGGAGCATGTTATTTGCTTGCTGTGAATATTTTTATGTAAGTTACTGGATCGTCCCTTCTACCTCATGGCTTTAAATATTTCTTAAATAAAGCAAGGTCCTTTAAATAAAATATGTGAAACGAAGGGTTTTTTTCTTACACAGATATGTTGGCAGTCGGCATGCAGCATCAGGAGTGCTCTGCCCTATGTTGTTGGTATGGGTTCCTGTATTTTCTCTGGCCACTGCTTAATGCAGGGAAGAGAGAAATCACACTTCATAATTGATGGAGTCTGCCCATCTGGACCAAGCAGAGATCATCTGTAATAAGGTTATTATTGATTGCCATCTCCTCTGTGGCTGCTTTTATCACTCTCCTGCCTCAGAACTTGACATTAAAAGCATCTTTTAATTGGAGGTGTCAACTCTCCCAATTTTTATAACTGTAGAAAAATAGAGTATTATGCCTTGGGATAAGACTGAGCTACAAAGAGGGGGAAAAAAAGACAGATTAGGGAAAGGTGAATGTACCCTGCTACAGGGGGAAGAGCAGAAACCCAAAGCCTCTAGTTTAATTCAGTGACAGGGGAGGTCCAACCGGTGACGTTTCCAAAACGGTTTCTCTGGCATCATCAAAACCATACAGCTGACCTACTTCAGAGCGACTGCCAACCCCACGGGAAGGGAAAAGCAATGTTTACAGGATGGAATGTGATGATGGTATCACTCGTATCATCAGATCAGCTGTAGGGGCTGCCACTCAGCCACCAGAAGCAGGGAGATTGAGAAACTTAGGGGAGATGGTGCTTCACGGTGTGATATGGTGGTGATTGCACGACTGTATCTTGCATCCGCTTTTCATGTTTTACATGTCTCCACAGAAACCATCGAGGGACACATATGTAGAAGTATTCTTACACACACACACACACACACACACACACACACCCCTTCAGATACTAAGCAAGAACAGTTGCGAAACACACACCTGCAGATACTAAGCAAGAACAGTTGCGAAACAGTAGCATTTTAGGGGCTGGCCATCCCCTTGAAAGAGCCTTCATCAGCGGCTGCTTTTTACCAGTTAAATTTGATACCCAGCCCCAGACTCTCTGGGAGGACAGAGATGCAAACCTTAACAGAGTCCCACACGTTGTCAGATGGCGTCTTCAGACGAGAAGTGATAAAGTACGAAGCGAGCCACTGTACCATCTGACGCACCAACTGCAGATACTATTCTGCAGTTTACAATTCCTGAGTGACTGCGGCGCTGTCCCACCGTACTGGTAAACGAGAAACGGGAGCCTGCTGTTGGCGTCACTTCAGCCCTTGAACCAAGCCACCTGGGGAGCGGTTATGGGGCTGTGGCTCGGGGCCATGTGTTTGGTGGGGTCTCCCACAGTTTGACTTCTCTGTTAGAGGCTTTCCGTTGCTTCTGAAGGGGGCAGAACAAGATTGCTTATTTCTCGAACGCTTTATTTCACTGAATCTGGTAGGAAATATGTCTGTAATATATCTGGAACCTAGAGCTCCAGAAAAGTTAGGGAACTTCCTTGTAAGCAGATGCATTATGCAGAAGAACACTACTACATTTTTGATAAAACTTAAGATCGTTGAAGTGCTGTAGTCTTGTTTTCTTCCTGTGCAAGAGGAGAGGAATTGCTTCCCACGTTCCCATCAGATCCCACTTGAATGTGGGATTTTGCTCTTGTATTATTCCTTCAGTGTTTATTTTTGATATATTCTCTTCTTGACTAGAGATAATTTATTTTGTTTCTTCAGTGGCTAAAGTTACCTCCTTAAGTTGCTTTCTGAGTTCTTCTTTCTGTCAAAGACCCACCAGGACGTTTTTTTCAACATTTATTTGGCCGCGCCGGATCTTTATTTGCAGCGTGCGGGATCTTCCTTGTGGCATGTGGACTCTTAGTTGTGGCATGCATGCGGGATCTAGTTCCCTGGCTAGGGATCGAACCCGAGCCCCCTGCATTGGGAGCATGGAGTCTTAGCCACTGGACCACTAGGGAAGTCCCCAGGACATCTTTTAAAAGTCCGTGTACATCTCTCAAATTCTGAGCGTCCTCTGTCAATAACAGACGTGGTTTTCTTGGTCAGTCGCCGCGAGCATCAGCGGCTGGTCAAGGCTGGGAAGAAGCGTTTGCCTTCCTTATCCTGGTTTGCTTGGTCAACTTCCTGTCCCCACTAGGCTTCGAATAAACAGAATTGGGCCGAGTGGAGACAGCAGTGCTGGCCGACTTCCAGGTTCTTCAGCCTGTTGTCACCTCATGCCTGTGGGACAGAGACTGAGTTCAGACCACACACTCGGCCCAGATGGGGAAGGAAATGCAGCTTTCCCAGCTCTCTTAGGGGCAGGTGGGTGTCCCTCAATTTTAGTTCCATTTCGTAACCCTGATCCATTGCCTTAATTCACATTATCCATTTTGGGTTGTGGTTGCTTGACTCTTTAGGTAAAATGCTCCGTCTCTCAGACTTTCTCTCTTCCCTCAGCTCCTCTAAGAGTGGCCACTAGCTGCCTGGAGAGGGTGCAGCTGCAAAAAGTCTCCTTTCTGTGCCCTTGCTAAAGAACGTCCTAAAGCTCACCACCGCCCACCCCGGTGCACCTTGGGGCTGGTGTGTGCAGCGCAGGGATTTCCCGGCTCCGTCCTTCGTCCTCAAGGCTCCAAGAGGCGGGCTCCCAATGTCCCCTCCACTGCCCCTTTCCTCCTCCTGTCCTAGGGCTGCAAACGCTTGGCCCAGCCGTGGTCGGTGGAGGGGCATCTCTTCTCCCCTAGGGGTGATGCTCTTGGGACCTACATGTGTTGTTCCTTGATATGTTAAAATAATTTAGAAAAGAGTTTCTCCTTGACAGATCCTGACTTTCAAGCCGGTCGTTTTGGTGGGAACCCAAATAAAAATCTCATCTGACCTTTAAAACGGAGAAGTGTCTTTGTTTTTACAAGATAGCTGCTTTTCACCCAGGCTCTGAAACTTGCTCTCTGAGTAGGTGGAAAGCCCCAGGGCAAAATGATTTATAAACTATGGCAACATCTCTGGGGAAGAAACAGCTTCACACTCTCCTCCTTACACCTCCCACTGCTGTCGCCATGCAGTTGGCAGCCTTTCCCTCCCCACGGCACTTCATCTCCTGGATTCCCAGAAAGACAAACTTCTGGAAATATCACCTAGAGAGAGACCCGGCTGCTGAGGCAGTCAGAAGTCTGATGTACCAGCTGTAAGAACTAGGGATTATGTAATGATCATCAAGAGAAACGGAGTCTGAATACTTTGACTAGTGTTGTTAAGTGAATAACATTCTTCTTAGAGCATCTTGGAAGTGTGGCCTCCCTTTGGCATGTTGGGATTGATGAAGAATTTATGTTAAGCCTAGTAATTGCCAAGAGAGGGAAAAAAGGGGGGAAATCACTGTAGGGAGATGTATCTCACGCATACAGTCTTGTAGCAATTGAAGTTTTCCAGGATCAGAATTTCTGATTTGCTATTGAAACATGCATCAAACACTACTAACAATATATAGCCCTTTCTTGAAGAGAACACTTTTTACAGCATCTGGAATCTGTTTGACATCTTGAAGTTTGTGATCACTGTTGTGGTGTGCACGGCGTGGTACTGTGTCTACAGCCAGTTTTGTGGATGTGATTGTCCTCTGTGGCGGAAATCCTTTTCAAACAGGAAAGTGATGATCAAGAAACAAAGGACTGGGCTTCCCTGGTGGCGCAGTGGTTGGGAGTCTGCCTGCCGATGCAGGGGACATGGGTTCGTGCCCCGGTCCGGGAGGATCCCACGTGCCGCGGAGCGGCTGGACCCGTGAGCCATGGCCGCTGAGCCCGCGCGTCCGGAGCCTGTGCTCCGCAACGGGAGAGGCCGCAACAGTGAGAGGCCCGCGTACCCCCCCCCCAAAAAAAAGAAACAAAGGACTGAGTTGGCTTTTGGTGTGTGATAATTTATATGTCTTTACCGGCTTGTGAGTTCCAAATCCTTTCAGATCCACAAAAGTGAAAACTGGCCAATCTAGAACCTGCGTTTCACGGCTCACTGATGCGTTCAGCCTGCTTCCCCCCTGGTGTCTGGGAGCCCTCCGGCTTGCTCTGACCTTGGACTCAGAGGGGAGCTGCGTCTCTCATTGACCCTCTGACCTGTGCCGTTGGGACAGAGGGAGCTGTACCAGCCTGTGCTGGCTGCTTTGAGAGATCATTGTGTTCCTGTCCCTCGTCGTAAGCTGTCCTGGGACAGAACCCTTGGAGCCCCCTACATGTGGACTCTACTCTGAAACACCCAGCACTCTCTGGGCCACACCCCACTGGAGGACCCAGGAAATGCACCTTCACTGTTTATCTTAGTTTTCCTAGGGTGGCGGTTTCTGACCAGATGGGGAGTTGGGGGTGTGAAGCCCATGGTGATTCTTCATCCCGCTCAGGAAGGTGGCTGCCTTTGCCACCTGAGCCTGCGGCTGCCCGTGCTGTCAGCTCCACGTGGGATTCAGAACATTCTCCAGCCAGTTAAATGGGGATGTTTTGCCTGTGTGATTATTTTAGCAGTGCTGGCTACAACTAACCAGTAAGAATCACACACGTGAACCTTTTTATTAGAAGTATTTTTCTTCTGTCAAAGATTCATCAAAAAGATGAATTGTTTAATACTTGGTTGTGTCCCATCATTGTCTGTATTCAGATTGAAGTTTAGAAAGGATGTAAGTTGCAGTGATAACAGAATTTTATTGTTTAGCATCTCGATATTCTGATGTCATTCCCTGACTTGGCAAATGCAAGATCCATTCACTGGAGCTTAACTTGATTTATTGACACCCACTCTTATATAGTTTAGAGAAACAAATGCTTTTCCACTGAGAAAATCGGCAGTGTTGCAAATCCCATTCGGAGTTGAGTTGGAAAGATTGAAATTACTCAGATACCTCTAGAAAATTGTTAGTGGTGGTACATAGATTGGTTTGTAAATGCAGTGATGAGTCTCCTCTGTTTTCATGGACACGTAGTCTCTGGATGTGCAATCACATTTTAGAAGACAACTCTCTAAGAAATGGGATACTTTAGATGGAATCTGCTCCATGAAAATGAAGCTATCAGAATAACCAGTTTATATGAAAGATCATATATTTCAGAATTTTTTTGAGTACTACATGTAATTGTTGACACTTACTTGGGCCACCTTCTGGCATCACTTCTTGGCAGTAGGATGTACTCATTTCTGACCTATTTTTCCTGTCTTTTATGTCCCTAGTCATGACCTGGAAGAAATTTTTTAAAGGTGTTTTTCCACAGTCTTTTGAATAATGAGGCAGTAGTGATTTTTCTCTGCAACTTGATGTATTCCTGACAGTAATATTTGGCCCTTTCTAAGCTTTAAGCATATGTTTTGTTGATATGTTACATTTGACCTCAGGTTTATAAGAGAAATAAAATTCAGCACCGCCTACGGATTCATTATTTCTATTTTTGTGTAGTGGGGAGGGCTCACCCCCAGCCTCACCAAACCCCTGTAAGCTGCACTTGTCTGGTGGTAACTCTCCACCATACACATTTACCGCTGTGCTAGTGGGGCCCGCAGGAACTGTCACTTATTATTCTATTTTAACGGTTCCTGGTTTTCATTCTGTTCACTTATATTCCCCCAGATTGCTAGGAAATAATTAATGCCACTCACCCCACTAAAATAACCACCCTTGACAGCAGAAATCTGATTTTACTACCACATGAATCTATCGGGGATAAAAATAGCACTTAATAATGGTTTTTAAGTCTTTTCTAACTTCAGGCATTTAAAATTCTGAACCATAAGAAAATTACTCTCCCAGTCAACTCAGTGGGTGGACAGTATGATGTGTCAAGAGTTAAGTTTAACTCTACAAGCTTAATTATCAATTAACTTAAAAATCACATGTTAAGTAGTTTAAAACATTTCTTTCCCTACTACGTTTAGTATTAGTCACATCTTTAGGGCTAACTCTTATAGATCTTGATGTGCAGATTTTATACAGGAAGTCCTTTATCGACTTATGGAAATCTTGAAGTATTTTCTTTGAAACCAGTGGTGATTATTCTAGTTTTCTTTATAATTATTATACTCCTATACCAGAGAGAGATTAAATGGAGTGACACCATCATTTATGTCATTATATGGCACAAAATAATTTTAGCTTTGAATAATCACTTATCTGGTGCCAAAAGCCAGAAGCCCCCCCCCAAAAAAAAAATCTGTCTTTGTGAATAGAGATAGCTGTTTTGAGTATTTAGCTAAATGTAACCAAGATGGTAGTTACTCATTTTTAGCTGACTTCCTACAACTAACGTCTAGCTGTGTTATAAGCCCGTGAAAGTCTTTGACCAATGTTACAATTCTCTGTGGCCAAATTTCTCCTTCGTTTACATATAACATACGTTTATGCTTTTAAAATACCAACCGCACTTGATTTTTCATGTTCTGTTCTAAAATGTGCATGTAGCATGTCAAACTATATCCTCTGGAATACTTTTAGTCCAGTATCACCAGGCGATGCGTGGTGTGGCGTTTTAGAGCAGGGTCGGGCAACGCTGGCCTGTGGGCCTGGCCGGCACCACCCATTTGTGTACGGGCTGCAGGCTTAAAATGGTATTTACATATTAAACGGTCGGAAAAAAAAATTCAGGACATGTGAAAATCATATGAAATTCAAGCCTCTGTGTCCATAAGGAAATTTTGTTAGAGCGCGTTCATGACGCATTCTGTGTCTGCTTTCACATTGTGAGAGCAGTCGCCTAAAATATTCACTGTCTGCTCCTTCACAGGAAAAGTTTGCCAACCCCTCAAAAAGAGGATCACGGAAAAAGTCCTTAGGGTGTTTTGATGCCCTGGTTTCCAGATTCACTTTGGCCAGCTTAAATCACGACTTTAAAGGTTTTCTTTCTTCTTCTTTTTTAAATAATGTACTTAGTGCGATTTGAATGTAGATCCATAGAACATCATTTTACTCTGTTACCCAGTAGGAGGAGGGCCCCTGAGTTCTGTCCTGGAAGAGGCAGTGGACCCCCGAAGAAGTAAAACTACTCGTTAGTGTTGGATGGTCAGAACTATAAACACCAGAGGCGGGAACTAGGAAAGGAAAGCCTGTGAAAATTCCAGTTTGCTTACAGTGCCCATGAGGACAGCGTGCTATTGCAGCAAAAAAATGGTGACAGTCCACCAGAATCTTGTGTTATAATCCAGTAAAATTTGTAACTAACTTTAGTTCACACGTATTTAGCGAGATGTATAATCATGATTGCGCTGCTTGGTAATGAGGCACGACAAACGAGCCGTCTAAGGATTGAGTTTAAGTCGTGCTCAGGTCAAGCATTTCTTGTTAGGGGAAGGGGAGGGGAGGGCAGAGAAAGGGGAATTGGGTGGAGCCGGTGGGCAGGCTCTGCATCTCTTCTGAAAACCCCTTGTTTCCTCTCACCTTCCCCTAAGGCGGGAAGGAGGGCTTTCTCTAGAATTATAAAATCCAGGCAGTACTAACCACATTCTATTTAAAGCTCTCTCCACCTCCACGTGGAGGTGAAGCCCCAACCCAGACTCTCTCCCACGGTGGCTGGGAGTGGGGCTGGAGGGTCTTTGCTGCTTTCTTACACTCATTACAACCTGTAATTATACATGCGTTGGTTTGATTCCTTTTCTTAAGGTACCTCTCTCTCTCTCTCCCCCAGATCTGAGCCCCCGGGTGGCTGCGACCCTGTGTGTCCCGCTCAGCACTGCGTTCTCACGACAGAGCCTGCCACAGGGCAGGCACTCAAAATATATTTATGAACGAATGAGTGAATGAATGGATGAGTGAAAGAAAATGCCCTTGATCTAGAGGACACATATCAGGCGTCCTTCCCGCCCTACGTCTAGGTCCCAGAGTACCTACATTTCCCTGAACTTGGCTCATTTATGCGTGCACAGAAGGCCTTTCTTGGGAGCGTTAGGTTTGGGGCTGGTGACGGCTGGAGGGTGGAGTGGCTGTCTTTCCAGTCTCAGTACCAGAGGGTCTCACCGTGTCCGTCCTAAGGCGGTGAGCGGCACCTGCGCCCGTCCAGGAAGAGGAGGTTCCTGGACAGCTCCAGATGCCTGTGGGAAGGGCAGGGCCTGAGGCGGGAGGCCAGGCCTGGGACAGCTGGGAGGAAGGAAGCTACGAGCGTCTCAGGTCCCCAGACCATTTACCTCTTATTCAGATCCTCAGTCTTCCCTGCCCTTTACCAGAGGGTTCTTTACCCTGTCTGCAATGCCCTACTCTTAAAGATTCATGGGTCCTAAGGAGGACACACCCCCAGGGTTGAGGAATGACGGGGAGAGGAGGCCAGACAGGAGAGCAGCTTGATTCAGCAAAGGCCGCTGAGATGGGAACATGGCTCCTATACGAAGAGCGTTTCATGCTTTTCCAAAGCATGCTCAGAAGTTGAGTGCCACGTGAGGTAGCAGGTGGGCATGGGCTCCTGGTGGGCCAAACGAGAAGTCCCTGAATGCCAGACCGCCACCGTCCCTCAGTTGTCACACCCCTCATCCCGACGCTCGCGGGCCCTGCTGGGTACCACACTGCTGTGCTCCCGGGGGAGGAAACCCGGACCCCGCACGCAGTATCCGCGGGCTGTGGGTCCACCTGGGCTAGGCTTTGTGCTGGTCCTTCTCTCACCTGCGCCGTGAGCTGACTCCCAGGGCACAGGACGTGTGCCCTGGTGTGTTCTGCCAGGGACACATCTCCGTGAGTGCAGTTGTACGTTCACACAGCCCCGGGCAGGTGGGCGTGGGTGTGCACACGTGTGTACAATATCGTTCTTGCACAGAGACGCTGGGACTAGCACCTGGGGCAGGAAGGGGACCCTGCCTGCACCCTGGAAGTAGGTGGGTGGGGGCTTGGGGGATGGTGGTGCCAGCAGAGACTATGAGCCCTGAGCGTGAGAAGTCCCCTCTGGTGCGCACTCTGCGACCGGGCACGTCGCCTCTTCATCCGTAGAACCGGCAGGGTCTCACCGCCTCCCAGGGGGTGAGATCACGTGTAAGTAGCCCAGGGCATAGGAAATTCTCAATACACGGTACTCATTATCAGGTCAGTATGAGTTCAAAGGCGAGAAACAAGCAGCTCTTGATGCTCTAAGACTTCTCTGTGTGCATATCTTAGCATCACTCGAACTTCACCGCAGCACTTTGCTATGTATGGAGACGTGGTTACTCCATTTCATAAAGGCAGGTTTAAAGTTGCAAAGTGAAAAGCAGAAGGTTAGGTTTCCCACCACCTTGCGTGGGGAGTTGCCTCTCTGCTCAGAAAGGGGAAGATGCAGGAGCCTGTGAGTTCTGTGGTTGACACCAGAAAGGCCGTAAATATGGTAGTAGCTGGTCGAGTGGTTCTTGCCCCCCTCCTAGCTCTGCTGTTCCAGAGTACGGCAGACTCTTTACTGGGCTCAAAAATAATGCTCTTCAGTCCAGAGAGGTCTCCACTTGCTTTCCTCTGTTAACTAACATCTAGACTTAGCTATCGCAGACCTGAGAGAAACTAATGACACCTTACAGTAAGACTATGATTGAATTACTGTCTGTTAATTAGGAGTTTGAAAATCACCTTGATCCCCTTGGAGAAAAACCTTGATATAAGTAGATGGTAATAAAAGTGAAACTATGTTTAATTCAAACTGTATCTTTTGAAATTTAATTAATTTCGTAATAATAGTTTTATTTATTTTTATTTTTTTAAAAAAATTCTTGGCGGCACCCCGAGGCATGTGGGATCTTAGTTCCCTGAGCAGGGGTCAAACCCACGCCCCCTGCATTGAAAGGCAGAGTCTTAACCACTGGACCACCAGGGCAGTCCCTCATAATAATAGTTTTCAATGAGCATGTCAGAACTCTAAATGGTCCTTGGTCTCTTGAAAGAGTTATGTAGCATCCAGAGGTTCCTAATACAGTCTCCGGAAGTAGCTTGCTCACTGAGTAGTTGGCTTTAACGAGCTCGAGTTCCCCTTTTCTCCTGCAGGGAAGACTTAGGCCAGGTTTTATTTATTTATTTATTTATTTATTTGGCGGTACGCGGGCCTCTCACTGTTGTGGCCTCTCCAGTTGCAGACCACAGGCTCTGGACGCGCAGGCTCAGCGGCCATGGCTCACGGGCCCAGCCGCTCCGCGGCACGTGGGATCCTCCCGGACCGGGGCACGAACCTGTGTCCCCTGCATCGGCAGGCGAACTCCCAACCACTGCGCCACCGGGGAAGCCCTTAGGCCAGGTTTTAAACCAGTCTCTTCAGTTCTTTGGAGACACTCCCCTCCATCAAAGATGTAGCCTCTGCACTCAAAGTCTTTAAAACTTCGAAGACTGGGGAAGTCACAGTGGTGCCCTGCCCCTCCTTTCCTTCCTCCCAGACATTTACTGGAAGCAGAAGCAAGTGGCCGGCTGTAGACTGCATCCCCACTGGACACCCTGGCTACCTCCTGGCCTAGTGGAAAGCTCCTTTCCCAGCTGCTAAGCCCCTCCCGTACTCATATCCTTTCCTGCCGTCATGGCCACAGAGGGTATTTGAGCACAAGGTGCACTTAAATTTCATGCTGAGATGGTACGAGGGTGTCACGTAAGCACATCGCTACTATAGTTGAGAAAATCGGAGAAGTGTTTTACAGCGTCGAGAGGCTGCCCGTGACCGAGGGCCCTGGGGAGGATGGGGTATGCGTGCACCCGTGAGGTCACCGTGGTGCAGAATGATTCATCATGTGCTATAAAGTAGCCTGTTTAGCATGAGAATGTGGAATAAGGCTTCCCACAGTAATCCTGTGCAAAATGACATGTAACATCCCGAGTTCTTCCCTAAGGAAACTTCTGATTGTGTGAGGTTGGTCATAAAATGGAGAAGTAAGAGGGTTGTTATCATTTGAGTGCGTGTGAACTTACTATATACGTGCTGTCTACACAGAAAAAAGCACAGCGTGATGTGAAGTGGTAGGAGTTATTACATCGTTTTTCTGGATAGTTTTATAGTTGCGTTGGAATTCCTTTTTAGGGTAGTTTGGGTTCTGTTTTGTTGCTCAATTTTCAACAGTTTTCGTTTTCTCTGAGTATCGTATCATACGGCAGCAGAAGCAGTACAAGATCAAAACCAAAATTCTTTTTGACTTGTTGACATTCTGTGTACTTCTGAAACTAAAACTATGCAGAACATTTAAAACTTTGCCAACAGTTCATGGTAGAATAAACATTTAAAATCTGTACATTGAGTTCGTAACTAATCTCTTGGTTTATTGGAACTCCCAGCTTTTCCAGAGCCCTTTTCTATTTTCCCTGTGCTATTCTGCACTACTGAGCTTCACCAGCCCTGACCTATTTAAATATATTTGGGAACATGGAGACTTCTAGTAATCTAAGTCTCAATTCATCTAGAAATATGAGTGACTTCCTTTCACGTAAAGGTTTGGTTGTGGCTTTATAGTTTATTAACTTGTCTGCATAAAATAAAAATTTCTTATCTGATTTGAAGGATGGTTTTTAATAAGGTAGATCACCCTTGTGCATTCACTGTTTTAATTCCTCTAAGCTCTGGCTCTGTGATTTTATTGTTCTTTTTTCTTTTATTCCTCTATATAGTGCTTTTTTCCCCCTCCTTAATTTCCTCTTTATGGTGTTTTCTCTGTCTTTGCTCCTTTCTGCTCTCCTCCAGCCTACAAATGTGTATTACTAAGGACTTCTAGTGGCTAATGCTGGAAGTGCCTCTCAGAAATACCCACAATGTAAACGTTTGGTCCATCCCAAGTGCACTAGGCACCAAAGCAACTAGGAGAAAAGAAAGCACCTAGAGCAATAAACTGGTTGTTTTGACTACATGATACTGTTTATTTCCATGAATTTTATACTGAATCCAAATTGCTGTTTAGATGAGTACAGGCAAAACCTGTATTACTCTGTGTATAATAAGCATAATGTCTCTTTGCTTTTATATTGACATGGTAATTCACTGCAGGAACTACTGTTTAGTTAAAACTTGAAGTTTAATCTGTGAAATGCAGCCCTTTCTAAGTGTGTGAATATGGTTATATATTGATTTAGAGTGAGAAGGGGTAGATGGAGACGTTGACTGTGGTAGGAGAGGCTTTTCATCATGTGAAAATTCAGCTAGATACTTACAGGTGAAATGGGATCTCAGTTTACAGGGTTTGATCTGAAATATAGTGCATGAAGATTCAGCGTACAGCTCAGATAAAAGGTAAGTAACAGGAGAGCTACGTGCCTCACCCTTAGGTACCTACCACCCTAGCTTTGCAGTGAACTTTATGACGAATCAGAGCATGTTGAAAAGCTAGAGAATTCTTGGCTTCCTGAATGTGGACTCTGGGTCACTCTTAGCTCATAATTAGCTCCAGATTTACACAGCACTTGGCATCTCTTCTCTGGCAAGGAATGATTGTTAAAATAGTTGAATACAGTGTGGAGGAGGTCTTATAGGATGCCAAAAGCATACTTCAGTTGACTATGATAGATACTGAGAGTTTACTTCTCAAGAAAATTGCGTAGATCTTGAAATACTCTCCCTTTTATAGTCAGTTATAACACTTGTTTTGAACATGCAAATTTATTTGCATGTGATCAATACAGTAAGGGATAATTTTAACTGAACGCGGATTTTGTGTTTACCTGTGCACGGTTTTGACGGCAAGAAACACTAGCGAGCGCAGAAACTGCACCTGGGTGAATTGAATGTACACACCCACCTCACACACCCACCAGCTGCTACATCAGATCACCGGGTGTGTCCTGCGCTGCGCCCTCCGCATCTCAGTTATAACCTCTCACCAGACATCAGACCCCCTCCTTCCACCACTCACAGTAACTCAAGAGCTGCAGCCCTTCCCTCCAGGTCTTTTTCAAGGTCAGGTGCCACACGCCACGCTCACTGCTGCGTTTTTGCGTTCCTTAACTACGTAACATGTGCAGGACTGTGCTATCACTTGTATTCTGCTCCTGCCTTTTGTAATGTGTCACAGCAGAATTTCTGAGTGTTGTGCCCTGACCCAATTTTCCCCGCAAACCTTGCGTTTTTTATCACACAGGTTTTTTTATAGTGTGGTGATTTTTAGGAATATGTCTGTCACACAGCAGAACTGTCAGTACTGCCATCTTATTGTCCAGAGTTACCAAATGACCAAGTCCGGAGCTCCTAACACTGTAGACCTTCCAGAAACTCTCCTCCCACCCCTGGAAATGTTCAACATCCTTGTTCTGTCCCTGCCCCTCTGACCACTCCTTCTGTGTCTCTTATACAGCTTCCCTCTGCTTATTATTATCTGCCGTGTTGCTGTGATGTTTTCATCTCATTTAGCTTTAAAATTCCTCCCTCGGAGATGTAGACATTCTTTCATCTCAGCTGCTACCTTGGTGCAGAAAGCTTCCGATTTTCCAGCCCTAGAACCAAGCTTTCCCACGGTTGCTAGCTGCTGCTGCAGATCCTCAAAAGACTGCCCCGTTCACTGCCAACTCCTCTGCTCAGCTGGGGCGGAACTCCACTTCCGGGATGAGTTAACACCTTAGAGACACAGTGTAAACCTGGAAAAGCTTTGCAGCGGTCGGGTGCGGCACAGCCTCCTCGCAGCGGTCGGGTGCGGCACAGCCTCCTCGTCTGTCCGGTTTACCCTCTTTGTCTTTGGCTCTTCCTTCTGTGCCCACAGCACATCAGTCACCGGGTCCTGCTCTGTCCTTCCCGATGTACCCTCTCCAGCCCATCTCTCTTTCCCAGCCCCACTGCGTCCTGCCCCCCTTTCATACCCCCATCCCCCATTCCTTCCTTACTCTTTGTTCAGAGCCTGAAATTCTACCTTGACCACAGCACATCTCAGCTTAAAATCGTTATTCCGGGGGCTTCCCTGGTGGCGCAGTGGTTGGGAGTCCGCCTGCCAATGCAGGGGACACGGGTTCGCGCCCCGGTCTGGGAAGATCCCACATGCCGCGGAGCGGCTGGGCCCGTGAGCCATGGTCGCTGAGCCGGCGCGTCCGGAGCCTGTGCTCCGCAGCGGGAGAAGCCACAACAGTGAGAGGCCCGCGTATCGAAAAAAAAAAATCGTAATTCTGTATCGCATCCAATCTGGCCCTTTTCTAGCCACGTTCCCTACTTTCCTCTAACACAAGTGGAAATGTCTAGAGAGCCCAATGGTATTGCACATTGATCTCTGTCCTGGCGCCTCCCATCACACCCGCAAGGAGGTCGGTGTGTGACAGTGGCCACGTACACTCCTCTCTACGGATTCATTAACAATCCAGTAGTGTTTTCTAAAAGGCAGAGTTCTTTTCCTTTTTTGAAAAAACTTTATGTTTTAACTGAAGTGTAGTTGATTTACAATGTCATGTTAGTTTCAGGTGTACAGCAAAGTGATTCAGTTATACATATATATGCTGTATATATATTCTTTTTCATATTCTCTTCCATTATAAATTATTATAAGATATTGAGTGTAGTTCCCTGTGCTGTACAGTAGGTTCTTGTTTATCTATTTTATATATAGTAGTGTATGTATATTAACCCCAAACTCCTAATTTATTCCTCTGCCCTTTCCCCTTTGGTAACCATAAGTTTGTTTTCTGTCTTTGGGTCTATTTCTGTTGTGTATATAAGTTCATTTGTATCATTTAATTCTTAGATTCCACATATAAGTGATATCATTTGATATTTGCCTGGCAGAGTTATTGCTCTCATTTTTCTATTATATAGGTTGTTTTTCTGTAATTTTCTATAATTTGCATGGTGAAAAATGTAGAAGTCAGGTTTCATGAGGAAACTAGGACAGATTACTCTGGAAGTGGTTTTTTGTTTATAGAGTGTTTTCCTAGTGACCTTGCTGGAAGGGACGCTGACCTGGAACGCCTCAGCCCCGGGGCGGGGGGGGTGTGTGTGGGGGTGGGTGGGGTGCCCGCACAGTGGCCTGTGAGGTGGAGGGGCTTTAACTGCAGCCTGCAGCTGCCTAAAGACTGCCACAGCTGTGCAACTTTTATGCCCCAGTTCAAATGTGTGATTTTTATATTATTTTCAAGTATTAAAAAGCTATGTTGTAATTCCCAACAATAACTTTATAAATGGTTTCTCTTCCATTAGTTCAACTTTGACATTTTGCTGTACTTGGAAGCTTTCGCGAAAGGAAACGTTACCTCTGCATTTCAATTTAGAAGTCTCGGATCCCAGAGTTCCCGCATTTGGTTCAAAAATTCTTCACCCATACAGTAATAATTATTGTAAAGTGTTAAAGACAAAAGTAGCATTGTTAACTGAGGACGTTACTTTCAAGAACACAGAAAAAAAGCACCAAAGCTGACAGATTCCAGAGGGAATTTCGTTTTTATTTTCTCTACGTTCTCAGCGTTGGTGAACGGACTCACTTTGTAGGGCTGTGTAGCACAGGTTGCAAAACAGAAAATAAAGAAACAGTCTACAGAAATCTAGTAATATAAAATATATTAATATAGTAATAGTTCTGATAATCACACCTATAAACAGAGACGTTTGCCTTATACTAACATGGGGAGTTACTTTCAAAACAGGGCATTCTTACAGAAGGCATTTCTGGTTTCCTTCCAGCTTAATAAAATATGAATTTTAATTTTTACTTTGCCTTTAGTTGAAACTTCCTACTTTCCATCTTCTCGAGACCTATATTAAAACCTTATCTTAGGGGCTTCCCTGGTGGTGCAGTGGTTGAGAGTCTGCCTGCCAATGCAGGGGACACGTGTTCGTGCCCTGGTCCGGGATGATCCCACATGCCGCGGAGCTGCTGGGCCCGTGAGCCATGGCCGCTGGGCCTGCGCGTCCGGAGCCTGTGCTCCACAATGGGAGAGGCCACAGCGGTCAGAGGCCCGCGTACCGCAAAAAAAAAAAAAAAAAAAAAAAAAAAAAAAAAAAAAAGATTTAAAAACCTTATCTTAGGGGCTTCCCTGGTGGCACGGTGGTTAAGAATCCGCCTGCCAAGGAAGGGGACACGGGTTCAAGCCGTGGTCCAGGAAGATCCCACATGCCAAGGAGCATCTAAGCCCATGCGCCACAACTACTGAGCCTGCTCTCTAGAGCCCGTGTTCCGCAACAAGAGAAACCACCGCAATGAGAAGCCCGCACACCGCAACAAAGAGTAGCCCCTGCTCGCCGCAACTAGAGAAAGCCCGCGTGCAGCAACGAAGACCCAATGCAGCCAAAAATAAATAAAATTATTTAAAAAAAAAAAAACAAAAAATCTTATCTTAGAGTTGATCGAATTTATGAAATGGGTTTCTGGGCTATGTTAAATCTATAGATTATCCTAATGCATTTGTTTCAGAAATTTAGGAGGTACTGTTAACCGGACACTAATGTGAAATCCATGAACAGCAGCTATTTGAAAGCATCTTGTACTTTGTAAACAATATGAGGGTCCACGTGGTACGTTACTCGGGCCGGCAGCGGGATGTCTGATTTCGGTGCTGAGACTTACACCTGTGCATGTAAAGTGAATCGATGAAATGTGCATTAATGCAGATCATGCTTGTAAAACCAGTCACTCTACCGGGCCTTGCGTTATAGTCACCTATTAACGTAATGTATACAGAGAAAACAAGATAACTTAAAGCAGTTTTTCCCTTTGACTCATCTCTTGATGTCACTCCCCACGTATTTGCTTTTGTCTAGTCTGAGATGCTTATTCTAGTGGTTTCACATGAAATATAAATGATTTCTGTTTTTTAATAATGAATTCGTCAGTGGAGCCAAGTAAACTGTTTAATGTTGTCATTTGAAAAAATGTTTTCCCAAAGTGCTTTATAGAAATATTACTTTATAAAAACACACTTCTGGGCCCGTGTCAGTAGCTGAGATGATGCTACATATTGTGTGTAACACCCGTCGGGAGCCAGGACGTTCCCTAATGCTTCTGTCCATCCTCCTGGTTGGAATGCGCTTTCCTCCTGTTCAGCTGCTGCCTGTGGTCAAGACCTTCCTGGTATCGTGGAAACAGCAGAGGCTTTGAGTCAAACGGAATCCCCGTCCCCCTGTTCACTAGTTACAGTCCTTTGCTCATCACAGCAGGTGACCTTGGGAAAGTGGCTTTGCTCTGGGGTCCTCAATGTTCACATCTGTGAAAGCAGCATCACCAACACCCACCTCCCGTGGACTTTGGTGAGCATTAGAGGAAATGGAGGACGCCAAGTACGTACCTGATGCCAAGGAGGCGTTGAAATACTTCCATTTTGACTCATTCAGCCAACACTTGCACTGTTTATAATTGCACCTCGTTACAGAGTGGCAGACCCAGCCCAAGTGGCAGCACCCCTATGCATTCAGTCATAGTTGTCAGCTGTGCGAGAACAAGACCTCAGCCAGCCGGGTAGGCAGGCAGGGAGGCCCGGCCTGGCCTGGTCCTGCCCTCTCGGCCCACTGGACCTTTAACCAAGTGCGCTTACAGGAGCCCACAGGCCAGAGAGTCCCCTGAACAACACCTAGACGGGCCCTTTACTCGAGGAGAACTCACACGAATGTTGCAGGAGTGGAGGGTTAATGGACTCAATCTGTGGGCAAGAATATAAACTTAATTATAAATATGTACCCTGCAACTATAAAAAGATATAAACTGGCAGTTCCTCCTCCCAGAGGGAATGATGCGCTCATTCCATGACAGGTGTGGGGAAGTGAATCATCTCTGCTGAGGTCTGGGTGGGTTTTCTTTCTTCCTGTGTCTGAAAGTTGCTGATTGGTTAGCAGGTACCCACCTCTCGTGGGCTGACTGCCTCTGGAATCCCCTCTGATACGCTCTGCAGGGACCTGCCGCTGGTCACTTCCATACCCGGGGGGCTGGCTTTTCACTGTGTTTGCATCCTTCACCTGGGGTGTTAGCCACCTCCATAATTTATATACTGCACGTAAGTCGGGGGACACATTCACCCCCATTACCGGGAGAAGGACTTGGTATTGAGCTGTCCCGCTACCCTGCCCTGGCTTAGGAGCGTCTCACTGTCACGCCCAGGAGCACGTGGGCAGCGGTGGCACTGCCACGTTTTATGTGATTACTGTTTGCTCGTGGCCCCGGGTCATTCTGCTCTTCATGCGTTCTCAGCACCGACCTCAGGGTCCCACACGTGCAGCCTCAGCGCATGACTGTCCCCAGAGTAAAGGATCGGTCCTCCGGCATCACAGAGCTCAGGGGCAGGGCAGCGTCCTTCTCTAGCCCCTGGAGGTGGACGTGCGTTTCTGAAGCCTTTCGTGTCTTTTACAGTTAAAAGGTGCAGCACTCTTTAACCTTTGGCAATACTTTAAACTGGAAGATGCTTCTTAGAGGAATAGTGCGATTTGTTGTTTCTCTGAGCTTCTTCACACCAGGCTTGTCAACAAAGCTAGTATCAGTAATGGGTGTGTAAAACATTGCCAGTGAGAACAGGACAGGAAGGCACACTCATTCAGCTAATTGGGGGCTTCCAGAAGGAGCTCTGCCGGGCCCCCGGGTGAGTGCGGAGTCCACTGTGACTTCACCATTGGCCAGTTCCAGCCGCAAGCATCCTCTCCTCTAATCCCCACAATATTATGAGCCCTCATAATGTCTTTTATTCAGCTCAGTTTACAGGTAGGAAATTACGGCTCCATGATGTTTCATACCTTGTCCTAGATGACAAAGCTGAGGAACCCATGTAAATCTGTGCTCGTTCTGCGCCTACCCCAGCCCGGATGTGGATCTGTTTTGACCACCTTCGCCCGTAGGCTGTTGGGATGCGTGAGTCTGGCCTTAATGCTGCTGTTTTGTTCTCTTGCTTTCCTTCTGTTACTGCTCCTGTCCTGCCCACTTGTCTCATGACCAGGTTCATTTTGTTGCTTTTCCCCCCTGTCTGAATGGTGGCGGCACGGTTGGCCAGTTCTTTGATACTGAGCTGTGACAACCACCATCCTTGCCGGGGGAAGTCCTTGCTTTGTGATGCCTCTCGTTGGCTCGGCTCAGAGCTGAAGAAGGTTACTGATGATGGTATGAACCTTTTCAGTATGCAAATTATGTAATGGTACAAATGACTTTCTATCAGTGTAATTGAGTTCTGAACTATTCATTTTTATCACTGCCTGTTCAATATGTCAAGCTGTAAAGTAGAATATTTAAATTTGCAGGAATGACTCAGATCTTGAAGAATGAATGTGAAAATACCGAATTCCTGAGTGGGGGCCGTGCCCCTGGGCTGTGCACTTCCTGAAGACAGGGGCTGTGTCCTGTAGGTCACCCTGCCCCCCATTTCTGCTCAGCGGCTGCCCACAGGATACCTTCCATGAATAATGAATGAAGGCATAAATGAACACCTGCTTTGGCCTTCAAACCTCACAGTGTTTACTGTAATTTTCTTAGAACAGTGGAAGTTGATAAATGCTGTGTGACTCACTTTAAGAATCTGGTGTACTTCTTCAGAGGGGTGTTGATTATGCTTTAGTTTAAGTATAACTAATAAAATATGGTGTTCTTCGAGTTATATAAATAATCCAACCTATGTATAGTTTCTATAAAATAATTACTAAGGCAGCTAGTGATAAATACTATAAAGAAAAACAAGGCAGAATTTAAAGGAATGAACAATGATGGATTGGTATTTGTTATACAAAATAGAATGGCCCTGTAAAAGAGATGAGTAATATTATCATGTGAAATATTTAAATACAAAAAGCTTATAATCAACAGGGGCCTACTGTATAGCACAGGGATCTCTACTTACTATTCTGTAATAACCTATATGGGAAAAGAATCTGAAAAAGAATAGATACATGTATATGTATAACTGAATCACTTAGCTGTTCACCTGAAGATAACACAACATTGTAAATCAGCTATACTCTGATATAAAATAAAAATTAAAAACGAAAACAAAAAGCTAGAGTCTACGGTTATGGCAAGGATCATAATTGTCCCCATTTGAGCCATGAGAACTGAAGCTGGCCATCCCATTTTCATAGTGATTTTAGAGCCAAAAAGTTTACTTCAGACAGATCTTTCCCCAGCATTTTGGTGGGTAAAATAATTGGTCAGCTGTACCCTGTTCCTTTTTCTTAATTCAGGCGCGGCTCCTAAAATAAGCACATGCAATTTAGAACAAGAACTCAACACTGAATTTTTTAAATCACTGATAGGCACATTAAAACTACTTGTTTGAGTGATAGCATTAGTGGTGCATCAGAGAAATGCTGTTTTTTGATCCTCAACCTAAGCTTTAAACTGATTCAGATGGAGGCATCTTGGCTGAGGTGAGAAAGGCGTGTAGGTGCTGGAGCTTTCCGTAAGGTGACGCAGGAGGTTTTGTTAAAATGAAGGACAGATTGGATGTGCACACATATTTATTTGTAGCTTTTCACACTGAAACGAGCTCAGGTACTGGCTTGAGGTTCAAATCCAGTGTTGTGCAAGCCTAACCACCCGAGGAATATACTCATCACAGTCTGGTCTAAGCCCTTGTGTGGGGAGGTGTGACTGTATCATTTAACATGTACACACATGAACTTGAGTAGTGGGACGTCAGATGGAGGGACGAGTCGCCGCCTCCCGTCAGCCGCGTTGGGGGAAGAGCCTCGCGCCCGAGAGCGGACCCTCCTGTGTCCAGCTGTCTGTGTGACCTCCTGTCTGGATGTTTCCTCTGCAGATGATCCAGTCCCTCAAGGCGTTGATTGAAAATGCAGACGCTGTGTATGAAAAGATTGTACACTGTCAGAAAGCAGGTGAGTGAGAATTTGTTTCTTTTCTTTAAAATAAAGTTAGTAGTTTGCCCCTGAGCTATTTCATCTTTTTGATACTATATCAAGAAAACCAGATATAAAAAGTATTTCTTCATGGCTAAAGAAAATACTAATTCACTGGTTCTCAAGCCTGGATAACAGACTCACCTGGGGGGAGCTTTTAAAATATATTGACATGGTCTGGGGTGTGGCTTAAACGTTCATAGCTGTTAAAGGTTCCCAAGCATTTCTAAGCCACAGCCCAGATTGAGACCCTCTGCGCTAAATCTCTTCCACCTCCGTGGGCACCAGTTACGGCCTCTTGAAATTGTTAATGCACTGGCATTTTCACCTGCTGAGGAATTCATTCATTTCACAACCAAATGCTATACTAGATTACAAAATTCAACTTACATAAACAACCATCTCAGTAATTTTTAGCTGTGATAAAACCAAAAAGTCAAGTGTTCTGCATTGTAATAAGAATAGGCAAAATGCAATTCTTTCAATTTTCAAATTTTGAGTGTCAATTTGGAAGGTTCTAATGTGGAGAATATTTGTAATTCATAAATAAGAGTATCTGTCCTTAATTTCTAGGGTTTTTGGTTTCTGTTCTTTCAAATCAAGAGGCCATAACTGTTACCTAGCCGTAAAAAAAAGTCATCTCTTATCTCAGAAATGAACTCGTTTAAAATAGATGAAAGGCAAAGATACATGCGACAATTTCTCTTTTGGTGTTTATTGAAAAATATGCACGTTAGTGACTAATCAAGAGACAAAAATCCTCATCTTGTTAGCAAAATATTATTAGCAAAGTCATCTTTCTACTTCTAGCCCTTTCTGGGACACTTACGACCACAATTAAAGCAAGTTACGTCAAATACCACTTTTTATCATGTCACTACCCTATACAAAATCATTGAGTAGCTGACCAAATCTAAACTAACTTCCTATGCAAAGTCATTGCCAACTGGCCCACCCACTTTGCCAATGTTATATTAAAAAGTATGAATTAAGTCATCTGTTCATTTATTTAATAAATATGTTTTGAACTTGTACTATGCCTAAGATACTTGTAAGAGCTGTTACATACCAAAATATTTAAAACAATAAGCAAGATTGGTTTTTGTCTTCTAGAACCTTCAAATCAAACAGGACGTATGGAAGTAACCACGCACAGTCAGACGCATTGAGTACTTACTGTGTGTGACTCAGGAGCCTGAACTCGGCCTGTGAGGCAGTGGGGAACCCCTGGTTTTTTAGTGGAAGGGGAGAGAACCTGAGCTTTCAGGTGACCATCATAATAGCTGTGTGCAGAGGACTGTTGTGGGCAGGACCCGCTGGAGGTTGTCGGGAACAGTGAGGAAGATGTGAGGTTGTTCGTCCAGCCGGGCTTTGGGCTGCCCCGCCTTCTCTGCCATCCCCTGTGTGTTTCCACTTAGATTTCCACAAGGTAGGACCTCTGTCTCCCTCCTCTCTGCCAGTCTTTCCTTGTCTTCTTCTCATCTCATCAGTCTCCCAGGGGCTTTCCTGATTCCGGGATGTGTGTTCCAGACCCATTCCATTCAGCCCTTCAGACGTGTATCTGGTTCAGCCGATCAAGCCTCTTCAGTCACGGTGTCTTTTATTAACGTGTCCCATCTTCCTAACGGGACAGTGACCTCCCGTGCACCAGGCTTGCAGGCTGAGTGACTCTCTGTTTTACCCGTGACATCTGTTCTAACATCTGCACAGCGGAGTCGCTCAGATACTAACTGGCTAAATGTGATTTGACTTTTATGAAGTATTCGATTCTATTAAATGCATGTATTGCTATGAGAATTGTGGACCGTTAGAATCTGAAACCACAGTTTATCGGAAAGAAAGAACTGGCTATTCATTTAACAATTTGAGTTATTGGCAATTCTTTGCAACTTCCTTGGCTTATGAAATTTGATAATGTCTAGCTTCGTGTTGTTTTTCTGTTCGATTTCAGTAAGGGATATATTTGCTTGTATTTGAAAAGCTAAAGAGTCTTGTCTGTTAAGGGTTTTGCTTGGGGAGGTAGGAGTGGGGATAACCGCTGTGTAATGGTCTGAGTTGCTTCGGGTTGAAAGCCCTTCAGAAGCACATAACGATCATCTCCCGGTTTCATAATTACTGCCGACCGCCTACACAGCCCTTCTGTTGTCCCAAGTGCTTATTTTAGAGTCTCTTGATCTTTGTTTCTTATGTTTACAGTTATCGTAAGGCATATCGTTCTTAGTCATCTGAAGAGCTGCTCATTTGTGTTGGGCTCAATAGCATTTGCGTAAGATTTTACTTTTGGTGAGTAATTGTTCTGCTTGCAGATCTTTAATCTTGCAATGACAAAGTGAAGGTATAGGTCACCAACGTGCTGGAAGAGAGGATTATTTTAGAAGTATTCCACACTTTTAAACACAAACCTATATTCTTATTAGATAAACCTTCACGTAAATAACTGAAAATAAGGAGTTACACGCCACCCGCCTCCAGTCCCGTGTTGAAAAGTGCGCCCAGTTGGGACAGGTTCAGACTCCCTGCTGTGTAACTGATTTTTTGGAGCTAGAAATGAGTCTGCTGAGGCCGTTATTGGGAGGAGAGACTGAGGCCGGTGAGGAACGCCGGTAAGTGGGCCAAGGTGGGCCAGGAAGCTGCTCGCGCAGCAGACAGGGACCCAAAGGGACCAGGAAGGGAGGTGAGAGCAGCCAGGTGAGGGGCAGTTGGGGCAGGCTGTGTAGCCCACTCTTTTAAGACGAGAATATGCCAGCACAGAAGTTTGGCGGGTTAAAGGGAAATCTTAATAAGAAAACCACGTTCGTAGGAATATGGAAGATCCAGTGAAGAGGCGGAGAGAAAGATGCTAAAAGATGAGCCCAGGATGAAGGATGCAGGAAGTGAGGGGGGCAGGAATCAAGCGTGGCTGTGAAACACTTGACCTTGGAAAGGGAGAGCCGTGGCGTGTGGACGCATCCTGGGGTGGAGGAGTGTTTTCCACTGAGAAGGGGGGGACGTTGGCTCTTGGGTGCGGTGGAAGCGGGGACGGGAAGGGCAGGACGTGGAGCATTTGCTCAGAGCCAGAGGCCAGTGGTGCCAGCGACAGGGACGGACTGAATGTTGGGATCGCGGGGAGGGGTGTGGGACGAGTGGATCTGGGCTGCCATGCGAGTGAGAAAGACAGAGAAGTGGTGGACGGTACGGCCGTGCGGGAACGGGTCTGTGTGCAGTAACGAGCACACGTCCTACTGGGTCTAAAAAATGCTTGTTTTCCCAGGAAGTACCCAAGTGGGTGATGGAAAGGAACATACACGGGGGCGGGGGCAGGACCGGAATCTCCAGAGGGAGAAGCATTGTAAAAGTTCATACAAGTTCTTTTTCAAAAGTTTATAAAAGCTGATAAAAGATTAGCCGGATTCTTTCGGGGGAAACATCTTTTCCACTCTCTGATGTCTAGCTCTTTCTCTCCTTCAGTGGCCCCAAAACGGCAGCCTGTGTTTGAATTTTAGTTAGTCACTGAATCGCTCTGTTCCGTAAAGAATAGGAAGATGATCTAGGAGGTAGTCCAGACTGCTTTGCTTCGGTGCATTGGATGTTTTCATCAGGTGAATTTAAATGGAAAAGCATTTGTTCTCTGGGAAGAAAAAAAGAAATCAATGACTTATTTCCTGCCAGTAGCTTACTTCCTGTCCAAGATGGTGCATTAACATGCATTTAATGTCCACTCCTTTCTGAGCCTCATTAAAATGACAGTAGGGTTTTTTTTTTTTAATAAAAAACTTACAAGGACAAAGAAAATGGGAGCAACAAAATTTTGGAAACAGGAAAAGGAAAGTTGACTTAGCTGACTCAAGAAAGCTGAGCCTGAAGCGGGTGGGAATGGGAGCACAGTCTGACTTCATGGAGACCCCAGCAGGCTGGGACCCGGTGGCAGCAGATGCCGCTGGGGGTCGGGGTAGAGGTGGGAATAAAAGGGGAGAGCTGTCCGAAAGCTGGATTCAGGAGCAGCTAGGTCCCAGACGGCCGAGAGTCCTGACGGTGGGGAGCTTGAAAATAGCCAAATTCTCATCCTTCATCTGGGCAGTTTAACAAGTAATGCTTGGGGAAAAAAATCTAAACAGTATATGCCTGTTACTTAGCAATAGGGGCATAGATACACAAAAATGGAACAAACTCAGCTAAAGGGGTTGAATGTTAACTGCTTCTGGAGAGGGGGGATTGGTGACAACTCTTTATCTTTAAACTAGGTGTATGCATCCTTCTGCCAAACATTAAATCACTGCTACATTTAAACTTAATTTAATTTACTAAGTTTAAGAAAGAGGAAGGAAGGGATGGAGCGGAGGAAGCTGCGACAGGAATCCTTGACCTGCGTGGTCCTGGAGGAGGCGTGGCCACGCCCACCGGGCTTGGGGCCAGGTGGGTGAGGCAGGTGCTTGCCGCCCAGGACCCCTGCCACCCTGGCTTTCTGGGCAGGCCAGGTGCAGAGGTGGTGTCTGCACCCAGTGGGCGAGAGCCTGGCTCCTCTTCTGGCAGGAGAGTCGGGTCCCTGCTCTTTCCAAGTAGAAGTAGAAGCTTCTTTTCTGAAAGCTCTGAGGGGCTCCCATGCGTGGCAGGGGTGCATCATTACTGAGTAAAGTGGGATGGAAGGCAGCTTTCGAAATAACAAAAGCTTTAATTGCCCTTCATTTTAATCTGCTTACTGGAAATTTTTCTGTAATGGATGCTACACATCTCTGCTTTCTTAAATTGGGCTGCCAAAAGTAATTTGAACTTGCGATGACCCAGGGTGGTTATTTGCCGTGGTTAATGCAGCGATGCCCCCAGGAGCCTTAAGTTTTCAGGGCCCTTACGCTGTGCACTGGGGCTTCCTGTTCAGATCCCATCCCAGGGGTCATAGTTTAGTTCCATCTCCTCTCCTTCGGCTTTCACTCCCTACTGCTCCTACAGTTCGTGCTGCATTTCCCACCGCCTGTTTGTACATGACTCTTTTGTTCTCTTTCTGATTTGCTGCTTCTGGTCTGCCGGCCTTTCCCCTGGGACCAAGCTTGATAGATTTATCTTACCTCAAAGCAGAGAGAGCCTGACGCGTCCGTGTGAGGAGAACAAGCATGATGCCAGGCAGACCTACATGACATTGCTCAGAGGCCTCTGTTGTTTTGCAAACTCCTGGGATTGCAGTGTGTTCTTAGCAGGGAAGGTTTCCGGATAAGTAACCTGTCACCATCCATCACTTGCTTTGCTCACATCATTGTCTGGCTCAACACAGCAAACGTAAAATCATCTGTACGAGTCATTCTGAAAACACTTCACAGTGTTCCGTTAACAATGTTTGCAAAAGGAAGCCTGGGAGCCTATAACTTTTGTCTTCGCTTATGTCAGGCTGTTTCTCAGCCCCAATTTACAGAAGTAAGAGGTTCTTCCCTGGGGATCCAGCACAGGCTCCTGGGCCCCCTGTACCATGTCTTGCTGTGTGGTATTACATTAGTCACTCGACTTCTCTCTGGCTCATTTTCCTCCTTCTAAGTGACAGTGAGTTGTATGCGTCCCCGATAGCCCCACGGGTTCGAGAATACAGTGACCTCAGATCAGTTGCCTAAGCAGCAATTTTGGAATGGCCTGATTACAGTCACCTAAAAAGAGAAGATCAAATAAGTCATCCCATGCGATGGCACGGATGCGTGAGTTGCATGCAGCCTGTCAGCGTGCGTTTCAAGGGGGAGAGTTAATGCCTCACTTTGAAGGTGAAGAGTGACCTCTCTGAAGGTGAGACACGTGAACCCTTAACTCCTTTGGGACCCTCGGCCTCTTTCCTCTTCTAAGAATCACCAGATGCTCTCCCGGGCACTTTAGTTAACTAACAGTGAAGCCACAGAAGCCAGGAAGTAGCAAGGTCATTGTCGGTGGGCCAGCCTGCCCCCTGCCCCATCCTTCTTAATTCCCTCAAAAGGAACCTTTGCTGATGGTAAGGGAGGGTAGAGGGATGATCACAAAAGTGACAACTAGGCCAACTCGGGCAGGAAGGCTAAACAAGCGGGCAGTCTGTAGGAACCAGCTGTCTCACCACACCCCACCGTCTCAGGTGCCCATTACCCCATCCGGCCTTCAGACGACCACGTAGCTGTCATCGCAGCAGGATTTCCTACAAGTGTGGTCAGAGTCTCCTAGGGACACTTGTGTAAAGTGCAGTTTCTTTGCTTCGCCCCCCAGTATTGAATCCTGGAGGTTGGGGCCCAGGAATTTGCATTTGAACGAGAAGCTCTCTTTAGAGGGTGGAGCAGAGAGGCCCCTCCCGGGTTCATGCTCACCTCTGAGCCTCTCCCCACCCCTCCCCACCCTGCAAAGGGTGACTGCCCCGTGCCTGCCTGCCGGATTGATGAGAGCGATTCCTTCTTCCCAGCACAGCTTTCACTGGTGACATTTCCCAGTGCCAGGAGTGAAGGGGAGGCAGATGGGCGGATGTGTGACCTCCCTGGATATCTGTCCTGTGCGCAGATCCCAAAGCTGTGCTTTCTTGTCACTTCTTCCTCTGCCTCCTCCTTCCCTGTAAACCCAGAGTCTCTGAACGCATCACTTTTCATCTTAATGGCAACTCGCAGGCTTCCTGGTGGCACAGTGGTTGGGAGTCGGCCTGCCAAAGCAGGGGACACAGGTTCAAGCCCTGGTCCGGGAAGATCCCACATGCCGTGGAGCAACTAAGCCCATGCGCCACAACTACTGAGCCTGTACTCTAGAGCCCGTGAGCCACAACTCCTGAGCCCACATACCACAACTACTGCAGCCCGTGTGCCTAGAGCCCGTGCTCTGCAGCAAGAGAAGCCACTGCGATGAGAAGCCCACGCACTGCAACGAAGAGTAGCCCCTGCTCGCCGCAACTAGAGAAAGCCCGTTCACAGCAATGAAGACCCAATGCAGCCAAAAATAAACAAACAAACAAACAAATAAATAAATAAATGGCAACTCTCAGCAGCTCAGCAGATTATCTCCTGGGGAGGGGCCAGGCTTCCTTCAGCTCTGGTACTCCCATAAAAATCATTTTTGTTATTATTCCATTATACTTGTTTATTAAATTCGAGAAAAACCACAAGTCAAGTCAAGTCCACAGTAAATTAAATCGTCTTTCTCAAATACCAGAAGGTTTTACACACACACACACACACACACACACACACACACACACACACACACGCACATATCTGATTAGGTATTCTTGGATTTAAAATGAAGTAAATAGCCTAGATGGTCTCTAAGGCTTTTTCTGTCTTTCAAATTCTGTGGTCTACAAATCATATGACATGATATGATACATGAGATATAATATAATATAAATAAGGGACTGTAGTGGGTAAAGTGAACAAATGCATTCTAAGAATGTTTGAACAATATTTAGCGGTAAATCTTCTAAGAATAAGGAATTTGAAACAATTTTAATTAACCTGTATTCTTTCATTATAGGTCAGTGCCTTGTCAAAAACATGTCATTACACGTGTTAACACAGTAAAGGAAAAATGCAGTCGCGCATCTGTGGAGTGTGTTTAGTGCTGTACTAAGTATTTATTAGAGGTGCAAAAACTAATGCACGGTCTCTGCTACCATTTAAAGTTATAAAACACAACCAAGCCAGTAGATTAGGCAACGGGTATAAGTGGAATCTGAGAGAGGGAGCAGGCCAGGGGTTTTGTTGGCAGGGAGGGGGTAGGGCTTGAACTAGGGGCTTGAGAGAGGCATGTACGGTCCGTGTGAGGAGAGCGGAGGGACGGGGCTTTTCTGGTGGGCCAGAGGGGAGAGGCTTCGTCGTCCAGATGTGCTTTCCATGCCCATGACGTATGTTGTCCTGTCCGAAGGGAAATGTTTGCTTTGGGAAGCAGCAGAAATTAGGGTTGGAAGTAGAGGTTGGGTTCTATGGCAGGAGCCTTTTAATTCAAGGATGAAGTGTTTGGCGTTGACTTCTAAGGCCAACATTGCCCAAAGCCTGATTGGAGGAACGCTAGTCATATGCTCCTGGGGCAAAGGGTTTCATCACCAAATCTTCATAACACAACGTATTCCCCTTTGGAGATTCTTAGGACACATCAGCATGCTACATGTTCCCTAGTTCAACTCAGCATTTCCCAAACCAAATGTATCTGGTTGTAAAGCCCTTCTTTCAAGCTCTGTCTGCCAACGTCTTGAACACTTCTGGAATCTGCCGTAGGCCGTGGGGTCATGAAATAGTTTGGGACAGGCCTGGGGACTCACTGACTGACCCATCTCTCTCCTGTGCCCTCCGTGTTCCAATACTCCACACAGCACTGGAATGTGGGGGCCTGAGCTACTGGGGTAGAGGGGAGGTGATTGTGAAGGTCTGGTTCAGGCGTGCTGGGCCTGGGATCATGTAGGGTGGCTGTCCTGGTCCAGTCGGGCTGCTATAACAAAGTATCACAGACCAGAGGGCTTAAAACTACAGAGACTTAGCTCTCACAGCTCGGGAGGCTGGGGCGTCCAGGATCGCGAGGTGAGGGCCCGTTTCCTGGTTCGGGGCTGGTACTTCCTTGCAGGGTCCTCACATGGTGGAAGGGGTAGAGCTTTAAAAGAGCACTAATCCCATTCATGAGGGCTCCATACTCCTGACCTAAGCACCTCCCAAAGGCTGCACCTCCTAACACCATCCCTTTGGGAATGAGGGTTGCAACATATAGATTGGGGTCGGGCAGGGGGACACAAAACAGACCATAGCAGAGGGTCAAATGGAAATAGCTAGCACATCGTTGAAGCAACTGCAGTAAAACTTGGGGTGGAGTGGCGTCTACAGATAGAATTAGTATCATCCAAACGGAGGAGTTATTTGAATGGGTGAGTTCTTGGTTTTTTTTTTTAATTAATTTTTATTGGAGTATAGTTGCTTTACGATGTTGTATTACTTTCTGCTGTGCAGCAAAGTGAAGCAGCTATACGTATACATACATCCCCTCTTTTTTTGGATTTCCTTCCCGATTAGGTCACCACAGAACATTGAGTAGAGTTCCCTGTGCTATGGATGAGTTCTTTAACGAAGAAAGGGTTGGGAGGAAATCTAGGCAATCCCAGGATATGATTACGAGTTTGTATTAATAATTCAGACCTGAATGTTTTACTTCAACTTCAAACCTTAAAAACAAGCCGGCACATCTGAGCTCCTGCCCTGCTCTACTTTTTTTTTTTTCCCCTATAGCAGTCATTACCTTCCAACCACAGTATCATTTGCTTACGTCCCTGGGTTATTGTGTGTCTCCTTCCAACTAGAATGTAAACTCCCTGAGAGCAGGGAGCTTTGTAATTCATATCGTCTCCCACCGACGCCAAGAGCAGCGCCTTGCCAAAGCTGGCGCTCAGTAAATACTGGTGGAATTGAATTGAACGTGGAATGCTGCGGTTATTCGTCCATTTGTTTCTTCACAGACGTTTATCAGGGTCCTACTCTCAGTCTGAGGGAGGCTGGGGACCTCACTTCCCCGCCCCAGGGCTCCAGGCCGAGCGCAGGAGAGGCGCAAGCGGAATCCTCACTGCACAGGGGACTTGGTCCTCTGGTGAGAGGGCAGCACAGCCCGTGACTGACCCATCGGGTCAGCACGGAACCAGAGTTTTGGAGCTTCAGTTGAGTCAGGAAAGTGGTTTGGGAGCAAGGCTGGTGGGGCGGGAATTCCAGGTGGGAGAGGAGCCCCCGCAGGGACAGCCAGGCGCAGGCCAGCAGTGGCCGCGGCACAGACGGGAGATAGCACAGACCCAGAAGCTGCAGCAAAACATTCAAACACACACACACACACACACACAGCCCTCTGATGCATTAGACTGCGTGCAAAGAATTCTGTGTGCCAAAAAGGATCAGAAGCAAAGCTGCAACAACAATGAGAAACTAAGAAAAAAATGTTAGCAATACTTATTAGGAAAGGCTGATATCCCTAATAACACAAGGAGCTCCTAAAATCAGTCTGAAAAAGGCCAACAACCCTCATGTTTGTATTCTTTGCAAAGAATATGAACACAGTTCACAACAAGGGAAATTCAAAAGACTCTAAAATGAAAGGATGTCCAGACTCACCCATAAACGATGCAAACCTGCTACAGGTAGAGGGACAGTTATGAATGCAGAGTCTAAACTCTGGCCTTCTCAAAGCCGAAGTCGAGTCATGGGAGATAGAAAATAAAAAAGCAAGTAAATACAACACTCACTGTGTCCGACAGTGGTGAGTTTTTTGGAATCAGTGAGGCAGAGAGGGGGACAGGGCGGGGGCAGGGGTGGGCAGTGGCTCTTTTCAATAAAGTGCTTAGCCAGGACCTCAGGGAACCGGTGACATCTATGCAGGCATGATTGGAGGCAGAGAGCAAGCTTATCAGATATCTGGAAGGAGATTATTTCAGGAAGATGGGCCACCTGGCTACAGTGTTGGGAGCAAGGGGCCGGGAGGGCAGGAGCCAGGTGACAACGGGCCAGGCTGTTGCGAAGACGCCAGCTCTCCTCTCAGAGAGATGGAAGCTCTTCCTGAGGGTCTGAGCAGAAGAGTGGCTGCATCCGATAAGCAGGGGGTAAGGGGTGGGGACGAAAGCAGGTTCTGGAGGACCACCCAGGAGGCTTTTGCAACCATCCAGGCCACTGAACGGCTTGATCTGGGGGGATCTGGGCGGTGGTGACGGCTATCAGGATTTATTCACGGATTGGACGTGGGGCAGGAGGAAAGAAGGCAGGACTGCAGGATTCTTGGTTGGGTTCTCTTTACCAAGATGGAGAGGACTGTGGGGAGAGGGTTTGAGACGGAAAATCAGAGGTTCGGATGTAGATGTGTTAAGTTTGGTCTGCCTGGTTGACTTCCAAGTCTAAAGTTCAGAGAGAGGTCCAGACTGGAGGCAATGAATTTGGAAGCCATGGGCACGAAAGAGGTCTTTCAAGCTTGGAGACCGAGCTCTTCTAAGCAGTGACGATGAATAGAGAAGACGGAGCCCTGGGCTTTCACCGTTTGGATGTTGGGGAGACACAGGAGAGTGACCCCAGAGGTTAGGGTGCAGCCAGACGGGTAGGAGGAGGTTGCTGTGATCTCCTGGAGAATGAGGTGTTTCAAGGAGATGCCACTTTTCACGCATCAGATCCAAACGTTCATATCAAAGACCCCAGAGTTCCGTCACACACAGATCATGACTGATGGGTGGGCTTATAGGGGAAACTGGGAACTGTCACATTATGTGTTAGGGGGTATAAATTGGGTCCACACCTAGGGAAGGCCACATGGCAGTAAATTTTGGAATTACGAATCATGTACACTTTGAACCAGTAATTCCTTTTTTTTTAGAGTTTATTCCAAAGATTTGATCACATATTTGGGGAATTACATGTGTATAGAGTTTTCTTTATAACACTGAGAACAGCCTAGATGTTACAGCTAAGTGTTTAATAGGAGGGTCCTTGTCAAATATGTTATGATAGATCCATATGATGGGACATTATGCTACCCCTTCAAAAAGAATAAAGAAATATGTATGTGTATATATTCACCTGCACAGACACACAGACTACATATATATACCTATATAAGGAAGATCTTATATACACATAAAGATAAAACAACATATGTATGTGTGTGTGTGTGTGTGTGTGTGTGTATACATAGTTTAAAAAGGCAAGGCAAACAGTGTGTGCTATTTGCTCATGTGTTTTTTTTTAATTAATTTATTATTTATCTTTGGCTGTGTTGGGTCTTTGTTGCTATGTGCTGGCTTTCTCTAGTTGCAGCGAGCTGGGGCTACTCCTCGTTGCGGTGCACGGGCTTCTCATTGCAGTGGCTTCTCTTATTGCAGAGCGTGGGCTCTAGAGCGCAGGCTCAGTAGTTGTGGCGCACGGGCTTAGTTGCTCCGCAGCATGTGGGATCTTCCCGGACCAGGGCTCGAACCCATATCCCTTTCCTTGGCACGCAGATTCTTAACCTCTGTGCCACCAGGGTAGTCCCTGCTCATGTGTTTTAAAAGGTGAGGCAGGAGGCTAGAGCCTTGAGAGATGCTGAGGGCACCGCTCTCTCAGGGAGGGGGTAACCGCGGTTGCCCAGTGGGAGGGGCCAAGGAGGCTGGGTGATGGGGAGGGAAAGGTCGTTCTCCGTATACCAGTCTATACTTTTTAAATGTTGAGCCATGCGACTATATTATCTGTTCAAAAATTAAAATAAGAGGCGTAAAAAGAAAGGGAGAGGTGGACAGGGTTGCGTCCCGAGGGCCTCGTGTGTTTGGGTGATCGTGCCCACCTGGTAGAGGGGAAAGGACTGACTTCCGAGGGCCATCCAGACAAACGTGTCCTCCGTGTGAAAAGCTCATCTTTAAGTATAACTGGGGTGAAGAGGCCGTTTTGTTTCTCAACACAGTGGAGTGAGGAGGGTCTGCTGTTTGTTCCTCGTCTGATCCCAGCCCAGGTGAGTCCCGTGGCCCGTGTTTAGAAGGGTGGCATGGTCACTGGATTCCACAGAGGACGCGAGGGTTGCCCCTCCGTCTCACCCGGATTCCCCAGGTGGAGCGCTGGCGGAGGAAGGCACGCCCCCCTCGCGCAGTCCATTCACGAAGCATAATGCTGTGGGCGTGGCATCCTTCTGGGGTTTAAGGGTATATTTAAGAGACCTGGTTTATCTATTGCACCTCAGATAGATAAATGGAATGGGATTAAACAGCTCAAAATCCATCTGAAAATAATTCGGCTTTTGCTAATGCCAAGATTGTTTGGGAAGAAGGCCTAGAGAGAGAGACTACCAACTGGAACTATATGAAACGTCATGAGGCATTTCTGCGTCTCCATGGAGATTATGGCGTCAGTGCCCACGTGCTGAAGGCACACCGGAACTTCAGACCCCTGGGGTTTGGGGGGCAGAGCGTATAGTTTACAAAGCCTGTATATTTTAACACGTTCTATATATACGTTCGTTGGAAAAAATGATCCATATTTTGTTCTCAAGGGACTTTGATGTTGGGACATGAGACCATATTATTTTGAGGTACTTGTAAAACTTGACAAATTGACCTCTTGAGTGAGATCCCAGGTTGACTTGTGTTATATGGAATTCCATCTTCCAGGAAATAGCTCACTGTACCTAACTTGGGAAATCTGAAATAAATTAAAATTATAAATATATATTTCTTTTGTCACCATTTGAAATATTCTACCCTATGATTTTGGTTTCTATTTTCAACACACAGAAGTATTTTTGCACTGGGTATGTTTGTGATAAAAGCGTTTTTTAGGATAGCTAAGTAAATTTGCAGTTGAAAAAGTAATCTTTAGGTATATAAATTTAAGATCAATATGTCTCTTATGGAGTATTTTTTAAAATTATACTTGCTTCTGAAAATTTTGAGCCGTGTGCTACATGGTACATTTTCGATTCGAATCATTTAGATTGGTATAGAAAATCCCATCTAGAATGTTTGAAAGGTCACCTGCTTCATGTTTGGCATGAATAAATGCCGTTTGTTTCCATCAAAGAGGAAATGCTGCCATGTTTCTGACTGAGCCCCCCTTCCCTTCAAGGCAAAGCCTCTTCTTCATATCTTAGTATTGTACGTATCATGTATTTTAAAATTTTTATTTTATTTTTATGGCTGTTTGGTTTTCATCTAGGTTTATCTGTGATGGGAGGCGGGAAACTTTATAGGACTGGAAATTTCTCTTTACTACATTCCATTATATGCAGTTGCACTAATGTTCTTAGCTAATGTAATTACGTATCATCTTTACACTTCTTTATTAATTTTTTTTAAAACATGATAATCTGTCAGCACTACATTCCATCTTTTGTCATTAAGCTTTAAGCCCCTCAAAAACAAACCTTTAAAATACTTAAGTTACAGTGTTTTGAAACAATAATTGGAAAATTATGTGAAACAAGCACCTCCCTCTATAAAAAATCTGAGCTGTTTAAATTTTTGAGAGATGACATGGAAAGAAGCAATAAATTTCTAAAACATTGTTCTTTACATAAAAATCAAATAATATACTTTTGTGTGGCCATACCAATTTTTAAAATTTAACCCTGTGGCTATAAGTGGAAAGGTCCACCGTGGGCCCAGGGCCTGGCCTTGTGTTTTGTTTGTGTGGCCTGTGCCTCTGTTCCCTTTAGAGCAGAATGAACTACACTCTCGCAGGAATCACTGACTATGGCCTTTCCATTTGCCCTTCCTCTGCTGTTTGATGACCTACTGTTTATTTCCCTGGTTCTCAAGTTCATTACCAGAAAGGAATTTGAGCATTGCAGAAGAAAATGGTATACATTCTTCTGGTTAACATTCCAGAAGAAAAATAATCCACAGCTCTTTTCTAGAAACACAAACTTGGGGTCACGGAGTCGGAGGAACCTAATTGTAGGGTCTTTGGCACAGAGAGGGACAGCTTGACAGAAGAGCAGACCCAGCAGGCCCAACCAGGGCTGTGCTTGAGATATTTGCTGCTTTCTAGACTTTTCCCCCAAGTTTTAGTTCATGTTTCCAAGCATGTCATTGAATTTGTGTAATATGCCCACAGCCTTCAAACTTTCATGCTTTTGAACACACCATATATATATATATATATATATATATTTTTTTTTTTTTTTTTTTTTTTTTTTTTTTTTTGCGGTACGCGGGCCTCTCACTGTTGTGGCCTCTCCCGTTGTGGAGCACAGCCTCCGGACGCACAGGCTCAGCGGCCATGGCTCATGGGCGCAGCCGCTCTGCGGCATGTGGGATCTTCCTGGACCGGGGCACGAACCCGCATCCCCTGCGTCGGCAGGCAGACTCCCAACCACTGCGCCACCAGGGAAGCCCCACACCATATATTTTGACTGTTAAATGATGTAGCACCGTGAAATTGTATCACATCATGTTTTTCAAAAGACTGTTGACCTAGTTAGTATTGGTTTTCAAGTGAAGTGTTCTAAAACTTAACGAAGATGTTAATTTCTTTGGCCAGAATTAGCTGGTATCTCTTGCCTCACTTACCGACGTGGTCTGACCACTGCAGTGTCTGCCCTTTTACCAGCTCAGGAGGAGCTGGTTTGGGTGGTTTTCCTGCATCTTCTTATCCTTTTAAGAACTGTAAAGGCTCCACTTAACAGCATTATTACAAGCCTGCCTGTGAGGGCGGCTTCTAGGCACTGCACCTGTGTAGACGGATGGTCCCCGTCCCAAAGTGCAGGCAGGGCCTGTCACCCTAAAGTATCAGCAACGTAGAGAGGCAGGCAAAAGACACATTGGTAACTGGTAAGCAAGGGACATGCCAAAAATCAGATAGTTACTTTGTGTAAGTACAAAGGGATGCTTGCCTGTCTGTGGAATCGATAGTGTAGTTAGTAAGAAGGCGGGAAGCAGAACTAACCTCCCAAAGCTGCCCAGAGGTCCGTCACCACGAGCGACCAGGTCTTATTCCTGAGCAAATTAATAGGAGGTGCAGGCGTCCTGAGGCCCAGCCTGCACCCCGAGGCCGCGGCTGAGCCGTGCTGGCTGCTCCTGGGCCCTGTCTGTGGGGGACAGGCACCCCCAGATCACCTTTCTTTAATCAGAGTTCAGCATTCTTGTCACTCCACTGAGCACACTCGGGCAGGAAATGATAAGAGCTCCCTTTCTTCCTTGTTATGTAAATTTTCAACATAACTGTTTACAATTTTATAATAGGGACAAGGGCAGTCAGCTCTCTCAGAGGAGGTGTTTATTCTCATCTTCTCTCTACTCACTAAGGAGAAAACACAGAATGGTTGTCCTCAAGTTTTCTGAAATTTCAGCTTTTCTGATTGGTTATTTATTTCTTAAGATTAATCTTTACATTACCAGTTGTTTGTAATCTATTCTGTGAAGTTTCACTTTGTAATACATAGTCCTTGCATGCCTACAGAATCTCCCTTTCATAGTATGAGTCCTCATACAAAAATCCTAATTTGCTACTGCACCTACAGAGTTTATTTTGGCATCGATTAAAAAAAGCAGAAATTGTACATGTTCTCACATCGTTGTAATGCTGTTGCCCTATTTGCTACTCTAAGGCCTGTACACTCAGCCATTGTATTCCAGAACAAAGTTATAAAGATTTCTTTCTGAAATGGTTGTCAGTGAGCAGATAATATAAGCACTAGTCCCCTTACCCTGGCTTTCTCCCCATGCTTCTAGAAGTCTGTAGCTTTTTACAGTGTTCAGCATGTGTAAGTAATGGGCCTTAATGGGACTCAACACAGCAGATGGTCGAATGCCCTGTACATGGAGTTTGATCAATACATGTAATTGGCTGACCAATTAGTGTTATTACTTCAAGCATCAGAAATTACTTTCATTATCCAAAATGATGAGACCTTTTGCATCTCAGTGTTATGAATATTGACTACTGATTACAGAAATAGAGAACTATTGTGAAAAATCCACTTGTTAAAGAAATCTGAGATAATAGTTCAGGTTTATCTCTTCAAGTAAATATTCCCGATTGTTTCATATTGGAGTCCTTTTTTAAAAAAGGTGAAACTAGAAAACATTAAAAAATAATCTTGTTCGAGATAGAATAATTTAGAAATAGATATTTGTATATGTGAGCTGGGCCAGTCATTTAAAGAAAAAAAAAGTAGAATCGTGACTGTCTTGCCCATGTCTGTCTGTCTGTCTCTTCTCTGGCTCCTAACCCCTCCACCTTCAAACTGTAACTAAAGAACAAGAAATTTTAAAATGAAAACAACTTAGCTTCTTCGTGGGGGGCAGGGGAAGGAAGGTGGTAACTTAGTCTTAAAGTTTTTAGTTATCTGATTTTCACCATCTACTTTAAAACTCTGCTCTTCAGACAGATGGTTTGACTTACAGGCGGAGAAGAGATGCTGCTTCTAAGTTTCTTAATAAGATAAGGATGTTTTCACTGGGCTAATGTTTCTTTGCTGAAAATAATTTGGGAAATTGGGAGAACGTTACTTAACATCTAACCCAGACAGTTTCTTTATATGCACCGTTGATGTGAAGACCTCCTGTGACATGTTAGAATAGATTTCCTGGTAATTTAATATCAAGGGAATAATGCAGTTCGCATCTTGACATATAATCAGATTTCTTTGTTATATTTGGGCAGACCCAGTTCCATGGCATGATCTCATTCTCTCTCCCCTTGTATTCCCTTAGAACAGGGTCAGTGCCTGTCTGATACCCCTGCAGTGTTCTACCTCACAGTGTAATTATGGGATACACACAACCATCCCAAGAGCTCATATATATTTTTTTAACATCTTTATTGGAGTATAATTGCTTTACAATGGTGTGTTAGTTTCTGCTTTGTAACAAAGTGAATCAGTTATAGGTATACATATGTTCCCATATCTCTTCCCTCTTGCGTCTCCCTCCCTCCCACCCTATCCCACCCCTGTAGGTGGTCACAAAGCACCGAGCTGATCTCCCTGTGCTGTGCGGCTGCTTCCCACTAGCTATCTATTTTATGTTTGGTAGTGTGTATATGTCCATGCCACTCTCTCACTTTGTCCCAGCTTACCCTTCCCCCTCCCCATATCCTGAAGTCCGTTCTCTAGTAGGTCTGTGTCTTTATTCCCGTCTTGCCCCTAGGTTCTTCATGACATTTTTTTTTCTTAGATTCCATATATATGTGTTAGCATACGGTATTTGTTTTTCTCTTTCTGACTTACTTCACTCTGTATAACAGACTCTAGGTCCATACACCTCACTACGAATAACTCAATTTCATTTCTTTTTATGGCTGAGTAATATTCCATTGTATATATGTGCCACATCTTCTTTATCCATTCATCAAACACATGAAAGAATGCTCAACATCATTAATCATTAGAGAAATGCAAATCAAAACTACTATGAGATATCATCTCACACTGGTCAGAATGGCCATCATCAAAAAATCTAGAAACAATAAATTTTGGAGAGGGTGTGGAGAAAAGGGAACACTCTTGCACTGTTGGTGGGAATGTAAATTGATACAGCCACTATGGAGAACAGTATGGAGGTTCCTTAAAAAACTAAAGATAGAACTACCATACGACCCAGCAATCCCACTACTGGGCATATACCCTGAGAAAACCTTAATTCAAAAAGAGTCATGTACCAAAATATTCATTGCAGCTCTATTTACAATAGCCAGGACATGGAACCAAGAGCTCATATTAAGGGCTGGGATTCTTGTTTAGAAATAATGCATAATAGTTGGGAAACCTTAGGCCGCTGGGCTCAGACAAACCAATATTCAAGCTTTTCTTTACCATTTCCTCGGGAAAGTTCTATAGCCTCTTTCCAAGTTTCCTATATAGTAGGTGTAAAGTGCCCGGTGAGTTGTCTTTTGTTTCCCTTGATCATGTCTTTGGCCTGGACTTTGCATATCACAGGGGAGCAGTGAAAAGTACAATCATGCTGTTTAGATCAAGGTGAGAATCCTTTTATTTCCTTAAAAAATAAAATCAACATATGCTACATATAAGTGGATTGGCGGAATGTTTGCAAAGACTAGTCTATAAGTTAATAATATGAAAACCTTTTTAAAGAAACAGGTGTGTTATGTAGCAAACCAGACAATGAAATAAGTGATAATGGGACTGATGGTCTTGACCACCTTTTTAAATGTGGGGTTTTATATTTTTAACGTAACTTTACCATTTTTCAACTAATCACCTTTTTGTGCCCATTTTTTTTTTTTGCGGTACGCGGGCCCCTCATTGTTGTGGCCTCTCCCGTTGCAGAGCACAGGCCCCGGACGCGCAGGCCCAGCGGCCATGGCTCACGGGCCCAGCCGCTCCGCGGCATGTGGGATCTTCCCGGACCGGGGCACGAACCCGCGTCCCCTGCATCGGCAGGCGGACTCTCAACCACTGCACCACCAGGGAAGCCCCTCTTTGTGCCCATTTTTAAAGAGCTTCATTAATAATACACTTTTCACTTGCCTGTGGACTTTTATTGGGCTATAGATGTTTTAAGAGGGGGAGGATAAGGGGGAATTGTCTCACTTTTTCATAGACATGTAGAATATGAGGTTTTTAGACAGCTCTACTTGTTTCCTTAAATGTTTCTGCATTTCATCATGGGACTTCCTTGGCTGTCCAGTGGTTAGAACTCCGCACTTTCACTGCCAAGGTTGTGGGTTCCATCCCTGGTCAGGGAACTAAGATCCTGCAAGCTGCACGGTGTGACCAAAAAAAAAAAAAAAAGAGTTTCTCCATTTCATCCTAATCGGTATCATTTTTTATCATCTTGACTGTGTTTCTTCCCTGAGTCCTCAGTCCTTCTCAAGGCAGCCTCTGGCCCTGTGTTCTTCTGAACTTTCTGAAAGCTGCTTTCTTAAAATCTAGGACAGATATTGGTTTGAGCTCGGCATTCCCGCCTTCGGCTGTTCCGTGCTTGTGTTACCTGCAGGTTCTTACCTGTTGGTTGGAGTGAAGCCCCGCGGGGCAGTTCCGGTCACTGTCTCATCACCTTAGTGGTCAGATGGTCAGCAAGGCGAGTTAAGCTGACTGCCTCCAGTGGCGAGAGGCTCCCAGGCGTACATCTGGGTGGTTGACAAATCCGCCAGGACTGTTGTGTCACATCTTTGTGCCAGGATTGAGATTTGTAAGAAGAAAGCATCTCAAAAAGCCCGCTTCTGGTCAGGCAGCTGTATGGTGCGGTCCCACGATAATGTCACAACCATTTCCCTTCCCACGCCCCTCGGAGGCCATACAACTCTATACTTTCTTGTTACACAGAGAGTCACGGCTCCACCTCTTCTCCTGTGTCTCTTCTCTTTCCCGTGTTCCAGTCTAGACGTCCATCTACTGAGCCTCAGTGACGCTTATAAGACCATAATGCTTCCCGACTATCCGAAATAGAAACATTATGAATATTAACGATTGATGTCCTGAAATCCAGATCGTGCTGAAGTATTAAAACCTAAGACCCATCGGGGTCCTACCATCGGGGCCTCACCTGGCCGTGTTCTAGGAAGCGGGTCTGAGTCATCACAGCACACGCCAGGGAGTCTCTCAGACCTGATCAGGGAAACGTTGTATGTGTGTGTTTTACTCTAGCAGAAATCCTGGGTTTTAGAACATCATCGCCACCTACTCGTGGTTATTATTTTTTGTCTGTCTATTTTTCCCATCTGTTAAGCTAAGCACATCCAGGAAAGTCAGAACTAGATATGGGGGATGCAGCCCCCCACCATGTGAGCCAGGCCACACAGCAGTGCACTGGAGGGGGTTTAGTGACCAAGTTGGGGTGTTGGCAAAAGAGAGGCTGAATTAAAGGAGAGTGGTCAGTGTAGTAGTTTCCTAGGCAATGTAATGAATTTTACTAGTTACTGTTCTTTTTTGAAACCAGGGAGGTTCTTAAGCCTTAATAGCATGACAGGAATTAGGGCCATAGTTCCTATGAGGAGGGGAAAAAATAGAGAAGAAGGAAGACTAGATCGGCAGCTTACTGTATTTATCCTTTGTGTCAACTCTCCGTCACTGTTGAAAGACACTAAGGAATAAAGTTACTGTCAGTCAGGACGTAAATAGCTGCTCTGAAACGATGTTGCATAGAAAGGGAGTTAGAAATCGGGATGCCCAACTGAACAGTATAAATGTACGAAAGGACGCCGGAAACGTCTTGTAAAAATTACAGCTGCTCCAACATTATTTGTAATAGCAAAAGATTGGAGACAATGTCCATCAGTGAGGACTGGTTAAATAAATGCTGGCTCATCCACACAATGTGGGAGCCTGTGTAGGTGTTAGGAAAAGAGTGAAGAAGAGCTTGACACACTGGCAGGGAGTGATCTCCACTACGTAGTTACCTGAGGAGAAAAACCACGGTACAGAGCAGTGTGCGTGGTATGCTGCCTTTGTGCAAGATAGGGAGGATTGTGGATATATGAACACATTTGCTTAGATTTTCAAGGAGAAACAAGACAATAAAAGATAAATATAAAACTAAGAAAAATGCGTAGGAGGAGGGAGGGGTCAGAGTAGAGGAGACCAGGAAGAAAGTAAGATTTACCTGAATGCACCCTGATATGTAGTTTGACTTTGGAATCATAAAACAAATTATATCCAAAAAAGCAAAATCACTTCCCACCCAACACATACACAGTGGAGGGGGGTGGGGAAAGGAAACAAATGAAGGGAATTATACTTTGTTAAGTGACATACCCACATAAAGAAAATAATTATTCTGACAGACCTTAGAACACAATACTTTTTCTGTACCTTCTCAATGAGATACTCTAAGGACAAAAAAAATGCAGAGTTTAAATTGTATTTAGCGGTCTTACTATTGGTTATGTTTGTGTGGTTAAGAATTAAGATTGTCTACCTAAGAGAAAAGAAATAAGCATAAGATTTTTTAAAATTATGTAAAATTCCTGTATACTTAAATTTGAATTAGAAGTATGAGTAAGATCTTATTCTTCCCTTAAAAAAAATACTCCGGGCTTCCCTGGTGGCGCAGTGGTTGAGAGTCCGCCTGCCGATGCAGGGGACACGGGTTCGTGCCCCTGGTCCGGGAAGATCCCACATGCCGCGGAGCGGCTGGGCCCGTGAGCCATGGCCGCTGAGCCTGCGCGTCCGGAGCCTGTGCTCCGCAACGGGAGAGGCCACAACAGTGAAAGGCCCGCGTACCGCAAAAAAAAAAACCCAAACAAACAAACAAAAAAACCTCCATGTACCTGAGATCTGTTCAATATAAAGGCCTAGAAAACAGTGGAAACTCAGTAACAATGTGCACTCCTAGCCCCCAGATGGTGGTCTTTAAACACCATTCCCCACTGTAAGGGTCCAGAGGTCCCTGGAGAAATGCCTGGTTCCACGTCTGTGATGAGAAATGTACTTGGTAGGTCTAGAACATCTTGTGCTGGAAAGCAAGGGACATATCAAAGACTAATTAGTGATTTCAGAAGAACCTAGGAACCCACCTGCGGGGTTCCCACTGGCCAGAGATGGGATAAGTGACTACAGATGAATATGAAAACTTCCCATGAGTTTTAATGATATTAAACCAGGAAAAGGACTGTCATGCCACTCCTGCCTTCAGGCTGTTTTGAATGATGATGGGGAATATGCATTGTTTATGTAAATTATTCAGAGTTAGAGTTCTTGGGCGTTCTCCCCATCCACTCCCCTCTACAGCAGGCTTGGGGTCTGACCTCAGATTGACTTTTACTGGGACAGGAAATACATTGCTTTGCACTCTTTTCGTCCCTAATTGCCAACATCGTGTCCTTGGCAGAGCTGAAATCTGCCTCTGAGATTCCAAAGACCTGGATTCTGGTCCAGCTGTTGTGCTGCTCCCTCCACAGCCTCAGTGTCTCTGAACCTGGCTGAGCCTCAGGCATCTCATCTCTAACGTAAGAATGAGGATGATCACCTGTGCCCTGCAGCCCTTCCAATCCAGGAGCACCCACCTCCAAGACACCTTCTGCCTCATGGATGCCGTGAATTTGCAGTGTTTCCCCCATTGTTACATTCTTAAATAGGCCCTTTATGAAATCTCAGTGGAGGTTGGAATCGTTCCAGCTGTACCTAGAAAAAGAAATATTGCCGGCTCATTACCACAGATTGGGTGGGGAAGTAATATCCTTTGTCTTTCTGTTTCTTTCAGCCATGGAATTCCATGAACACTTGCACAGCATAGGCACCAAGGAAGGTCTGAAGGAACGCAAACTGCAGAAAGCTGTGGAGAGCTTTACCTGGAATATTACCATCTTAAAGGTATTTTCCGAGTTGTGTCTGATGCTAGTGATGTTGCCTCCTTGTTCAGCATGTTTCTTCCTGTTAGTGTACCGTTTCCTGCACTGTACATTACCAGCCACTTGAAGCTGTGGCATGGTCACAAAAATCGAATGAGAACTCTGCTTTCTGGAGAGTCTGCTGCGGGCACAGTAGCTGGGCAGTGCAGCTCCGAGGGAGAACAGGGGCACCTTGTGGATTCTGCCAAGAAGGGAAAGGATCTGCATTTCGTCCTTAAAGCATCGTAAAGTTCATAAATGCCAGTTGCTACATGTGAAATAGAAAGCATTGATTACAGAGGAATGACTGGGAATTTGAAGATTCTAGTTCTTCAGATTTCCTTCAATGCTTTAAAGTATAATCACAGCCTTAATGTCAATATGATACTAGGGAAGAAGTAGGAAAGAATTGTGGGGGGCATAATCAAAAGAAATATGTAAAGGAATTGCTATTTGAAAAAAATTTCCCTTCAAGGGAGAAACCATCTATATCTGTTTGTTTATCTGCTTCCTTCTTTCTTTCTTTTCCTTTCTTTCTGTCTGTCTGTCTCTCCCTCCCTCCCTCCTTCCCTCCTTTCCTTCCATCTTCCTATCTCAGCATGACCATTTTAAAAAATTAACTTTTATTGGTTTTATTATAAAAGTAATATTTTTTCGTTATAGAAAATGTCAAAATAGCGTAACCAAAGGTAAACATAGTCCCACCATCCAGGGTCTTTTGCTGTACATTCTCCCAGTCTTTTTCTCTATGGTATATATAATATGACATGATTTTAAAACTAACGTTATGTATGTGCCTTGGAACTTTTTTTGCATTTTGTCTCTCTGATCTTTTCTTTATCTCAGTGTTTGGGACCTTGAATAATAATAGCACAGAAACATTATTTCACTCTGGGCCTTGGACAGCTCAATGTAAAATTACTCTCCGGTTCACCCTCCAAACTTTCTTCTCAGTTGAATTCAAAAGACATTATCACAGCTGCCTCTTTTAATTGCTCTGTTCCCCTTCAAGTTAAAAGATCCACCCTGCATCCCTAATTTTCAAAGTAATATATACTCATGTAAAAAAAATTTGGGAAATACATACGTGTAGATGATAATAAACTACAATTTAGACCAAAAAAAAAAAAAAGATCCCTCCTGCAGCTGACAACAGTTTTCTGATTTAATTTAATGAAAAGTCACCCTTTCAAAGCCAGCCAACTTGCACTTTCTCATCTTAAACACTTACTCATTTTTATAATAAGTCATTTTCTAAACTTCTTCAAATACTTCCCTTCCGACACAGGTACTTTTTTCCATCTCTGGATCTTCTGCTTAGTATTTAGCTCTGATCATTTGCAGTTCAGTAAACAGCAGATAGGACAATTTACAATGAAGAGGAATTTGGCTTTACAACTTGCTGACTCACTCCCAACCAGAGATGGGGTTGTACACTACCGATTTCCTGCAAACCTCAGGAAAAGATTGCATCGTAGTCTATAGCCCTGTGATAGGAACAAATGCTCGTTTGGCTTTTATTTTATTATAGGCAAAACAGACTTAGGGAGCAAACTTTTCATCGGTCAGCTATCCTTGCTACTCCATTCTGGTCCAGGAACCAGCAGCCTGGGCCTCACCTGGGAGCTTGTTCACAATGCAGACTCCCGGGCCCTGCCCCAGGCCTGCTGAGTCAGAATCTGCCTTTTTACAAGATCCCGGGGGATTCTTATGCACATTACAGTTTGAGAAGTACTGGGCTAAGAACCCCTGAAAATGGGAGGCTGGCGCACATATTCATGAAAAACAGCTGACATAAAGTAACGGCTCAGGTTTTAGAAACATGAAATTGAACCAAACAGCTACACTGAGGAAACTATTTTCTTTTGAATTATGTCCAGGAGATAGAATTAGCACCTCAGACTTACGTACATATGGAAACAAACGTATAGAACAGGGTAATAGATCTTTTTAAAATTCCCAGGGTAGTATTTGCTGTAGCTGATGTTTGAGTATGGTAGAACCCAAGCGCTGAGTGGGGAAGAGTTGGAGAGGTCTGTGTGTCTTTTCTGTACAATAGGAGGGCTTTTTTCATTGCTGCATATTTCTCGGGTTTAAACTTTCTTTAGAAGAATCAGTGCCGGTGGAGTTTTAGACATGAGTTTGGGTCTGAGTTGAGCTCCCAGCCTTTTTCTGGCAGGAGGGGATGGGTCCCTTGAGTTCCCCTCACCACCTGTTCTTTGCACAGAGCTTGGAGGGAGTCCAGCCCTCCAGGGCCCTGTGTGGTATGTAGTTGGCAGCGGGTGCCCTCATGGGGGCACAGAGGCTTGGGGAAGGTTCCAGACTTTCCCTCCAGACGTGCTGAGGGAGCCCCGGAGCTGTGAGGCCAGGTGTAAGAATTACCCGGGTGCTTAAGACACAGTCTCCTAAGCCCCACCACAGACCTCCTGGGTCAGCATCTCAGGGGTGGACTCAGGAATCTGGCTGTGTGACACGTTCCTCAGGGGATTCGCAGGCACCTTAAAAAATTGAGTGCCACCACTCTAGAGTCAAATCAGAAGTGTTTTTCCTTCTGAATCACCCCACTCATGTGAACAACAAGGGAGGCAGGGTGGCCAATCATCGCGGGATGAAGGACTTGCAGTGTGAGAGCCGGGGTGATGGATCACCCCCAGAGCAGGCGCCCGCCCACAAACTCCTTTCGTCCAGGGATGTCCAGCCCAGTTTTCATGAGTCCTTGCTAGCTTTGTTTAGTTTTTTCAACTTTAAGAGTTGCTTTAAAATACAGAAATGAACGAAGGAGAAATGTCACCTCTGATTCCACATCCAGAATGACCCGCTGTTAAGGTCTTGGCATATTTACTTCCAATCATTTTTTTCTTTGAATAAAAATCATTCATTTGTTTTTGTAAATATGTCTTAATTTTAAAGAACTTTTTTAATGTATAAAAGATAAGTTTTAAAATGACCTCAGATCCTCCCTCTGAGAAATAATTATTATTAAATGTAAGTGACCTTATTCCAGGAACCTTTTTATATGCATGTGGACGGATGGATGGAGACACATGTTTTTGATCCTGAGTCATACTTTTTTCTCGTTTTTCACATCTTTGATATTGGTGTGTATCTTATAATGCATGGCATCTTTGCATTGTAGCCTAGTTAAATTGGAGTGATTTTCTTCCTTAGTGGTGTATAAAATAGTGGTATGTATGTCTCATAAGTACTAGTGTCTCAGTTATTATGAAATAAGGTATATCAATAGATAGAATCCTACTATAATTTCTCTATTTAATTTTTTTAAGTACTAAGTTTCACTTCACTTAAATTAATAGGAAAAAAGCAAACCATAAAGAAACTAAATGAATTGCTGAACAATTTTTACCCTAGAGGTTTTTCTTTCCTATAAAATCTCTCTGAGGTTAAGAAAAGAGACTATGAAAAATGTTAATTGGAGTCATTTTGTTGGGTTTTTGAAAGCTATACATTTCAGTTATAAGCTTTGTTGGTTGCCCTTCTGCTACGAAAGATGAGTTAGCACTTTTTAATATTTCTGGGTGGGGAGTTAGGCATATCGTTATTTTTCCATTATCCAGGTTTAAACATCACCAGTTGGTCCAGACTGTAGTTCCCATGTTGCTTGCTCTAAGCTCAATATTTAAACTGGTTCGCTCTCACCACCAGTCCAAGAAATCGCCCATGCTTTTCTGTAGCCTGAGGGAATGGCGGAGAAGAGAGAAATCTCAGCTGGGGTCATAGACAGCCTTTGTTCGGATACTTGGACCCAGCTTTCTCAGAGTTTGTAAATGTCCTGTTCTAGGGTTTCTGCTGCATAACTGGGGAGAGGGTGTAATTCATTCCCGTAGGCTTCTGATTGCTTCTTTAGTTCAGAAGCCAGCCCTCAAGACCTCACACTCATTAGATAGCACCATTCTCTCTTTTTTGATGAGCATTACTGAGGTATAATTTACATAAAATAAAATTCACCAATTTTAACTGCGCAGTTCAATGAATTTGGACAAATGCATATAATCATGCAACCTACCACAGTGATGACAGAGCATCATCCCTAGACGTTCCCTTGTGCCCCTTTGTAGTAAACTCCCCCACCTTGCTGATCGCTGGTCTGATCGCCATCTCTAGTTTCACCCATTCCAGAATGTCACATAAATGGAATCGTGTAGTAATAAACTTTGTGCCTGGCTTCTTGCATTTAGGATAATGCTTTTGAGATTCATCCAAGTTGATGTATATTTCAGTAAGCTATTCCTTTTAATTGATGAATAGTATTCTATCCTATGGGTGTACCACACTTTGTATGTTCACTAGTTGATGGACATTTGGGTTGCTTCCAGGTTTTACCTATTAAGAATACAGCTGCAATGAACATTCACATTCAAGTCTTTGTGTGAACATATGTTTTTATTTTTCTTGGGTAAATACCTATGAGTGGAATTGCTCATATGGTAAGTGTATGTCAGACTCTATAAGAAATTGCCAACTGCTTTACAAACTGCTTTATGAACTGTTCCATTGTGAACTCCCCCCAGCAGTGTTATGAGAGTTCCAGTTACCCCACACCCTTGTCAACGTTTGTTATTATCAGTTTAGCAAGTCTAATAAGTGTATAGAGTTTGAGCATCTTTTTGTTGGGGTCTTTGTTTTTTTTAGATTTTTTTTAAAAGATCATGATGGGCCTTAGTGTGGCTTTCTTTATGTTTCTTCTGCTTAGAGTTCTTTGAGGTTTTTCTATATATGGATTTACAGTTTTCATCAAACTTGGAAATTTTTCGGCCATAGTTTCTTTAAATTTTTTCTGTTTTACCCTTTCTCCCCTCTCCTTCTGTGACTCCATTTGTACATATGTACTGCTTGATACTATCCCATAAGTCACAGATGCACTGTTCATTTGTTTAGGCCTTTTTGCTGGGTTTTTTTTTTTTAATAGTTTCTAGTGCTGCAAGCAATGCTAGTCTTCAAGTCTTCTAGTCTTCAAACAATACTGCTGTATGTTCTGCAGCGTCTAATCTGCCATTAATCCTGTCCGGTGGGGTTTTTATTTTGAATTTCCTGCTTCTCTTCTTTGTGCTCATGATATCCTCTCCCTCCCTTTGTGCTCATGATACAATATCCTATTGTATATTTACAGCTGTTGTAGCCCTCCCTCCCTCTCCACCACTACCCTTGCAGCCGCTTTGCCTCCCTGAGCTCCAAAGAGGGGCTGCTGGGCTCTGTTTGGGAAGCTCTCCAGGCAATGAGCTGGACCTTGTGTCCATACCCCTTCTCCCAGGGCTCCCTGTCTTGCACTATCTGAAAATCATTGCTTTATATATTGTGTCCAGATTTCTAGTTGTGTGTCAGCCCCATTCCTAACTTTTCCATCTCATCTCTTTCTTCCCACCCCCTGTCCCATCATCTCTTCTTCTCCATCAAACAGAAGTAAAAGGAGAAAGACACTCAGTTTATATCTCTCCAGGTTGGTGGGCTATTAGAATTTTCAGAACCTAAATGGGAAAATAATTTGAAAAATAGATATATGTATATGTATAACTGAATCACTTTGCTGTACACGTGAAACTAACAGCATTGTAAATCAAGTGTACTTCAATATAAAATTAAAAATTAAAAAAAATCATTGCAGAACTTCCTTCCCATATTCCTGATGAAATGAGCAGAAAGAGTAAAGCTGTCAAACACACACACACACACACACAAATACACAAACACAAGCAGCCACCCCGCAAAGAAAAGGATATAACATAGTTTAATAAACTTCTAAAACTCACAGAATTCATACTGGCAATTCATAAAAATCCTGAACATTGGGGTACATGTATCCTCTTGAACCATGATTTTCTTCGGATATATGCCCAGGAGTGGGATTGCTTAATCATATGGTAGCTCTGTTTTTAGTTTCTTAAGGAACCTCCATACTCTTCTCCAGAGTGGCTGTACCAATTTATAGTCCCACCAACCCTGTAGGAGGGTTCCCTTTTCTCCACATCCTCTCCAACATTTATTGTTTATAGACTTTTAAAAAAAATAAATTTATTTATTTTATTTACTTATTTTTGGCTGAGTTGGGTCTTTGTTGCTGCACACGGGCTTTCTCTAGTTGTGAGCAGGGGCTACTCTTTGTTGTGGTGCGTGGGCTTCTCATTGTGGTGGCTTCTCTTGTTGCGGAGCACAGGCTCTAGGTGCATGGGCTTCAGTAGTTTTGGCACGTGGGCTCAGTAGTTGTGGCTCATGGGCTCTAGTATGCAGGCTCAGTAGTTGTGGCATACAGGCTTAGTTGCTCCGCGGCATGTGGGATCTTCCCGGAGCAGGACTCGAACCCATGTCCCCTACATTGGCAGGTGGATTCTTAACCAGTGCGCCACAAGGGAAGTTCCCTGTTTGTAGACTTTTTGATGATGGCCATTCTGACTGGTGTGAGGTGATACCTTATTGTAGTTTTGATTTGCATTTCTCTAAAAATTAAAAATGTTGAGCATCTTTCCATGTGCCTCTTGGCCACCTCTATGTCTTCTTTGGAGAAATGTCTATTTAGGTCTTCTGCCCATTTTTTGATTGGGTTACTTTTTTGTTTGTTTTTGATATTGAGCTGCATGAGCTGCTTGTAAATTTTGGAAATTAAGCCCTTGTCAGTTGCATTGTTTGCAAATATTTTCTCCCATTCCATAGTTGTCTTTTGGGGTTTTTTTTTCATTTTCTTTGCTGTGCAAAACCTTTTGAGTTTAATCAGTTCCCATTTGTTTATTTTTCTTTTTATTTCCATTACTCTAGAAGACAGATCGAAAAAGATATTGCTGCAGTTTATGTCCAAGAGTGTTGTGCCTATGTTTTTCTCTAAGAGTTTTACAGTATCTGGTCTTACATTTAGGTCATTAACCCATTTTGAGTTTATTTTTGTGTATAGTTTTAAAGAATATTCTAATTTCATTCTTTCACATGTAGCTGTCCAGTTTTCTCAGCATCATGTGTTGAAGAGACTATCTTTTCTCCACTGTATATGCTTGCCTCCTTTATCATGACCATAAGTGCATGGGTTTATCTGTGGACTTTCTGTCCTGTTCCATTGATCTGTATTTCTGTTGTTGTGCCAGTACCATACTGTTTTGATCACTGGAGCTTTGCAGTATAGTCTGATGTCAGGGAGCCTGATACTGCCAGCTCCGTTTTTCTTTCTCAAGACTGCTTTGGCTATTCAGGATCTTTTGTGTCTCCATACAAATTAAAAAAATTTTTTTTTGTTCTAGTTCTGTGAAAAATGCCATCGGTAATTTGACAGGGATTGCATTGAATCTGTAGATTGCTTTGGGTAGTATAGTCATTTTGACAATATTGATTCTTCCAATCCAAGAACATGGTATATCTTTCCATCTGGTTGTGTCATCTTCGATTTCTTTCATCAGTGTCTTATAGTTTTCAGAGTACAGGTCTTTTGCCTCCTTAGATAGGTTTATTCCTAGGTATTTTATTCTTTTTGATGTGACAGCAAATGGGATTGTTTCCTTAATTTCTCTTTCTGATCTTTTGTTGTTAGTGTAGAGAAATGCAATAGATTTCTGTGTATTAATTTTCTATCCTGCAACTTTACCAAATTCATTGATGACCTCTGTAGTTTTCTGGTAGCATCTTTAGGATTTTCTATGTACAGTATCATGTCATCTGCAAATAGTGACAGTTTAACTTCTTTTCCATTTTGGATTCCTTTTATTTCTTTTTCTTCTCTGCTTGCTGTGGCTAGAACTTCCAAAACTATGTTGAATAAAAGTGGTGAGAGTGGACATCCTTGTCTTGTTCCTGATCTTAGAGGAAATGCATCCAGGTTTTCACCATTAAGTATGATGTTAGCTGTAGGTTTGTCATATATGGCCTTAATCATGTTGAGGTAGGTTCTCTCTGTGCCCACTTTCTGGAGAGTTTTTATCATAAATGGGTATTGAATTTTGTCAAAAGCTTTTTCTGCATCTATTGAGATGATCGTATGGTTTTTATTCTTCAATTTGTTAATGTGGTGTATCACACTGATTGATTTGTGGATATTGAAGAATCCTCGCATCTTGGGATAAATCCCACTTGATCATGGTGTATGATTCTTTTAGTGTATTGTTGGATTCGGTTTGCTAGTATTTTGTTGAGGATTTTTGTGTCCATGTTCTTCAGTGATACTGGCCTGTAATTTACTTTTTTTTGTGGTATCTTTGTCTGGTTTTGGAATCAGTGTGATGGTGGCCTATAGCATGAGCTTGGGAGTGTTCCTTCCTCTGCAATTTTTTGGAATAGTTTGAAAGGATAGGTGTTAACTCTTCTCTAAATGTTTGATAGAATTCACCTGTGAAGCCATCTGGTCCTGGACTTTTGTTTGTTGGGAGTTTTTAAAATCACAGTTTCAATTTCAGTGCTTGTGATTGGTCTGCTCTATTTGCTATTTCTTCCTGGTTCAATCTTGGAAGATTGTACCTTGCTAATAGTAAGCATTTGTCCATTTCTTCGTGGTTGTCATATAGTTGTGTGTAGTAGTCTCCTATGATCCGTCGTATTTCTGTGGTGTCAGTTGTAACTTCTTTTTCACTCCTAATTTTATTGATTTGAGTCCTCCTGCTTTTTTTCTTCATGAATCTGGCTAAAGGTTTGTCAGTTTTGTTTATCTTTTCAAAGAATCAGCTTTTAGTTTCATTGACCTTATCTGTCGATTTCTTCATCTCTATTTCATTCATTTCTGCTCTGATCTTTATGGTTTCTTTCCTTCTGCTAACTTTGGGTTTTGTTTGTTCTTTCTCTAGTTGCATTAGTTGTAAAGTTAGGTTGTTTATTTGAGATTATTATGTTTCCTGAAGTAAGATTGTATGGCTATAAAGTTCCCTCTTAGAACTGATTTTGCTGCGTCCCATAGGTTTTGGATCATCATGCTTTCGTTTTCGTTTATCTCTCGGTATTTTTTTATTTCCTCTGATTTCTTCAGTGATCCACTGGTTGTTTAGTATTGATAGCATATTGTTTAGCCTCTATGTGTTTGTGTTTTTTACAGGCGTTTTCTTGTAGTTGATTTCTAATCTCGTAGTGTTGTGGTTGGAAAAGATGCTTGATATGATTTCAATTTTTAATGTTTACTGAGGCTCGCTTTGTGGCCCAGCATGTGATCAATCCTGGAGAATGTTCCATGTGTACTTGAAAGGAATATATACTCTGTTACTTTTGGATAATGAACTAAAAATAGCAATTAAGTCCATCTGGTCTAATGTGTCATTTAAGACCTGTGTTTCCTTATTGATTTTCTGTCTGATGACCTGTCCACTGATGAAAGTGGGTTGTTAAAGTCCCCTACTATTATTGTGTTACTGTTAATTTCTCCTTTTATGGCTGTTAGCATTTGCCTTATATGTTGAGGTGCTTCTGCGTTGGGTGCATATATATTTACAATTCTTCCATATTCTTGTTGGATTGATCCTTTCATCATTATGCAGTGTCCTCCATTGTCTCTTGTAGCAGTCTTTATCTTAAAGTCTGTTTTTGTCTGATATGAATATTGCTACTGCAGCTTTCTTTTGATTTCCATTTGCATGGAATTCCTTTGCTGATCACCTCACTTTCAGTCTGTATGTGTCCCTAGGTCTGATGTGGGTCTCTTGTAGACAGCATATATACGGGTCTTGTTTTTGTATCCATTCAGCAAGTCTGTGTCTTTTGGTTGGAGCATTTAATCCATTTACATTTAAGGTAATTATTGATATGTATGTTCTTATCATCATTTTGTTAATTGTTTTGGATTTGTTTTTGTAGGTCTTTTTTCTGCCTGTCCTCTTTTGTTCTCTTCTCTTGTGATTTCATGACTAATTTTAGTGTTGTGTTCGGATTCCTTTTTCTTTTTTGTGTATCTATTGTAGATTTTCGGTTTGCAGTTCCCATGAGGTTTTGATATAGCAGTCTATATATAAACAAGATTGTTTTAAGTTGCTGGTCTTTTAATTTCAAATGCATTTCCAGTATCCTGCATTTGTACTCTCCTCTTCTCACAGTTGCTGTTTTGATATTTGTGTGTGGATGATTTCCTACCTTTACTGTATGTTTGCCTTTACTGGTGAGCTTTTCTATAAATAATTTTCTTGTTTCTAGTTGTGGGCTTTTCTTTTCTACCTAGAGACGTTCCTGTAGCATTTTTTGCAAATGTGGTCTGGTGGTGCTGAATTCTCTTAGCTTTTGCTTGTCTGTAAAGATTTTGATTTCTCCATTGAATCTGAATGAGAGCCTTGCTGGGTAGAGTTTTCTTGGTTGTAGGTTCTTACTGTTCATCACTTTAAATATATTGTGCCACTCCCTTCTGGCCTGCAGAGTTTCTGCTGAAAAATCAGCTGATAACCTTATGGGAATTCCCTTGTTGCTTTTAGTCAGTTTGATTACTATGTGTCTTGGCATGTTCCTCCTTGAGTTTATCCTGCCTGGGATTTTCTGCACTTCCTGGACTTGGGTGTCTGTTTCCTTTCCCATGTTAGGGAAGTTTTCAGCTGTTATCTCTTCAGATATTTTCTCAGGTTCTTTCTCTCTCTTCTTCTGGGATCCCCATAATGTGAATGTTGTCATAAAGTTCTCTTAGACTGTCCTCATTTCTTTTCATTGATTTTTCTTTATTCGGTTCCACAGCAGTGATTACCATTCTGTCTTCCAGCTCAGTTATCCATTCTTCTGCCTCAGTTATTCTGTTATTGATTCCTTCTATTTTTCATTTCAGTTATTGTTCATCTGTTTGTTCTTTAGATCTTCTAGCTCTTTGTTAAACATTTCTTGTATCTTCTCGATCCTCGCCTCTTTTCTTTTTCTGAGATCTTGGATCATCTTTACTATCATTACTCTGAACTCTTTTTTGGGTAGGTTGCCTATCTCCACTTGACTTAGTTGTTCTTCTGGGGTTTTAATCTTGTTCCTTCATCTGGGACATATTCCTCTGCTGTCTCATTTTATCTAACTTTCTGTGATTGCGGTTTCCGTTCTGCAGGCTGCAGGGTTGTAGTTCTTGCTTCTGCTGTCTGCCCACTGGTGGATGAAGCTGTTCTAAGAGGCTTGTGCAGGCTTCCTGGTGGGAGGGGCTGGTTCCTGCCCACTGGTGGGTGGAGCTGGGTATTGCCCCTCTGGTGAGCAGGGCTGTGTCAAGGGGTGTGTTTAGCGGGCAGCTGTGGGTTTGGGAAGACTTTAGGCAACCTGTCTGCTGATGGGTAGGGCTGTGTTCCCGCCCTGTTGTTTGGCCTGAGGTGTCCCAGCACTGGAGCCTACAGGCTGTTGGGTGGAGCCAGGTCTTGGTGAGAAAATGGCTCACAGCATTGAGTACTCCCCAGAAGTACCACCATCAGTATCTTTTTCCCTGCAGTGAGCCACAGCCACCCCCTGACCTGAGCAGGAGATCCTCCAATACCAGCACGTAGGTCTGGTCCAAGCTCCCATGAGAACACTGCTTTTTCCTCTGGGTCCTGGTGAACACGAGACCTTGTGTGCACCCTCCAAGAGTGGAGTCTCTGTTTCTCCCAGTCCTGTGGAGCTCCTGAGATCAAACCCTGCTGGCCTTCAAAGCCAGATGCTCTGGTAGATCCTCGTCCTGATGCCAGACCCCCAGGCTGGGGAGCCTAACGTGGGGCTCAGATCTTTCACTCCTGTGAGAGAACCTCTGTGATATAATTATTTTCCAGTTTGTGGGTCGCCCACCTGGCAGGTATGTAAGATGATTTTATTGTGATTGTGCCCCTCCTACCATCTCATTGTGGTTTCTTCTTTGCTTTGGGGAAGTGGACCCACCTCTTAGTGGACACTGCATCATGCCCGGATGGGGGCAGAAGGCATTGTGGTGGCCATATTTGCAGTGGCAGAATCTGTGAATGAAGCCGTTTCCCTTAAATGGGTGTGGGAGACTTTGTGAGGCTTGTCCTTACAGGATGATAATGTCATAAGATCCCACTTCTTGTGCTCCCACTAGATTGCCAGCCTCCTCCACCATCATGTAATTGTGTTCTGTCGTACAGTATATAGCATCTTACATCTCTGTGACTTCTACCCACTGATTACACTGATGCCCTCAAAGCAGCACAGACATGCCCTATTCCTTCTCCTTCAGCATCCCTGTGAATACTTGGGCACTGTTGTATCTTCTCTCAAACCCCCGAGATTCAGGATGAGGTGGCTTCTGGTCCCTTCCTCATTGGGTCCCTTCATTTTCTGAAGGCTCTGGCTTGTCAGTGCCTTGTCAGTACTTGTCAGTGTCATAAGATGGGACAACCAGGATTACCCCCACACTTCAAATGCCTGGCGGGCTAACCCTCCCTGAATGAGACTTGGTGGTCTGATTTTGCCCAAGTCTGAAAACTACCTTACTATTAATATAGGCCAAAATTATGTTGGATTTTATAGCACCTGTGTCCTATCATGGACTTAAATGAAGCTTATTACAACCCAAGATGAGTTCCAGAACTGCTGCCAAGCCAGCGCTCCCTATACTGTGTCACTCCACCCGCAGAGAAACACTAGAGATTAAACCCTGAAAGTAATTAGAGATGTGTTCTCTTTAGGAACATAAGACTTGTGCCAAAAATAAATAATTAAACCGGATAGTTTTTGCACCTGTTAAGGCACTCATCTTTCAAAATTTTATGTATGTAATTGAAAAATAGTTGATTACAATGTTGAGTTAATTCCTGCTGTACAGCAAAGTGATTCAGTTATACATATACATATACACACACACATTCTTTTTTATATTCTTTTCCAATATGGTTTATCACAGGATATTGAATATAATTCTCTGTGCTATACAGTCGGACCTTGTTGTTTACCCATTCTGTATATAATAGTTTGCATCTGCTAATCCCAAACTCCCAATCCCTCCCTCCCCTACCCCCTTCCCCCTTAGCCACCACAAGTCTGTTCTCTATGTCTGTGAGTCTGTTTCTGTTTTGTAGATAAGTTCATTTGTGTCCTATTTTAGATTCTACATATAAATGATATCATATGGTGTTTGCCTTTCTCTTTCTGACTTACTTCACTTAGTATGATAATCTCTAAGTCATGCATGAGCTGCAAATGACGTTATTTCATTCTTTTTTATGGCTGCATAGCATAGTACATTTTATATATGTACTACATCTTCTTTATCCATTCATCTGTCGATGGACATTTAGGTTGTTTTCGTGTCTTGGTTATTGTGACTAGTGCTGCTGTGAACACAGGGGTGCATGTATCTTTTTGAATTATAGTTTTGTCCTGATATATGCCCAGGAGCAGGATTGCTGGATCATATGGCAGTTCTATTTTCAATTTTTTGAGGAAACTCCATACTGTTTTCCACAGTAGCTGCACCAACTTACCTTCCCACCAACAGTGTAGGAGGGTTCCCTTTTCTCTACACCCTCTCTAGCATTTGTTATTTGTAGACATTTTAAAAATGGCCATTCTGCCTGGTGTGAGGTGATACCTCCTTGTAGTTTTGATTTGCATTTCTATAGTAATTAGCGATGTTGAGCATCTTTTCTTGTGCCTGTTGGCCCTCTGTATGTCATCTGGAGAAATGTCTATTTAGGTCTTCTGCCCATTTTTTAGTTGGGTTGTTTGTGGGTTTTTTTGTTTTGTTTTTTTTGCGGTACGCGGGCCTCTCACCGTTGTGGCCTCTCCCATTGCGGAGCAACAGGCTCCAGACGCGCAGGCTCAGTGGCCATGGCTCACGGGCACAGCCGCTCCGCGGCATGTGGGATCTTCCCGGACTGGGGCACAAACCCGTGTCCCCTGCATTGGCAGGTGGACTGTCAACCACTGCGCCACCAGGGAAGCCCTGTTTGTTTTTTTGTTGTTGAGTTGTATGAGCTGTTTGTATATTTTGGAAGTTAAGCCCTTGTCAGTTGCATCATTTGCAAATACCTTATCCCAGTCTGTAGCTTGTCTTTTCATGTTGCTTATGGTTTCCTTTTCGGTACAGAAGCTTGTAAGTTTGATTAGTTCCCATTTGTTTATTTTTGCTTTTATTTCTATTACCTTGGGAGACTGCCCTAAGAAAACATTGGTGTGATTTATGTCAGAGAATGTTTTGCTGATGTTCTTTTGTAAGAGTTTTATGGTGTCATATCTTACATTCAAGTCTTTAAGCCATTTTGAGTCTATTTTTGTATATGGTGTGAGGATGTGTTTTAATTTCATTGCTTTACATGCAGTGGTTCAACTTTCCCAGCACCGCTTGCTGAAAAGACTGTCTGTTCTCCATTGTATATTCTTGCCTCCTTTGTTCAAGATTAATTGACTGTATGTGTGGGGGTTTATTTCTGGGGGTTTGTGTTCTGTTCCATTGATCCAACTGTCTGTTTTTGTGCCATTACCGTGCTTTTTTGATTACTGTAGCTTTGTAGTATTGTCTGAAGTCTGGGAGGGTCACGCCTTCTGCTTTTTCTTTTTCCTCATGATTGCTTTGGCAATTCTGTGTTTTTTATTGTTTCATATAAATTTTAGGCTTATATGTTCTAGTTCTGATAGGGATCACATTAAATCTGTAGATTGCTTTGGATAGTATGGCCATTTAAGCAATATTAATTCTTCTAATCCAAGAGCATGGCTATCTTTCCATTTCTTTCAATCATCTTCAGTTTCCTTTATTAATGATTTATAGTTCTCAGCATATAAGTCTTTCATCTCCTTGGTGAGGTTTATTCCTAAGTATTTTATTTATATCTCTTTTGATGTGTTTTTGAAAGGGATTGTTTACATTCCCTTTCTGATATTTCATTGTTAGTGTAAAGAAATGCAACCGATTTCTGTATGTTATCCTAGTAGTATCCTGCTACTCTGCTGAATTCTGTATGTTATCCTAGAAGTATCCTGCTACTCTGCTGAATTCGTTTATCAGTTCTAGTAGTTTTTGTGTGGAGTCTTTAGGGTTTTCTATATAGAGTATCATGTCATCTGCATATAATGACAATTTTACCTCTTCCCTTCCAATTTGGATACCTTTTATTTCTGTTTCTTGTCTGATTGCTGTGGCTAGGACTTCCAGTACTATGTTGAATAGAAGTGGTGGTGTTCAATTGAACAACAATTGAATCTTGTTCCAGATTTTAGCGGGAAGGCTTTCAGCTTTTCATCATTGAGTATTATACTGGATGTGGGTTTGTCATAAATAGCTTTTATTATGTTGAGCTATGTTCCCTCTACACCCACTTTGGTAAGAGTTTTTGTCATGAATGGATGTTGACTTTTATCAAAAAATTTTTTTTGCATCATTGAGGTGATCATGTGGTTTTTGTCTTTTCTTTTGTTGGTGTGGTGTATCACATTGATTGATTTGTGTATGTTGAACCATCCTTGTGAACTTAGGATGAATCCAACTTGGTCATGGTGTATGATCTTTTTTATGTGTTGTTGGATTCAGTTTGCTAATATTTTGTTTGAGAATTTTTGCATCTATATCCTTCAAAGGAACTGGCCTGTAATTTTCTTTTTTTGTGGTGTCCTTCTCTGGTTTTGGTATCAGGGTGATGGCTTCATAGAATGTCTTTGGGAGTATTCCTTCCTCTTCAGTCTTTTGGAAGAGTTTGAGGAGAATTGGTATAAGTTCTTCTTTGTATGTTTGGTAGAATTTGCCTGTGAAGCCATCTGGTCCTGGACTTTTGTTTGTAGGGAGTTTTTTAAACTAATGGTTCTATTTCACTTCTAGTGATTGGTCTATTCAAGTTATCAATTTCTTCTTGATCCACTTTTGGTTGGCTGCGTGTTTCTAGAGACTTCTCCATTTCTTCTGGGTTGTTGAATTTGCTGGCATATAATTTTCATAGTATTCTCTTATGGTTTTTTGTATTTCTGCGGTACTGGTTGTTTCCTCTCCTTTTTCAATTCTTATTTTGTTTATTTGGGTCCTCTCTCTTCTCTTCTTGATGAGCCTGGTGAGAGGTTTTTGTTTGTTTGTTTTAATTTATTTATTTTTGGCTGCATTGGGTCTTCATTGCTGCACACAGGCTTTCTCTAGTTGTGGCGAGTGCAGGGTTCTCTTGTTGCGGAGCATGGGCTCAAGGCACGTGGGCTTCAGTAGTTGTGGCACACGGACTCATAGTTGTGGCTCGTGGGGTCTAGAGCGCAGGTTCGGTAGTTGTGGTGCACGGACTTAGCTGCTCTGCGGCATGTGGGATTTCCCAGACCAGGGCTCAAACCCGTGTCCCCTGCATTGGCAGGTGGGCTCTTAACCAGTGTGCTACCAGGGAAGTCCTGAGAGGTTTGTGGTAAGACAATCTTGTTTTGATTTTACCTGAGGTGCAGACTTACTTGGAAGACCTGAAGACTAACATTTGTTTCTGAAAATTACTTTTATAGTCTGTGTCCCACTCCTTTCCTTTACTGATGCTAATATCCTTTAGTTACTTCTTTTATTATAGGTGATCTATTATGTTGCCTGTTTTCCTAAAAAGCTCTAATTGACTAAGAGCCATTTCTCTATTTAGTGTGTGGAAAACTCCTCAGAGTGGCTCAGAAAATCAAACTACAGTAGCGTTTGTCACTAGGCAGACTGTCCTTTCTGACCCATTTAAAACACAGTAAAACCTCAGACATTTGGATCCCACTGATGTGGAATGTGTGATTACTCAGCTAATGTTTAATTATTCAAAGGTGTGCTTACAAGATTAATGGTGCGAGGAAAGTGCTTACATGGGCGCCATTTTTACTAGTGTCTTCAGAAGCCTTCCCGCTCCCCATCCTGGCCCTGCTCATCTCCCATCCCCTCGCTCCCACCCCCTCTCCAGCCCTGGTCCTCTACCTGGAATCTCTTGACCTCCTCCTTTTGTGCTTGGCTGGGCTCACCTCTGCTGTCTGGAGACCCTGCTGGCTGCTCCTGAGACCCTCACCCCACTTCTGTGCAGGCGGGCACCTCTCCCTTCCCAGGTCAGGTCTATAACAGGGAGGGTGGTCACAGTCAGAACTCAGAGGGCTTTGTGACATAGAAGCCAGGCCCCTACAGTGAGGCCCCAAAGGCATCATCTGCAGGAACTGTGGAGTCACAAGTGGAAAACAGTGTCCTCTGCAGCTCCTAGACCTGCTGGAATCCTCTCCTGCCTTCCACTGAGGCTCAGCTCAGACCCTACACCTTCTCCCTGGGGCTGCCTGGGGGGCCTCACCTTCCATCAGTGTTGAACGAAACGTAAAGTTGTTTCTCAGGAGAAAGGCAGAGGTTAGGAGCTGCGTCCCCAGGTCCCCTCGCTGTTCCTCACGCTCTCAGACCCTCTCATGAACCTCTAAGTGCTAAGGTGGGAGTCAGGGGAGGGAGGGCAGCCTTCCTGCCGCAGTGATGTGAGTTTGTTTTCAGTTCACATTGACTCCCTTCATACACATGAAGCAACGTGAGGCGGGTGGGCACACAAGAGGAAAAATAGTGAAACATTTAAAACAAATCTTTTCCTGTGGAAAAGCTCGTGCCACCATCCCTGTTGCTCTAGCTTTAGGTGACGATGATTGGGGGATCTTCTTTGAGTGGAAGGTTTATTGAGACCTCAGTGGGATGAAGGCCTGATGAGCCATGGGTGGGTGGGGCTTCCTGACTCTGGTTAATTCATCAGCTACCCCCCAGGACCCCTCGCAGGGCACTGTCAGAGTGTGGTAGGTGGCGGTTTAGAACCACTAGTCGAGATGCCCATTCATTCTGTTGCCCACTCTTTTGTCACTCAACAAAAACTGGAAATCTAGATTTCTGCTCCTGTATTTAATCACAGGAAGAGTGCATTTTCTCCACCAGTGGTGAGGTGCTGAGTGCACTTAAAATGTCATCACTGTTCCATTCTGCTGGCTTTAAAGTGTCACATGTAACATGCAAGGGCTCAGCTCCCTATAGTTTGGGCCCCTGGTTTAGTTTATCCAGAAAGAAAACAAAACACACACAGAAAGTTGTGTGTGTTTAAGTATAATTTGTCATGTAGACTCTGCCTTGGGTGAGGCCGTTGGTCCCTCCAAATTGTATCCTCATCTACACAATGGGGATGGTAATCGCACCCGTCTTGCAGAATTGAGAGACTGTCATGAGAATAAACTTTGTAAAGGGCTTAATTCAGTGTCTGGCACACAGTAGTCACTCAATAAATGGTGACTATTGTTCCCAGTAGGCTTTGCTGGTATACATTCCTACATGCCTAATCTGACATATCATAGGCTCTGTGGTTTCAAATTTTGGGCTCTAATCACACTTGCAGTCCTTCTGTTTGAATTTGAGTGGTGGCTGTAAGAGTTAGAACATATTAGTTTCCATAGCCCTCTTAAAGGAGGTTTATGCCTTTGGCCTGTGATCCTGAATACTCATGAAATACTGAATTGAAGTGTATTCAGTTTGTATATGAGTCTTGCATCACCCAGAAGAGTGACTAACCACAAAATATTTACTAAAAAGTACTCTGTTTGTAACCACATACTATTAATATTCCAGTTAAATAACAGTGAAGAAGCTGTAACTTCCTGTCAACCTGGCTTTTGTTTTCTGGCCATGAGATTGTGTTAAGGTTTTACAAGTTCAATTCTTGGCCTTTGGTTGCAGAAAATGCTCGGGGGAGATGGCAGAGGAACCCTAGACCAGCGTGTGTCAACTCAGAGTGGTGCTGAGGGGACCTGCAGCTCGTGGAGACTTGTGGGGTGACGGGAAGATAACTTGATAAACAGCTTGCATATCAAGCTGCTGAGCAAGGCCCAGCATGCAGTGGGTGTGAGGCCCACTGCGGGTGACAGTCTTTCTTGGTCTGGGCCTGGCACCCCTTTTCATTTAGCCCAGAGTCAGTGTCACCTTGTGGGGGAGCAGAGGTGTTAGTGCTAGCAAATGCAAGTTTGTGTGCCCAACGCACAGTGAGGCCAAACAGTACCAAAACCTCGGAGTTTGGTGCAGAGAAAGGTTTATTGCAGGTTTATTGCAAGGAGACGGGTGGCTCATACCCCCAAAACCCTGAACTCCCCAAAGGGATTCAGCAAAGCATATTTAAAGGCCAGGTGAGGGAAGGGGGTCATAGGGTACGTGACCAGCTCCTGCACAATTCTCTGATTGGTTGATGGTGAAGTAACAGGGCAGTGTCACAGGGGTCAACATTGTCAGTTGACATTGTCAGTCCTTAGGCTCCAGGAGGCCTGAGGGCTACCTGTTCATGGTCATCAAGTAGTTAACATCTTCCATCTTCCATTTGGTGGGGGTGGGGTGGGGGGGTGGGGTTTCAAATCTTTGAAACAACTCAGGAAATGTGCACCAGATACTGTTTTCTAGGTACTTCAGAGAGGAGCTAAAGCAGAGGATATGGAGGAAGGGCCTGCCCTGGGAAGACCGCATAGGGTCCTGCTCGGTTACAGTTCCCCCCTTTTCTTTGATACTTCTCAATCCTGAGGAGAACAGGTGTTGGACAAGAAAAGTAATAAAGTTTCAGTTAAGGAGGTTAATCATAAACTTGTCAGAGGAACCCACTGGGTCCTGTCACCAGCAGACACTGCTTTGAGAATCAGTCTGACACAGCTCAGAAAATTCAAGTTCTTGGCAATAAAGGAGTGTGTTCGAACTCACATCCACAATGGCCACCCAATTTTACCTTGGATGTCTGAACCACAGCTATTCCATTTTGACTTTCGAATGCATTTTTCTCCTTAATGGCCAAAGCAGATGTCACTGTTTATGATTTTAGTGCTTTTCTAGACGTGAAGAGATGCAAGAACTTGGGTCATAAAATCTTTTCCTGAAAGTATCTAACTATCTGAAGGTCTGTTCTGTCAGCTTTTCTCAGAGCACTAAGTGCGTCATTCCTGATCTCCACTCTGACCTCCTTTCAGGGGGTGTTGAAGGTCAGTGACTGGAGTGGCTTGTGACTTAATCCTTGTAGAGGCAGATGGCAAGTGCCAATTTTTAGTTGGCAGTGCTCCCTCATGGTCATAAATTTGAACATGATTTGGGAAGCATTTCATGATCATTTCATCCCATAATGTTAGGAATACCCATTAGTAGTTCAGGCGAGGATTTCATTGATAGGCCACTCAGTGTGCTATTACTGGACTAGGCCTTATTAACAGTAGTCAGAAGTCTCTGGACCACCTGTTTTACTACTCTGTTATGGTCTAGGAAAAAATTCCTTCTTGTTGCTTCTTCCTATATCTAGAGTTGCACTATTACAATCATTGATCTTATATAGAACTTTATATCTGGTCAACTGTTTCAAGTCGCCTGGTCATCATTATTTTATCAGAGGCTCTTGTATTTGGTAATACAAGAAACAACAATTCTGTAAAACAGGCAATATACAAATAATACAGCTAGTACTATTAGCAAGGTCATAAGTTGGCGCAAATATCTCCTGGTTTCAGCCAGACTCCAGGAGGGGATGTGTTACTTTCTTCTTTCCTGCAGCCATTCACAGGTGGACTGGGTCAGGATGTTTCCTGTGAGCTGAACAAAGGTATTTTAGTTTAACATTCAAGCATGGGGACAATGTTTCCTGAGATGGACCATTATGTATACTTTAAGCGATAGGCAACATCCCTTTAGTGATTAACTTGTAGCAAAAGCAGTAGAATACAAAGATTAAAGTAAAAGAAATGGATCTAACATGGAGTCAGATTTGTTATTCCCTATTACAATTCCCCACTGTCAGTGTCCATTCCACAATTGTGTGAGAAAGGGGTGACGACCGCTCTGGCTACTTCCTGCTGAACAGGGGCAGTGATGGGTGATTATGGAATAGAATTGATCAGCTTTCAGCAGGGAATATTCCTTAGAATCTTTAGTAAGTAGTACAGTTCTTTTTCCTTTTTTATCTACAGTTATTTGAACCTGATGAAACCCTTTATTTAGCCCGTTTGTTGTCTGATTTGTCATTGGGCTTGGGCTTTTGTTTCTAGTTCCTATACATAGCTATTCATCTTAACTTTCTGACTGTCATAACTACACTAGATTCCTCTACTGTTCAGGTGAACAAGATTAAACAAGTAAGTTGACTCACCTTCTCCAGCTATAATGAAAGTGCAATCTCAGTACTTATCTTTTTGAAGAGCAACCTTAAGTCTTCTAACGGTTTACAAACCCATTGCTCTCTAGGCCTTTCAGGAGTTGGACCATTTTCTGATGACAGTGGTGCTGCTTTAATCCCAGTGTGATGAATTCATGGCTTTACTCTGGCTAACTTGACAGATGAGTCTGTGGTAGGTAATACCACGTGTGGTCCTGTCCACCTTGCAGTCAGCTGATGTTCAGGCACTTAATCTTTCCAGGCTTTAAGGAGGACTTGGTCTCCAGGTAAGAAAGGATGTAAGGCTACTTCAGTTGGATAGGCAGACCTGTGGGAGGCAAACTCATGAGCAGAGGTTAGTATAGTGCCCAAAGTTTTAATGTAATTAGCAACAGCTAGCTCTTTCAGAGCATTTATAGATTCTCCCACCTGGGCAGACACCTGGAATGGCCTACCATACAATATTTCAAAGGGGCTTAATTTAAGTCTCCTTTTGGGAGCCATTCTGATCTGTAGTAGGGCAATTGACAAGGCCTTATCCCAAGTTAAATTAGTCTCTTGACACATTTTAGCAGTGTTCCTTCCAGTATGTATAATCTCTGGCTACAGGTCATGGGGCATCTGATATTTATCCAAAGGTAGATGGTTGGGATAAGTTTCAGAAATAAACTTAGAGTGTCCTTCTTAATAATGCAATTAAACTTTACAATTATGTAGCATGCCAACAAGGAACTGTCTAGGAAGTGAGTCTTAGACAATAAATGCAGACCTCAATTAACAGAATCAGAATTTGATATCCACTGAAATGTAATCTCTTTCTCTCTAAATATTACCCTCATTTTTCATCAAATACAGCCAAATTAAGATTAGTTTGTTTGCAAAATGAGTCTGGTTAATTGATCATATTGGCTCCTTTCAATTGGCTGTGTGGGAATTTTTCATAAGGAGTCTCAGACTGAAATTTTAAAAGCCCTCTCAGGGCCAGGAAAGCCATGCCAAGGGCTTTTCATAGATTTTGCCTTACAGATGTAGGTGAATTCCTCACTTTTTGAGGTCCCCAAAGTACCTCGAGATTTTTGCACCTGTTAGGAAGTACCCTTCCTAATTTACCTGATAAAGCTGCTGGGAACCTGAGAGTTTCCAGTATCTGGAGGGATCAGGTAGAGAGAAAAAATAAATGTTTCAATTGTGATTACAAAGGTAAAATCTACCAAATTGCTGTAAGTCATAATTAGCTTAAGGGGAAAGGTTTCCTTAAAACCAAAAAATTATAACCATATTCGTCAGTTTACTCAGTCCTATATAATTAATTCTTTTTTACTAACAGTTTTATGAAATCAGAGTTGCTATTAGACTTTTAAAATCCAGTTTAGCAGTACAATTGTTAAAAAGTCCTTTCTATGACTCTTCTTAGAGAGGAAGCATTTTGCAAAGCGTCAGCTTAACTGTCTATGAATGATAAAGGACTTGAAAAGGCAAGGTTAGAGATCTGATTATAATGTTTTTTGACAAAGAATCTTAATGGGGACTTCCCTGGTGGCGCAGTGGTTAAGAATCTACCTGCCGATGCAGGCAACACGGGTTTGAGCCCTGGTCCAGGAATATCCCACATGCCACGGAGCAACTAAGCCCGTGCGCCACAACTACTGAGACTGTGCTCTAGAGCCCGCGAGCCACAACTACTGAAGCCCGCGCGCCTAGAGCCCGTGCTCCACAACAGGAGAAGCCACTGCAATGAGAAGCCCGTGCACCGCAACGAAGAGTAGCCCCCGCTCACCACAACTAGAGAAAGCCCGTGCGCAGCAACAAAGCCAATGCAGCCCAAAATAAATAAATTAAATAAATAAATTTTAATGAAAGAAGCTTAATGAAGTTGTGACATACAGCGTTTTAACCTGTGTACTGGCTTAAGTGATTTACTTTCTAACTGTGATTTTCTCTTTCCTATAGCTTCTTGCTTCTTTTCTATTTAAAGACCTTTCAATATTTCCTGTAGGATAGGTTTAGTATTGCTGTATTCTTTTAGTTTTTGCTTATCTGAGAAATTCTTTCTCTCCTTTTCTATTTTAAATGGTAATCTTGCTGGTAGATTCTAGGTCAGATTTTTTCCCCATCCAGGATTTTGAATATATCTTGTCACTCCCTTCTGGCCTGCAGTGTTTCTGTAGAGAAATCAGCTGATAGCCTTATGGGGGTTCCCTTGTAATTAGGTCTTTCTTTGTTTTTCTCTTGCTGCCTTCAGAAGCCTCTCTTTATCTTTAACTTCTGCTATTTTAATTATAGTGTGTCTTGGTGTAGGTTGGGTTTGGGTTTATCTTGTTTGGAACCCTCTGTGCTTCCTGTACCTGGATATCTGTTTCCTTCTTTAGGTTTGGGAAGTTTTCAGCCATAATTTCTTCAATTACATTTTCAATCCCCCTTTCTCTTTCTTCTCCTTCTGGAATCCCTATTACGCATAGATTGGCATGCTTTATATTAGTATCCCATAGGTCTCTTACACTGCTCTCATTTTTTGTTTCTTTCAATTCGCCTTTCTGTCTGCTGTTCTGATTGGGTGATTTCCACCATTCTATCTTCCAGATCATGTATTCCTTCTTCTGCATTATTCATTGTCATTCATTGCCTTGAGCTCAGCTTTCATCTCGGCGAATGAGTTTCCTAATTTCTCTTGGTTCCTCTTTATACTTTCTACCTCCTTTTTACAGGAATCTGCATTTCTATCAATAGGCCTTGTACATTTCTTCAGTATTTTCATTATCTCCTTTTTGAACTCAGTGTCTGTTAGACTGAAGAGGTCTGTTTCATTGTTCTTTTGGGGGAATTCTCTTGACCTTTTAATTGGGAGTGGTTCCTCTGCTTCTTCATCTTACTTATGTTTCTCTTACTCTGTGAGTTTAGGAGAAACAATTGTCTACTGTGGTCTTGGAGGGCTGCTTTTATGTGGGAGTGTCCCTGTATAGCCTGCGTGCATTTAATATTTTTGGCGCAAGGGCTGTTTTTGGTATGGATGTCTGTGACCTCTTTCCTCAGTGTGTGCTGACTGTTTGTGCTTGACAGGTGGTGGTGTGGTGACCAGAGTCTCCACTGGGTTGCTCTATGGTTGTCGCTGCCCCGTCAGCGACAGTTGTTGGAGCAGAAGCCCCCAGATCTGATTCTGAGCTGCAGTGTGAGATAGGTGGGATTGGAGCACTCCCCCTGGAGAGGAGCTGCTGAGTATTGCTTCGCCAGAGCTGTCCACAGGGGAGTGTGCTCTGTGGTGTCGCCTGGCGGGGCTCACAAAGTACACTGCTGTCGGCACTGCCCTCAGCCCCACCTCCGCTGCGGGAATGCAGGCAGTTGGCCCCAGTGTCCCTCAGGCACTGTGCTCACAAAGCCAACAGCACAGATCCCAACACGCCAGTCCACTGAAGTTGGGTACCAGAAGCACGCAGTCATGCACCTGGGCTCGCCGTGGGAGCCTTGGAAACAGCCCAGGCTCTGCCTCCGTGTGCGCTCCCACCAAGCCCACAGCTGCTAAGGCCAGACCCACCCCAGCCACAGTACACCTGCTGTCCCGCTCCCAGAGCTCATAGCAGCAGGTGAGTGTCTCGGGCTGGGGAGTGCTGCGAGGTAGCTCGGATCCTCTGTGCTGGTCTCTCTCTTTTCTGCCTGCTGCCGACTGCTGCGTTCTCCTCCAAGCCCCTGAAGCTTCCTTTCTGTCCCAGCTGATAGCCCCGCTGGTAAGGGAGCTTCTCAGGGTGTGGGACTCTTTCCTCTTTTCCAGCTCCTTCCCAGGGACACAGGTCCCATCCCTATTCCTTTTTAAAAAATCTTTCATCCTATCCAGTTGTGAGGAGGTATTTCTAGACACTTCTGTCTGATATCTTGTGCCAGTGTTCAGTAGGTACTCTGTGAGAATTGTTCCACACGTGGATGTATTTTTGATGTGTTTGTGGGAGGTGAGCTCCACGTCCTTCTATTCTGCCATGTTGGTTCCTCCCCAACATTTTAAGATATCAACTAAAATTATAACATTATACCAGGACATATCCAAATTTCAGAAGCTTTCTATAATTTCTAGAATGTCTATATTAAAAACATTTATCCATACCCTATAATCTGAGGAGGCTTGTCAGTCATTTGACAATGCTTCCCATGTAATTTCACATACCAAACAATCCTAGTTAGTTTAATATTTTTCTCTGAGATGCCTTGGGGGCTCGCCAAAGCATCCCAAAGTTAGCTGGAGGTCAAAATTTTTTAATTAATTAAAATTTGATATTTGGGAAGTTTGTCAAAAAGTTTCAAAACACTTGGTCAAATAAGATCATAGGTCATTGTGAGACAATACTTATTCCTTTACCAAAATGAGAAGAGATCTCAAAAGCAAATACAGATCACTGAAAGGCACAGAAACTCAGTCTGGTATCAATGGCAGCATTCCAGGAAAACTTTGTCCTCTTACCAGTGAGAGAAAAAAAATCTAGTCTTGCACCAGCTTACTTTTAATAATAAATTTCATTTACTTAAGTTAAATTCAGTCTAAACTTAGTCTATCCTGACCATGCACAAACTCTTAAGAGTTCCTTTTCTACAAGCCTTCCATCACTTTCTGTATCCATATTATTTTGCCCCTTAATTCTCCTATCTAGAAACAACCAGATGAACTTCCATCATTTAACTTAATTTAGCACAACTCTAAAATTTCACGTTACCAAATATCTGGAGAGATCATTTACATCTCAAAGGCACAGGAAAAGAAATGCAAATTTCTCTTCTAACTACTTACATAAAACCCAGCCATCTTGGGCTATTTTTGAACTTTCTTTTTTTCCAGTTCCCAAATATCCAGTGAAGTTTAAACAAACAAATGACACTAATAGACAATAATGTATATCATCTGCTCACATTACAAGCCTCATTTTCAGCAAGACGAGGAAGAAAGAATAGGATTTGGACTCAGGTACAGAGACACTCATTCACATACATCCACCCACCCCACCACCACCCCCCCTCCCCCCACCGCCAAGATAAAAGCAATTGCAAAAGACCCACTCTGATACAATAGCTGAGCCATTAGGGGCCATTGTTCGGCAGATCTCAGGGAGTATTGAGGCCACACAATGTTTCAAAAAATATATTTTCTTTCATTTATGGGAGCACAGCTAAAGATCTCCAAGTTTTGCAAAAATACCCCAGGGGACTATAAGATGGAACAGAGCTCTGATCATCCATACCTAATTATTCACAGTTGGTGTTATCAGATATCAAGCAAACAGCAGTTCAAATGGGTCTCTCAGGGTCATAGGTCCCTAGCCACAAAACGGGAGAAACCCAGCCAATGTCCCATCAGAGATGAAGCTGAATAAATGACCAAGGCTAGTTCAAAAAAGGGAAAAATCCCAACCAATGCTCCACCACAGGCAAAACCAACACAATAGAGAAGGATACCCTGGAAAGAAGTAGAGATGGTCTAGTAAAGATGTAGGGCTTCCCTGGGGGTGCAGCGGTTGAGAGTCCGCCTGCCGATGCAGGGGACGCGGGTTCGTGCCCCGGTCCGGGAAGATCCCACATGCCGCGGAGCGGCTGGGCCCGTGAGCCATGGTCGCTGAGCCTGCGTGTCCGGAGCCTGTGCTCCGCAACGGGAGAGGCCACAACAGTGAGAGGCCCGTGTTCCGCAAAAGAAAGATGTAGTTGTAATGTTTAAAAGCAAAAAAAACCACCTGATGGAATTTTGAAATGTTTTTTAATTTTATATATGTCAACATTCTTTGAATAAATACTTTCTAAATTAAAAAAAAAAAAAAAAGGATACCCTGGTGTCGTCACACACGAGCCCAGCCTGCGCAAGCTGGAGCGACTTACCCCCCAGGCGACACTGAATGTGGACCACAGCTCCGGACGTTTCTCGGTTCCGAACAGCCTTGTGCCGAGGGGTGGCCAGCACCGGTCAGGGATAGTCCCTCCGAGATCCGCAGAGCGACGTGTACTGTGGCAGCCGCTGGGCCTCAGGGAAGGGGCTGCCTCTGGCTGGGGTCGACCCGTCACATGCACAGACTCGGCTGGCTCACCAAAATTGCTAGCAAACGCGTCTGTGTGCCCGACGCAGTGAGGCCAAACAATACCAAAACGTTGGAGTTTGGAGCAGAGAAAGGTTTATTGTAGGGTCACGCAAGTAGAAGGGTGGCTTGTGCCCCCAAAACCCTGAACTCCCCGAAAGGTTTCAGCAAAGCATCTTTAAAGGCCAGGTGAGGGAAGGGGGTCACAGGGTATGTGATCAGCTCATGCACAGTTCTCTGATTGGCTGATGGCGAGGTAACAGGGTGGTGTCACAGGGGTTAACATGCTCAGTGTTTAGGCTCCAGGAGGCCTGGGGGCTATGTGCTCAGGGTCATCGAGTAGTTAACACCTTCCGTTCGGTGAGGGGTTTTCACATCTGTGAAACAACTCAGGACCTGTGCACCAGATGCTGTTACCTGGGTGCTTCAGGGAGGAGCTAAAGCAGAGGAGATGGGGGAAGGGCCTGTCCCGGGGAGGCCCCATAGGGTCCCGCTCGGTTACATTAGTGAAGGCAAAGTCTGCTGTGCCCCTGAGCAGACACCCAGGTGAGCCCTCCTGGATTGGGGACTTCGGCTCCAGAACAGCCCGGAAGTCCTCGCGGGTCCCAGACGTGCTGAGGTCCGACCACTCGTAACTTGCATTCCGATTTGCATGAAAACAAAAAATATTTGACACTTTTGTGCCTCTTTCAGACTCCCAAAGTGGTGTGAGTGTCCGCTTCTTTCTCTTGCCTCCACTGTGTGTATCGGGAAGAAAGGTGTCTGCTGGCCCTTTGCTCTCTAGCTCTCGGCCACGTGGCCACTGCACGGTGGTGGCCGAGGGCAGGAGAGTTTCTGTGGCCACTCACCTCAGAAGGAAGGCAACTGTTTTTCTCTGATATTTTGGCAAGAAAGCTTTGACAAAATTAACTGAAATACAGAATCCCTGCTGTTTCAGCTCAATAAGAGCACTGAATTGTGATTAATTTTGGATTCAAAAACTGCACAACACTAACAGATGTGATTTGAAATATTTTTAATGTATTAACAACTAGGACATCTTTTGTGGTCAGACAGTGTTTGTTGATTGGCCAAGTGTTGACAATGGCTGGTCACTGGCTCTGGTGTTTTGCATCTGCCAATGGTCATGCCTTTCCTGGCTGCTCCAGCCTCTCTGCCCCAACCCCAGGTGAGTGGCGGGCAGATCACCCTGGACATTCATCAAGAGCCCTGCCTGCTTGATTCCACGTATGTAAACATAAAGTACCCAGAAAACGGAAAGGACTGAAAAGGCAGCACACTCTTGGAGTCTGGCGTTGGGAACCGGGAAAACAAACTTGTTTTTTTGTTAAAATTGACCTATTTGGATTCGGTGCCGGTCAGAAATAAATATGCCCTCTTGCGGAAGCAAAATATTTCTATTTCAGTGGAAGACCTATATTGTCAAACTGTAACCACAAGTCATGTCTCATCTCTCAATGTCTAACTAACTGCATGTTTTATCACAGGGACAAGCGGATCTCTTGAAGTACGCCAAGAACGAGACCGTGGAGAACCTGAAGCAGATCCACTATGCGGCTGTCTCCTGTGGACTCAATAAACCAGGCACAGAAAACACCGACGTCCAGAAGCCGCGCCGGAGCCTTGAAGTCATACCCGAAAAAGCAAACGATGAAACTGGAGAATGAGGGCGCCTTCTAGAGATGATTACAGAATTTATAACTCTAGGACCAATTGTAGCCAGATGGGACATTTGCTTTGCACTCACTAATGAAAAATAATATTGGGGATTTTAAAGCACAACTGGAATAGCTAATTGCCGTCTATTAAAACTGTGAATGTATGTAGCAACCCTGTGTGTGGAGGCAAATAAACTCTTTAACAAGAAATTCTCTTCCTGGCCCAAATATGCTGTATTTGTATACAAAGAGATCATAACTCAGTTCCAGTGTGAACAGACTAGCCACTCTAGTTCCAGCGAGAAACAGACATTTTCCTAACTGAAAACAGTGTCTTAAGACGCAGATGGATTGTATGGTCTAATTAGTATTTACTGGGGAAAAACTGAATCTACAAGTTTTACTTATGTACGATTGCTGGGGTCTCTGGGTTCCAGATGTTTTTGGAGGCGTGCCTGCTGAGCCATGGTTACAAAGGAGAACGTAAGTAGTCTTGAACTTGGACAGCCACTAGGTTCGAGGGCACTGCAGCTGGACGGACACTCCTTGGCTGGAGACACCTGCTGGGTACACGATGTAAAGGCAACCAACCTGGAAGCAACACACTGGACATAGTTTTTCATTGTGTTAAGTAGTGCTCACATTAAAAAGATATTTTATGATATTTCTCCAATAACAGTACGTGAATTTAATGAAAGTTTAACTTTTTAAACATTTCCAGTTCAAGATATTCTACTCTTAAGAAGAGTGGCCAGTTACTTGGTGAACAGCTTTGTCAAAAATAAGTTGCTTGTCTGGCTTGACATTTTGCTCTTAGTACATACAGCAGCCATGACTTTACATAGCGGCAGCTGTCTGTAAAACAACCGACATCGCTTCCCCCTTCTCAGCCTGTTGATTCCTGCCGTAGGGGAGTGAGCCTGGACATGGTGCAGACAGTAAGCCAGTGGCAGGTGAAGGGGCTGGAGCGGGTGCCATGCTCCACTGGCCAGCTGAGTCTTTAATCCAAGACTTCATTGTCCCAATGAGTGAAACTTCATGCTATTTTAGAAAACCTGCTGGACACTGAAGCCTAATTACTGCTCCTCCCAAACCAAACTGCTCTCACATTTTGGAAGGGTAAAAGCTTTCTAAACCTTCGATAACCGCTTTTTCATTTGTCCATGTTCTTTTCAGTGACTCAGGTAAGCCAGACAACTCTGTGGAATCCCCAACTTGGCACCTCATTACTTCCTCACAGTTAGGGAAGTGGTCAGGCTGATATATTGAATTTATTTATGCCCAGACCCTGAAATAGCCTTTTACAAAACAATTCCTTTTTCCAGTTCTTGTCATTTGCCTGCTGATCGTGTGCTTAAATTAAGGTATACATCTCCACTGGTCTTCACTCTGTCATTCCAGTCAGAAAATTAAACGTCTCTGTTACTTGAATAACAGTGTGGTTTCCTGCTCACACCAGCCAGCAACCAGCCAGCAGCTTAGGCTCTTAGCTCTGAAATTAACTCTACGTCGGAAAAAAAAACAAAAACAAAAATATGTAGAAAATAATAGTAAAGAATTAAAAGTAGATTTGTAGACTGAGAAATAAAATAATGTGTAATTTAGATTATGGCTAGCAATCCTTGAACTTAGCTGGCAAGTAAATCGCAATATTCAGTGACAATCCAGAAATCATAAAAAATGACTTAAAATGTTATAAAATTGAAAAAAATTGCTACATTTATAGTAATGGCAGATAGTATCTAATATGTGACTTAAATGACTCTGAGACCAAGGCACCTGTCATTGGCTAGGGTTCATATAGGCTTTTAGAATCAGCAGACTTCAAAACCGAAGGGGTCTGTGAGATCATTCCATCTGACGTGTCCTTTCCCAGATGCAGATGTTGCAGACAAAAGCAATAAAATGCGGTGCCCGAGGTCACAAAGTCTGTCGGGGGAGTGACCCAGCCCAGGGTTTGCTCCATGTTTCCATGCTAAGAAAGTCAGCCTTCTTTTGACCCCTCTCTTCAAAAGGGATTAGCCAAGCAAAGGAAAAAAGCAGGCGCACTTCCTGGGGAGTTGTTCCCCAAGTCGCAGTGTTTCTCCTGCTTGTCTAGATCCCACTCCAGGGAGCACTGTCTCCTTCAAGACGATGACCAAAATCAGCAGAGCACACAGTCACGGCTTATTCGTGGCTAAGTGACCCTCTTTTCTGACTGTGAAAGATTCTAAAGGATGAATTACAATTGTTTAAGGAGGGGCAGAGATGGCCAGAGTTGATGTGGGCTGAGGTTTAGAAATGTATTCTTTAACAAATGAAAAAATCTGGAACCGGCTGGCAGGTAAATATGATTCCTAAGTTTAGACCCTGTAACTATCTGGGAGGTTTCGTCCAGCCCTGGGCTCCACTAGTTCTAGTCCCTTTGGTTGCGTCTGGCCTCTACTGTATGGCTTCCCAAGGGAGGCATGAAGTATGAAATAGGTTGAGATACAGATTTCCAGAGAGTGTTTTCTTGATATCAGTTTTCCTATGCCTGATGCTCTGGGGGAGGGAAGATTTGAAACCCACTTCTTCCTTCTAGATCCACCGGATGGTGTGGCCACACCTTCTTTGCTGGCGAGGAGAGGACAGAGCAAGTGATTCTAGCTGTGGTTTGGTCTTTTTGGACAGTGAGTGTGATGCTGGGGACCTTACTGGCGGGGCCGGGTGAGGTACAGGGAAAAGCTGTCTGCATTTTGGGGAAGGTCTGCGTGCTCAGCGGGCCCCCTGCTTCTCTCCGCAGGTTTAAAGGGCTGCACCAAGGCCACGTGCGCGCTGGGAAGAGGCTGGGTTTCAGAGGCGTCTTCACGGGGCTGCGGGGGTGGCCGGGCGGCGGTCAGAGGTCCAGGGGGCTCACGATGGTGAAGCCCGAGTCCTTGCTGTTGCCGCTGCTGTCGTCGTCGGGGCTGGGGCTGGAGCTGGGGCTGCCGGACGAGGCCGAGGCCGAGGCCGGGCCGGTCAGCGGGTCTGAGAACACCGGGGCGCGCCGGGCCGAGCTCCGGAGGGGCCGCGGGGCCTGAGCCTGGCCGACCGGAGGCGCCCTGGCGCTGCCCCCTTCGTCGTCTTTGGAGACGAGGATGAAGTCGTCCATGTCGCCTTTCTCCCTGCGCCCCGGCGGCGCTGCTGAAGGGGCCTGGGAAGGAGTCAGAGCACAGGGCGGGAGGGAAGAACCGGTGAGACGGTAAGATGCAGAGCAGGTTGGGGGCCCCACGGTCCCCCCGGAAAGACGCAGGGCGGCCCCTCTGATGGGAGCTGTGGGCCTGGGGAGCGGAGCACACGGCCCGCGGCCCTGCCCTGCTCATCACCCTCCTCCTGGGGCGCCCGCTTTCCCATGTGAGGGGGCGTGGGGTGAGGACAGCGTGTCCGTCCTCGCCTCCCCCCCTCGGGTGTGGCCGCCACGCAGTGAGTGACGCGCCCAGGTGGTTATGCGGCCACAGGCTGGCTCCCCAGTGTGCCCCCCACCCCCCACCTGCAGTGATGCTACTACCGCCTGCAAGGGGGCTGCAGGGGGAGCCCAATGTGTTCCATCTCCTCACATCTCACAGCCGGCTCATCCTGGCTGAGCGCCGGGGGTCTCCCAGGACAATGCAGGGGGCTGGGAGCTTCTACAGACACACAAACCCGGAATGGTCCTTTGCAAAAAGTATAGAGACGCAATGGCTTTACTCCACAATTATTTTCCTTTCTTTCTGAGTAATTATGTGTTTTGTTTTTAACAAAAACAGCTGACATCCAAGGACACTGGTCAAGGTTTTGGGTTAAGATCAGAGAAGCTCCTGCCAGCCCTGGGATGAAAGTAAAGCCACAGTCTGACCAGGGATGTTCCAGCCTGGCAGGAAGAGCCCTTGCCCACGGCCAACTAAGCCAATGTAGTGGCCACACCTGCTGCCTGTCCCGCCTGCCTACTCTCCCCGAGGGGTGGGGGGAATTGAGGCAGGGCCTGAGGTCTAAGGAGGGGTACAAAGCCCCCCGGCCAAGACCACCTTTGGGCTATGGGCAGAGCCTGGACAGAGAGTCAGCAATACTCCTCAGGGAATCTGGGTGTGATTGACAGGCCCCCTCTGAATTTCATGTTCTCCTGAGTGACGTGCGGGCCAGTGGATAAATAATGGCTCAGGTGTCTCCCCCTCTGACAATTTGCCTACTTTTAAGAGATTTAATCGGAGAACAGGAACAGAATGGCATTAAAGATCCCAGTGCTGAGACACAGCAGGCCTCAAGTTGTAAAGCTGTTTATAGCCTGTCAACACAGCAATTCTTACAAAACGGAAGAGACATGCAGCACATGGCCCTGCCGTAGAAGGGGATGTGATCCCTAATGGCACTAGGGCAGTTTGGTGAGACAGATGGCCCTTTCTCATCCCATTACTGCCCTCTGTGAGGTGGTGCCCTCCCCAGGGGGCCTCAGGGGAGGGTGTCCCCCCATGTCCATGCCCGCGGGTGCACGTCAGGCCTTGGCTTTGGCCTCCCACCCCCAGACTGCAGGTGCTTTGTTCATGTGACTGCTGTGCTGAGCTATAAGCCGCGAGAACCTTGACCTCCCACCCCACTCAGGAGCTTATCTGAGGTTGACAACAGAGCAAGGACAGTTCTATTTTCAGAGCCGTGTCTCTACTGCAGAAATGCCAAGATAACCTATCCGCCTTCAGCATACAGTGAGGACATGGGCAGGACTTGAAGAGGAGAAACACCTGTAACGTGTTTTAGCCTGTGACTAGAAGGAAAGATGGTTCCTACCATCACTAATTATCTGGCTTGTTTCTGGAAAAGCAGTGGAGTCAAGTTATAAACGGTGAGTGACGCCGCCCTCCCCCCCAGTTTCCGGATAAAGCCATGACTGGCCCAGACAAGGCACGTTAGAACTGCCAGGGCTTCTGCAACCATCTTTTCTTCTTACCCCACTGCACCATTATCTTACGAACCAAGAACTGAAGCCCAGGTCAGAGGCCTGGAGACTTGGCCGACATCACAAGCAGATGAAAACACCCCATTCTTCTGGATTCCCACCTAGAATTTTTTTCTAGACCCAAGTAAGCTTTCTCTCTGGATTTCCATAGCAATCTCAGCTACTACCTGGTGCCGTTTCTATCCTTTACAGAAACTTTGTAATTTCCCAGGTTGGTCTTCTCTTTCTGCCAAACACAGGCGTGTGTCACACGATATAAAAAGTTTCTCAACGTGTCAGTCCTGCCTACAGCTGGCCAGCACGGCCACCTTCCCCGCCCTGCCAGCCCACCACTCCTGTTGCTCAGATTGATTTAGGATCGCAGTGGAAGCAGGTGCCGTTCAACAGGAATGGTCCGCGCACGCTGATGAAATGTCCCCTCTCTGTGCTGTCCAGGCAGGCAGCCCTACTCACATGAGGATACTGAGCGCTGGAGAGGCACCTAGTGTGACTGAGGAACTGAATTAACTTTTAATTCTCTTTGATCCTGATGAATTTAAATGGAATTTTAAGTAGACACCTGTGGCTAGTGGCTACTGCATTAGCCCCCCGCAGTTCTGGACCACAGATAAAAATATGGGACCAAAGACCAGGGAGGCAGGTGATACGGGCTGATGGACTGATGAATCAAGGGTCCTCCAAGTCCCTCCTTCTGCTGTGGTGGATTTGAGTGAAGTTCATCCAAAACCTCCCAAAGATTCACAAAGGAGTGTGTGAAGGACAGACTGTGGAAGGGAGGGACTGAATGAGGCTCTTTTCACCCTGCAGAATACAATTTCCAGGACTTCCCTGGTGGCGCCATGGTTAAGAATCCGCCTGCCAGTGCAGGGGACACGGGTTCCATCCCTGGTCCGGGAAGATCCCACATGCCGCGGAACAACTAAGCCCGTGCGCCACAACTACTGAGCCTGCGCTCTAGAGCCCGCGAGCCACAACTACCGAAGCCCGCGCGCCTGGAGCCCGTGCTCCGCAATAAGAGAAGCCACCGCAATGAGAAGCCCGCGCACCACAACGAAGAGTACCCCTGCAGTATCACTGCAACTAGAGAAAGACCACGCGCAGCAATGAAGACCCAACACAGCCAAAAATAAACTAATTTAAAAAGAGAAAAAAAGAACACAATTTCCCCTCTGCTGTTGGCAGAGCTCGAGAGAAGATGTGTAATCAGAGGGAAAGAAGAGCCACATCTCTACCAGCTTCCCAGGGGGGAGTGGGGTGTGTGCACTGCCACAAAGGAAGAGCCCTTTTATGTTTTGTTTTGTGTGTGTGTGTGTGTGGTTTTTTTTTTTTGGTACGCGGGCCTCTCACTGCTGTGGCCTCTCCCGTTGCGGAGCACAGGCTCCGGACGCGCAGGCTCAGCGGCCATGGCTCAGGGGCCCAGCCGCTCCGTGGCATGTGGTATCTTCCTGGACTGGGGCACGAACCCATGTCCCCTGCATCGGCAGGCGGACTCTCAACCACTGCACCACCAGGGAAGCCCAGAAGAGCCCTTTTAAGTCCCTGGTGGGGAGGGGCACTGGCAGGGGGACCGAGTCCGCTGCTCCAAGGTGGGGTGAGCCCAGTTCTCTGCGGGAACGAGGGCCTATCACACTGCACTGCCCTTCCCGGCTCACAGCCAGCTCATTGGAGGCTGCACTGGGTCCACCGGGGCTGCGCTGGCAACTGGTAGGTTCTTACAAATCTGAAAACTGGGAAGGACGATTACAAAGTATATACTCAAGAAGTTTTCAATTAGCAAATTTGTTAGTGTTCTTCAAAGCTCTTTTTCTGTGGTATTTTTAGACATTCAACTAACAAAAAGTATCACGCTAAATTTTAAAATAAAATTGTCGAATAAAAATGGTCGGGGGGTGGGCCTAAGCTCAATAATATGTGAATAAATAACTAATTATAGAAAATTAAACATCTGGGCATGGAAGGGGAATCTGGAGGAACTAATCGAGGCAAGCTTGCAATGTTACTGTTGGATTCATGTGGCTTTAAAATGCAGACTCAAAATGCTCTCTGAAAATTCCCTTCTAAAGCTGGATGAAACGACCACACAGGCTTCTCTTCTGGAAGAGTACTCTTAAAACTGAAAAAGTCCCATTCTAAGATGTCATTTTGCTTCTTTAAAGTCATAAAAAATATACAATTTACAAGCATCTGGATGCTAGTTTTTGAGAACGTAACTTAGATGAGGGCTAATGGGAGATTTTCAAGATGAAACTCTGCACACCATTTTAACAAGAATATTATTAGGAATGTTTAGTCCCATCAGATCACATGCCGGGAGGCAGTGTGGTGGAGCTGGAAGCTGACTGAACTGGGACAGGGGTTCAGAAAACAATACCTCACTGGTAAAACGAGCAGGCGTTTCTTCGATCCTTCCTAACTGGAAAACTCTGGGATTCTATGTTAGAACAAATTACACACCATGCTGACACCCAAGAGCGCAGGTCAGCAAACAACAGCTCGTGGGCCAAATCCAGCCTGTGGCCTGTTTTTGTGTGGCTCTCAAGCTGAGAATGGCTTATGTATACATATATATTTTTTTAATTTTTATTTTATATTGGGGTATAGTTGGTTAGCGATGTTGTGTTAGTTTCAGGTGTACAGCAAAGTGATTCAGTTATACATATACATGTATCTATTCTTTTTCAAATTCTTTTCCCATTTAGGTTATTACAGAATATTGAGCAGAGTTCCCTGTGCTATATAGGAGGTCCTTGTTGGTTATCTATTTTATATATAGTAGTGTGTATATGTTAATCCCAAACTCCTAATTTATCCCTCTCCCCCAACCTTCTTCCCTCAGTAACCGTAAGTTTGTTCTCCAAGTCTGTGAGTCTGTTTCTGTTTTGTAAATTTTAAAGGGCTGTAAAAACAAGCAAGCTAGCGCACCAAATACAAAAACAGATATGTGACAGAGACCACATGTGGCCTGAAAATCCTAAAGTATTTACTCTCTAGCCCTTTACAGAGAAAAATTGCTGACCTATGTGGCTTAGAGGATGGACATTGAGAAGTCCTTCCCCATGAAGGCCAAAAAGGTTCCAGGCCAGTGAAGTACACTCAAGACAGCATTAGGAAAGCATGGACAGTACTTCATGTGCTAAAGGGGAATGGAGGCATCGGCTGAAGGCAACTGACCAATAACTGAGGCAGAGATCTGGCTTTCTAACACCGCACGGTGGGACTGGCAGGAGGCTCAGGCCGAAGCTGCTGTGTACAGGTGTGTAGGCTGTGCACTGCACAACTCCAGGAGACGCTAGTCTATTCTGAAGGGCACTGCCCAGGGCACTGGAGTACACAACTTGCACAGCTGGGTACATCACCCCTGGCTTAGGTCACCTGTATTTTACAGTTGAACTTCACACATGGTCACGTGAAGTAACTTTGGTGGGCTTGTGTTATCCATAGTTTGAATGTGTGTGCATCCCCACCCCCTTCCTTCTCAGGCTGATGTGACAGTGTTCTCAGGCGCCTGTACCTGCTTGGTGGCCCTGGGCAGGTGACCCTGGCCGCTGGAGCAGTAGTGGTCGTCTGAGATGGTGATCTGCTCGTTCTCCTCGGCTTCCAGCTGGCTCTGGTTGAAACGCAGGGAACCTTTTAGAATGTCTTTGATCTGTTTTCAAAGAAGAAGAAAATCCATGAGAAAGATGAATGAGTTTGGTTTTAAATGTCAGCTAAACCTCGAATACATCTGAATCAGACTTGTCATTGACGGTTCTTTTATAGTGTGGATATGAATTTATGACCATCAGAAAGAACAGGAGAAAAAAATCCAGCTCTATATCAAAACCGCTGACTTATGAATGACCAAGGAAGACGCCACAGCCTGAATGGCCAGGTTCTCACAGGTGCAGACGGGCTGTCACGCCCTTGGTGGTTATCCTAGAGCAGGAAGCACCGCGTGCCCTCACACCCGGCTCCACGGAACAGCCCTCAGCCTCTGAAGGGGCCCACCCACCCCGGTTGGGGGCTAATAACGCAGGCCGCGTCTCTTCACTGACATTTCTGTTCCATTCGGTCCTTCAAGGGTCGAGTCACTGCGGCCCTTGAGGGGCTGAGGCCTGTTATAGGAGGTGGTCGTTTATGCCTTGTGCTCCCGGGACATTCATGATGAGTGACTGGACTTGAGCTGGACCACACACACCACAGCAGCTTCGATAAGGAGCAAACGGAACAGCTTTGCTAAGAGGAAGGGGCAGGGGTGGGAAATGAGAAACCAGTCTGGGCTGCAGGCTGGTCAGACGTAATTGCTGGGCGGAGCAGGGCCGTGAGCAGGTAGAGTCAGGAGGGTTCTGTCTGGGAGGAGACGCAGGGCCAGGGGACACTTGCTCTGATGTCACGGTACCCGTGCCCTGGTGACCTCCCCAACAGGCACTGTAAGGGTGGCCTGTGTGACACAAAGTCAGAGCAATGGACATACCTGCTTTAGTCCTGCCAGGGAAACCAGAATTTGATCTTCTTTTTCCAAATTTTCTTGTAGTATCACTTCTTGAATATTTACTGAAAATAGAAGAATGACATTTTGTAACTAGTGGCCTGGGTGTAACTTATCTGCTGTCACACCATCACTTCAGACAAGCTGGGGAAGGCTTCTGCCAAGTTTCACAGCAACTCTTCCCACCAAGGACGCTCTGCCCATCTAGAGAAGGGGCAGGTGCCGGGCACAGCGCGGGGGCACCGAGCCTGGTACACACAGCCTCCCCCAACATCCCACGGATGTGCTCTCACGGTGACAGATGTGTCTTACTCCTCCAGAGGGCCCAGGGCACCCTTGCTGACCTAAGACGTGGTGAACAGCGTGGAGCGTTCATCCAGCGGCTGGGAGGAGGTGTTTCCGCTGGGCTTCCTACACTTCTCAGAGTTCAATGCTGTTACCTCACCCCGCTCGCTAAATAAAGACCAGGTCCTCCCAGGTGACGTACATTAAAGACACCATCTTTAAAAAATGTCAACAGTACGGTATGTTGTCAGTTCAACATAATGTTAAAAATAAAAGAACAAGCTCACGGAGTCAGCAACACCTAACCCAGGGTCTTCATGGGAGCTGCTTCCCTATGCCCTGCAGGAGGCGTGGCCTCTGCTGGAGAGGCCTTCAGCCAGACCTGATCTGAGGACTCGCCAAGCTGAGCTGACCACCAAGGGCTTCAGCAAGCAGGGGACCTCGGCCTTCCCCACCGCGTGCCTGAGGGATGCACCCAGCCCTGCTGGGGACTGTGGCTTCCGAGGAGGGGATTCTCGGGGGAGTGCAGGAATGGAAGCCCCCTCCCCAGCGCTACGCAGGAGACTGTGTTCGGGGGTGGGGGGGGCGGGGAATTGAAACACATTTTTACAAAGATACCATCCAAGCACCACATTGAGAATCGCTGCAGTAGGCAGGCTCACCCTCCGTTAACACCTGCTTCCTTATTTCCTGGCCCTTAACAATACCCTACTTACAAGGCCTCGCAAGCCATGTTCTCAGTCATTCACTCCACCAAGCTGGCCCAGTCTCTGCGCGGGGCTCCTCTGCTCTGTGCCCGGCCCCCGCGGCCCGCGGCGGGAGAGGCGGGGCCAGCATCCTGCCTGCCCCGGGGCCTGGAGGCTCTGTCCCCAGAGCCCTGCCGACCCGCTCCCCTCAGGGGTCCACCCTCGGCTCCCCTGCGGCCTCCTTGGAGCAGAGCCAAGCGGCCCAGGCCACCCTCTGGTCTCCCACCACCAGCTCTTCTACTGCCTCGACAATAAGCCCTGTCACACCCGACGTTAGCACAGGCGTCTGCTGGCTTATCTGTGGTCCATCACCCCCAGTAGGGTCTGGTTCAGGACTACACCCCCAGCCCTCAGCAGAATGGCTGGCGCATTTCAGGTGCACGGTAAGTATTGACTGACCGACCGACTGAACAAACATGGAAAAACATCCTTGGAACCTGCGCTGCAGAACACTGCTACCCTCAATACTTCCAAAAAGTAGTTCCAGCAAGGGGCAAGGCGAAGACTGGTACTATCCACACGAGTGCAGCCAGTTGATTAGAACCTTCGCTGAGAATAAATCTCCGGACCACACTGACAAGTCCTCTTACAGGCGGCAGCAGAAAAACAGCAGCCTTAACTTATTCAGAAAATGCGACTGCAGCCTCTGGCTAACAGAAAGGCCTGCTTCAGAACAAGAGAGCAAGATGAATGGGAATGGAATAATAGATATAATTAGAGAGGGAATGTTTCTGGTTTCCTTAAAAGCCTGTAACAATTTGTTCTCTCTTAATTAAAACAACAACAACAACAAAAAACCCATCATAAAATCCACTCAACAGGACATTAACGACAACCAACTGCAGAAGACTGACCAGAGAGACAGTTCTGTAGGTCTTTGGGAGGACTGAGAAGGGTTGCCTTTCAGGGTTGCCTCAGGACTGCTTGGCTTTTTTTTTTTTTTAACCATATAATTTTATTTATTTAAAATTCTGGAAAATTCAAAGTAATTTATGGTTACAGAAAGTAGGACAGTGTATGCCTGGGGTCAGTGGGTTGGGGAGGGGTGAGAGGAGGAATTACCAAGGAGCACACTTGTCAATGAAACATGAACAGAATCGAAGTATACCACTTCCAGGATGGAAATGTAAGGCCTCTTCATAACTCCTCCATTCTCTCTCCTCCCTTCTAGCTATCTGGAACCCATGACAACTCACTACCCCAACTATAGGTGAAAACAAGGACCTGGAGGATAGTGTATCCCTGAATGGCCAAATGAAACAGAGGCTCAACGTTTACCGTGAACACTCCCTCAGACTATTATGTGGGAGGAAAGTAAACTTTAGTCTCCTTTAAGGCACTGAATTATTGTTGGATCTTTTTGTTAGAGTAGCCTAGCCTTATTGTATCAAATATTTATTGAATTTTAAATTTCAATGACATTTCCTTTTTAACTTGAGGAATTCTCTTTCAAATCGTCTAGGCATTTTTTTTAAATCAGCGTCTTTATTGGAGTATAATTGCTTTACAATGGTGTGTTAGTTTCTGCTTTATAAAAAAGTGAATCAGTTTTAAGGCAGAGCTCGGGGCCCAGGGCTGCCTAGGCAGTTTGGCTGGGCGGTGGCCCTGCCCCACTGAGCCGCTAGGGAGCAGATCCCCAGCTCTGACCGTGGAGGCGCAGGCAGCAGGGGAGAGCTCCCAGGCCCCGGGAGGAAGCTCAGCCAGCGGATGCAGGGGCACCGGGACAGCCGGAGGAAGCGCGGGGGGTTCTCCCGTCCAAGGAAGTAACGGAGGCCGCACCTGGCAAGTTGGGGGCCAGGACGAGAGGCGATCTGTAGAGAGCAACTGTGATAGGTTATGTCCTGCCCTGCAGGACCTTTGTCTCCTGTTGCCTCTTGGAGAGTTTGCTGTGGAACATCGCACGGGGCCAAAGGGCTTGGCCAGACTGCCTGTCTCCAACGTAGTGGTGGGACCCCCGGTTGGCAGCCGTAAGGACCACAGGCCTTGGCTGACAGGGCTGTCAGTGGCTCCAGTGGGGACAGAGGCCTAGAAAGATGCGGGAACAGAGCCTTCCTTAGAGGCCGGCAAGGACCCGGAGGGCACTCAGGGGCCCTTCCTCAAATAACAGAGGGACACGTGAGACAGACCAGAATCCTGACGCCACCCGGGCAGGAAGAAGAGACAGTGGGGAAACGAACTGTGGGCCTTGGTCCAGACAAGGTGGTTAACCGGTAGGAAATCGAGTTGCCTCTAACTGGCAAGTGTTTAGGCTTCCGACGGCCGTTGGTGGGACTGGAACTTCAGGGCGAGATTTCTGCACACCCGAGTTTAAGTATATAGATTTACCGTCCCACTACAGACCTGAGGCCGTACCACATCACACTGGCCGTGCGGGCCGAAAATCCCATGAACCAAGAAGGCCTAGCCACGCTCTCGTGGATGCCCTGCTTTGCTGTGAGCCTCCCATGGCCCGTATACTCCAGACGGGTAGTGGTGATGCTGGCAGGGCGGGCTGGGGAAGCAGAGGGCAGGAGCGCGTCGGGAAACCCTGGTCCTTCAGGCCTAAGTGGGGATACGCTCCCTGTTTCTCAAGGCTCCTCCCTTCCTGTGCTTTCCTTTGCTGAGATGCCAGCAGCCACAGCCTAGATCCTCACGGCCGCCGCACCGTCTCTCAGGTCTAAAGAGGTGGCGGGGCTGCTGCGTGGGGGGACCCCAACCCCACCCTCCAACCCCTCCTCACCGACGGGTCCCAGAGGTTGCGGTGCGCCCTCCCTCGCCGCCAGCGGTGGTCACGTGACACCGCGGTAGCCCAAGAGCTGTAAGGGAAGCCCGCGGAGGGAGCCTCTGGAAAGCTCCCCACGGGGACTGGCTCCGTCTGTGCCTTTGGGGCCTTTACGTTCCCCACTCGTGCTGCCTGAAAGGCTGGCGGGAACCCTGCAGGTCACCTCGCAAGCACCTGGGTGAGGGTCACCACCCAGCGCTGTGGGCGTGGCCCCAGCACATCGCGGAGCTGCCATACCTGCTCCCAGGGCCTGCCTCTGGGCTGCTTTGACTTAAGAAAAAAATAAATAACCTCCTGGTGTGTCTGTTCTACTGTTTTGGGGGTTAATGTGAGTAGCGGCTGTAACCGTGTCAAAGGACTACAAACTGGGTGGTTTAAAACGAAAGAAATGTATTCTCGTTCCAGAGGTGCTAAGTCAAAGCCAAGGTGCCGGTGGGGCCTCGCTCCGCGCAGGCTGGAGAGAAGTGTTCTTTCCTGCCTCCTCCCGGCTTCGTCTCAACTCCATGACACTTGTCAAGACCCTCTTTCCAAATAAGGTCACATTCACGGGTTCCGGGTGAACATGAATTGGGGGGACACTTCTCGACTCAGTACGGCAGCCACGCTGCCTACCTGTCACACAGGATCAGAGTCATCCAGTTCCTCTAATGAAAGGGGACCAAGGTCAAGGGCGCACCTGGGAGGACAGGAGCCCAGAGCCTTGGTGTCCTCAGCAGTGCACTCCCACCCAACAGCTCTCCAGCCTGGTTCTTTGGATTGGATCAAAGTTCACCTTTTTGAAGGGGATGAAAACCAGGAGCTTCTCCCCTGAAAACCCACATAAAATGACATAAAATGTTCACTTAATTTTAAGGCTAAACCTCTCCTGTAATCAACGGAGCTGACTAGCTGTGCAATCCAGGGTACAGAAATCCAAGTCAAAACAAAAGGGCACCTACAGAGGCTGCTAAGTGTCCTGAATACAAGAATTTTTATTTACCTCACAAAGTACTGACCGTGTAAATCCTTTGCCTAGCCACTTCCACTATATACTGATTCAAGGCAGCATTTACAACCATTTTAGTAATATAGAACTTCTCAGTCACAAATGCACTGCATGTAAAAATAGAAAAACGTAATGGTCTCTTTTCATACCTTATAATATTGAAGGCAGAAATGTGAAATGTTTAAATTTTCAATGTAGTGCACATTTTTCCTTCTAGTAAGAGGCAGAATAATATAAATGATGATATAAAGGTTCTTTCTTTTTGTTTCTGTGTAGAAGGAAGGTTATGTTCTTTATAATCTCCTTCTATTTAAGCATTACCTATTAAAGATGTTGGGGCACTGAAACTAAAGGGGAAAACCTCACAAAACTAACTGCTTCTGTGGAAATTACACAAAAATCTCATCAACATCACAATCCCACGGGGTCTCCACTACTTTTAATGAAATGTCAATGCCGCAAAAAATGGGTCTCTCTCTCTAAGGATAATGGAAATGGCACACGAACTACTTTTTCAATTTCCTGAAGTTCTTTTCAATGCTAAAATAAAAGTGTTTTCATCTATATGCCGGGTACAAAGATAACAGAAGCCTATATTCGTTAAGAGGGGCAGGAAAAGGGGACAAGAGGAGAACTCACATCTGTCTACAGAGGAGGTGAAACTGGGCGGGTCATTTAACCTCCTTGTGCCTGAGGGGTAATAACAGACCTTTCCCCAGAGGATTAGTGTGAAGCATAAACAAACAGCACAGCACCCAGGCCACTGCAGAAGCTCAACACCCGGGAGCTTCCACGTCTACACAGCCACCTGACCTCATCTGACTATCCCAACAACCCTTCTGGATGAGGGCCATCATCCTATCATAGAAATGGGAGCCCAGCTGAGAAATGCCAGGTCTCTTATGTGAGGTCCCATGACTGGACAGAGCTAGGATCAGATTCCGGATTGGCTGGACTCCTGAGCCCTCCTGACACACACGATTTATGCATATGGCACTGATGGGGAAGCTGGAGATAAGAAAAGGCACAGGATGGAGTCCTGGCAGTGACTCGACTGCCTTGAGATGCCAGTGCCCTTTATCTGGTGGTGGAACTGACCTAAGGGAGGTCAGCCAGCGGCAGGAAGTCACCTTTCACTTCTCCCAGAGAAGTGAACACCAATCACTTCTCCCAGAGCTTTCCGGAGCACTGGAGTGGTCATCCAACAGCCTGGACTTTGATGACCCTGGGCCATGATACTGATGGGTCTGTGTGTCACTAAACCTATCAGTAACATGTGGGTGACACCTGCCTTGAAGGTTAGAGGAGATAATCGAAGTGGTCCACGTCTATCATGCTGCCTTGCTATGATTATTATTGCTTAGTATGTTGTTGCTGTTGTTGTTTCTTTCACCAGTTCCTTAAATACCCAGATAAGTGGATTCTGCTCCCAGAGGTTCTCTCATCTCTGACAGAGATTTAGTCACCCTGATTTCTGACAATAAGGGACGGCCCCAGAGGAAATACACAGGCTGTTACAAACCAGAGGGGGCACGTGTATGGTTGCCCTAGGGTCACACGCGTCCAGAGAGTGGTGGCGGTTTAAGAAGTGACCATTAGTCAAGGAGGGGGGCAGACCCGTACTTTGTCACTGTTGGCTTTGGCTGGGCCATTATGAGCAAAGGGATTTCCGCCCACAGAGGGTGTACCAGAGTTGTCCAGTCTTGGGAGAAGGCAGGTCTAGGAGAAGACTTGTAGGCGTCAAATTCGCCCTTTAATCCGTGGCATCTACTTCTGGGTGTCCCTGCAATGCCACTCCCCGTCTAGAAGGCCCTTCTACTCTCCTCCTAACACCACACCCTCCTCCTCTTCAAAGCCCACCTTAAAGCTGTTCAGGCGTCAGTCCTTCCCTCCGCAAGCACCCGCCTGATGGACTCTCCTGCTTCATCTTTCCTGCTTGCAACTGTCATCCAGAGATGAGGCTTGAAGACTCAAAGTTTCCTGAAACTGCACGGTTCTGCACGGCAAGTCCTGGACTCCAGGTCTTCTGGTTGCAAATGCGGGTGGTGTGGGTTCACGACATCCCTTGACTTTGAACCCACCATCCCTGCCCATGTTTCTGAGATCACTGGTGCTCCAGGAGGACTGTGCTTGCTTCCTGTGAAGCCACGTGTCACTTTAGGTATTTCTAACAAGGCATAATCTCTGTTGCGCTCTGTCTCCCTGCTTTGAAGTTTGGTCCACTCTTTCCATACACGTTGAGCTCTATTTGAAAAGCGCTCCCCCACTTCACCCCACCCCAACCTCCTTCACCCCGAGCCTGTTTCTACATCAGAGAGCAGGTACTTAGGAAATATCGGCTGAATGGCCGATGCGAGGCTTTCCCGCCAACATTAGGGTTGATTTTTATCTCCTGAGGAATAGATGGAGGTGAGAGAGTTCTCAGGTGAAGAATTAAGGGCTACTAATCCGATCAGGCAGACCCTGGATTGGAAAGTGGGAGGGGCGGGTGAAGGGAAGTACAGTCACTGACGGTCTACTGAGGGCCAAGGACTGAGTCCGGGGCTTGGCGCTCAGTATTTTCTTAAAAAGCAAAAAGCAGATCACACAGAAAATATAATCAAGGGTCCTACTTTGCATCCAGCTGCCAGAATGGCTGAAGACCCTAAACTCAGCACTGGGAGAGGAACAATCCCTAGGAAAACCCAAGGGAAGACTAGGCAAACAACGCGTATTGCACTGAAGCTTGGTCTTCGGGTCAATAAACAGTTCTCCTAAGTGAACGGAGTGTGCTCAGCACAGAGCTCCAAATCTGTACTGGTCTCAACCGTTTCTGATTCTCCTCTCGGGATTTCCCTCCCTGCCGGCCAGAGGCTGACACAGAAGCACGGCTCTTCAGGGTAAAATCTATCCTGTTCACGATACGGCTGCCACCTTTGGGTCAAGCAGAAGAGACTCTGCACATACTTTTCAACTTAAAAGGTCTCTAAGCTCCAGGAAGGGTTAGATGCCTTTGCCAGAATACATATTTCTAAAAACAAAAGCAGAAACACAGCCAGGACCTCACTAATAGGAAATATCCTGGGGTTTCTGTAACCACCGCGTCTCACTTGGGAGCAACGAGATAGAAGTTTGGCTAAGATCATCCTAAAATAACATCATTTAGTCAGACAAGACCCTTTGAACTGGGCTGAAGATGGATATGTTCTCTGTGAATTGCAGGCCATAAGGTTTTGCCCACCTGAGGACTGGGGACAGTCAAGTGCCACACCTCAGCTGGGAGTGAAACACAGCCATGGCGGGAACACGAGCCTCCTCACCTCCGCCTCGGGGCCCCTCTCCCCGCTCACAAGCCCTCAGCTCAGCATAAGACGCTTGTGGTGGCCAAGAAGTCCTTGAGCCTGCGAGCTGTTGGTGGCAAGCCTGTTTCTACTGAGGTGGGGGGAAGGGGGGGACAAGTCTTTTGCTTCCTGGGTCGTCGCTGGAGAGGCCGGGGTTAGAGGAGGTGGAAAGGCAGCCTGATATGGAGATGGGAAGAACAGGTGTTGCAGTCAGACACAGTTTAAGAAAGACAAAGGATTTAGGAATGATCTTCAAAAGAGAAAGAGAGTGAAAGATATTCAGTTTGGAAAAGCATGTGGGAAAATGGAGAGAGCCATAAAATGGAAAACAAAAGGATGCAAGATGAATCGTCCATACTGAGGCCTCGTGATCAGGGATGTGTTCTCTGAGCCAGGAAAGGATAAGGTAGCGTACAGTTGGCTAAGTTTCTCTCAGTAGGTCTAGGCTTGGTGCAAGGAAGATGCTTCCAAGGCTTCTGATAATACAACCGGGGGGAAAATGCCTTCCACAAGACAGCAAGGCTGGAAAGAGGCTGAGAACAGCACTGAACGTCGCCGGGGAGCTTGTGAGCTCTCCACCCACAGAGCTCCTGCGCGTGTGCCTGCAGCGTGGGGTTACGGATGCGCGACAGCGCTGGCAATACCTCAACTGGATCTTGCCCTGATCGTGCAAGTTCTCTTGCTCCTTGCTGCTTGGAGTCTGTCCTGGGCCAGCATCACCAGGTGTCCTGGGGGCTGTTAGAAATGCAGATCTTCAGGCCCCGGCTCAGACCTACTGAGTCAAAATCTGCATTTTTAACGAGACCCCCAGGTGAAGTGTATCTTATCCTTCTACAGAGGACTATGCTACCCACAATTAAATGCAGTGTTTCAAATTCTTAAAAGAATTACAAGAAGCTTTTATCACAGTGTGGTTGACAGAGGGAAGCTGTCTGGTGATCACATTTTCCTTCTGTGTTTCTCAAATGTCATTAGTTAACTGCTTGCCGAACATTTCCAAAGACATCAATGGAACGCTGTTTTTGTAAACATCAGCAAATCAGATGCATAAAGCTCTTGCAGAGGCTAATAAACTGATTTTCAAAAGCGGCCTCCTCTTACAGCTAATTCTTGCATAAACGTTAGGACGAGTACAAAGTCAGTACGGATGTGTGCCATAAAGCAGCAGATCTGGAGTCCCACTACTGATTCGAGCGTGGCCTCCGCAGGATCATCAGTGGAAGAGAGTCCAAGGCCTGGGATGGGGTCTGGGCCCCTGGCACCAGCGAGCTGTGTGTCACTCACTCTGCCCGGGCCTCGGTTTCCTTATCTGTGAAATGAAGAACGGCCGAGACGGCCTGTTGGGGGTCCACATCTTCAACAGTCTAAGATCCTATGGGCTGCAGAACTCTAATTTCCCTGCATTCATTGCATTTAACCCTCCCATTGTCTGTGTGAACCACCAATGAAAGGGCAAGCTGCCGGAAACTAGTGTAAATACCAAACAGATGAGGGGAAACACCTCCCCTGGGAGCAGGCAGGGCGATCAGCAGCCCAGCTGCTCACAGATCAGAGAAGTGCAGGCAGCTCAGCCACCTGCAATTAAATTACGTGTGAACGACGGCAAACCTAAAAATAGCCTGACTCAGCCAGGAGGTTCCTGCTGTCAATGGTTTTCAGCTCAACTGTCAGAAGTGACTATAGCAACAGAAAAATTAACATGTGAAAAAGTCTTCTAAAGTTGACAGGAAAAGTTTAGATTTAATAAAACACAGATTTTCACTTCCCGTCTCTAAATCTTTGAATTCACATAGCTCACTTATGTGGAGGTAATGAAATGGGAATTTTGGTAGAGTTTTGAGAAGACAAATATTTTTTCAGTGTTGGCTTCCAGAACTATAAGGAAATAACTGCTAACCAGTCAATTGTATTACCTCTACAATTAAAGGGCCATTTAAACAAATGCCTTTATTTAATTTTTAACTGAGATGCTTTTCTCTCTATTTGTTCTGTTATAAAAATAGCCTTCAACTGTACTTGACATTTTAAGATATTATTTCCTGTCTGATGATAACATAGGCTGATATGGCATTCTTTTGAAATGAAAGGAATTTAGTGAAAATAATTAACATTAGAAAAGGGTGCAGAGCAGTAACTCCCAGGATGAGTATGTGAGGCCGCTCTCACGGCCCTCAGGAGGCTCATGCCACCGTGGCCTGCAGACGCACCACTGGGCTCTGACAAAGCTGCTTTTGCTCAAAGAGCTCACACACCTAATCTGAGGACCAGCAGATCCAAAAATCCAGCATCTTTTGGCATGATTTGATGGAGGAATATTCGAGTAGGTTTGGGGAAGTGTGGTACTGTTCCCAGCTCTCCCGCTAACTCGCGGCGGGGCCCGAGACCGGTCGCTACTCAGCTCTCTGGTCATGGGCTGGCTGAGTTTCCCAGGCTCGTCCACCAGAAGGGACAGTTAAGAGTTAAGGGGAAAGAGGGGAGGATTTGTGCTGAAAACCCAACCTGTGCTGGGCTTTAAAAACATACTAGTCTTGGCAACCAACTGGCAAGAGATTGATCTTTGTATCTCCATTTTATATATGGAGACGCGATCATAAGCACGCTGATCTCACAGGTGACGGAGCCTGGTTTCAACCCTGTGTCTGTCTGATGCCCACGAGGCTGTCTCTCCTCCTCAGGTACCACTGTAGCCGCTCTTACAGCTGACTCTTGCCTGCAGTGTAAAGACTGACCCCCAGGTGCTAGTTACACAGACTTAAGGCATCTACAGATTTTCCAAGCATAGAAGACTAGGTCCCTTAGAAAGTCCCTCTATAATCTTCCTTTCACTCAGGCCATCACTGTTAATGGTTACTTTCACATCAAATATATTCTATTGTGCCACCTGCTGTTTTCACTTCATAATATATTATGAACATCTCCTTATGTTAATAAATATTTTAGTCTTTATGAAGATTGCATTACTATATTATAATCAATCACTTAGTCATGGATTTTTCACGTGTGCCTATTTTTGAACTACTTTAATAATCAGGAAAAACAGAAAAGGTCATATGGAAAAACTACTAGGGTATTAAAGTCATTTTTAAAGGATATAATTTAAAAAGTATATCAAGAGCTTCACCTCAATTAATCTTTGTGTTTTCCTCAAATTTTTGCTTACAGTCAAAACTGCCTACAACCCGGGAACACCCTTTAGTAAACCAGCGTTATATATGCAGATGAAATAAAATGCATCTGCAGCCCCCAGGGCCACGAATTCTCTGTAGCAACCCTCAACCCTACCGTAAAAATGCAGTCGTGCTATCTGTATGGCAAAAAGAAGTCAACAGCCATGTGAAGGGATTCTGGCTGAAAGTGAAACATATACACAAAAACAAATCTAGTTTTGTGGTGAGCTGAAAATTCACAGCTGGGTATGGGCTTTTCTTTAATTAAAGTGCTTCCCCCTCCCATGCAATGAGAAAATGCTCTTCTGGTGCTGACTGAAAGAACAAAAATCAGAGCAAAAGCTGTTTGAAAATTCTGAGGCTTAAGTAAAGTTGCTTTAAAAGCTGCTATGTGGCCCCAAAACTTGGAAATATCCTACTCTAGGATTTTGCTAGAGTTCCAGTACATCTTTTCAGTCACTTCTTTGTCCTCCTACTTTGGTCAAAACCCAAAATCAAGTAACACGAAGGTCACCCATTTAGCTGGAGAAGGAAAAAATACACACACGTGCATGTGCACACACACATGCCCACACTTACTTTAAAATTAAAATTATATTTAAATAATTAACTAAAACTAGTTATGTAATACATTATCAGTTATTTATACATAAACTACCTCTTCGTTACTTCTTTTTGAAGCATTTTATTTTTGTATTGCAGTATAGTTGCTTCACACGGCTGTGTTGGTTTCTGCTGCGCAGCAAAGTGAATCGGCCATACGTATACACACATCCCCTCTTTTATTTGGATTCCCTTCCCATTTAGGTCACCACAGCGCACTGAGCAGAGTTCCCTGCGCTGTACAGCAGGTTCTCATTAGTTATCTATTTTCTACATCGGAGTGTATATATGTCAACCCTAATCTCCCAATTCATCCCACCCCCTTCTTTTTGATGCATTTTAAACTGTGATGCTATAAGATTCATGTAAAATCAATTCTATATGAATTTTAAAAAGTGATCATAAAGAAACATATAAATAGAGTTTTGAAGGGGGTGGAAGCAGGTGTGACGGGGAACGTCTCTTTCTGTGATTACAGATACTACCCTTTTGATCACCTACCGCGGTTTGTCCTGCAGCTTCCCCCTCCTGAGCCCTTTCTCTGGAGGAGGGGTCAAGAGAGCAGAAAGAAGGCGAAGGATAGAACAGGGCCCAGCGAGCGGGAGGCCGCGCGACACTTGGTTCAAGCACCTCTCTGAAGCCATAAGAGAGCGTGTATTACTGGCTCCAGGCCAGTATGTTTTAGGCTACATCCAGACGACAGCCGTGTTGGCCACATGTCATGGACTCAGGACCCAGCAGGCTGGGTGACTGATAGAATCTGAGGTATAAAGTCTATCTTCATCCCTCTTGAGTTTTTTCATTCTTCTAAAAAAGAGGAAGGACGACTGAATTTTGGAGGCAAGTGAGGATTGTGTTCCTGATTCATTATTCAGACCAACTTGCCAGCGCAAAGTCAAGTACAGGAACTTAATTATCTGGATAATTTTGGCACCAGGAATTCACTTTGCCTTTGTCTCCATTACTCGGCTAATTCAAATGATTAGATTTTGCCTGGGCTGTCACTGTTATTCCTACATAAAGTGTTTGTCTATAATACGCTTCATGTTCTACAAACAACTGCTCCCTGGGTCTAGGAAAACCAAGGACTGAGCTTCAGGGCTGTCTTATACTTACAACAGTTACTTAAACACTCCTTTAAAGGGTGAAAAGTAGGAATTTATACCATATGCTTGTCCATGTGTGAAAGGTTACATAAGATTCTTCATTTTAACATCATTTGTAATGTTAAAAGATTGGCAACATCTTAGATGCTCATTAGCCTGGGGTTAAGTGAATTATGATACAGCCATATAATGAGATTCAATGCAGGTGTGAAAAAGCATGAGGCCACTCTGTATTCATATAGAAGTGCTCTCCATAATATAGTGTTCAACGAGAAATCAAAGTGCAGAGCAGTGTGAGGATTATGCTCTCCTTGCACTCTGAAAGGGTAAGTGCAGGGTTATACTGGTTTGTACAAACATAGTTTATTTCTGAAGGATAAACACGAAACTGATATAACATGGCTGTTTTCAATTGTCAAAAATAGGATTGAGCTGTGAAATATACATGATTTTCATCTGTTTTGTTCACTAGTATTTCTCCAGTGTCTAGAAAAGGGCCTGGCATGTTGCAGGCGCTCAATATTTGTGGAATAAAATGAAGAAAAATTAAAAAAACCAAACAGACATAAAGTCTATCTTCAGCGAAGGCCCCAGAGATGGGCCATGCTCATGGCCCCCGCCAGTGGGAAGAGGCCTTGGTAGGTTCTCTTTGGTTTCCCCTCATAGGTGGGGTACGTCCTGATTTCTCACAGTGCTTGGTATTGCCACTTCTCCACACTCACCAGGCAGCATACTGGCCATTTCCATGAGATTACATGTCCTGTTTTCCTAATTTGCTCCCAAACTACAGATACTAGACACTGGAGAATGGAGAGGGAAAGGATGTCCATAAGTGGGCTGAAAATAACCACAGTATGGATTATAAAAGTTCTGCAAGCAGAATGGAGTTCCTGAAGCAATACACAGGTGGTCCAGCAGAGGCCTCTTCTAATATAAAATACAGAACTTTCACAAATGTAGAGAATAAGGCCTGAAGACTCTCTCATGTGACATATGGGCAACTCACACATAAACTCAACTTCAAACTAAGACTTCTTCTTTTTTTTTTTTTTAAAGACATTTCTTAAAGTATAGGCACAGTCAGAAGTAAGAAAAGGTCAGGGTCTGGACATGCATTTTGGGCAGGTGGTTAAAAACATATACTTAAAAAAATAACGAAAGCACTGTCAAAATAATCATCACATGAGTGATGATAGGCAGGTTAGCACAAGAGTACAGCTGACCATCTGATCTTGAAAGGTCAATATTTCATTTTGGTTTGGGGCAGGGAGATATTTACAAAGGGCAGTGTAGCCGTTAAGAGCTGAAATCTAGAGTCAGACTGCTTGATTTTGAATTTCTCCTCTACTCACTGGTGTTATAATTTGGGGAAACTGTATTAATCTCCGTGCATCAGTTTCCTCATGTGTACAAGGTGGATAGTAACCGTACACCTACTGCAGCTCTGCTGGGTGGGTTACATGAGATAATTCACGTAAAGCGCTCAACACAGGCCCTCGCGGCTGGGCTATGACTGTCACGACTGTCAGTGTGCCCAGGGCCAAAGTACTTCACTCACCAAGATGAGTGTCCATCACCTTTGCACAGTATTTGCACATGGCATCCAGGTCATTCAACTGTCCTTGAAGGAGGGAAATCTGGGCTTCTAATTCTTCTTCCTAAAATGAAGGGAGCAAAGATATGAAAATGAAAAAAAAAATCAAAGAAAATCCCCAAAGTCCTCCAAATGATCTGAACTGTTAAAGAGCCACCGTGTCTTTTCAGCCCCAGACAGAACAAAAGAAAGCAACAAATAAACAACAGCAAACCCACTACTGCCACCACCACCAAACCAGAGTAAGGGTAAAGTGGAGGTTTAAAAAAATCTGGACTTGGGCTTCCCCGGTGGCGCAGTGGTTGAGAGTCCGCCTACCGATGCAGGGGACACGGGTTCGTGCCCCGGTCCGGGAAGATCCCACATGCCCCGGAGCGGCTGGGCCCATGAGCCATGGCCGCTGAGCCTGCGCGTCCGGAGCCTGTGCTCCACGATGGGAGAGGCCACAACAGTGAGAGGCCCGCGTACCGCAAAAAAAAAAAAAAAAAAAATCTGGACTTCTCCTAATTGAATGCCAGCTTTGCGCCACGTGTCAATGTTTACCCATACAACCTTGTATTACAGAAGTACATAAAATATCTTCAGTAACTATGGAGGCACACCAATTGAGAGAGTAAATGGGATTTCAGTGGACCCTACTCCTTAGGCAGCTGGTACAAGACCATTACATTTTCTCACACACATTTGAGAAACCAAAGATTTCCATTTGTTTCAGACAAATCTCATCATTTTCTAGACAATGATAATCTCTTAAAACGTGAGATTTCCCAAAGCACTTGGAAAAGTTCTGTCCCCACAGCCCATAATTAGCTGCTCTTAACGTTTCCTCTCTTGGTAGGATACTAGAGGATTGTACTTATTTGACTGTTTCCAGGAAAAAAATACTCTGGGTGGGATACTTATCTAAACGGTAAAAGACAATCTAACTGTAACAAAAGGATAAAACGTGGGTTTTGGGGTTTTTTTTTTTAAGAAAAAAAGGAATACATGCAAAAAAGTTCCCAAGGAAATTTCGAAGATTAAGGGAGTTTTTCTCAGAGAAAGAGTAATCCTCAAAGCTGGAGGAGGCTAGCAAATTGATTTTCGAGTGTTAGACACTTTTCTTTTCACATTAAGAATCCTCTGTGTCATCAAAAAAAGGGAAGAGAAACCTCCCAAGAGATACTTTTTCTTAGAGACTGAATATAATTTGACACAAAGATGGAAATTAACAGTTGAAAAGGTTACTTGTAGGTGTACCACATTTAAGCAATACACATAGGCAGCACTGAAAAGCACTGTCTTTAACGGCTGCCTGGAGGCTGAGCCCTTAGGAATATGCATTTAAATGCCTGACGCAGAAAACAGACATAGCCATAGCTCTAAAAACAAATTACTGTGAAATGCCCACTGTAGGATTACACAAGCATGAACCATGTACTTTATACATCCCACAAGGCGAAGCAGCCTCTCTTCTGATGCTCCAGTAAAGACAAATGCAACCAGGAGAAGCTCAGACAGGGAATGATTACTGGGGCCTTGGGTAGGTGGTTTCAGGGCATTCTTCTTCTCCTTTTTCTCCTTTGTGTCTGCACAAACTTGAGTTTCCCCGTTCTATCAGGACCCTACAGGAATCACAGAAAGAAGGCTACATCTGTGGGTTAACCCTGGTTGCGGTTCGTCTCCAAAGATGGCCACCATCCATTCCTTCCCTCCCTCAATGGACATGCCGTTCCACTCATCAAGAGGTAGTGTCTATTTCTCCTCCCCTCGAATCCTGGCTGGCCTGCCACTTGCCTCGATCCAGAGGATGCAGCAGAAGTCAAACTGCTCCAGCTGGGGGCTAGTGTAAGAGGCCTGCCAACTTCTGCTTTCTTCTGCTTGCACTACAGGAAGAGGGCTACCATAGTTAGTTGTCAAGAAGCTCAGGCTAGGATACTGAAAGGGAGGAGAGACAAAATGGAGAGAAAGAGGCCACAGGAGAAGCAGTGAGGTTCTAGACACGTGAATGGCGTCTTCCTGGACCCTTCAGCTCCATCTGTCTGAAGCCAGCCAAATGAGTAACCCAGTCAGCATCGCGTGGAACGGAAGAGCGGCCTAACCCAGCCTTGTCCAGATGCCTGACCGGTAAACCTATGAGAAGTTACAATGCCGTTTTGAGGAGCGGGGTTTGGGGGTGGTTTGTTACGTAGCCACAGATAACTGACATGGTGGTGGAATGGGAAGAACACTAGAGTGGTATATGGCACGAGGAAATCTGACTTCTATTCCTGGTCCTGCCATTAACAAGTCATGTCAACTTCAGTAACCCTCTACCCAGTCTGGGCCTAACCCAACTGGAAGAGTCTCAAACTGTACTGAGGCCAGCTCGTGGAAGTCTTTCGAAAGAAGGGGACCCAGGTATGGCCAGAGTCTCTCCTTGCACTCGGCTACCATCTGGGGTGCTGAGAGCCTGGAATGGACTAAAGGACACCAGGAACGTACCACCTCCTGGCTTAAAAACCTCTTGTCTATTTACTCTATGTATTAGTTTGGATTAAGCCATCACTTCTTATAAAATGCAAAAGCCCTTGGGAGCCTTAATCCCCAGCAGTCATTCCTACCTGGACGGATTTATTGTATTCAGTTTGTTTTCTTTTTAAAAGCTGGGAGGGAACAAGAGCTGGAGGGGACGCAGGCCTTGCCTGTGGGTGGTGAGGCACTGACAGCTGGAGGGAAGTACGGAGCTCAAGGGGGTCTCTTCCTCCAAACGCGTTACCGTGCTGGTAGGAACATGACTGTAAGGAAAATGGGCTGAGGCTGGCGCCCTCTGAACTGTGCAGTGCACAACCTGAACAAGCGCACGGGGCAGACCCGAGAGCACGGCAGCGGAAGCGTGTGCTGGCTGAGCACACGGGGATATAAGACACAGTCTTCCAGGCGTGCACTTTTGCGTAGGACACTGATGGCAAGTGAAGAGCATCTTGCTTGCCAAAATCCTGAGTCAACCTCAATACAAATGGAATCTGCTCTGTAGAAAATGGCAGTTTTCATTAATTTAAACCTTTTTTTTTTTTTTCCAAAGGAAAGCTGACACTAAAGCCCAATTATGAGATAAGAGGAGCATTCTGGTTGAAACAGGTTGAGGGGCGCAAGAACCTCTTCCTTTTGAAAGTTTGAAATTCAGTGTATGATCTCTCTAGAGTTTGCTTAATCTTAAAATATTCCTAAGCCCTTCAACAATCACTCAGACTTTATAAATAGAAACGGCATCACTTGGAGGCAAAAGGGTGGCTTGTCATTTATTCTTCACTCTTTCATATAATTACAGATAAAAGAAGAGCCGAGAATCAAGCTTCTAAAATTGTGAGAACTGACTTTCCATTTCTATCTTAGCTTCTCAGGCTCCACAAGCCTCCCGACTAACATGCTTCAGACACTGACAGCTTTAGTCCATTGTTTTCATTAATGGTCCTCTGTAATCAAAAACAGATGCTTGGCTAATTGCCTTGAGGTTTTACAAAAACAACCGGTTAGTGTCATTTTTATGTATAAATAAGACATGAAGAGAAACGCTTACTATATTTACTTTCACATACATGTTCTGTTACAGGAGGGAGGATGGTGAAACAGGGCGGAATTCAGGGGAAGACACACCTGGGTTTGAATCCTCTTTCTACCAGTTACTGGCTGTGTAATCTTGAACAAGTTGCTTAATTTCTTGGTCCCCGCAGCCCCACTTGGCAGTATTGGTGGGAGAACCAAATGATAACACATGGAGAGTGTCTGGCAAAGAACAGGTACTCCATAAAGGCAATTATTCTTTTTTTAAACATTTTTTTTATCAGGTCAAAACAATAAAATGGATTTTAAATACAGAGGTCTATGATTCACTCTTGGTTTAAAACTTGTATGTGGTCCAGCCCAGAAAGATGAATTAGGGCTTGGGAGCCCATTATTGTCTTAAGTTCTGGATAATGAACTGATGTGTAAGGCAAGAAATGGATGGAGGATTATGAAGTAGGGTGGTGTGCAGACCACGTGTGCAACACACAGCACCAGATGGACCTGGCAGCCCTGCAGAGAAGGACCAAGGATGAGGGCCGTCCCATCAGAAGAGGAAAACAGCCGTCATCTAGCCCTTTTATAGTGGTTAGAATAGGCCTGACCCTGCGCTTCACGTGCATGAACTCATTTAATCCTCACAATAAACCTATGAGGTAGAGCCTCTCATCATGTCCTACATGAAACGTGGTCTCCTCTGTAAGCCATGTTCTCTGGAAGTGATGCCAAGGTTGACAAAGCTGTTTCAGAACCCAAGTCACTTAGCCCACTACTCCTATTTCCCCACGTGTATATATTCTTTCTTATGCTTGATTACTACTAGGACTTACAAGGAATAACCTCGTATCTCAAGTTTCCTTTAAGAGAAATTCACTGTTTCCAATGTTAAGTCTTAACCCCAAATGGCTTACTAAATTATTTTCCTTCAAAAACACTCAGGTATGATTGGCTGTGTTCCATTTAGTTTGCGGAATGATTTCTGCTTGGACTGTATCTGGAGAAATGTGTTTTGAATTTGCCTTTTAAAAAGTGGTGCTTCTACCACCATTCACCCCCAGATAGCTGATGCATCATTACACTTCCACTCACATATTATATGTCTCAAGTGTTTAAACTGTTTTATAATATATGGATTATATATATCAATTTTGTTAAATGCTTCAACATCTTTGTGTTCTTTCTGGGTTAATAACAGGATGGGATTTTGCAGTTTATGGTTTATTCATTAATTTTTTCAACAAATATATTCATTTGTATTGTGCCGTCCCTTGTGGGAAATATAATAACAAATGAGACATGTATTCCAACCTCTGCAAATTTAGCAGGAGGTCAGACCTATACATCAAGGCAAGAGGGGGGTCAGGGAAGTTTTGCAGCAGATATGAAAAAAGAAACTTCACAGTTATGGGGAGGGCAGATGGCCTCCACAGAGGTAGAAATGAAGGCAGATTTTCTGGAAGAGGCAGCATTTTTGATGCGTCTTGAAGAAGGGGGACTTGGCTCAGAGGAAACGAAGGAAGATGTTTTAGGAGGCAGGGACCCAGTGAACAAAGGAGTAGAGTCAGAAAAGTTCGGGACACGGGCAAAGAGCCTGTCACTGAGTCGAGGAGGGCGTGGAGCACAGCGGGAGTGGAGGACCGGCAGGAAGGCTCCCCTCCCTCCCTTCCGTCCCTATTATTTCTGCTTCACATACTGAGGTTTTGGGGGCTGGGGCCCAACGTGCGCACTGCGGTGCCCACTGCCCTGACACGCTGCCCTGCTCGTGATCACACAGGCGGCAGCAGGGTCCTTGTCCACGGACTAATGGAGACCCCGGCGCGCTTGGTTTGGAGAAAAGTGGGGCAGGAAGGGCACCAGGGTGGAGTTCCGCTGAGCTTCCGAGCGGGGTATCCTCAGATTGCAGGGCGGCAGACAAGCAACCGACACCGACTGGCAGGCAGCAGGAACAGGCTAAATATAGCAGCCAGAAGACAGGAGAGACACCCCGTCGTTATCGAGCAGATGGGTGAAGAAGGAGTGGGAAGTGAAGGAAACGGAAAGTCTCGAGGAGAAAAAGTGGGAAGGCCTCAGATGTTCTGAGGAAGCTGTGGTTACATAGGGCAAAATACACACATGGTGTGGATGGAACCCCAGCCGGAGCATATGGTGTCAGCAGAGGAAGATGCCACTGGAAAACACAGACGAGGAGCATGAAGAAGGCTTTTCAGGAGCATAAAAATCAGTGCTCTGGGTGTGTGACGCAGGGAGCGAGCTGGAGCACAGTCGGCAGCCCTAGCATCAGTGTGTATCACACCCGCACGGACCGCCTCTGTGACCCCCACCCGAGAGCCGAGCTTGCTGAGCCTCAGTTTCCTGTTTATAAAATGGGGATAATAATAACCCCTATCTCAGCTGACTGTTGGGGATTGATTACATGAGATATTCCAGCTGAAGTGCTTTGCACAGTGCTTGGTGAATGGTAAACGCTCAGTAAATGTTCCTTTGTTGTCTTTAGATTATTAGTAGAGTTTCTATAAAGTTATTCCAAGGAATTATGGACACGGGCAAAAACAACTCCCAGGAAATTCCTCGTCCTTTCGACACAGATCCGAAATGTCTAATGACAGGCGACTTGGTAACCTGTGGTACACATTGATGCACAGAATATTATGCAACTTGAAATTAAATGTTGTCATAGGAGAACATTTAACAATAACATATATACTGACCAGAAAAGTAGTAGGTAAAGAATGATTCTGTTTTTGGAAAAAAGGGGAAAGACATTCAGCAAACTGTTTATATTGGTTATTCTCCAAACGGTGCGATTGTAGGTCATTTTCCCTCTGATCTTTTCTGGATTTTCTACAGTGAAATCAGATCATACTTTCGTAATCATCAAATCAAATTATGATTCAAATAACATAATAGAGAGAAAATAAGACAAAAAAGTAAAAGGTGATTAACTAAGGAGAAAAAGGAAATATTAATATTTTTAAATTACCAAAACTGATTCCCAGTCAAACTGAAAGCAACACTGTAGTCTAAACAAATCTGTTCCCTAAACAACACTAAGCAGTAAGAATAACTTAAATGAAATAACTTGTGAAAAAGTAAATGACTATAATATTTTGTCCAATGTACAATATGCAAGCCCTGAGCAGCATTTTCAAGGTAGTGGCTCCTTTCTCTGCACTTACAGTGGGAACATCACTTGATGCTGTTCTTCAGGGGCTGCCTAGAAAGAATGTGATTCTTAAAGACACAAAAATGGAAAGATGGTTATCAAATTTCCCCAGTAAATAAAACAGTTCCTATTTTCAGACAGGATGTAAACAAACATGTTAAATGTGAATGAAAAAGGCCTTTAGAAATTTTGAACTGAAACTCAAAGCTTAAGGTATTTAGCAACTCATACCATTTCAGTGCTGGAATTTCCTTTAGAGATAATATATTTCAACCCCTTATTTTTATAAATAAATTTTAATATGGCTAGGTGGCTAGCTAGGAGCAGAACTTACACAAGCGGACTTTTTTTTTTTTCTCAGCCACTGAAGCAGTGCTATGTCCCAGCACTGAGATGCATACCACCCGTGGACACCAGAGATGTCCTTCCTCACAGAATGGGTTTTCGTAACAAGCACGGAGGCCCCTCCCTCCTCCCCATGTCATGCTGTAATGGGGTGATGCTCCTTCCGGCCTGTTATAGCCTAGAACAAAGGTGCTAAAACCTAAACTTGACAGTACTTTATGAATTTTCATACTTTAGTTTCCTCCAGCAAGCTGAATAAAACAACTACATTAAGGAATACTGCCCTGGGTTAGATGGGGGAGTAGGAAACACCAGAAATCTGTCTCCCCACCTATTCAATAATTGCACCAGCAGACTCTGCCTGATGTAACTATTTTGGAATGCTGGAGTCTATTGAAGACTGTCCACTTCCCGGGGAAGGCATGGAGGGTAGATTGTAGTTAATTTCGGTCCATTTCAGCTCTTAGCACAATAGGAGCTACCTGGGGGCTACCCCACCCCCTAGCCCTGTGGCAGGCAGCTGTGCCCTTGTTCTTAGAGCAGCTTGCATGCAGCTTGTGGGAGCCAGAGTGGGCAAAAAGGACCCTGCCCTTCAAATATCAGAGATCTGCGCTGATCACTGATTGCTGTTTCTGATCACAGAGGTGCAGACAAAGAGGAGGGCGGGCATTGTCACACCTCCTTCCATTATTGCAAACTTCTCCCTCTCCAGATGAAGTGACTTCCAGTGGATTGAAACAGCCTGCACCCTTTATGCCCCACTTCATTTTTCTCTTTCTCCCCTTTGGGGAGCCAGACATTAAAGACTAGGACATTTAGATACTTAATATTTTGTAATAACCTATAAGGGAAAAGAACCTAAAAAAGAATATATATATATACACACATACATATATATATAATAAATAAATAAATAAATACATATATATATGTATATATTTATCCCTAAGATGCAAGGATGGTTCAACATATGAAAGTGTGAACAACACCACATTAACAAAATGAGAAAAAAACGACAATCATGTCAATTGGCGCAGAAAAAGCATTTAAAAAAATTCAACAGCCTTTCATGATAAAACCATTCAATTAACTAGTGAAAGGAAAGTACTTCAACATAATAAAACCATACATGAAAAATACCACAGCAAACATCATATTCAATGATGAAAGACTGAAAGCTTTTCCTCTAAGATCGGGAGTAGAAAAAACAAGGATGTTCCACCTTCACAACTTCTATTCAACACTGGAAGTTCCAACCAGAGCAATTACACAAGAAAGAGAAATAAAAAGCATTCAAATTGGAAAGGAAGAAATAAAACTATCTCTGTTTTAAAATGACATAATCTTATATGTAGAAAATCATAAAAACTGCTGAAAGAAATTAAGGAGAAATAAAATTCCAAGGTCATGGATTAGAAGACTTAACATTGTTAGAATGTCAATACTATCCAAAATGATCTACAGAGTCAATGCAACCTCTATCAAAATCCCAATGACATTTTTTCAGAAAGAGAAAAATTCAACCTAAAATTCATATGGAACCTCAAGGAACTCTGGGTAGTCAAAACAATCTTGAAGAAGAACAAATCTGGAGGACTTACACTTCCTGATTTCAAAACTTACTACAGGATTACAGTAATCAAAACAGCATGGTACTGGCAAAAAGACAGACACATAGATCAATAGAACAGAATAAAGAACCAGAAATAAACTCTCACCTATAGGGTCAAATAATTTTTGCAAGGGTGCCAAGACCATTCAATGTGAGAAAGGACAGTATTTTCAATAAATGGTGCTGGGAAAACTGGATATCCATTTGCAAAAGAATTGAGTTGGACCCTTATCTCTCACCATAAACAAATAATTAACTCAAAATGGATCAAAGACCTATATGTAAGACATAAAACTACAAAACACTTAGAAGAAAACAGAGCAAAACTTCATGACGTTAAATTTGGCAATGATTTCTTAGATATGACACCAAACGCACAGGCATCAAGAGAAAAGGTAGAAAAACTGGACTTCATGAAAATTACAAAAATTTTGTGCATCAAAAATTTTTCTGTGCATCAAAAAACTGTGCACAAAAAAATCAAAAAAATTGTGTTTTTGTGCTCAACACAGTAAAAAGGAGCCCACAGAATGAGAGAAAATATTTGCAAATCATATGTCTGAGAAGGGATTAATACACAGAATATATAGAGAACTCTTAAAACTCAATAGCAACGAAAAAAAAAAACCCAACCTGATTAAAAAATGGGTAAAGGACTTGAATAGATATTTTTTCAAAAAAGATATACAAATGGCCAACAAGCACATGAAAAGATGCTCAACATCACTAATCATCAGGGAGAGGCAAATCAAAACCATAATGAGATACCACCTCATACCTATTAGGATGGCTACTATCCAAAAAGCAAATAGTAACAAATGTTGGTACGGATGTGGAGAAATTGGAACCCTTGTGCACTGCTGGTAGGAATGTAAAATGGTATAGGCTGATGTGGAAAACAGTATAAATGTTTCTCAAAAATTAAAAATGGAATTACCGAATGATCCAGAAATTCCACTTCTGGGTATATACCCAAAGTAACTGAAAGGGGAGTCTCAAAGAGATAGTTATACACCCACGGTCACCGAAGCATTATTCATAATAGCTAAAATGTAGAAGTAATTCAAGTGTCCACTGACAGATGGATGGATAAGCAAAATGTGGTAAGGACCTACAATGGAATATTATTCAGCCTGAAAAAGGAAGGAAATCCTGACATATGCTACAACATGGATGAACCTTGAAAACATGCTAAGCTACTCACAAAAATACAAATACTGTATGGTATTTACATACAGTACCATTTATATGAGATACTTAGAGTAGTCAAAATCATAAAGACAGAAAGTAGAAGGGTGGTTGCCAAGGGAAGGGTGGCGAGGGAGGCGAGGGTTATTGTTTAACGTGTAGTTTCAAATTTACAGGATAGGCTGAGTTATGGAGATGGACGCACAACACAATGAAAGAATTTAATACCACTGAACTGTACACTTAACAATGAGGAAGATGGCAGATTTCATGTCCATTTTACCAAAATAAAAAAAAGAATACTGCCTTCTTATAAAGTTAAAAATGGCCTGCCCTAAAATAAGCGTGGCCAGGTGAGGCATGGGCCAGGCTTCTGCCAGCCGGGCTCTCTAATCACTCTCCCTCATTTGATCACTAACAGGGACCATCTGAACCTGTTCCCCCGCAGCAGCCCACGAAGAGCTGCAGGACAGGGCCACCAGATGAAATAGAGGGAGAAACTTATTTTTCCATGCAAACATTTGCTGTATTGTCTTTTAGCAAATCCCTCAACTTGACCAATTACATAATAAATCCACATTCACTTCATTGGTTTCTATGTGGCAGTGTTCCAAATATCCTTTTGAAGTCAGATGTGGGCAGTTAAAATAATTAACTCCAATCATGCGCTTGCTGTGGGTGGGACAGGGGATACGGATTGTTTATAAACAACAATTTACAAGTAGAACATGTGAAGCTCACAAGATTTAGAGAAAGAAGTTTCTTCTTATTCAACTTCCTCTCATAATTTTTACTGAGGAAGTAAAAAAAAGATCTTAGTTTCTTACCCCATTTTATTTTTCTCGGCTCTGATAAGGCAGAAATTACCGATTGTCCAGGCATGACTAGGAACATTTTTTTTGCAGAAGAGAGTTAAACACAGCCTCCCTGTGCTTCAGTATTCTCATCTGTAAAATGGGCGATAATTACAGAACTGACCTCACAGAGTCTTTTGAGGGTTAAAGGAGCTAATACATGCAAAATGTCCTAAGAGCAGTGTTCACGCATGGAAAGCACTTACCCGTCACCCACTAGGAGAACATGTTCACATCAGGATGTATCTGAAGCTGGCTTTTCTGGCTTTTCTCATTTCTGATTTGGTATTCCGTTAACCTTACTCAGACTAATTCTTTTCAATCTTTAATATGCATGAAAATCACCTGGAGAATGTCTAATTTAGCAGGTCTGAGGTGGGGCCTGAGAGTCAGTACTTCTAACAAGCTCCCAGGGGATGACGACACAGCTGGTCCATGGACCACACTCTGAATGGTAAGGATTTAGACTTACTTCTGAATACAGCTGCCAACCCCTCTGGGAAGGTTGTGAAGCACTTTACTATTTCCCTGCTCTAAGGCGGTTTTAACAGATGGCTGCATGGTTAGATGCCTATTTGGTAACAGTACAAGAGACCTCTTCTCAACATGGAGTAGGATGCAGGGAGGAGAAGCAGGGTGACAGGCTCCCAAGACAGCTTTCCAATGTCCCCTATGCCAGTTCTGTCCAGAGTGGCTTCACTGTTCTATTCAGAACTAATTCTTACACTGTTTGGGGTCAATTTATTCTACTGTAAGTACAGCACTTATTTTTAAAATTTATTTTAACGTCTTTATTGGAGTATAATTGCTTTACAATGGTGTGTTAGCTTCTGCTTTATAACAAAGTGAATCAGCTATACGTATACATATATCCCCATATCTCCTCCCTCTTGCGTCTCCCTCCCACCCTCCCTATCCCACCCCTCTAGGTGGTCACAAAGCACAGAGCTGATCTCCCTGTGCTATGCGGTTGCTTCCCCCTAGCTATCTATTTCACATTTGGTAGTGTATATAAGTCCATGCCACTCTCTCACTTCGTCCCAGCTTACCCTTCCCCCTCCCCGTGTCCTCAAGTCCATTCTCTATATCTGTGTCTTTATTCCTGTCCTGCCCCTAGGTTCTTCAGAACCGTTTTTTTTTTTAGATTCCATATATATGTGTTAGCATACGGTATTTGTTTTCTCTTTCTGACTTACTTCACTCTGTATGACAGACTCTAGATCCATCCACCTCACTACAAATAACTCAATTTTGTTTCTTTTTATGGCTGAGTAATATTCCATTGTATATATGTGCCACATCTTCTTTATCCATTCATCTGTCGATGGACACTTAGATTGCTTCCATGTCCTGGCTATTGTAAATAGTGCTGCAGTGAACACTGTGGTACATGACTCTTTTAGAATTATGGTTTTCTCAGGGTACATGCCCAGTAGTGGGATTGCTGGGTCATATGGTAGTTCTAGTTTTAGTTTTTTAAGGAATCTCCATACTGTTCTCCATAGTGGCTGCATCAATTTACATTCCCACCAACAGTACAAGAGGGTTTCCTTTTCTCCTCACCCCCTCCAGCATTTATTGTTTGCAGATTGTTTTGATGATGGCCATTCTGACCGATGTTGAGGTGATACCTCATTGTAGTTTTGATTTGCATTTCTCTAATGATTAATGATGTTGAGCATTCTTTCATGTGTTTGTTGTCAATCTGTGTATCTTCTTTGGAGAAATGTCTGTTTAGGTCTTCTGCCCATTTTTGGATTGGGTTGTTTGTTTTTCTGATATTGAGCTGCTTGTGTATGTTTGGAGATTAATCCTTTGTCACTTGCTTCGTTTGCAAATATTTTCTCCCACTCTGAGGGTTGTCTTTTCATCTTGTTTATGGTTTCCTTTGCTGTGCAAAAGCTTTTTAAGTTTCATTAGGTCCCATTTGTTTATTTTTGTTTTTATTTCCATTTCTCTAGGAGGTGCGTCAAAAAGGATCTTGCTGTGATTTATGTCATACAGTGTTCTGCCTATGTTTTACTCTAAAGAGTTTTCTAGTGTCTGGCCTTACATTTAGGTCTTTAATCCATTTTGAGTTTATTTTTGTATACAGTGTTAGGGAGTGTTCTAATTTCATTCTTTTACATGTAGCTGTCCAGTTTTCCCAGCACCACTTATTGAAGAGGCTCTCTTTTCTCCATTGTACATTCTTGTCTCCTTTATCAAAGATAAGGTGACCACATGTGCGCAGGGTTATCTCTGGGCTTTCTATCCTGTTCCATTGATCTATATTTCTGTTTTTGCACAAGTACTTATTTTAAAGCCCAATATAAATTAATTTTTTTGGGTTATGCATGCTCTCTTCTGTAACTTCCAATAAACAGAGGCTGTGTTTAAGTATATCCGAGAATAAAGGATGCTTTTCAAACGTAAATGCAGTAAAAAGAAAATGGTAGAGCATGTCATTATCTATGGTATTTAAATTCATCCCTGATTTTCTGAAGATATTTTAATAATAATCATAAAAAGTAATAACTGTTAAATACATTGAGCATTTAGAAATATGCTTTTCTGTCTATTACCATTTCAACATTATGAGCTATTTTAATCTAACTTTGCCTTTCTAGAGGTTGTTTACAAAAACACAATAAGTAGAGTAAATAGAAAAGAATAGTGACAAATAACTGGATCATGTACTATAGATTTTAAAGTAAACGGAATAAACATACAGTCCTGAAGAAACATACTGGAAATTAAAATAAAATCTTTAACTAGGACAACCTCACACAGGTATAATCAGTGGAAGAATAAAATCTTACTCGCATAGTTATAAACCTTCTATTTGCAAAAATCCTGTTACTGCTCTTTTAAAAAAAATCATCATATGCGTATGGCTTGTCTTAGGAACTTCCTAGCCTTTAAAAATTCAAAAGGTATAGAAATGTTAAGCTCAGTTGTTAAGGCAATTGCCGGTCTTCTGAACATTTTAACTGGAAAAAAAAAGGCTCTCTCCTAGAAGGGACTGTGTTTGACAGGCTAACTAAATGGCATTTGTGGGGAATGTCCCCATCTTTTGGGCTTTTAAGCTATGGCCTTCATGTTGTATTTTTATAAGTAGGCAACCTGACCGATCTTTTGTAAACCAGAATGGTTCTCTCCTCCACCATGCCTATTAGCACAGATGTTACTTTATTTATCAAGGGTTTTCCCCTCTCCACTTACACGTGATCAGACCAACTGATGAAACCACCCAGCCAGCACGGAGGCCTCCGGCGGGGCTTCTCATGGAGTTGCTGTCTGGGTAGAACCACCTGCGTGCTCTCCCTTGCTGTTTCTGGCACCAAAGTAGGCGTCTGCACAATGGCTGACCCAGACGGAAGGGCCTCAGCCAACACTGCTTCTCTACGGCAAGGCCAATTGACCTGTGTGAGGATGAAATGTGCACCCCTGTACCACAGTGCTCTGGGCTACTGACCCCCTGATGCCCCATTAGAGACAAACAAAAAATGGCACCCTACAGAAATCCAAGTTGAGGATCACGCATGGTTTACGAAGTACTTTAAGTTATAATTGGTAAAAGGAAACCAAGCGTTGGAACAGCCTTGATTGACACAGACATTACCAGTTCTGAGACTTCTGGAATAAAAAAAAAAAAAAATGTGAGAAGGAAATAATTCTCTAAATTACTGGTTTATTTATAGATCTATCACACTTTAAAAATTTTTGTCCCTTAAACTAATTTACAAAAACCCCATTTTCACTAGACACCAACAACTCTTGCTATTTTTCATATGTGGTTGGTGAATGCCACTGGGAAATGAGGTGACTTTTCAGGTTCTAGAAAAGGCCAGAGGAAAACCTAATGCGTCTGAATCCTCGTGCAGCAGAAAAAAACCCTCAACAGCCTTCATTCATTCCTAAACATTTACTGAGTGCCAGACACAATATCTGGCTCAGGAGATACTGTGATAGAGACAAGTGCCTGGAAAAGCCTTATAACTAAATACAAGCAGTTCTCAGACAGTGAAAGCAAAGGAAGCAACTGCAGATAACCTAGGACATGCCTCATCTTTAGATGCTGCTTCCGTGGATTAGGGGAGGGACTCCAGAATCGGTAGCTTCAGTAGGACCACAGCTACCTCCTGAAAGTGCTTAAAGCTTCCAGAGGGTGGCAGGGAAGGCTCCATGGGACACGAGGTGCTTGGGCAGGGACTGGAAGGAACTCTAGGAGCTTTAGGGCCACATGAATCATTTTGGTCAGAAAAGACAGTGGAGCAAAGTAGCACAGAGGTGTGAGACAGCGTGCTTGACTGGAGGTACGAAACAGCTGTGCATTCCTGAAAGGCTGGGGATTTGGAGGGAGGCTGTCACTGTAATGCTGGACCCGGTGAGAGTATCAAGGGCCCTGCAGGCTGTGCCTCAAGATTTATCCCGGGGAAGAAGGAGCCTCTGCAGAATTCTGATGGGGACTCAGACATTCACAGCGAGAAAGCCGATGTTATAAATACTAGGGATGTATGTGGCCGTTAACAAAATGGACTTATTCTAAAAGTTCTGGTTAGCAAGCAGGGTACTGTTATTGAACCGAGAACTGAGAACTCAGTTACTGAACTGGGAACAAAAAATTAATACAGAAAGTGTAATCTTTCTATAACTTCCTTTCCCCAACCCAACCAAAATCAGAAGCTGCACGTCACACCCAGAGTAGAGCCAGTTCTGTTATGATGCTTGTTTTGAAAATGTGAACTTGTTCCAACGAGATCGATGGATTAGGGAACAACGGAGCACAGCGTGAATCCCATGTTTGCTTACGCACAGTTGCATCCACAAGAAACACTGGGTGAATGCAGACAACTGCGCGAAGGTGGACCCAGACACGCAGGAATACACAGAATGCATTCATGTGCACACCTCACACATCTGCCAGCGACCTGGGTTCACGGTGTGCGTGACAAGCTGCACCCGTAACCCAAATCTGTCAGATTCCAGAGAATTCTCCTTCCATTACTTCACTGTAACTCATAAGCTGCGACCTTTCCGATGATGTTCACTTCTCCAACCAAGTAGCAGGTGTTTTTCAAGGTAAAGGGTCATATTTATTGCAGTATTTCTTTATTTCGTAATCATTTTAACATGTGTCAAACCAACTAGGTTCCTACTTCATGTGTCACTGATGAAGTTTTTTAATGTCGTTCCCCAATCCCATCTTCCCCATGAGTCCAGTGGTTTTCAATGATCTTGTACAGCCTGGTGATTTGGGGGGAACGTGTAAACTGCCTCCAGCAAAACTGACCGTTGCGAAGACGCCTGTTCATTTGAAGATCAATACACTCGTGACCATCAAATTGATATATTTTCCCACAGAGGTAACTGTTTGCATAAAAGCTTCGGTCTGGAGATCACAGCGGCACGTGGCAGGGCTGACTGAACTGTAACTCCGCGCGGGAGCGGCGAGGACGCTGGTGCCCCCCGTGTTCACTCCACCTCTTCCTCCGCAAGAGGGTCCTGCAGCCAGGAGCCTCCCCTAAGGGGAGGCCACCCCAATCCAGAGCCGCAGGAAGACACGGTCGGTCTCTCTCCTTTTCTTGCTTCTAACCTGAGGAAGGGCCTGCTCTGAGCAGGGCTAGGCAGAGAGGTGCAAGGAACTGGGGCCCTTGAAGATGCTGATGAGTTTCTAAATCATCAGCTCCAAACCTTGACTGTACATTTGAACAAGCTGGGAAGCTTTTTTTTTTTTTTTTTTTTTGCGGTACGCGGGCCTGTCACCGTTGTGCCCTCTCCCGTTGCGGAGCACAGGCTCCGGATGCGCAGGCCCAGCGGCCATGGCTCACGGGCCCAGCGGCTCCGCGGCACACGGGATCCTCCCGGACGGGGGCACGAAGCCGTGTCCCCTGCATCGGCGGGCGGACTCTCAACCACTGCGCCACCAGGGAAGCCCTGGGAAGCTTTTAACAATGACCAGGACCCAAGCCCCACCCAAAAGATTCTGATTCAGTACTTCTGTTACCAGTATTTTTTTAAGCTCTCCAGTTGATTCTGATGTGAAGCCAGGAATGAGCAGGTCTTCGGACTTTTTTGAGCTAATAATTTTCTTTACTATTTGAATCGGTTTGAGTCAGGATTTCCGTTATAGTCAGCTCAAAGCATCCTAAATAATGACGCTCTCTTTGGAATGAAATGCAAGGTCCAGGATTGAAACAGTCTTTACATTTGATCAGTCCATCTCATAAATTTAAATCTCAGTTCCTGGCAAAAGAATCAGGACTGCTCATTTATTTGAGGGGGGAAAAAAAAATCTTGTGCTGACCCAACCTTCAAACCTAATTTGGAGACTTTCATCAAGGGTATCAAAATGGAGTTTAGTCATAACAGAGCCTACGGATGGGTGAATTTGATTATAGACACTGAGAAAAAACTCAACATTCATTCATCCCGGGCAGTAAATAGCTATTAATAGTCTAGCTGGATGAGATTAAAGTTTGATTGTTGTCTAGGGAAGAATTTAAGATTTCTGTAAATGTTAGCATTATTACCTAGTGTTTCCTTGCTGGTTTCATTCTTTTTTTCTTCAATTTCATTTTCCAAAGTATTGTTCTTGATGTTTCACAGCATATGTATCTTTATACCATGATGGATGAGTAAGAGATGCATGTGGAGTATACAGATATGCTCCAGACCCAGAAGACTACCTAGAATGTAGACTGAGCACACCCTGGTGCTAAGCGGTGTGGCAGCATTTCTCAGAGTTTATTCTAGACTGATTGGGGCGTAATTCTGCATGTTGGGACCCCCGCCGACTTCTGGACTGTGCGGTGGGGGTAAGTGTGTACGTGGGCAGGTTAATGATATCACTTTGCCAGTTCTTTCCACTTCCCTGTTAGTGGAATCCTTGAGATATCAGAGGGGACACATGAAAGAACTCAGGTAGGTGTTGCAAACTTTCATGACCTTGTTTACAGTTCTACCTGGGGGTCTCGCACCGGGAGGAGGACCCCCAGAGCATCTGGCCTTGAAGGCCAGCGGGGCTTGACTGCAGGAGCTCCACAGGACTGGGGGAAACAGAGACTCCACTCTTGGAGGGCGCACACAAGGTCTCGTGCCCACTGGGATCCAGGGCAAAAGCAGTTACTTCACAGGAACCTGTGCGAGACCTACGTGAAGGTCTCGGAGGGTCTCCTGGGGAGGCGGGGGGCAGCTGTGGCTCAACCTGGGGGCATCAAAATTGGTGGCAGATATATCGGGGAGTATTCATCTTCGTGGACTCTCGCTGGAGGGTGACACCTTGCTTGGGTCATTAGTTCCAAGACCTGGCTCCACCCGACAGCCTGTAGGCTCCAGTGCTGGGACGCCTCAAGCCAAACAACAGGGCGGGAACACAGCCCTACGCATCAGCAGACAGGCTGCCTGCCTAAGTCCTCCTGAACCCACGGCCCCCTCTAAACACACCCCTTGACACGGCCCTGCCCCCAAGAGGGCCAGGAACCAGCTCCACCCACCAGTGGGCAGGCACTGGCCTCTCCTGCCAGGAAGCCTGCACAAGCCTCTAAGCCAGCCTCACCCACCTGGGGGCAGACACCAGAAACAAGAACACTGTGACCCTGCAGCCTGCAGACGGAGTCCACGAACGCAGGCCAGACACTACCCTGGGACCAGCTGGTCCCTGGTCCTTGGGTGATGAAAGGGGAGCGTACTGCTGGGAAACAGGACATCCCCGACAGAGGGCCACTTCTGCAAGGCCAAGAAACATAACTAGCCTACTACATACATAAAAATACAAATAGAGACTTACACAAAATGAAATGGCAAAGGAATATGCTCCAGACGAAGGAACGAGGTCAAAGAAGTGTTAGAGCAAAACAGTAAGATCATCAAAGGTGAAAAGACAATTGGGAAATATGACCAAGAAAAGCAGGATTCAGAGTCTAGTCAGGGGTCTACGAATAAATGATGGGGGTGGGGGAGGAGTGGCCCCTTTCATAAGTACTTTTCCAGTTGAAACACTTTTCTTTACCCTTTTCTCTCATTTTCCAAGGTAGCCCCTAACTTTTCAGAATTTAATATAAACCTAATCTGTTCTTGGCTTACTACAATCATCATGCTTTGAGTTACTGCTGTTAAAGTTTCTATCAACTGACCTAGGTAACTTTGGAACATGCCGTTTTGACTATTAATGATGAGGCTATCGACGGAACCGTACTAAGTTGGTAACGATTCTGAGGGAAAGGAGGAGTGGCTTTGCCATCATCTTAGATAGAAAGGAAGCTTGGGAACTGGACCATATTACCTTCTGGTGATCCACACAGTCAAGGCTTTGTAAATCCTTCGGCCACACTGTAATGTCAGGGCTGGGAGCCGTCTTGGTGGTTGTTTTTTTCACATATTTTAAAAAGTTGCTCGTGACCAACTGTACCTCACAAGCAAACACCTCAGACGAAGGTCAAGCGTATATGAGCAAAGTTTACTAATCTAATAAAGTTACGACAGTTAATCAGGTGCATTTGTAATGACAGACATGCTTATTAAGAGGCTTAATAAAGCATGAATGGTGAACTCTCTGTGTAAATGATTATGTTTATTATTATTTTTATGGTCAAATGAATTTTATTTTTGTTTTTCTTTTCTCATCTTATTATTAGTTATTTGTGTCATTGCTAGCAGGTTTTCCTGGTACCATCCATGTTTTTTTAATCACCACTGCCGCAGTATAGAAAGATTCTGAATCTTTCCAACAATGGCAACTCCCTCTTGGGGTCTTTACTAACCTCAGACATGCTTTTAAGTTAATTAGGAAAGAAGTCACCTCCTTTGGGTACAGGACTTGGGGAACGGATACTACCTTTGAGCAGAGAAAGAAACGGCCCCCAACTCAGGCTTGCTGCTTGGTGAACCTCGCCCAGGCTGGGTTTGGCGCCCACCTGCCCTCCGCGGGGCTCTCGTGAGCAGTGCCCAGGCTGCACTGGCGATGCCTGTCACTGCTCCCTTCTCCCCTGTGGGAGGCGGGAGCTTCCCAGTACTCACACCAATCCATGAATGCCTGACACATGGGCATCTCGGAGCAAAACACTGGGGGGAAGATAGCAGGGCTGAGGGAAGGAAAAAGGCGCCCAGGCCTCTGACTGACCCTCTGGGTACAGCAGCTCTGGGACAAGGAGCAACCAGAAAGGCGTGACTCGGCCTGAAGGTTTCAAGGCAAGGGGCAGGCCGCCTGACAAAGGTTCCCCTGCCCCTTGGCTCAGTAGGCCTAGAGTTCCTACGACAGGAGCAAAGCCATTCTTTGTGGGAGTAAAGCCCAGTGGATTAAAACTACAGCGTCCTGGAAAAGTAAACATAGGTGTTTCAAAGGATAAATGATGAGATGTTAGGGGTAGAAGACTTAAAAGCAGGACGGCGCTGGGTAGGAGGTGCTGGGGGTGCCATGGAGGCAGAAAAGGAGGACCACCCAACAGTCCCCTCAGTCTGGCCTCTGGCCTTGGCTGACTGCCATCTGCACGGGACAATGGGAAGGACTCACTTCCTTCCCTGCCCTGCACATGTGCACTTCGCGGCACAAGTTACTGTCCCTAAGGTAACGTGGCACTAAAAGGTGAAATAAATGTCAAGTTTCAAGAAAGGCCATTGGAAGGAAGCAAATGCTATCAATGACACATTTAATTTGGGATAATTCAAACCCACAGGAATTTCTGGCCAGGGATTCTAAATATTTCTAATTGCTTCACTTGAGCTCTCCCCAAACCATTGTTTCTGCCTCTGGGGCAGTGATCAGCATGGTCTGGTCTGGCATCTTGGCATTTTATGGAGATTATGGGGCTGAAGACGAATGATGGGGGAAGAGGGCCCAGCACGAGGGGATAAGCATCTCATTCAACCCCAAAGGGCAACATCTTCACTGCCCTAAAATGGGCATTGAGTCAAGGTTCAGCACTCCACTCCCTGTGGTTCTGTTTTCAGAGGCTCCTCAGATGTTTTGGTTAAAAATAAATTTATTGATGCATAAAGATGTTAAAAGTTGGTTATAAAACCTGTTTAACGGAAGTTAAATTAATATTGTCATCCTATAAGCTGTCGACAACAGAGCGTTCTTTATGACGTTCCCTCTGATGTTCACATTTCTTTGCAATGATATTACGTGGACTGGGTAAGGCAAAAAGAGAGAGAGAGAAGGATGGGACACTCCTACAAAGATATGGTCCATCTTCCCTGACCCCGAGCTGACACACTGGCAGAAAGACTTGTTTGTTATGTGAGCACGATTCATATAACACCAAATGACAACTAAATATCATGGATCAACTATCTGAGTTCATTTTGGCCTTAAATTAAAATTCCTCTCGTGAGACTTAAAAAAGAAGCCAGAAAAACTGATACTTCAATTCATTTTATATCTATTCATTTCAATAAACTATCTTAAATGGGAATGTATTTTCAATAGGACTGTATTTTAATCCAGTTATCCTTAGCATTACTGATTAAATGAGATATTACAATTATATATTATTTGAAAAAAGTCCTGTAATTAGATACACTCTAGATGCCAGTTTTCAATTCCATGCAGAAGCCCATAAAAAATCCATTATAATCAATACTTTCCACATAATATACCTTCTTAGGAAGTATACATCACTGACTGAAGAGAAAAATCATGTAGCCAGGAAAATTCTGACCTACTGGGAAGGCCACTGCTCAATTTCCCTCTTCCAACTACCAGTCCAACTCAAGCTGCCTGAAAATCTACAACTAAAACATCACTGATACAACAGAACTGGCTCTTTTCAAACGTAAATGTTTTAGGGAAGGAGTAGATGAACCGTTTCAGCAATTAATACTTCAGGGATACTTGGTCTATCCAAGTGTCTGGTCACCCGCTCCTACCACCTTTCCCCACCGCCGTGGACTTCTCTAAACCTTTCCCCTGGCTGACTGGGTTTACAGTGGGCATGGGATTTAATTCTGCCCAACCGATGAGACGGGAGGGAAAGCCTGCTGGGGAACTTCCAAACAGACTTCTCTAGAAGACGCTGTGTGCGTGTGAGGGGACAGGGGTGACAGGACACCTGCTGGGTTCTGTGGCAGCCTTCTTGAGAAAAATGGCGGGACCGGGAGCACGTTGAGGACAAAGCCAACACACTGAGGTGGCCGAGTGGAAAGTTGGTGACCCCAGTGCTGAATCATCCAACTCCACACCTGCCTCTCTCGGGACTCTTGTTATTTTAGATAATAAGCAACAAACTTCCTCACTTGAGACAGTAATTTCTCTTACTCTTACCAAAAGCAACTTGATATAAGCCCAACTATCTTACACTCTGTCAGAGGACGTGAGGGAGGAGAGAACAGCTACGGCAGGCACTGCTGACCGCCTGTTCAATATCCGCCCCCCACCGTCTCTCCTAGGAAGTCTCGGGGTCTTCATGAGGGAAAACAATGGTTGCAGTTGGTGGAAGAAGAAATATGTCTGTGGTTCAAGTCTAATCTCTCACACGAAGCTTGTCTGGACCAATAAAGCCCATGGTGGTCTATCTTTTGAATCCATATTAGTTACTGTCTTTACTGTTGGATAGCATTAAACCATCTTATGCCTCTCCTGTTGATGAGTTATATTTTTATTTAGTGTAATTATTACTTAATTTTTGATGTGTTTTCCCCTCCCCAATTTCACTGTAAGCACCTTCATTGGGACTGCTCTCATATGTCTTATATGGATATGTCTTGAATTCCAATTACTAGAACATGACCTGAGATGATGTAATCAGGTAATGTAGATCAGGTAATGTTCAGGTTGTCTATACTTCCAGAAGTATGAGTCTGCTTTCAAATCTGTTTTCACTCATCTGAAACTTTTTGTCATTTTGTTGTGATAAAGGAGAGATCAATGAACACTCTAAAAATAAATCCTATTAGTATGACAAAGGCATATGTTCAAACTACTGTAGGACAAAGATGAGTACGTGCAGGGGTCACAAAGACACAGGGTGGCACCCCCAGTGGTGCTGCGAATCCGCAGGTGGTGGGTAGTTCATTACACACTCTGTCTTATGCAGGGACTTTCAGCTCAGATAATTTTGATTTCCTGTGGGTTAGAGAGGATTCTGAACCATTTATAAGTTTAGATCTTTGGAGATTGGTATGTAATTATCACAAAGCATAGCATAATGTCTTGCAGTTCATCAGGAATTCAGAAAAGATCTTTTAGTCGGCTAATGTGCTTAAAGATTAGAACTCATTCACCTACACAAATCAATTTTAGAGTCTTTCTCATATTCCCTATCTTTAACCTTAGCAAAGATATTCTTGGAAAACGACTTGGCAACAATCATAGAGCATGACTAATGATGCTAAAACAAGTTAAAATTTATTTAGCAGTCAGATGAATGACCAACTAAAATAGATTTCTAGAAAACTAAGTACTGGATGTCATTTATATTACTATGCGAAATAAAGAATGAAAACTTAAGTATCAAAACTGCCAACTTCCTCAAGACTAAAAAATCGGAGCTTGATTAAAACCTGGATGGAATTAGGTGAGCCCTAAAGACTCTTTTGGGAAACAAAGCAGAGGGAAAATCGTCTTCATGAATAAATACCAATCCTCAAAACAATACTACCATCGATAAAGAAGTAAGGTCAATTCTTAAAACTTCCTACTAGTTTGCTTGCATTTCAGAAAACAATGTCTTTTATGAACACATCGCACAAAGCTTAATTTGTTACCTCTCTATAGTCTTAGCTGAGTTTTGTGTTCTTCTATTATACAACCAGATCGGGGGCATTACCTGGAGTAAATGTGATACACCTTCATTTAAAAAAGGTAGACTGTGGATTACAGAAATTCTTTCTATGATCCATAAAAGGCAATAGTGAGAGGAAATAAGTTCTATGACCTAATACGTGATTCTTGTCCAAAATACGTCATACCTATATTGATGTTGAAAAAAATTGTTTCTCAATGATAAGATTAGACACATTATAAGCAGATTTCACCACTTTTAGGTTGATAGCGACTTACTAGGTTACTTTTTTTGTTGTTGTTTGTTTGTTTGTTTGTTTTGCGGTACGCAGGCCTCTCACTGTTGTGGCCTCTCCCGTTGCGGAGCACAGGCTCCGGACATGCAGGCTCAGCGGCCATGGCTCACGGGTGCAGCCGCTTCACGACATGTGGGATCTTCCCAGACCAGGGCACAAACCCGTGTCCCCTGCATCGGCAGGCGGACTCTCAACCACTGCGCCACCAGGGAAGCCCGGTTACTTTTGTTTTAATGTCTGTTTTCCACTGCTATTTCAGCCTTTTGTTAACTGACATCAACCATTTCTTAACCCTGGGATACTTTAAAAGATCAGCTGAGTCCTGAAATCTGAAAGGCATCATACAGTTTAAGGCACTAGGGACCCAAAGCAACAGATGTCCTTGCTTCAGTTTCTGGCCACCTGCTGCGTGAGAAACTGGTGATGATGATGATGTTAATGAAAAATTACCTTGAACTTTTCTAAGGACATGGAAAACCCCTGTATCACACTAAATGGGGCTGGAAATGAAAGCAACGTGGGCGCAAGGATGGTCGGTGCCTCGTCACAGGCTCTGGTGCCACCGGGACCACGCTGGTGGTCCCATGGGAGAATGAATCTCAGCTCTGGGCCTGAACATTTCCAACTGTGCATTACGCTGTGCAAAGCAACAATCTCAGCTTAACTCAATGAAGACTTGTTTCTCACTCAGGCTCCACGTCTATCATGGGCTGACGCGTGGGTTCTGCTCACCGTGCCAGAGGGAAGGAGAGGACTGTGGAAAACCCTGCAGTGGCAACACATGCCTGCCACTGCCGTTCCCAACGCACGGGACACAACAGGCCACACAGCTCCAACGGGTCCCAGGGGACGGGGGGTGCAATCCCGTCCAGTGCCCAGAGTGGCGCAGAACTGGAATGATGTGGCAAAGAGCACTGACCACGATAAATTATTTCCTAAAATAATAACCTGTAACTCGGAAAACCGTGCTTTCTCTTGAGAAGTTCTGTCTACTTACTTCCCACAACTTAGGCAATATACTAACTTTTGAATAAGAGTTGGGCATTCTGGTTCTGGGTTCACAGCAGGTCTACGTACTCTGTTTCTATTTTTGCTCAGCTTTAAGTTACAGTAGCACCATAAAGAAAAGTAATTAGTTGGTGCTGTAGGCTAACCCATATGGCACCAGAACAGGACAGAACGCAAATCAGACCTGTCTCCGTCTGCTTTCTCACTTGTTATTCCTTACTCTGGTTCTTCAGAGACATGCTCTTTGTACAGGCAGACAACATCCTATTTTTGTTGAGATTTTTAGTTATTATTTTTAATCTGAGTTACATATGTAACGCTGAAAAGAGTCCAACGGTTCTACGAGGCTTGTTATGAAAAGCAGTTCACACAGCCCCACCCTCTGCTTCCTGCTCTAGCAACCACTTTCAACTCTTTTACGCATGCTTTTTTTCTCACCTTTATAGCTCTAGCTTATATTGCCACCTCTTGATTTTTCTAGAGTATTATTCGCTGATTTTCCAGGAAAGAAGATGAAGATGCGGCTCTTCTGACCACCGCCTACCCCTTCCCCTCCCCAAGCAAACGCAGTTCCCCACCCACCTTTCTCAATGGATTTTTATCACCATTAACAGTCAACAGACTTACATCATAATGTTTATGTAAATTCCAGGCCTGGCTCAGTGACAGGGTTTATCAATACCTTTCTGTCTTTTCCTATACACCCTTGGTTTTTCTTTGGAGTTGCCTTGTCCTGTGTTCTTTGTTTTTTTCATTTTTATTGGCATATAGTTGTCCTGTGTTTTAATGGCTTCATTTTTAAAAAGTTATCACTAATTCAAACCTAAACTCACCTGTAGCTGTGTAAATTTCTCGATTTGTCCAAATATACGAGTCATTCTTCCAATTTCGTCTTTTTAGAGAAAACTGTCTGGAGCCTTTTGAGTTGCTCCAGTCTGGGCTGGCTGCTGCTCTTTGGACCTGCTCTACAGTCATGCTTTGTATACTCCGGGATTCCCTGTATTACCCTTCTGAGGAATCCTTTTGTCTCGCTCTGGTTGCTCTATTTCCTGTTCTCATGTATTCTTTATCCTTGGTACCTGTCCGCATTTTTGTAGAGCACATCCTCCAGTGGATTCTGAGAATGGGCGCATGTGAATACAGTTTTTGAATCTTGAATGCCTGAAAGTGGCCCTCACACATAATTAGCTTAGCTAGGGACTGAATCTAGGCTGGAAGTAATTTCCCCTCAGAACTTTGAAGGAATTTCTCCTCCATTGTCTTACTTCTGGTGTTGCCATGTGAAATTTGTAGCTATTGTAATTCCTCACCCTTTGTTGGAAATCTTTATTTTTCCCCAACTCTACATGTTTGTAGGATATCTCTGTTCCCAGGATTCTGAGCCTTTTCAGTGGTGTATCTGGGTGTGGGTTTGTTTTTATTCACGTGGGACCTTCTATGACCTTTTTCAATCTGAAAACTCAGGTCTTTCATTAGTGGAAAAACTAACTGAATTATATTTTTGATTATTTCCTTCCTGTCACTTTCTCTGTTCCCTCTTTCTGCAACTCCTGTTTTTTTTAGATTTTGAACCTCCTGGGCTGGTTCTCTAATTTTTTTTTATTTATTATATTTATTTCTCTTACCTTCCATTTCTGTCTTGTATCCTATTTTCTGGGGAGGTTTCCTCAATTTTATCTTCCAACTATTCTATTGAGTTTTACATTTCAGATGTCATCTTTTAATTTCTAATAGCTTTTGTTGTTGTTGTTATTCTCTGGATGAATATTTTTTTCTGAAGCGTTCTCCTGCAAAGACTTGTTTCTTCCCAGTTGCTTTTTATCTATTTGTTTCTGCCTGTCTGTCACTATTAGATGCTCTCCTATAGTATCTGGTGATTCTTGCCTGTCTTGTTCATATAAAATAGTGTGAACTACAAGTTAAGAGAAATTTCTGTGCTTAGATGGGCCTGTGATGGTTGAGTTCACTGTAAAGTGAACTGGCTATTTCCCTGGAGAACCCCTAAGGTTTTTTTAATTTGTGACTTCTGCCTAGAGAAAACCCTTCCAATCTCCTGCCTGAAGGGACATACTTACTGGTGTTCTGGGAAGCAAGTGGGGTGAGGCCTGGGGATCTCAATTCAGTATTTAAATATATTCAACACCCTTTTCCAGGAGGGTGGTCTCATACTCGAATATTCCTGATCTCTCTCAGTCCAGAGACATTCTGTTTCACACTTCCCAGAGAATTAAACCTCCAGTCTTCTGCCAGAGTGAGGATGGGAATCTATCCGCTTCTTGAAGAAACTCCTAACCAGTCCTCATGTCTTCAGCTCCACCTTCACCCCGTTTCCAGTTCCTGAGCTTCTAGAGGGTTTTATCATCTCACTCAGGTTGCTTCTTGGTTTTTCCCTACTGCTGGCTTAGCATGCACAGCTTTCTTAGGCCGCTAAGTTAGCTTCCACTTAACATCTGCTTTCCAAGTAACAAGAAGCTAGCGGCTATGGTCTCTCCTGTTTCCTTATTCCTCTAGGGTTTATCTGAAGTGACCTTAACTGTTCCTGGAGTGGAGTTTAGGAGGCAGCAGAGCGAACTGCTTGCATTAAAGCTGCCATTTGCAAATGGAAGTTCCACTCTGCTCTTCTACAAATTAGAGAAGCACGGTTCCTACACGTGGAAAGCGCCCCGAGAGAGTATGTGGTGAACTCTTCCCTTCAGAGGGCAAAGTATGTTGTTTAACTTGCAGATGAGGTGGCAGAAGCACCAGGAAGCTGAGTGTCACACAGTCACGCAGATAGACACCATGCTGTTACCTGGCCTATGTACCTTAAATAATTATCCCTCAAAGCTTGTACAGCCCACCCCTCCATCTTAGCACCGTTTCAGCAACAGCTAGTCCTTGGCTGTGAGACCTTGCATTTACAGCCTCTTCCAGTGGGCAGAGGAATTCTTCATATTAGAATACTGGGTTGAAATAGCTATAAAGTGTGACTAAATGTTTTATCTCTTGTGAAGGTGACTTAAACATTTTTTCAGAAACAATGAGATTTTTTAAGTATTGTAGTTGATATGCGATAGCTGTGTCCTTTTGAGTAATGTATACAAAGGATCTTAGACAGCAACTATCAATACACCATAATTTAAAGGTAATCTGTACAACTTTTAAAAACAATTGGTAAAATAGCTGTTTTTCATTTTCAAGAAATACTTAAAACTGAAAAAAACAGCTTGGTTTAAGTGTCTTATTCTATGGTTTGGTATAATGCTATTTCTTAGCATTTTAGAAGACAGTACAGGCTCTGACAAAGGCATTTGTAGAGGAAAAAAAGGATGAAGATTTGGGATTCAACTTATTTTAATTGGTGCTACTTCCCCTCACCCCCACCCCAGTGTAATATAGATCAGAGCGTTAAAATATTACTAAATTATAATAATAAAAATACTTCTGATGAAATAGTTCATTTCAGTCCATAAAAATTTTAAGAACTTTATAAAACTAGGCACAAAGAGAGGCTTTCACAAATGCAGCATTCTAGAGGAAAATGTAGGATAAAAAGAAAACCGTCCTTAAAATACTTACAGATTCTTTTCTGCCCATAGTTTTGCTGTGTGAGCGTGAACGGGAGATGTTGCTGAAAAAGGAATCCTTTTTAGTAGCAGATGAAGGTGGGGAGCCAGTGAACTCTCTTCCTCCAGGCAAGCTCTCAATGCTTGGAGATGAACGGATGTTTTTAGAGCTTTGTCCTGTAAGAAAAATTAAGTAGCACTAATGAGACACCAGACTCTTTCACTGCTACTGAATTTACTGCTTTTAATAAATGATCAATTAGAATACTTCTTTGTTTACACTGTCAACATGATGACACTGTGGAGTGTTAAGATGCATGTATTTTTCTGTATCAGAATAGCTGTCGATTTTTTAAAACAATGAAGTCGTGCTATAGTTTTCTGCGCGTTATTTAAACTACACTGGTCCAAGTGTGGTACGCATATCAAAAAAAGGAAAAAATCCAATTTTCAGAAATCACAGGTGAAATGACTGGGTTTTCCCCCACTAATGGAATCATCCTTAATAACAGAAGCCAGAAACAATTATACGGCACATTATATTATTAATATATACAAAGAAAACCCCTAAATCCTTCACCAGTTTTTCAAAAGCACCCCTTTCCTTTTCATTAATTGCAGATCAGATACACCGCTACCCCCAGGCCATAGTAGAAGCATCTGGAAATGGGACAAGGTGCTGGCTCAGGGGCTACATCCAAGACTGGTCCCCCCATCAGAGTGGGCGCATCTGTGACTCCCTGCAGTGCCTTTTGCACTGAGAGGTTCTGGAGCCATGAAGCTCCCTTAGACAGGAGCAAGGGCTCTGGGAAGGCCTGCTGGGAGGGCAGCACGGCGCAGAAGATCGGTGAACACAATTGGCTGCGGCCAGACCCACGCAGGTCTCACGTATACGATGGGGACATTTCCGGAAGGCTGTTATGAGGATTTAAGGACCTCGCGCAGCAGCTGGTGTGCATTCAGTTATTCATTCATTCACCCATAGTAACTGAGCGCCTAGTAAGTATCAGGCACTTAGCGGGGCAGGGAGACTGGAAACTGAGCCATCTAAACTCCCATCCCTCAAGGCATTCAGTTTCTAGTGAGGGGAGACAGACACATACATTCATAAAATATATATGATTTTAGATGGTAGTAAACACCGTGGGGAAAAAGAAAGCAGGAAAGGGGATTGTCAGTGTCAGAGGAAGGTGTGCAGTTTGAAATAGGAGGGTCAGGGAAGGTGTCACTGAGAAATGAGGTGCAGGACATTTGGGCAAAAACTTGAAGAAGGTAAAATACCAGCTTTGCAGACAATATGAAGGGACAGCAAGTACCAAGGCCCCAGGCAGGACCTTAGTGGTTCTGAAGAACAGCAGAGTGGCCAGTGTGGCTAAAGCTAAGAATGGGGGGAGCAGATGGGGCCTGGGGGCATCACGTCAGGTGAGGAATTGTAGACAATTTTGATGACTTTTCCTCTGAGAAGCGAAGCCAGTAGAAGCTGCTAGAGGATTTGAGCAGGAGAGTGACATGATTTGACTTAATTTTAAAAGGATCCCTCTGACTGCTGCATTGGGAACAGTTTAGGGTTGGCAGAGAGCAAGAAAAGAGGGGAAACAATTTTTGCCATTGCAAAAATCCAAGTCAGCAGAATGATCACAGCTTGGTGGTGAGAAGAGGTCAGATTCTATACAAAACTGATGAGATTTACTGACGAATCCATGAGAGGAATGAGAGGGGTCAAGTTTAACACCAAGTGTTAGATAGTGGTATGAGGTGAGCATCTCTGTGAATATGCTAAAAACCACTGAATGATACACTTAAAGAAAAGTAAATTTGATGGCATATGAATTATACCCCAATAAAGCTGTTATTTTTATAAAGTCAGTTTTCACACGTGACTGTCAGTCAGCGACCAGCAGTAAAGGGCTGACCCGTTTCCACCTGATGACACAGGGCTCTTCTACTAGGAACTCGGCCTCAAGGCTTCCTGCTGAGCCTCCAGAGACCTCCGTGAGGTCTCCATCGCAGTCTGATGACACCCCCCTTCTTAGTTCCATCCCCTCCTCTTTTCCTTTCACAGATGTTAGTCCCCTGTAAGCCTTGTGTACTTCTAACTCCGTCTCAGGGTCTGCTTCCTGGAGAATCCAACCTGCAGTGGGTGATGTCAGAGCTGAGCCCTGAGGAGGACAGAGGCGGTCTTGAGGTTGGGAAAGGAGGGGCAGCAGAGTCCCAGGCCATAGAAGCATCTGATGTTGACTTCAGGGTCTAGACTGTCTAAGTCCCCCACACCTTCCCTTCTTCCCTCCTCTGCCTCTGTCTGTCTCCCACCCACCTGCAGGCTCTAGGTCATAACTTCCCTGGGCTATGCTGCATGGCGACAAGCTCACTGGTAGAGGGTCCTAGAATGCTGGAGCTGAAAAAGACCTCAGGAACCACCTATTTATTTTCTCTTTTTAAAATTATGCCACTAATTCATAAATACATTTTTATTGTAAACAGACTAAATGTGAAAATTGCCTTTATAAAAAAATAACAGATTTATTGAGATATAATTCACATACCATAAAACTCACCTTTTAAAAGTGTATAATTCAGCGGTTTTTAGTATATTCACAGAGATTCTCAACTATCACCATCTAATTTTAGAACATTTTTATCACCAAAAAACCCAAACCTGTGCCCATTAGCAGCTCCTCCCAATACCCCCTGGCTACCACTAATCTACTTGCTGTCTCTATGGCTCTGCCTTTTCTAGAAATGTCATATAAATGGAATTATACAATATGTGGTCTTTTGTGCCTGGCTTCTATCAGTTGGCACAATGTTTTCAAGGTGCATTCACGCTGTAGTCTGTGTCAGTACTTCATTCCTTTTTACTGCCAAATAATACTCTATTGTATGGATAGACCACATTTTGCTTATCCACTCGTCAGTTGATGGACATTTATAGCTTGTATCCATTTCTTGGCTATTATTATTATGTTTGTACCACAAACAGTCGTGTATAAAATTTTGTGTGGACCTATGTTTTCATTTCTCTTGGGTCAGTACCTAGGAGTGAAACTGCTGGGTCAATATGGTAAGTCTGTGTTGAACATTTTGAGAAACTGCCAAACTGGTTTTGAAAATAGCTACACCATTTTAACATTTCCATCAGCATCCTATGAGGGTTCCAGTTTCTCCACATCCTTGTCAACTCATAATTTTGGCTGTTTCTTATTTTAGCCACCCTGGTGGGTATGAAGTGGTAGCTCACTGTGATTTTTAATTTTTTTTTTGCAATTTACCAATGCAAATGACTAACGATGTTGCGTTCATGTGCTTATTAGATAGCTGTATATCTTCTGTGGAGAAACACCCATTCAAATCTTTTGCCCATTTTTAACACTGGGTTATTTGTCTTTTTATGGTTAAGCTGTAAGGATTCTTCATATATTCTATTTCAGATATATGATTTGCAAAGAATTCTCCCATTCTGTGCACTGCCTTTTCACTTTAATGGTATCCTTTGAAACCAAAAAGTTTTTAATTCTGATGAATTTACCTATTTTTTCTTTTGTTGCTTGTGCTGTTGGTATCATGTCTAAGAAGATATTGCCTAATTACAAAGATTTACTCCTACATTTTCTTTTAAGAGTGTTATAGTTTTAGCTCTTGCATTTAAGTCTGGTCCATTTTGAGTTAATTTTTGTATATAATGTGAGGAAGTAGTTCCACTTCATTCTTTTTCATGCAGAGATCTAGTTTTCCCAGTGCTATTTCTAGAAAAGACTATTATTTCCCCACTGAATGGTCTTGGTACCCTTGTTGAAAATCGACTTACCACAAATGTAAGGGTTTATTTCTATGCTCTCAACTCTATTCCATTTATACATGCCTATCTTTATGACAGTACCACACTGTCTTGATTACTGTAGCTACACAGTAAGTTTTGAAATCAAGGAGTATGAGTTCTCCAATTTTGTTCTTTTTCAAGCCTGCTTTTTTGCCTTTAGGGGGATTTTGCATTTCCAGATGAATTTTATGATCACCTTGTCAGTTTCTCCCAAAAAGACACCTGAGATTTTGAGGGTGATTGCGATGAATATATAGATCAATTTGGGTAGTACTGCTCTGTTAATAAGACATAAACAAAATACATTTATACTGTATTTTATATTTACCTATGTAGTTACCTTTATCAGTGCTCATTTTCTTTGTGTGGATCTGAATTCACTTATAGTATCCCTTCATTTCAGCCCGCAGGACTCCATTTATTATGTCTTACAGGGCAGATTTGCTAGCATTGGATTCTGTTTTCGTTTATGTGATTGTCTTAATTTCTCCTTTCTTTTTGAAGGATAGTTTTACTAGATATAGAATTATTGAATGTATCATCCTACTGCCTTCTGGACTCCATGATTTTTTATGACAAGCCAGCTGTCAATCTTATTGAGGTTCCCTAGTATATCGTGAATTGTTTTTCTCTTTCTGCTTTCAAGTTTCTCTCTTTGTTGTTGGCTTTTAGCAGTTTGTCCACGCTGTGTCTAGGTGTGGATCTCTTTGAGTTTACCCTGTTTGGAGTTAACGGAGCTTCTTGGATACACAGACTAATGTTTTTCATAAAGTTGTGGAATACTTCTGCCAGCACTTCTTCAGATATTCCTTCCGCACCTTTCTCTCTCTTCTCTCCTGGAATTCCCATCATCTGTATGTTGGTATATTTGATGGTATTCTGCAAGTCTTTGAGACTCTGTTCATTTTATTTCATTCTTTTGTCTTTCTGCTTTTCAAATCAGATCATCTCAATTGACATATCTTTAAGTTATGATTCTTTCTTCTGTAAGCTCAAATCTACTGTTGATCCTCTATAGTGAAATTTTCATTTGAGTTATTGTATTTCAACTCCAGAATAGCTATTTGGTTCTTCAAAAAAAAAAAAAAAATCCTATCGCTTTATTGATATTCTCTATTTGGTGAGAAACTGGTCTCATACATTCCTATAGATCTTCAGACACAGTTTGAACTTTTTCAAGATATTTGTAATAGCTGACTTAATAAGCTTACTGATCTAGTTAGTCAAGTAAATGTCTCTGCTTCCTCAGGGGCAGTGTGTATTGACTGCTTTATTCCCAATAATATGGGCCATACTTTCCTGTTTCTTTGTATGTCTCAGACTTTTTATTGAAAACTGGCCATTTTAATAAAATAATGTGGCAGCTCTGCAAATTAGATCCCATCCCAACCCCCAGATTTGTTTTTCTTGCTGTTTTTGTTTTGTTTTTTAGCGACTTCCCTAAACTAATTCTGTAAAGTCTATATTTTTTGCTGTTGTGTGCCCCTGAAGGCTCTGCTCGGTTAGCTTAGTGGTCAGTTAGGAGACAGAAGTTTCCCTTCCTTAAATGCCTTGAACCAGTCAGTCTCTGAGCCTCTGCAGGGGGCTCTGTACGCGTGTGTCTTCGGGCATGCCTTCAGTGCTCAGCAGGCAGTCTACAGTTCTGCTCTAGCTTTCATTCTTGTCTATGCAGAGCCTCAAGTTCATCCAGAGTTGACAGATTAAACCCTTTTTAAATCTTCCCTGGGCATCTGTATAATCTTGCATGTGTGTGGCCTTCTCGATTCCCAGAAATATGTTGGAGCTTTTCAGAACCCCCGATGGACATCTCATTCCTTAGATTTTCCTTTTAAGCTTTTTGCTAGCCTCTTATTTTCCTGTTAAGTTTTCGCCTAGCCTCTTGTTTGCTCCATTTCTGCCTTGGGCAGCTGCGATGTTAAGTAACTGCCACTGATTATTTTCAATGGATGCTCCGTGGATAGGGTTTCTCCCTTAGTGAGTTCTGATTAAAGTCCAATAAAGACAAGCCCTAAGAAAGAGGTTTTTTGAGAGTGCTGCTGCACAGGTCAACTACTGACATTTACTGGGGATGGGACTTTTAGGGTGCTCCAAATTCATTCTTTTTCCTCCAGCGGTTGAGAGGCTGCTGTTTATCAAAGGCTATGGCAGAGCTGGGGAGAGAGGGTGGAAATAGGGAAAGTTAAAATGTTACAAAGCATGCTGTTGTTGACTTAAAAAAATATATATGGACAACGTGAGAGCTGCGAGTTAAGTTTTATTTGGGGCAAAATGAGGACTGCAGCCCCGGGAGACAGCGTTTTCAGATAGCTCTGAGAAGCTGCTCTGAGGAGGTGAGCGGGGAGGGGGGCGGCGGGGTGGGGTGGGGTGGGGAGCCAGGTTATATAGGAGTTCTGTAACAAAGGGCAGGTACTCTGAACATCAAAAGATTATTGTTAAGTAAAGAAAACCAGATATCTCAAGTTAAAGCATTTATCGCTTTTCTATACATGGGAAGATGCAAGAGTCTTGGCTCACTGAAATCATTCCTTTGATATGCACCTCAGCTATCTGCAGCCAGCATCCTGACACATCCTGAGTTTCCTCAGGGCTCACCGCAGGGAGTGGCTGCAGTCTGATGGCTGCTAGAAGGCAGGTATTCTTTTCAGCCCTGAGTTTCCTCGGCTCACGGTGGAGGGCTGCGATCCTTGATGACTGTGACATCCTCTGTTTATTGATATAGCAGGAAAATATTTCATTTCTCACGGTTGTTACTGAGATTCAGCCATTTTTTTCTTGAATAGATGCTCCTCAAATTGACTCAATCCTTTGATTAATTTTCAGAGTTCTGAACAAGTTGATTTTGGCATTCTCGCCATTCTTCTTGTTACTTTCATGGAGAAACAGATTTTTCAGAGGTCCTTATTCTGTTATTCCAAAAGTACATCCCTCTGTAACATGTTTTTTGGACTTGATCATGAAAATTTGTCTTTCATTTATATAAAAATCTGCCTTATCTTTTTTAAGGAATGTGAAGAAAGAAATTTTGTAGCGCTCCTGAATAATTGGGATTTTTCTAATTTTTTTGCCTTTGCAAACAAAATGACAACGCTCTGGAGAGGTACATCTTTAGGTACGGTTGGCTATTTCTGTAAGATAAATTTATATACATGGAACTGCTATGTTTAATGGTATGTACATTTTAAATTTAGATGATTCCAAATTGCTTCCTCCTAGGATTTTAAAAGACATATATGTGTGTAATATATATTTATATACGTGTAAATGTAATATGATGTATGATATCTTTATCTACTTACTTATTTGGTTAATCTGATGGAAGGAAGACTTCATTATGTTAGCTTGAAGTTTCTTGATAACTAGTGAGGCTGAATATCTTTTTTTTTTTTTTTTTTTTTTGCGGTACGCGGGCCTCTCATTGTTGTGGCCTCTCCCGTTGCGGAGCACAGGCTCTGGACGCGCAGGCTCAGCGGCCATGGCTCACGGGCCCAGCCGCTCCGCGGCATGTGGGATCTTCCTGGACTGGGGCACAAACCTGTGTCCCCTGCATTGGCAGGTGGACTCTCAACCGCTGCACCACCAGGGAAGCCCTGAATATCTTTTTAAACAATATCTCTTAACATAATAATATGGGCCATCTGAAGATCCTCTGTGAATTGTCTCTGTTAACTTCATTTAAAAAAACTGATTTAGGCGAGTTCCTCCTAAATTCTAGAACGTAGCCCTTTGTACATATGTCTGTGTATGTCTACATTTACCTTTATGGCTTCTGTTTTTAGGGTCCTACTTAGGAAGGCATTTCTTACCCAAGATGATAAAGTGAAAAACAACTTAAGTGTTGATTATAAACCTAGGTTTTTCTTTTTCCTTTTATGAACATTTTCTCCTTGCTCCTTCAAACTCTACTCCTTAAGAAGCTTTTATTGCCTTGGGGTGGCGGAAGATAAAGCTAAAACAAAAGGAATGTTTGCTCAGTTTTGAGTTTCAATTTACTTTTAAAAGTACACAGAAAAAAAGAAATCTAAGAAGCCAAAGCATTTTGATTCATGAGAACATGGTTTTCTTCACAAAATGAAATGAGAAAACTTCCGTCTTTTTCTGAGTTTATACAACTGAATTTATCTGTCCCTTCAAAGTTTGGATCATTCACCTGTAACTCTGGTGCTGGTGACTTTTGAAAGGTACGACTATAGCGGCTCTTTGGATTTTTTTCTATGTTAATTCCTCTATTAAAGTTTCCTACTTTTTCTTGGGTCAATTTTGATCATTCATATCTTTCCCCCAAAAGCCATATTATATGGCAGGTGGAATAATGCCTATGCCCTTAATCTCTAGAGCCTATGAATATGCTACTTTATGTGGCGAGAGAGACTTTGTAGGTGTGGTTTAAAGAACCTTAAGATGGGAAGAGTATCCTGGGTGATCATGGTGGGTTAGTGTGAACACAAGTCCTTACAGTGAAACAGGAAAGTAGAAGAAGGAGTCAGAGCTGTGACTAAAGAAAAAAAAGGCAGGGCTTCCCTGGTGGCGCAGTGGTTGAGAGTCCGCCTGCCGATGCAGGGGACACGGGTTTGTGCCCTGGTCTGGGAAGATCCCACATGCCGCAGAGCGGCTGGGCCCATGAGCCATGGCCACTGAGCCTGCGCGTCCGGAGCCTGTGCTCCACAACAGGAGAGGCCACAACAGTGAGAGGCCCACGTACCGGAAAAAAAAAAGAAAAAGAAAAAGAAGGCAGCTGAAGCAGGAGAGGGAGCTGACCTGGTGGTGTTGGCTTTGAACGTGGAGGCAGGGACGTGAGTCAGTGTGGAGCCTCTAGAGCTGGCAATGGCCCTCAGATGACGGCCAGTGAAGACATGGGGACCTCGGCTCTACAGTCACAAGGAAGTGAATTCTGCCAACAGCACAGATGATTCTCCCCTAGAGCCTCCTGACACCTTGGTTTTAGCTTGCTGAGACCTCAATCAGACTTTCGATTCACAGAACTGTTACAATAGTGGGAAACGCTCATTATTATTTCTTAAGTACTTCAGAAGTATTTCTCTACTTATGATCTCTAGACTCTTGAACATTTGACATTATAGTTCAGATTCTGAGTTAATCTAAAATTCCAGGTAGAATCATTTGAATTTTATTATACTGCAGGAAAAAGTTAGAATTCTGTGGACTATAACAACTTTTGCCCCCATCTTTCTTCCAAAATGGAAAAAAAAAAATAACATATATTTCAAGCACTCCAAGGTCCTGTGTGGCTAGCGGACACCACACTGGACAGGACAGGTATAAACCACTTAACAGTCTAAATTTCCAAATGTTTTTCACAACACGCAGGCTGTTACGTAAAGTAACAATCATAACAAAATAAGCTAATGACATATCTAGGAGAGATCTTTCGAATACCTGCTTTAATAAATTAGCTCATCAGTTATTTACTGGGTGAGATTTAGTATCCAGTTATCCAATCCAGAAAGAACTTAAAAGTGTCTTGTTCTCCCTAAGTTTCTTTTGTAGCTATTATTCTCCTGGGCAAACTTCCTTTGCAGAGATAACACTAAGCTGGTTCTTATCAGAATTTACCTCTGAATGATCAAATTCCAAATTGGTGGTAGTATTATACAGTACTACTTGGCCTGTATCTCGTATAAAAAACCTGTACAAAATACATTTCCCCTCAATTACAGAAATTAGCTAACATTTTTGTGCCCTTTGGGACCGTAGACATTTAGACCTTAAGAGGACAGAGTCACCAGCACGTGAGACGGAAGAAAGGACTGTCAGACTTCCCACCCTTTCCAGGCCTGAGACATTCCATCACCCTGGCCTCACCTGGACAGCTCCCAAGCTGAGGAGTCAGGACTCTCAACACGCCTGTAGCCCATAAACTGCACAGTAGCCCTGATACTCTTGTGAACCTTTGAAAGTTTTTAACTGACAGGAACAACATTAACCATTTCTTGTGTTGCACCAAAACCCGATGCTCATTCCTAGAGGAGCCTGCGGAGCCCTGCCGAGATCCCCGCTTCGGGACCGAGGCACTTGTTCTCCCAGACGCGGGAAGCGTGGGCTGCCGCTGGCTCTCACGGCTTCCTCTCTGGAAACAGCCCCAGCCGAGAAGAGCTGCTTTGCCCAAGATCATGCCCCTTCCCCGGGGAACAGCTCCAATCCAGTGACTGGTTTGGGTGGACAGAGGACAAAGGTTGGCCCCCTTGTCTCAAAACAGACAACTGAGGGCAACACTGCTTCTTTGACTCCCCACGTATTGACCCTGAGGGCACTCCCCCAAAAGCTTCCTACCCGAATTCTCCAAAGTCCTGACCCAAGACAACTATTTACGATTATATGGTGAGGCACTCTTGAATATACTAAATACAGACCTATTCTCAAGCCACCTCAGGCATGCCCAGTCTTCCTTTCATAACCAAACATCGGGGAACAAGCCCAATGCAGACTGATCTGAGGAAATGTCTCTGGAAACTCTGCCCAGCGCTGAGGATGGGGGGATGACCACAGGAGCTCGTGAGAAGCTCCTAAAACAGCAGCACAAGGGAAACACAGACTTGTACCTGCACTGACTGACCTACAACCCCAGGTGGTCAAAGCAAACACTGAAGTATGAACAGCGGGACTCTGGAAGCACAAAAGAGGGACCGTCCAATCCTGTCTCAGGCCATCAGAGTTGTGAGCGACATCTTGAAATCTGAGGAGTGGGCAGTGGTGGGGGTCATGGCTCAGGGAAGGTCATTTGGGGGCAGAAAACATGGTATTTACGAGGCAGTTAGACGCCTGGGAACATGGAGCTCAGACAAAGCCTGATTAATCCTTCAGCGCTTCCTGCCATCCATATGGAATTGAAAATGACACCGATACCAGTGTAAACAAAATAGGATTAAGTTCAACAGAGTGCTTCTGTTTCATTTGATGATTACATCAATGGTTTTCTCGGGGGTGGGCTGGGGTGGGGAGGAGGGAATCAAACTCTTTCTAAAAGTTGCCAGTACCCCACATGTGAGCTGCTTTCTCTCTTGGTCATCCAGCTCTGGGGGAGGGAGGCAAGAGGGAAGGTGGGGCTCTAAAAATAGGGCCAGCTAGACCAAGAAGAGCAGCTTGTTCTCGCGTGAAGGGGTTTGGCCTTTCTCTTGTCAGTAGCGATGGGAGTTAGTACAGATGTTAAGCAGGAAAGTAGCCTGAGTTTTACAGGAGCTTGGCTGAACGAGGCATGCCCTGCACTGGCCCATGCAAGAGATTATAAGGCTTCGACTAAAGCTGGGGTGATAGATTTGAGAGACACTTGCAAAGCACAAGTCCTCAAAGCAGTACCTGCCGAGTCAGCACCTGCGCTGGAGTCTGAGCTCAGCTGGTATCTAGCTGTGTGGCCTTGAAAGAGTCACTGACCCTGCACAGGCCCAGTTCTCATCCACAAGGGAGCCATCCACTTCACGTGCGCTGTGTGTCCTAGGTGGGTCGCGTGTGTAAAGGGCTCAGCGTGGCTCCCGGCATCTGCTATGCGCTGCGCAGACCCAGACCATTAACCAGCACGCTGGGCACTTCCAAATCTAGAGCAGGTGGGTTCACAGGCAGTCCTGTGGTCACAGACCTGCCAGTGCTCTCCTGCTGGCCTGTCCTTCCACTGGCTGCAGTGCCCGGTGACCACCCGCAGACCTGGGCTAACTGGCTCTGAGCCCAGGACCACCACGTACGCCACGCCCGGGAGCGCCTGCGGGTTCGGATGCACGCCCTGGTGCGAGCTGCATCTGCGCAGGACGGGAACGTACCTTTTTCTAACATGCACAAAGGGACTCCTTGGACTAGCTATGGCCGTGTCTGGGCATACTAAATCTTTCCTTCACTCTCTGTCCTTCTCTGAAAGATTCAATAAAACTTCTGGGTCCCCTGTGCTACGTGTCAATGGAGGTTATCTGTCAAGCGCCTGAGTGGACTGAATGAGCTTCACAGGCATCAGTGGGGACCCTGACCACAGAGTGGCTGGGAGAGAGGAAAGGAGGAAGGGGAAGAATATTTATTAAGTTCCTACGATGCCTCACGAATTTTCATGACTTTTCTCTCATTAAACTCAGTGGGAAGCAAGAACAGGGGTTGGGCTGTATTCCTAAATAGTCGGGCAGAACCCCCATAAACCTGAGACCAGCTGGGGGATTTGGACACAGGACGGCCAAAGGCAAAACGTTCAGGAGGCTAGGAAGTCTGGGGGTCGCTGGTGGGAGGCCTGGCTCAGAGAAGCGGGCAGGGCAAAGCCTTTGGGAAGCCCGGTGCTGTGGCCACAGGAAGGGGGTCGCCTTGACGTCATTCAGCGACCCGGAGAAGACAGGACGAAGCTGGGCCCCGCCTGGTGACACTTTGGTACCTCACAGACCTGAGTGACAGACAGCAAGAGGGCTCAGGTCTACTCATTAGAAACATACATCTTGGTGCCACAAGAGGGGAAAGGAAGCAGGCCATACCTGCAGCCCCTGAAACAGACCTGGTTCTAGCCTGGCCAGAGAGGTCAAGCTTTATTGCGTCCAGGGCTGGCGTGCAAACATGGAGTTTCAGATTGTCAGAAGTCATTGTTAAGCAAAGAAAAGACAGAGGTGTTAAGTAGGTTCATCTATTTGATTCTGGAAACCAAAGAGGTACCTGAGGAAAACACATAATGACGCCACCACCAGGACCTGCCCCGCCCCCCCACCCGTCATGCCCTCGAGCCCTTACTATGCGACAGGTAACTGCCCTTGAAGCAGCTGCTCTTTCTCTGTCTTTACAGGCAAGTGGTGAAGTGGCCTCGCTGGGTCATCCAGCAAGGCAGTGACGGAAGCAGGACCCTAACCCAGGCCCGACTCCAGAGCCCGGGCTGGGCAAAGATGCACCACCATCCCGCTCCCCTACAAAGGGCTGCAGTAAATGTGACTTCGAATTAAAGAAAAGTGGAATGAGGTCTTTGGATATGAAAGGGCAAATTCTGACCTTGTTCTCAATCCAAAAACAACTCATTTATTCAATGTTTTTTCCAGTAAGTGTTCCAAAAAGAGGCGTTTTCTAGCTAATTGATGCGTCCCCAAATTTGTTTTCCATGTTCTGTATTTCTCTGCAATTGTTCAGAACATAATGGAACTACCTGTTCTGCTTCAGGACTATCGTGTCTCAACAACACCCAGAGGGACCGGTACCGGGTCATCTACCAGGATAACCTTTTGGCTCTGCAGTCTCCTCCTCACCCTTGTGGGCAGCAGCAGCTCTCTGTCCTCTCGTCACCATGTCCTGCTCGAGTTGATTTGACCTCCCTCTTTTTTGTTCTACCCATTTGCTGCTTGTCACCTGCACTGGGACTTATCTGTTAGTGTTTTCATCTTGAAGGTCCAGAGTGAAGTAATCTCCAGGCACGAGCTGTTAACACATTAATGTGACTCGCGTGTTGTTTCTCAGTTTAAAATCTTTTTTTTTTTTTTTTCCTACAAGGCATTATAAGAAACTTAACAGTGGATACCCTTAGTGAAATGGGCTGGCAGAAAGAAGTGGGAGGAGAAAAGGGGGTTGTTTTATTTCCCATGTAATGCCTTTAATTAATTGGGGATTGTCTAATATTATATGTACTTCAGTTTTACCTTAAGAATGTCAACAGTGGTTATCTGGGCAGGGAGATTTTTGATCTTTCTCAACCTTTTTTATTTGAAAAAGCAACCTGATACATGCACCCCTATGTTCATAACGGCACAATATACAATAGCCAAGACATGGAAACCACCTAAACGTCCATCAACAGATAAATGGATAAAGAAGATGTGGTACATATATATAATGGAATATCTCTCAGCCATAAAAAAGAACGAAATAGTGCCATTTGCAGCAACATGGATGGACGTAGAGAGATTACTATACTAAGCAAAGTAAGTCAGAAAGAGAAAGACAAATACCATATGATTATCACTTATATGTGGAATCTAAAATACGACACAAATGAAGTTATCTAAGAAACAGAAACAGACTCACAGACATAGAGAACAGACTTGTGGTTGCCAAGGTGTGGGGAGGGGAGGGGAGGGATGGACTGGGCGTGTGGGATTAGCAGATGCAAACCATTATACATGTAGTGGATAAACACAAGGTCCTACTGTATAGCACAGGGAACTAAATATATTCAATATCCTGTAATAAACCATAATGGAAAAGAAAAAAAAACCAACCTGATAAATGTTATATAATGATATCTATACATTCACGTTAGTAACATAAATACATATACACGAATACAAATTTTAACATTGCCTATGGCAATAACTTAAGAAATCTAAATTTCTTTCCTAAGGGTCCATTATATGATAATACTTATATACTTCTGTTGTTGGAAATTCTAAATTCTCTTTGGAAGTAATGTCTGTGTATATGCATGTGTCTATCTCCCCATATTTTAAAGTTTTTTAGTTTATGAATTAATAATTCCTAAGTATCTCTCGAAAAAAGTTCCTGGGGGTAGATGTGCCATTTCCAAAAATAATTTTGAAGAAACACTTTGAGTTGCCAAAAGTGAACTGTCCTGTGGCACATTTTTTTATGATTGCAACCTACACTGAGAAATATAAAATGGAACTTTCCAACAATTGTCCAAATATTATTTATTGACTAAATTGTGAGATCTCACGTTATATTCAGAATTTTCTTCAAAAAATTAAAACCTGTATAATTATTGTGTGTTAAAAGGCAAAGATACAGATATGAAACCTCATGGGAAGAAAAGACTATCTACAATCAAAGAATCATTGAAAATATTGACATTTACTTAATTTCTTGAAATTTGCTCCACTGCTTTGAAAAAAGATACTTGGGAAGTCTCAATGTTAGTTTTTCATTTCTCTGAAATGAAAAGTATACCTACTCTTGTGGGTTTAGCATGTCTGATGAGATTCGCCAATTTCCAATATTACTGACCCTATCAAGCAGAGATTGTTAGAAAGTTTTTTGTTGCCACCACTGACTATTTTGGTTTACTTCTACTTCCCCTTGCTTTCTGACATTCTGCAGGAAGTGTGTTGAGGGAAACACACTGTGACTTCTCCACATCCGGGTAGGTATCATCCTACTGTCTCATCACAGACTGGAAGCTCTTTCTCTGGCCTCACGTCTCATTAAGCCACTGGACTCTTCCCTGTCAGACTGATACAGTCTCTGTTGGAGCAGGGCAGGCAGGGTAATTTAGAGCAGGGTATCAGAAAAGGAGCTGGCTCCTGACCATGTGGGCTTGCTGGGCCATCTAAAGCACCGGGGATGCCCTAGCAGCCTGGTGAAGCTGGAGGGAAGCCCAAGGGACTGATGAAAACAGAGCTCGGCACACAGTAGGCACTCAATGAACACTTGCTGAATAAGTGAATGAGATGATTCTACTTCTACAACACAAGTCATTTGAACAAAATGATACAACCTCCTTCTTTAAGAGTCTATTTAAAGAGCGACACTGTTCACGTGGCTCTGGTCTGCAGGAAAACATGGACTGAGCAATAGCATAAAAGCAGAAGTCAGAACAGACAAGCCAGCCTTCAGCTTTCTCTTCCCACAGGTATAAAATGATCGGGCTTCAATACCCAGAGGAATACTCTGCGGTGGACTCACTTTGGGATAACAAAACTCTGGTTAAAAAGTTGTCTGGGTGGGGGCTTCCCTGGTGGCGCAGTGGTTGAGAGTCCGCCTGCCGATGCAGGGGACACGGGTTCGTGCCCCGGTCCGGGAAGATCCCACATGCCGCGGAGCGGCTGGGCCCGTGAGCCATGGCCGCTGAGCCTGCGCGTCCGGAGCCTGTGCTCCGCAACGGGAGAGGCCATAGCAGTGAGAGGCCCGCGTACCGGAAAAAAAAAAAAGTTGTCTGGGGGGAATTCCCTGGCAGTCCAGTGGTTAGGACTCTGTGCTTTCAGTACCAAGGGCCCGAGTTGATTCCTGGTCGAGGAACTAAGATCCCGTGAGCCACGTGGCGAGGCCAAAAACGAAGTTGCCTGGGGGGGCTTAGATTTTAATTTTAGGAAACAAATTTAAGTCCTACGAATCCTCACCGTATCAGAAGATCACATCAATATTCATCTAAGCACAATAACTGACAAAGCTAAAGAGAAGTCATCTGGAGGTGATCTGCCTCTTCTACTGGCCATGCTACTGCACCCCTTTATTATACAGATCACTCCACAGACACCAAGAAGAGTAAATAGCAGCTTTTCACAGAATCCCTGAGCTTGAAAAGCCCTAAAAGTCAGCTGGTTCACTTAACCAGAACACAGCCAGAAACCATACCTGTGAAACACAGAACTACATATAGAAGTAAGATCACACCCCTCTGTGACACAGTATGTTTTTTAAGATGTTAAGTCAACATACCACTGATCTCCTAATCACAATATATTGTTTTCTGTTAATTTATTAAAAAGCACAGATATTATGGAGACATATCATTATTAGAACAGTATTTTAATACTAGTAGCATGACTGTACTGTGTGGGTATTTTAAATTAAGGAAGACATGATAGGAATTTCAATTAATACGGCCATCTTTTTTGTCTGAATTTGAATGGAGGATTCTTAAAGTTAGTCTAGTCTTCCATTTAATACAGAATTCCTCTCTGTAGCATATTTTTTTATCTAAAAGATCACATAATAAAAGATGAATGCAGCAACTTTAAATATTTACGTTTCTAAATTCCACAGGAGCTGCTGAATATGGATTACTATTATTCTGTTTCTTTTTTTTTTTTTGCGGTACGTGGGCCTCTCACTGTTGTGGCCTCTCCCATTGTGGAGCACAGGCTCCGGACGCGCAGGCTCAGCGGCCATGGCTCACGGGCCCAGCCGCTCCGCAGCATGTGGGATCTTCCCGGACCGGGGCACGAACCCGCGTTCCCTGCACCGGCAGGCAGACTCTCAACCACTGCGCCACCAGGGAAGCCCCCTGTATTTCTTAAATAAACTTCTTCTAGATTTTGAACACACGGTTATGATATTTAACTATTATCTTTTTATTTTAAATCATTACCAATGACTCTACATAGAGATTTGTCACACTGAACTTTAATTCTGTTAATACGATTCATAGTATGAAGCCTGTACTTAAAAATGTATTTCAGAATCAAGTTGTAATTCTTTTAGCTAAAATATAGTAAGTACCTATGGCTAATACATACAATAATATGTATACACACAGCATCTAAAATGTCTTAACCTCAGAACTAATTTGTCAAATCTTGTCACGGAGCACCTATGCACAACTGAAAGAACATCTCAGCGTGAGCTGCCAAAGAAAATGTGGTGGTAAAATAATAACAAAATCTAGAGTGACCATATTTCGGCAAGGAAAGAAGCTGGTGCAAACCTGATAAAAACCCCACAGCTTAACGGGATTTGGCATCAGCATCAGCACGATATGACATGAGAGGGGACTTTTGTTCTTAACAACAGTGCCACTCAGTGGCTGAACAATGGAGTGAACTGATAAACAGCATGAATGGAAGGTGGGCAAAAAGGAAAATGGAGTTTGGGAAGAGGCAATGATAGTACTGCAGGCAAAGAGATACTGCATTGCCATGGTAACTGTACCTGGGAGGTCAGTTAGGGTCTGGGCAGGAACAGAAACCTGAGCATCGCTTCCTGTAACTACATCGCCTGGATTTCATAAGAAAAAATAATTAGATATCATAAAGAGGAAAAGAAAATCAATTTTTCTTTCATATTTAATGCTGGAATACTTTACTTATCAACCTAATTACTAAAAGTACAGTGAAACAGAAAATACAACACAATCTTAGAAAAATATAAAATATTTTTTAAAGAAACTGATTTTTAAAAAGTGTTTCCTAAAAAGCTTTTGTGCCTGTTTTTCTTAAGGAAAAAAAACAAGTTTCTATTAGTCTAAAGTACAGGGAACTTTAGCCATCAAAAGACTTGGCCGAGCAGATTTCATTATGCTATAAATAACAGCATGATTTTATATTTTCTTATTTTTCTAAAAAAATTCTTTATCCAAAAGTAAGTTATATGCCTTTATTAAGAAGTCAACATTCTTCTGAAATTGATTTCCTCCTGCAACAGACAAAATTTATTTTTAACTAAACTTGAAACCAATTTCTTCAGTGATAAGATAAAGACCTAAACAAGTTCTAATTTCATATTAAGTATTGAAAAGATTTCATAAGTTACCACATGCACTTATAAATGTCAACATGTAAAAATAAATCTGTGAACTGCATACCCTTTAAACTTGATATACTTATTATAGGCGAGATTTCATTTACAAATTGGACCTGCAGTAAATGCTTAAAATAAAGAAGTGTTCAAATTCAAAAAACAGAGGAAAGGGGGGGGGGGGAAAGGGAGTACATTTAAAAAATGCAGGAAAGAAAGGAAAAGGAAGTACTGAGAAGCATTCGAGGTACACGGCCACTGAGAAGGAAGATTTTTTTGGTTCTTTGATTTCCTTCCTGGATGACAAAGTTCAACATGAAGCACAGTTGCTGTCGACAGAATCATCCCCTGGATAGATCAGCATCTGAAGCCTCATGCTATTTTGAGATTAATGAGCTGAAAAACAAGCCTTCTTAAAAGGCACCATATTTTCTATGTATGATAACGTATGATTAACAGATTTGCTTTCCCTGTAGCTTTTACACAATAGTAAAAAAAAAAAAAATCAATGTTTGAATTATATAACAACCCTCAGTGCCTTGACCACTTGCTACCATTATGATTTACAGCACAGCCAGCTCACCTGGAAATTATTGGGTTGTAATTAGACCATTCCTATCAATTAACGGTACATGCATTTATATTCTCCTATAGCTGAAATAAAATCTATAAATAGGTACATATGCCAAACAAGTGATAAACAACTTTTCGTGGAACTTCTCAGGTCCTGAATTTTCATAATATAGTTAACTCTCTATTCACTGGTGAATGGTGTGCCTCATTTTCTGTACATCTGAAAATTTTCAATTCTATGCTTGCTACCCATTTCACTCTGCTGCTTCTGGATCACCTATTAATGTATATTTAGAGACTGAGACTAATTTTAATATTGGATGTCACCAGGAAAATGATGGAGGATCACCTGTGCTCCCTCCCTCCTTCAGGACCCCGGCCCCAACAGAGATGCCAACAGCAGAAGGCATTTCAAGTGACACCTACATGAATGTTGGCTTCTCTGTAGAACTCTTCCCCTATTCAAGCACAGGTAATCGGGAGTTAACTAACCTATGAAAGCCATAAGGATATCCAGCTGCGTAAACAACCACTTTTCAAAACAACTTTAAAATTTTCCAGCAGAGCACCCGAAAAAGGCACCAAGTAGGTGACTCTGTTCTGAGATAGTCAGAAGGCCTATTCCAACACATGCCTTCCGAAAGGGTAAACACTGTGCTCACTCATTCCTGGGCCAGGTGACACACCTGCAGATTTGTCAGTGTCACAGCACAGCAGGACACTTGTGGGAAACACCAGCATAAGCAACCGATGTTGGTATTTTTTTTTTTTACATCTTTACTGGAGTATAATTGCTTTACAATGGTGTGTTAGTTTCTGCTTTATAACAAAGTGAATCAGTTATACATACACATATGTTCCCATATCTCTCCCCTCTTGCGTCTCCCTCCCTCCCACCCTCCCTATCCCACCCTTCTCGGTGGTCACAAAGCACAGAGCTGATCGCCCTGTGCCATGCGGCTGCTTCCCACTAGCTATCTATTTTACGTTTGGTAGTGTATATATGTCCATGCATGTTGGTATCTTTTACCAAAGGAACCGCAGATTTTTGGAGCTGGGAGGCTCCCCAGGGATCAGCCCAAACCTCTTATTTCTGGGTGAGGAAAAGGGTCTGAAAGCTTCAGCATTCTGCCCGTGGTTCACTGGAGAGTGAATGAAGGAAGGGGATCAACCTACCCTCGCTTCTACTGGTATAAACCTTTCTCCTTCCTTTTACTCCATTTTATTCAAAACTTCATGCAGGGAGGGGCATTAGCAGGACGATATACCTTTAATATGAAGGTAGACAAGCTTTTTGCAGGTTGACACGACAAGAACAAACCAGAAATAAAAAGGAGAGTTGCCAAACAAGACCACTTTTGTTCAGCGCAGGGATCAGTTACAAAATGCCCCAGTGATGCTCATGTTCCAAATACTTTGCTTAAGTGCTCTGTTGTTTCCTTGTAACTGGAGACTCAGTTTTCATCAATTGTTCCATCCTCATGCACTTCCTTTCTCACTTACTGTGATATTAATACTTGACATTTCCTTAGAGACACAACTTTATATTTCTATAGTCATTTGGCTTGGTTCCTCAGAAAATTTAACAGCATTAAGAGATTCTCTGACTCATTTGCTGCCATCAGTTAGAACTACTACTGACTACAGCTTGTTATCAAAGCAATATTGAAATCATATTTGTTTAGAACAGTAAAACAGTACAATTAAGAAATATATAAAATAACATTCATTTCCATCCTGGAAGTGGGCATGTCTCCTGGCATTAAAATACATTTACAATATGTTAATGATCTGAAGTCTCCTATTCTTTAAATCATGTGTGATAGCTCTACATTAAAAAGAGAAGAATGTAATTTGAAAAGAGATATTCGTATGTAAGGTAAATGGAATATTCTAATAGAAATTTAAATACTCAATATATAAAGTCTAATACTTCATATAGGCAATGATAGATAATATGATGAAACTAATAGAAAAACACACACTTACTATTGAAAAACTCATTTTCTATCATTGGAGAAGAGTCCATTTAACTTAAGTTCTGATCAGTTTAGATGCCAATAATTTAATTTTTAAAATAATTTTGGATGCAATCCTCTTAAACAGAGTATATGGAACATGGTTTAAGGTCTTCTTACTGATTCAATATTACTATTGTTATTGTCAACACCTGTTACTGAACTTGGCTATGATCCAGGGACACCTTTAAGACACAGATGAGGCAGGGGTCAGGAGGGTATTTGCTCTGACACTAAATGGCCACAGACACTATGCTTTGTGAGGCCTTAGGATTGATTTTTGTAGATTTTCTGCCATCGTGTTACTATTTCTTGCTTCCGTAGTATAGACAGCAGAGTCCCATCACTAAAAATAAATGTGGCTATTTCTAATCGGCTATGAGTAGGGGTACTTAATTCATATGTCTTTGGAAATAAGTAGAAAATAAGAGAAAAAGGTTATGAGTAAGAACCTGAAGGGCTCCCTTATGAACAAAACACCGGAGGCAGGTGAAGCGCTGGAAAGGCGCTGAAATGGAAAGGAGCGTACCTGAGTCCCAGCGGCAGGAGAGCCGCTGACGGCACTCCCAGCAGCAGTGCACACTCGTCAACTGAGTGATCCGGCTCTCACGTTCTCTGGTTCTCTCAGTGCAGGGACTCAGACACTAACTCTGCTGCCTGAGATATTCTGTTTGGCCTCTTCCCCGCTTTGGGCTCTAGTCTGTATTCCTTGGAGGTAAAGCAGGTGGAACAGGGACTGCAAGCCTGGTGACCCGCTTCCTCCAAACCAACTGCATGGACAAATGCTGTGACTAGCAGAGCCCAGGGTACCAGACCTTCCCATCTCAGATGCTCTTCTAGCCAGAAGCATCACTATACAAAGCTAGCAGAGATCTCGGTCAACTGACGTCAAGTTCTGTGCTGTGACAGTTCACGCCATACTCTGTGGGCATCACCAGGACGCAAATGCAAGTATACTAAGGTACAGATGTTAAAACAAGTACTTTAGCAAATTACCTCATAAAACGTTCTTAAGAACAATATAGTATCTGATATTGCCATTTAAAAAGGACCTACTATAACAGATTTTAAAAAATTAAGTCTTGTACTAATTTCTCTTTCTAGGACGGTGATTCCTCATAGACAGGTGAGGAAATCCCAGGCTACCTTGGGAGTGTTTCCTCTAGATTAACCAGTATTTTCCCTTACCTTTGTTCAGCTGCACTGGCATGCTTTCCGATTTCATCAGCCTCTGCTGCTGCTGCAGAGGATGCTTGGGGGCCTCTGCTAGGGTCCTGGTGGGAACCACAGCCGGGGAGGAGGTACCGCCACTGCTTCCCGGTACTGGGCCATCCGCACCGCCCGGGGCCGCTGCCGGAGAAATCAACTTTCTCCCAAAATTCATCAGGCTAGTAGAGACCTTATTTATATTCAGGGGAGCACCTTTGGCACTAGTCCTGTAAAAAAACAAATTAGGTGGAGAGACATTGTTTAAATTAGAGGACAACTCTATTTCACATGCTCTGTTGATATAAAAACATACCTTACCTGGGTCTAGATCAGCTAGAGGTCTAGATCAGCTACATGAAGTGAGGCGTGATAATTTCAAAGTGACCACAGAATAAGAAAACAACAAGATTCTTAAAGATGTGGCTTATGGAAAATAGTCTTTTTACTTTCCATTCATTCATTCATTCAACAAACAGGGCCCATTATAGCCAACACTGCAACTGTCCAAAACAGACATAGTTTCCCTCCTGGAGATTCTAGAAAATACATTCATCACATAATCACATAAACAGATGTATGACTAAAACCTGTGATGAGGACTCTGAAGGAGAGGTACAGGGTTGGGCGAGTCTGGGGTAACACACAGAAGGGGGCACCTGGGAAGCCAGGCTGAGAATAGATTTCCCACAAACTCTGGCCTGTGGGAACAAGGCCATTTTTAATCTGACTTTGAAAAATAAATGTGTCTGAGAGCCACGAAGTCAGTTCACAGAAGTACATCAAGGGCTCTGGTCCACGAGAATTGAGTCCACCCTCACCCCACACTACCGCCCCCGCGTTCCGTATCCTCCTTCCCCACGTCCCTGCTTTACTTTTCCTGATGGCGCTTTGCATCATCTGACATACTACATATTTTACTTATTTGGCTATGATCTGTCCACTTCCCCCAACCCCCACTGGAATAAAAGTTTCATGGAGACAGGACTTCGGTCTCTCTGCCATGTTGCCAGTCGCCTAGAACATAACAGGTGTTCTAGAAATATGTGTTAAAAGGCAGCTGCGTCTACCTGTAGTCTAAGCCTTTACACCTATTCCCATGGAGGAAGCGTCCCTTGCTCCTGGCCACAGCCCGCCTCCCCACGTGCAGGGAGATCCCATCTGCTCTGACCTTTGGAGACTGTTGCTCCTGGATCTTGCTCTCCTGCATCACCATTTCCCCCTTTCTACCGTATCTTTCCCATGAGCACACAACCGTGGTGTGTGTGTGTGTGTGTGTGTGTGTGTGTGCACGCAAGCGTGTCTCCCAACTTCTCCTTTGAACCCTCATTCCTTCCTGGTTACCATCCTACTTCTTTCCCTCCTCACAACACGTCTTTTCAGAAGTGTCTTAATGTGCTACTTGTGCTTCTCCAGTCCTGGTCCACTAAGGTCTGGCTGTGGCGTCCTTGCCATCGCTCTGAAACCACCCCTGGAGGTCACCAATGACTCCGCAGAGCAAAGGTCCATCCTTACTTCGTGCCACGTCTCAGCAGCAGTCAACTCCCCTCCACTCCCCGCTCCCTCTCAGACAGGTCCTCTCTCGGAAACCAGGGTTTGCTAGCACCTGTGCTCTGTCTGGCAGATAGAGGACACCAAGTCAACATTGGCTAAAATGAATGATTACTTCCCAAATGATTCATCATCTTGAAGTATCTCAGGGCTATTACGTGAAAGACCAGTTATGATTATAAATTATTTTAGTTGTTGGAGGCTGACCATGTCAATATCAAAGTTTGCATTTTTACTGCCCAATCATTAATAGAAGCTTGTTTTCTCGCATTTAGCTTCTTTTTCATAAAAGTAGGAAACTGAAAATCAAGTTTGAGGGATCCACTTGTTATGATTTTAGTTACCTTGAATTTTGCCATCATTTCGTCCTCTCAGATCTACCTGGCAACACTTACATGGTAATTCTACTTTTTATATGACAGCTGTATCCTTGCCGTTACTAGATAGGGCGCTAAAACAGAACTGATCCAGAGTTCTGTAATAAAAAGCAAAGAACACTATGCTTCTTCCTTCCATAAAGTCTTTAATGGTCCTAGCTAATATTATGGGCTAGGTATGGGAAACTTACATTGCTTCAGAGATTGGACAAATCAAATTTAAAACCTGGAATTTGCTTTATAAAAGAAACGAGCTATTCATTTATAACGCATGAAATGTGAAAAAAAATCCTTTTTCAAATGGTTCATTTTGCATCATTTCATCTTTAAAGAACAAAGCTATTTAATGTTCTTTGAAAAATTATTGAAAATAATGTTTCCTAATGGAGATGAGGATATATAGTGATGATGCACCACTTATTTCCAATGTTTTATTTATTTATTTATTTATTTGCGGTACGCGGTCCTCTCAGCACTGTGGCCTCTCCCGTTGCGGAGCACAGGCTCCGGACGCGCAGGCTCAGCAGCCATGGCTCACGGGCCCAGCTGCTCCGCGGCATACGGGATCTTCCCGGACCAGGGCACGAACCCATGTCCCCTGCATTGGCAGGCAGACTCTCAACCACTGCGCCACCAGGGAAGCCCTATTTCCAATTATTATACGCTTCCTAAGGAAGCAGAGACCTCTCAATGTATAGACACTACAGCTTGGCAACAGAGAAGGCGCTCAATACATGTTTATTGAGAAAAAGAATGAATGACATGTAAAGAACTCATAAATTCTGGATTCAGAAGGCGCTCACCTCTGGCACTGCAGCGCACTCAGCAGCCTGCGTGCATCCCCCTTTCTCGCGAGTCATAGTGGAAAGAAGAGTTATTAGGATACTGAAGTTCCACTGCATTTTAGTTTCGCTTGTATGCAAGTCAAGATCCATAACTCACGGATATGAAGAAGTTATAATGTTGTTACCCTTTTTTTATAAACAAAAATGTACTAGTCAAATTCCCATATTGCCAGTTCTAAAATTCATATGTTGATAAAAGTACTAAGAAACTGCTAGAGCATTATCAAGAGACTATGGTTATGGCATCTTCATTACTCCTACAAACCATGAAAAACACACAGATCAAGCTCATGCCGAACCATTTTTCATCTGAATAGCTCTTAAAAGAGGATGAGCGCTGTTTTCCTTTTTTGAACGTTTTTTGTTTTCAACCAATTTCCCCCTCATCCACTACCCATGCTTCCAGAAGAATAAGAAGAATTTTGAAAACAACTATTGAAGGTGACTATTTTCAGGTAGAAACGATTATAACCCATGTACTTCTAGAGCAAGCATGCTAAGCATGCTGCCTGCTGTTTGTGTTTTAGGCATGACAACTTTTATGACAAAGTTAGCTAAGAGAGATCTTAAATATTAGCAGCAGCGGTCTTCGCAAGACATACTAAACATTCTGCAACAGTTATTATTGGCTGTCAAGTCACGTGTGCTAAATTAATGAAAATTAATTTAGTTGTCAAGAGATCTGATGGACAGTGAGGACCGGACTGGATTGGATTAAAGATGGCGGCAATGGGGCTTCCCTGGTGGCGCAGTGGTTGGGAGTCCGCCTGCCGATGCAGGGGACGCGGGTTCGTGCCCCGGTCCGGGAAGATCCCACATGCTGCGGAGCGGCTGGGCCCGTAAGCCATGGCCGCTGAGCCTGCGCGTCCGGAGCCTGTGCTCCGCAACGGGAGAGGCCACAACAGTGAGAGGTCCGCGTACCACAAAAAAACACAAAAAAACACAAAAAACAAAACAAAACAAAACAAAACAAGATGGCGGCAATGTGTAAATAGTGTTAAAAGAAATGCTAAGAGGGCTTTGGAGTTAACAAGACATTGAACACCAAATCTAATGAGCAACTGGCTCTGTGTAATCAAAGTCTTTTGTTACTGTCGTCTACACTACATACTATTATTAAAAACAGTACCACCTAGGAGGGATTGTTTGGAAATTGTGCCAAGAACTTTCTTTTAGCACAGCCTCTTCAGTGGGTTAAATCAGCAGCAACAGAGGCATCTTCCTGAAGATCCATGAATCCTTCGAAATACCTGTACCAGAACCCAACCTGGCTTCATTGTTGGGCCCTTTTTGTACAGTTTCTGAAATTCTGAAAGTGGGTGACTCTTGCTGCCTCTTCTACCCTCTTCCTACCAACTTGATCTCTTGCAGCCTGGCTTTCTAACTCACACTCTGTTTACTGAAAGAGCTTCTAGGGTCTCCAATGCCTTCTTAATTCCCAGGATCATGAGCTGCTCTCATTCAACTTCTAAATCCTTTCTAAAGCTTAAAAAAAAAAAAAAGTATCGCCTCTGTAAAAACTCTCCACAACCTTCTTTCCTTTCCTGGTAACCAAATCTTTTCACCACCCTGATTTATTTCCTTCTTACCTACAGATTTCTTTCAAGTTTGATATTAAGTATCTAATATTTGTTTATTTCACTCCTCTTGCAATAAAATGTTGTTAGATGCTTGTTCCTATTTTTGTCAAATAATGAGTTTTCAACTCATTTTTAATTATTTTATCTATATTCCCAAAGGTTGAATGCTTGGCTCATTCATTCATTCACTTATTCATTTTCTCTTTTTCCCAATAAAAGCATGTAAAGCTGCATATTTGCATCTGATTAAAGCAATAGCATCGGGACTTCCCCGATGATAGTGGTTAAGACTCCTCGCTCCCAATGCAGGGGGCCCCTGCACGATCCCACATGCAGGCCGCAACTAAGAGGTCGCATGCCACAACTAAGGAGCCGGTGAGCCACAAATAAGGAGCCTGTGAGCTGCAACTAAGGAGCCCGCCTGCCACAACTAAGACCCAGCACAACCAAGGAAATAAATAAAATGAATAAATATTAAAAACAAAAATAAAGCAATTGCATCAAAGATTTTCCCCCACATTTTCAAATAGTCGTTGATCCAATTGTTATTTAGATACATTTAAAATTTTAGACAGTTGGGTTTGTCTTAAGTATATTACTCATTTTGTTTTATTAAATAAAAATAGAAATATCAGAAGAATGGAAGTGGGGAAATATTCTGATTTTTCAAAAGGAGTGTGGAAACCAAACTGTAAAATAGACTGGTTTATACAAATATTTTTACTAATTACTTGGAAATGGTTGTGTTTATTACAAGTAGCCAGTCTGGTTCACCAAAAACAAGTCATTCTAAGACAACTTTATTTCTAATCTGAAGTGTTGACCTCTGTTGGATTTTATCAAGGTGCAGTGGATGTAATGGAGGATAATACACACTTAGTTTATAGCTGAACAACTGTTACCTCACATGTACTGCTGAATGTTCTAGCACCCCTCTGGTGACATGTGTCTCAGACTTGGTTCACAGACCTCCTCACCAGTCTTTTTTTTAAGGTCATAATCTTCTGTCACTGAATTCCGTAACCTGGAAGAGTTATTTAGCCTGTTGTCTGGACCTTAGTTTTATTTACCTTATCTTTAAACCATGGGGGCTGAGTTATATGATATTTTGTGTCCCTTTGAGATAGAAGATCCTATAGTTTTAAGACTTGAAGAAAGAGAACATGGGCTTATGAATTTTAGACCAAAAGCTGCAGAGGCACCCAATACATCAGATAAAATAATCAAAATTTAAAATACTCTCAATAGGGTAGCATGAGAAATAAATGAAACACATAAAATTTAATGAAGATAAATAAAAGCTTATACACTTAGGTTAAAACTTTTGACAACTGCTCATTACAGATAGAATAGGGAGGCATGGATCAACGTGAGTTCATATTAAAAAACAAAAAGTCAAGCTCCCAAAAATGAATGTTTTGGTCTGGTCTACAAGGCTAATCTGAGCCCATAATGATGTTGCAGGAGAAAAATAAGATTCTTGGGGTACATTAATTCTAGATGAGTGAACTTCTGGGTTTCCAGGCAAGTGTGTAAAATGCTTGGAAGTCTTTACACTGTCCTAACAACAAGTAAAAAGCTGAACAAACTGAAAAAAAAATCAACATTTTTTTCTTAGATCCATAAGAGAAGTGAGGTCAAAGGGCAAACTGCTGTCACCCAGATTGGAGAGAGTGACGGGTGAATACAGAGGATCATGACCTACCAGAGCAGAAACCCACAAGAACCAGTGCTGGGGTAGGGAAATTGGAACTGTGGCTGAATTGCTGGAAGCTCAGTGTGGACAAACTTGAGAGTTAAAATCTCCCAGGGGACCCAGTCAGGAGGGTGGAGGGGCAGCCCAAACTTCAGCGAGTTTTCCCTCCTGGAGCTCTACCAGGTTCTCATGGTAAATATGGGAGAAAAATTGTGCTTCTGGCAGGGGTAGAGGAAAAGGAACCATTTGAAATACACCAGAGCATCTTGTTCTTCTTAAATGGTCTGCCCTCAGGAGAAATATTTAACCAGAGTCCAACCTACAGGGATTTTTGCCGAGCCTAACTGACCTGGGGGAAGGCAAGTACCCAACCCCAGCCCCCTCTAGCCGTCCTGTTCCACCTGATGTTGGTGGGGGCTGCAGCTGAGAGGCATGTGTCAAGTTCACAGTCTGGAAGCCCAGGCTCACTAAAAGATTGAGACCTAATCATAGGACCATAGAATGCTTCCTTTCCTCCACACTTTATCACCACATTACTAAAGGCCTATTTCTGGTGTTCCTTTTACCCAGTACAACATGTCCAACTATAAAAAAAAAAAAAAAATTAAAAGATGTACTAAAAAAGCAAAAAGCATACTTTGAAGAGAGAGAGTGACCAAGCTTCAGAACCAGACTCAGATACAGCAGGGATGTTGGAATTATCAGACTGGAAATTTTAAATCACTATGATTAAAATGCTAAAGACTCTAAGGAATAAAGTATACAGCATGCAAGAACAGATAGGAAATATAAGCAGAGGGGAGGAAATTCTAAGGAAAAAAAAAAAGAAATGACAGAGATCAAAAATACTGTAACATAAACAAAGTATGTCTTTGATGGGCTTATTATTGATGGACATGGCTGAGGAAAGAATCTCTGAGGTTGAGGATATTTCAATAGAAACTCCCCAAGCAAACAGAAAAGACAGAAAAAGCAGAGCAGAATATCCAAGAATTGTGGGACAACCCTAAAAGATGTAACATTCAAATAATGGGAACACCAGAAGAAGAAAGAGAGAAAAGAACAGAAGAAATATTTGAAACAATGACTGAGAATTTCCCCCAAATTAATGTCAGTCAACAAACCAAAGATCCAGGAAGTTCAGAGAACACCAGGCAAGAAAAATGCCAAAAAAAAACTATGCTTAGTCATATCATTTTTAAACTATGGAAAATCACAGGAAAAAAAAAATCCTGAAATAAGCCCGAGGAAAAAAAACAGCTTACCTATAGAGGAGCAAAAATAAGAACAACATTCTAATTATCCTCAGAAACCACGTATGCAAGAAGAGAGTGCAGTGAATGAATATGTAAAGTGTTGAGAGAAAAAACCACCAACCTAGAATTCTGTACCCTGTGAAATTATCCCTCAAAAGTAAATATGGTATCTATATATAGTAAGTATATATTAACCTCTTATAGGAAACACGTTTTCCTTTAATAGTAAATATGATACGTAGCTAGAAATACTAGCTGACTGTCTACACTGCAGGAGGTAACTAACTGTACAATCATGGCAGACTGTTTTGGTGATGCATTAATTTCTGGCAGAACTGAATTTTGTGTCTATAAAATGGAGTGGAACAGTAGGGAGGTATGAAAATTACGATGGAAGAGAAATGGCTAAAAAAGCAGGGGAGCAAGTCCTCCAGTACTGTGAGAGCTGCCATGAGCGAAAGCAGCGCTTCTTCGCATGGCTTTAAAAAATAAGTTTACAAAAGTTACAGACAGTAACAGAAGACAGTTAAAAGGTTATGACACAGGAAATCCTTTCTAGTGATTTCACAGGCTCAATTTAAAATAGTAAAAGCTCCGTTTCTGGAACTGTGTAAGTAAGAGATTAGAAAATCATTTTCAGACACACAGGCTCCCTGACCCTGGCATGGGTGAGAGGCAGGGTTCAGTGAAAGCCCCTTCTGACTCTGACAGCTTGTGATCAGCTGAGCCAAATGGCTTCTACCATCACGTTCACCATCCTGCTAAGATTACAGGACCAAAAAGAGGCCTGAATGATAGTGTGGGCCCTTGAGGGATACTCACCAAACCCATCTCAAACTCAGGGGCCTACCTGTCTGCCCTGCCTCCTTATTTCCACCCTCAGTTTCTATTCTGTTCTTTTCACCTCTCCTTCCTCCTCTATGTTCATCTTCCCTCTGAGGCCTTTTTTCTCTATTCTTTTCCTTCTCCTTCCATCAAAATCTCCTTTTCTTTCTATCATATTCTCTCACCTCATCCTACCTACACTTTTTTCCATCATAAAAACATATAACTTACTTTAAAATTATCTTCTTAAGTGCAAGGAGTACCTGGAAAAAGTAAATATAAATATGAGACTTTGGCTTTTGGATAGAAAAAATATTCTCTTGGCACCTCTGTAATTTTCTAGTCTGTCATTATTGATGTACCCTGAATGGATTATGATTCATATTTACCTCTTTCAGAATGCTTATTATATACATCTATCTTTTATTTGGAAATTTAAAACATTTGCCATGGTTGCAAAATAATACTTTTCCAAATGATTCTAACATTTGAGCTAACGTTCATGATGTATTTCTACTCACAAATTCTCTAAGCTGAAGGTCTCAATTCTATAAAATGAATTGGTTTCCAACTTTCTTAATTCTTTACCTTTAAGGTTGAGTGTATCAAATTTGCTTCAATGAAAGACATCTATATGTAATTCTAATTTGTTTGCCATATTGTGAGGTTTCTATTATCTTAGAAAATGAACTCTCTCCATATCTCAAGAAACTCAAGATTTTATAAGCCTTTATAAAAACTATGTGATAAAAGTTAGTTTGCTATTACTTATTCCTTAGGAATCTGCTTTTCAAGTGAAACATGTTTTCTTTCATCTAGGAAGACCACGCATTTACATGCGTGTGGCATGTAAATCTTTGTGACTGTTATGTGAAGCAAAAGGAATGCTTGTTAGGGATAGAAAAGCTAGCCCTCATGAGAGGGTGGATATAAGCTAGACTGTAGGGCTCACCTAATTGGGTCCGAACACAATTTGTAATATTTGTTTAATATAACAACTAATTAGCAATTACACATTAATCGTGGTTGTATAAAATCATGAGATAAACTCCCCAAGACATATCTCTAGGAATAAATTTTGAGGTTTCTATTTCTAGAGTGGTGGTTTCCAACTAATTTATTTTCTGACCCAGTATCTGAGAGGGATACAAATCTCTCCCGTTAACCGTGGCTCATGGGAGTCTCTGGCCTAGGGAAATACATCAGAATGGAAGAGGATAAAGTTCTGAGATGCCCACCTGGTGGGGAGTTTTGCCCTCTTCACCTCTCTACCTTCACTTTGAGAATCACTATATATCTTCACCATTGAAAAAAAAAATCACAAGCAGCTGTACTTAACATGTATCAAGAATCAACTGTTAAGGGTTTTAAGGAAGGAGGTATGGGAGCCAATAAAGATAAAGAAATGTGTGAATGCACATAAAAGTCCAAGGAAACAGTCACATTAAAAAAAGTCCAGCCATGGAAGGGAACGGGTTAGATGCAGAAAAAAAGAGGAATTTATTTTCTCTCAATTGAAAAAAAAATATACAAGACTTCTGCACTAAAAACTATAAAACACTACTGAGAGAATGTGAAGAAGACTAATTGAATGAAGAGATAGTCCATGTTCATGGATTAGATAATTCAATAATATTAAGGTATCAGTTCTTTCCAAATTGATCTATAGATTCAGTGTAATTCCAACCAAAATCCCAATAATTTTTATAGAAGTTGACATGTAGATTCTAAAATTGATAAGAAAATGCAAAGGACCCAGAATAGCCAAAATAATAAAAAAAAGAATAAAGTTGGAGGATTCAGGCTATTTAAAATCAAGACTTGCTATAAAGCTACATAATTCAGTTAGTGTGGTACTAGAGAAAGGATAGAAGGTCCAGAAATTGGCTTATATCTATATAGTCAATTGATTTTCAACCAAGGATCCAATTTAATTCAATGGGGAAAGGAAAGACTTTTAAACAAGTGGTACTGAACTGCTGGATACCTTTATGGAAAAAGATGGACTTTAATTTTTACCTCACTCCACACACAGACATTAACTTGACGTGGACCACAGATTTAATACAAATGTTAGAACCACAGAGCTTTTAGAAGAATACAGAATACCTTTGAGACTGTACAGTAAAGGGCTAACTCAGCGGGCCTGGACTGTCCCAATCCTGCACATTCCAACGTTGTTTAGGACTGGACCTCGAGGGACAACTGGGAGATAACCTCGTCTAGCCCTTGGAATATCCAACCTGATAAAAGTGTCTTCGTAGACCTGGGGCCTTGAGCCACACCAAAGTTTATGCTAACAATCAGATTTACGGTAAAAGTCTGTTTTTGTTCAACCTGGGCCCCTGCCACACTATATCAGTCTGACCTCTGGAGGGAACTGGAGATGGAGTAGCTAATGTTAGTCACATGGTTGCTTCATGACTACATGACTGACCTCTAATAACAAACCTTGGGGTCACCAAGTCCTGGGTGAGCTCCCCTGGTTGGCAACACTTCACATGTGTTGCCCTACATGGTTCCCAGGAGATTTAAGCAGTCCACTGGGAGCGGACACCTGGAAAGTTGTACCTGGTTTCTCTTAAGACTCTGAGTGAAAAATGTTGCCTGCCGTATCAGTAAATAGAGGATGCTCCAGCCATCAAGCCGTCACATTGTAGCCTCCCCAATGGTGAGCCCTGAGGAAACTCAGGATGGAAACCGAATGCCCACCATCTAGCAGTCAACTGCTGCAGCCAGCCTGATGGTGCACCCTGAGGAGACCCTGGATGAGAAAGCACAGGATGCTGGCCCCAGGTAGCTGAAGTGCATATCAAAGCAATGATTTCAGTGAGCCCAGACTCTTGCATCTTCCCATACACAGAAAAGCGCTCCATTCTTTAACGTGAGATGTCTGGTTTTCTTTAATTAACAGTAAACTTTTGATGTTCCGACTACCTGGTATTTGTTGCAAAACTACTGTATATCCTGGCTCCCCCCTTGCCTCTTCAGAGCAGTCCCTCAGAGTGATCTGAGAGTCCTGTCTCCCTGGCTTGAAGACCTCAGAAAGTCCGCCGAATAAAACATAACCCTCACCTTCTAGGTTGTGCATTTTTTCAGTCTACAACACCAACCTTTTTCCCTTCCTGATTTTAATCTATAATCTTTTGCCACAGTATACTATAAACACGAGTCTATCAGCTTTTCTGAGTTCTGTGAGTCCTTCTAGCGAAACTTCGAAGCCGAGCGTGGTCTTAAGGACCCTCAACAAAGGAAACTAAGGTTGAGTCTTAGATAGGAGATTTCTTCAATAGGAAAATAAAATGCACTAGCCATAGAAGAAAAAAACTGGTAAAAGAAACTTCACTGAAATAATAATTTTCTGCTCATCAAAAGATATCACTAAGAAAATGAACAGGCAAGACACACTGGGGGAGGATAATATTTGCAGTACATTTATCTGACAAAGACTTCTATCCAGAATATATAAAGTATTCTTACAAATCAAGAATAAAAAGACAAACAACCCATTAAATACAGGCAAACAACCTGGACAGTTCACAAAAGAAGATATACAAATCACCAATATTCTATGAAAAGATGACCAGGAAAATGCAAATTAAAACACAATGAGATAGCATTTTCACACCAACTAGAATAGATAAAATCAGAAAGACTGACAGTAGCGAATGTTGGCAAAGATGAAGAGCAGTTAGAACCCCCATATATTCCTGATGAGAGTGGAAAAAGGTATAATTACTTTGTAAAACAGTTTGTAGTTTCTTATAAAATTAAACATAGATCTATCCATTAGGACAATTTAATTTCTAAGTGTTTACCCAAGGGAAAGATAAACACCAAAACCAAAAACAACAAACAAAAACATCAAAACACCTGTACAAGAATGCTCTTAGCAGTCTTGTTCATAACACCCCAAATCTGGAAATAACCCAGTATCTATCAACAAGAGAACAGATAAACAACTTGTGATACATTGTATAGTGGAATACAACTCAACAATCTAAAGGAAGAAACTACTGATACATGCAACAACACGCATGAATTGCAAAAACATTATTCTGAATGAAGAAAGCTAGACAAAAATGAGTGCATACTGTGTGGCTCTATTTATGGGAAGCTCAAGAAAAGGCAAAACTAATATAAGGTAATAGAAATCAGACAGTGGTTGCCTTGGGATGAAGGGTTGGAATTGACTGGAAAGGGACACCAGGGAATTCTCGGGTGAAAGAAATGTTCCCTCCAGATATATTGTTTTAGATGGTGCTTACAGGGGTATACACGGCTGTCAAAACTCATCAGACTGAACACTTAAGATCTGTGTTTTGTGTACAAATTACACTTAAATTTTTTAAAACAGGAGAAAGAGCTATTTACTCTGCCCTAAACAGGAGATAGTTTTACCAATTTACCTTAATTGGTTAGGAATTAACAACTCTCTTTGATACAAGAGAAAGAGCATTTCAGACATAGAATTGTTTATAGCATAAACTCTTATTTGAGCACAAAAATATCACAAAATTACATTTATATAGAAATCAGTGTCCTTTAAAATTCTGATTAGCCAATTAACTACTAAGGGACTATAACAATGGACTTCTTGGCTTTATGACTTGGGAAATATCATTAGCATATTATTTCTTTACCATATTTTAGCAATAAAATACTTCTGAGTAAATACAATAAAGCCTAATTTAAAAATCTTGTGGACCATATAAAATGGAAATTGGCCAGAAGAATTTTATAATGCCTTTTAGGGATTCAAAACAGTATTTATTTATTCAGTCATTAAACGAAATACTCACTGAATACTAGAAACAGTGCCAGGTACTGTGCTAGGCCCTGGCAATATGAAGATTCTAGGATTCAGTCCCTGACATCCATATGGTTCCTCTATAAATGAGGCTAGAAAGCATTCAATCATTTCACCAGTATTTGAATGTGTTCTCTGTGCCAGGTACTGAGGAAACAGCAATGACAGAGGCAGATGTGGTCCCTGTTCTCACAAAGCTCAAATTCTAGCATAAGATGACAACTGGTAGAAGAATTCCTGAGCCTCCTGGGATCACGCACTTTCTAGGACATTCTTGTTAGGCCAGGTCCTGAGAAGAACGCTCCTAAGCTGAGGCAGATCCTGATCCCAAGGAGAGACGGAAAATTATTGGCCATCAGGCATTCTTGGGGTACAAATGGACTGGACGCCATCACTACTTCGTCACTGGAGCCCAGCTGAGGAATGTGGAAAACATCTTCAAAGCCCAGCGAACACTCTTATTAGAATCATCTTTCCCTGGCTTCCTGCTGGATCCCATGCAGGGATCCTGACAAGGGGCCATTTGTAGAGGCCTGCCAGAGGCCTGTACCTGCCAGAATTCTAATTCTGGAATCTTTCATTATTGGTATCAGTTAAGTTGTTTAAGCTCTGACACAAGGCAGAGGAAAGCTGGGAATATTAGCACATAGAATGCGATTGCTGATCTGGTGAGTGGGCAGATCAGGAACTGAGCTTGGTTTCTTCCATCTCTACCAAGGTCTCACTTAATCAAGCGAAATATCTAACTTTGGTGATGTGAAATTGCTTAAGCAAGTTAAAAGACCTATAGTTGTGGAGTCTGTAAAAAGGCACCACTAGGGGCTTCCCTGGTGGCGCAGTGGTTGAGAGTCCGCCTGCCGATGCAGGGGACACGGGTTCTTTGTGCCCCGGTCCGGGAAGATGCCACATGCCGCGGAGCAGCTGGGCCCGTGAGCCATGGCCGTTGAGCCTGCGCGTCCGGAGCCTGTGCTCCGCAACGGGAGAGGCCACAACAGTGAGAGGCCCACATGCCGCAAAAAAAAAAAAAAAAAAAAAAGGTGTCACTAGATAAAGTGACATGTGGCCTTGAGTCACTGCTGACAGCTCAGGCATGATTATTTCATCACCTCTGCAGAGCAGATAAAAACTACACATTCTGAGAAATTGTGTTGGGTCATTTTCAAAACAGAAAATCCATGAATGTTCTGTAATAAAGAAGGTATGAGATTCTACTCTTCTTATAAGAGGTTGCAGTATTTAAAAACTATTAAATTCTGTTCCATGACTTCTCAATTGGGCATTTCAGTGGTCATAGATTCCTGAGTAAATTAGATGGGTCTTTCTGAAGACCAGTCACAATTTACATGTGCTTTTTTTTTTTTTTAAAATATGTATAGCAGCAATTTATGGTTATTTTAGGACAAAATTGGAGCAGGATTTGAGTGTTAAATTATTGTTCTGAGCTCAAAAATTGAATGAATAACAAAATGTCAATTCCCATTTTTAAAGAGAAATTTGCAAGTAAGTAAAATCAGAGCACAGTGAATATTACCCACACACGTAATGGAAAATCTACCACTAAAATACCTAGGCACTTGCGTTTAAAGACTTAATTATAGCAATCCATGGTAAAGCAGAGAAGAGAAATCAGGCTTCTTGATTTCTAGAGATATTCTTATCTCAAAAATCACATGTCATCTTTGCATCCTCATCCCTCATTTGGATAAGCAACACAAATAGAAGTCCATTGCCCTAGACGTAGCAAGTATTAGCTCCCTGCTTTCCAGGTGTCTGCCTGCCTCTTGCCTGTCCTCTGCTAACTGATCCCTGCTCGGGGTTCCCCCATGAGGATATAAATTCCCTCTAGACCATCCCCACTACCTGTCTTGCTGCTCAATGACAGTCCCAATGCATTAACTCTTTAATAGCCTCTATACAGCTAAGAAAGTAGTTGTAAGGCTAATTATGGCTGAAGGGTCCAGCTTGGTAAAAGCATCTTAGGCATTAAATAGCTAAAGGGGGACTTTCCCAAGGATTTTGCAGCTACAATAGTTTCTGATCATGGATAAACAAACCTCTGGGGAATAATGTGGTAGTTATAAGGGCTACATACAGAATTAGGAGTACTATTTGGCAAGATTACCAGGCTTGTCTCAACTTATACTCCCTGTATTGGTGACTAAGGATATCCGTGCACCTTCACTGGTGCTAGCTTGCCCATTCATTCATTCATTCATTCAAAACCACTTTATTGAGGTATAACGGACATACAATGGCTGTACCCATTTAAAGTGTACAACTTGATAAGTTTGGAGATAAGTATACATCTGTGAAACTATCACCACAATCTATGCCATAAACCTAACTATCACCCCCAAAAGTTTCCTCCCACCCTCTTTATCACTACTATTTTTATTTATTTTATTTTTTGTGATAAGAACACTTAAGGTCTACTCGCTTAGCAAATTTTAAGTACGCAATATAGTATTATTAACTATGGGCCTAGGCCGTACAGTAGATTGTGATGATTTACTTACCTCTGCCTTGTTTATTTTTAATTTGCTAATTTGAAGGGTGAAAAACAGTGCTTTATAGGTGTTTTAATTAATTATGCATTTCTTTGATAAATTATGAGTTTGAACAGCTTCTTAAAGGTTTATTTGCTGTTTGCAATCCTTCTTTCATTGAGTGCCTACTATATTCTAGGCACTATTTTAGGTGCTGAGGATAAGACAGTTAACAAGACAAACATGCAGAGTTTACATTTCAATGCAAGAAACAAACTATAAAAACAAACTGAAAAGCTGAATAAAAAATGAAAAATACCATTTCAGCTATTAAAAAAAACCCCACAAAAACAATAACAAAGCAAATTAAAGGGACAGAGTAGAGTGGTCCATTATTTTAGACAGGGCAGTCAAAGAGAGGTTCTCTGAAGAGACGATATTTGAACACAGACTGAGCAGTAAGTGTGCCATGTGGATTCTTGGGGAAGAACCCAGACACGGGGAAAAGCAAGCTCAGAGCTCCTGAAGTGGGAACTTGTTCGAGAGCTGGAGGGATGGTAAGCAGCCCGGTGTGGCTGGAGTCCAGTGAACAAGAGAGCAGGGTGGTGGGGTTGGAGAGACAGGATCATGTAGGGCCTGCCTTGCAGACCACTGAAAAGGCTTGGGATTTGACCCCAAATGTTTTGGGAAGCCACGGAAGGGCTCTGAGCAGAAGAGTGATATGATTGGACTTGCATAGGGAGATGGGTTAGGAGACCGTGGGGGTGAGATGGGCAAGGCCCCGTGACTTGGTGCCACCACTGCAGAGAGAGGTAAGTGGCTTAGTTCAGGATATAGTTTGAATAGGAGTTGCTGATGCACCTGACGTGTGATGTCAGAGAAAAAGAAGAGTTAAAGGCAATTCTAAGGCTTGATCAACTGGGTCATGACATTCATTGTGATGCAGAAACACTGGGGGAACAACAGGTGTGTGGAGGTGGAATCAAGAGTTTAGTTTGGAACATATGAGTCTGGAGTTCAAGGGAAGAGGTCAGACTGAAGATATAAGTGAAGGACCCTTTAGTCATAAATGGAACGTAAAGCCATGCACCTGGGCTGAGAACCTCTGGGCAGAGAGGAGTACGTCAGGAGATGTGATGGCCCCTGAAACAGATCTTGTGTTTCTTACTGAACTGTGTAAGTTTCTATACATTAATGATATTATAGTTTGTCAGTCATTTATACTACAAATATTTTCCCAATTTTCTGTTTCCTTTTTGATTCAGTTTATTTTATTTTTGACATCTACTTAAAAACAGTTGTGTAGTAAAATCCACCAGTCCTTCCCTTTGTGATTTCTTCCATTACTTTTAAGGATAAAAAGTCTAGTAACTAGAGGTCAGACAGACATTTGTGTTTTATTTCTATGTTTGCTTGTTTGAATGAACTTTGATTAACTCAGAGTTTATTCTGGTGTGTGTTAAGTTTATAAGTTGATACCTTTTCAAAAGATTTGTCAAGTTTCCCAGTACCATCTCTGAACTCTTTCTCTCCTCATTTGCTGGTCTGTGATGTCTTCACACACTACACTTTATTTGGTTCAGTTTCAATTTCAAGCTTTGAAATTGCAACAGTGATGATGAGAAATCTGCCTTGCATCCTTACAGTGTTACTTTGTGTAAGAATCTCAATGTGCTTACAAGGAAATACATAAAACAGAACCAACATTTTTGAGAAGAAAAATGCTGGGACAGAAAGCTAAATGAAAGAAAGATAAAACATGAAGGGGAAAAAAAGGAAAGGGTACAGTCTATTTCCTTTTTGAAAAAAAAAATAAAAGTAGATGTTGAAAAATGCAAAAATAGAATCATGTATACATACAACAAATACTGAGTAACCTCCCCACACCAGCCAGGATTATCCAGGTGCCCTCAAGTAGTGAGTAAGACAAGGGACCTGCCTGCAGGGGGCTTGACTTTAGCGGGGAGGTTGGGGAGATAGATGATACATATGTCTATGACTTCTGTGAGTAAAGAATGCTATGAAAATAAGATGGGGGCAGTGGGGTAGAGAGTGACCAAGGGAGGTGAAGACAAAAGGGAGGTCAAGAGAGGCTTGTGTGAACATATGGATCGCTAACAGGCACATGAAAAGCTGCTCAGCATCACTAATCCCTAGAGAAATGCAAATCACAATTACAATGAGGTATCACCTCACACCAGTCAGAATGGCCATCATCAAAAAGTCTACAAACAACAAATGCTGGAGAGGGTGTGGATGAAAGGGAACCCTCTTGCAGTGTTGGTGGGAATGTGAATTGGTGCAGCCACTATGGAGAACAGTATTGAGGTTCCTCAAAAAACTAAAAATAGAGCTACCATATAATTCTGCAATCCCACTCCTGGGCATATATACAGAGAAAACTCTAATTTGAAAAGATACATACACCCCTATGTTTATAGCAGCACTATTTACAATAGCCAAGACATGGAAACAACCTAAATGTCCATCAACAGATGAATGGAAAAAGAAGACGTAAGTCAGAAATAGAAAGATAAATACCATATGATATCACTTATATATGGAATCTAAAATATGACACAAATGAACCTACCTACAAAACAGAAACAGACTGACAGACATGGAGAACAGACTTGTGGTTGCCAAGGGGGGGTGGGGAGGGGAGGGATGGAGTGGGAGTTTGGGATTAGCAGATGCAAACTATTATACAGAGAATGGATAAACAACAAGGTCTTACCGTATGGCACAGGGAACTATATTCAATATCCTGTGATAAACCATAATGGAAGAGAAATGTAGATACATGTATAACTGAATCACTTTGCTGTACAGCAGAAATTAACACAACATTGTAAATCAACTATATGTCAATTAGAAAAAACAACTGTGAGAGAGAGATAGGCTTGCCTTGTGTGAGATATTTGTGCTGAGCCATAAATCATGAAGCTGAAAAGGAAGAGGGGAGGTGGGAGGAGAACAGGGAAGCACTATGGCCCCAGGTAAGCTCAAGGAAGAGGGAAGAGAAGGGGAGGGTGTAGGAGATGAGGTCACTAGGGGAGGGGCAAGGGAAGAAGACTGGATTATGGGAGGTATTAGGAAGCCTTTGGAGGTTCAAGTGGGAGTGTGATCTAATCTGCTGGAAACTGAGAGTTTACAGGCCGTCCTGTGAAAACTAACCTGGGGGAGGTGGTGGGCAGGGGGTACAGGGTGGAGATTAGGGGAGAGAAGAAGGAGCTCCAGCTGGAAAGATCTTGTATGAAGAAAGTACCTAAAATATACTTTTTAAAAAACATATCAAAACTAAATACTTGACAGGGAGGAAATACAAGTGATTAGACTGTAAGATTCCTGAGGGCTAGGATTTTTGTCTGGTTTGTTCACTATCTCCAATGCCTAGAATACTGAGAGCCTGGCACTCAAGAAGAATTTGTTAAATTAAATGAACAAAGGGACTATAGGGAAAAACCTTTTATTTGTGAACCAAGAATCAGATGAAATGAACAAACAGAAAGGAGTCTCACAGAAGCCTCGTGGGCTACAGAACTGGTCTCATAATTACATAGCCTTTCAAAACATGAGACAGACTTCAATCAAGGATGGGTAATTTAAAAATAACGTGACACTAAGGGTTCAAAATGCAAGTTTAAATTTATCTGCTTTCTTATAAAATCCTCTCACCCCTCAGACATGAGTTTCGATGTGTCAGGAATTATGTCTTTTTTTTAAAACTCTCCAAGTAAGAGCAGAACACATCATGTATGTGTACTCCAGCCATGTATATTTAGGTTGTTGGAATTCTACTGAAGGAAAGCTAGCACAGAGGCAAAATGCTTAAGGAAGAAAATTCGGACAACTTGCAGCATTTATCATGACTAACATTTTAGTCTACCAGAGTAAATTTTGAAATTATGTTCTAATTTGAGATGGTTCTGGTTTGATGAGTTAACTCTTGAGACATCTGAGTATAGTATTATGAAAGAGCAAAACTGTTCATCAACCCTTTATGCCAGTGTTAATTTCTTTTAAAAGTAGGATTTTAATGTTTTTTTATTCCTACAGTGACCCTTAAAATTTCTATGTATGTAATCACAAATGCACACACAAGATGCATTTATAAGCTTATTGTGTAGTTCTAAAGACAGTTGGGAAACCCAGTTTTAATTTTGTTACTGAAATAATTTAAACATATATTATAGAGCTGCTTCTTTTTAATCAACAGTTAGGGTCTAGAAAGAGACTGCGCAAGCAGGCACAATTTATTCAGGTTTCTTAGTGTCAGAAGAACAAAGTTGCCAAACTTCGATCTGTAACAAGTACTCTTAAATTTATTTAATTTTTCACCTTACCACTGACATCAACATACATCCTTTGCTCATGCCTTAGAAAAAAACTCAGATAATTTATTTTACAAAGATTCATTACATGCATTAACCATTGGTATACTCAAATCTGGGAAATTATTTTCAGCAGATGTGTAACATTTCCTGACGATCTCCAAGAATATTTTAGTGACTTTCATCAGAGAAAGAGGACTTACCGGCTTTTATTCATGAGGTCTGCTCCTCGGGCTTTGTAATAATCTAAATTTGGATGGAACTGATAAGTCACTGGTCTTGGATTTCTCTATAGAAAAAAAAAAAAGCAGTAAATTAAAATGTATAAAGCTATTTAAATTATACATTAACACATAAAAGAATGAAACAATTGTTTTTATATTTTTTCAGAAAAAAATACGTATAATAATGAAGTTTAATAATTAATGTGCTTGGGTTTTTTTGTTTTTTTAATTTGGCTGCGCCTCATGGCTTGTGGGATCTTAATTCCCTGACCAGGAATTGAACCTGGGCCACAGCAGTCAAAGTGCCGAGACCTAACCACTGGACTGCCAGGGAGCTCCCTGTTTTTTTGTTTGTTGGTTTGTTTTTATTGTTGAAGTTTTGCCTTAACTGATCTTAGTCTGATTAAACACTGAAATTGTTTTAATACATTTTCTTTTTACCTGTTTCATAGTTCACACAGATTTATTCCTTTCATTAGATTTCTTTTTGATAATTTTGATCTTTTTCAATATGCCTTTCCAAAATACAATCAGACAAAATTACAACAAAACTGAAATATTATATGAGATTAACCCCAGCATAATCTATGCCTAAGGCCTAGGAGACACAAAGTGTCAAGAAAGCTGCATTTGAAGAAGAGCAAAACTCAAGTTAGTTTTTGATAACCAAAGTGCTATGTATGCCCACTAGATGGCACACCGAGTCTTTCTTCTCCTAAAATGAACGAGTTATTTCAGAACTCAGCAATTCTTTTGAAGTTTGCACTTTCTATGTCATCTATTCTCATATACGAGTTTAATAAGTGCCCAGGTAGTAGAAATACAAAAGCAAACTGACCAATGCACATTTTCATAAAAGCAGCAACACATCGTACTTTCTGGCATGTAGTATTATTTATAAACTTGCAGAAATGTCCTTGAATCATTAGGTTGGGTGTGTCTATTTACATAGGTTGCTATTATTTAATATGTCTATTATTTAAAAGTATCAAGTGCCTCAGCCAAATACAAATTAATCAAATACACTTTCAGTTTATAAAAATGTAACACGCTAATAGCATAACTTAAATGAATACCATCATCTCTGAAAGGTTAAATTATATATATTTTTCCTTAAATAGTTTCTGAAAACTTATAAATAAATGTGTTCCAATGTTTACCTGAACATATAACTCAAGTTAATAATTAGGACTTTGAACCAGAGCATGCCCTGTCCTTTGAGAGATCTAACTAGACATAAAAAGGCTGCATTTTATCTTAATAGAAAATTACCAATATGCTTTGATATCAGTCCTTGGAGACATAATCCCAAGGCACGAATCTACTTGCATGTAGGCGGGGGTACATGATTGCTAAGGTTAAATAGTTTGAAATTCATCAAGCTAACAAGCTGCATCTTAAGGCCATGATGGACCTTTTCATTTTCTGCTGAAAAGAGAATATTTACAGAGCTCAACCCTTTCATATCTCTTCCAAGTCAGGCGTAATCATCTGACAAAAATGACAATCCCTTGATTTGGCTCCAGCTACTACTCCACTGGTTTGGTATTCAACACAGTTCTACAATAATCAAATCTGAATTGCCTTGATGAAGATAACTGATGCTTCCATGACTACCATACTATTAAGTCTAACAGTGCAACTTCTAGCTCTCTAGGAATTACATAGGTTTCCTCTTGGTAGCTGATGACAACCTGGACCCAAGCATAACGGGAAAATGAAATAGAGGTTAAAGGCACTGGCAGACTGACAGCGCATTCATGATTTATTTTAAAAATTAACTCGCGTAGGACTATCACTCATAACCAATTTTGTTCTTTATTCTCAGTACCTGGAAACATTTTGTTTTCGTTACTATAAAAGGCTTTTCTTCTCTGACTTTCAACAAATTAATAAAGGATTATGTTCCCCTTTGCTAGAAAACAATGAAAGCAGGGAATGCATGGAGCAATTTCTTGAAACATCTTTATAAAGAAATGACAAGCAATTCAAGACACGAAGTGCTGATCTATCTAAGCACTTAAAGCCATTATTAGGAATAATGATCTAACTTGAACATATGAATGAGGCTCAAGTATTGCTTTCACTGAGGCCTATTTAAATTCCTAGGAGACTTACTAGTATCAAAAGGAGAGGCAGTTTAAAGTGCCACTGTACTGGGATGGAAAAGAAAGAATCGAAAGATGATGTTGAAAAATAGTATTCGAAATGTAAGAAAATAAAATCAGAAGTTAGAGTTTAAAGTCATTCAATAGGGTTTTCTATCTGAGAAGGTGATATTGTTACTAAAACAGAAGTATGTGTACACATGGATGGTCTAGACCAGCACTGTCCAACAGAAATATAATGTGGGTCACAAATGCAGGCTTCATATGTAATTTAAAATGTTATAGCAACCACGTTAAAAAAAAAAAAAAGAGTGAAAGTAAATGTAATAATATTTTGTTTCATTTGGTATATCCAAAATGTTGTCATTTTAACATGTGATCAATATAAAAAATAGAGATATTTTACATGCTTTCTTTCGTACAAAATGTTTGAAATCTTGTGTATACTTTACACTGAGAGCACATCTCAGTTTGGACCAGCCACACTTCAGGTGCTCAATGGCCACCTGTGGCTGTAGCTACTGAATGTCTGATACCTCTGTAAGCCAACATGTGGCTATAGAAATCAACAGGTATAGACACTTATTTAAAAAGGGCACATGCCTTTTTTTATACATTAAGATTCAGTACTGACAGTTCTTTAATTCACCTATAATTCTTCTCTTTTAATTTAGTTTAGTCTCTTCTGAATAAGGTTTTAAAAAGTCAAGAAATTTTGGAGCAATATCTTCTCACACAACTATGTACCAAAATGACAGCAATGGTTTCCTTAGCGGGATGAGATTAAATGAGCAGAATTCTAACCTCATGCAATTGAAACATTTTAAAAGTAACATTTGCCTTTCTTATTTCAAAGAATTTTTTTCCAAATAAAATTTAACAGAAATATAACAGTTTTGATTTCTATTTTTTTATAGATCTGGAATTTCCTCTGAAATGTAAGAGCCACTAGAATTCTACACATATAAAACTCTGTATGTAAGAAAGACCAGACCCAATGACAGTTTTAAGTTCTCATTGTGTAGGACATGTGATGTGGACAACTTTATTTATTTTATTTTTTTAACATCTTTATTGGAGTATAATTGCTTTACAATGGTGTGTTAGTTTCTGCTTTACAACAAAATGAATCAGTTATATATATACATATGTTCCCATATCTCACTCCTCTTGCGTCTCCCTCCCTCCCATCCTCCCTATCCCACCCCTCCAGGCGATCACAAAGCACTGAGCTGATCTCGCTGTGGTGGACAACTTTAAAAGTATGTCTTTGCAAAAGATTGGAACAATTAGTAATTATTTTAAACCCACTTTCACACAGTCAGGATTCCAAATATTATAAGCTTTTCCAAGCCAATGTACATTAAAAAAAAAAAAAGCAAAAACGAAAACAACAAAAAAACCCACTTCTGTTTATTTGGGGGAATTTTTCTTCAGAAGAAAAAATGGTAATTATACCCTAACTTATATTGGTCTGTGTACAGAGGAATACCAATTATGTTTCATGACCTGAGAAGTCTACATAACTATACATGAAAATGCAGAAATCAAATTCAATCCACCCTGGGTTTACCATGCCTTTCCTAGACCAACCTGGATGGACTTGAAATAAATCTTCCACAAGATTGCAGCTAATTAAGTACCCAAGTACCACTCCATCCTTCTCTGTTAACAAGCTGTTGGAGCTCTTCTTAAGGCTTTCTCTTCAGCATGTTACTTTATGGTAATAGAAGAAGAATGCTGAAACTCCCACCTGTGGCACAGATAGGCTGAAATCTGGGGAGGCAGCTTAGAGCCTTGTGGACAAAATGACTTACAGAAGCAGGATAGATAACAGTAGAAACAAGTATCCTAGAGGGAACTATACGGAAAAAAAACAAAACAAACCAAACTTGTGTGGTACTTCTGAATTTTCAAAATGCTTTGGTTAATTTGGTGTGATCAAATCAATTTACAAGTAGTGCTTAAATGACAGCAATCAATGTTAGGGACAAAACTGATTGAAACCTAACCTCTCCGTTATAGTTAACATTCTTCGCTTCTGAGTTCTATATTATACGATAGTCAGCTGTACCTTAATGTAATTTCAGGTAAAACACTCTGTCCCTTACTGAGTGTGGCTTTTGATGGTGGACAACTCCCCTCCTCTCTACTCTGTAATAGAAGTCCCTCCCTACCACCCTTACCCGCACAGTAATATTTCAGGACTTTAAGTTCAAACTCACTTTGCTACGGTAGTGTACAAAAATATTTAAATGCTAACCCACACTAAGTACAACTAACCAGAAGAAGTGAAATTAACCACAAGATGAAATGTGACAATTTTCCTTGTTCTGAGCCTGGTGAAATCAAACTCATCCAACAAAGGTCATCACAAATAGTATTTTCTAGACTGATCCCCTAACTCCCTTCCCTCACCTGAGGATGATAATCTCCTTTTGCATTGTTAATGGGAACTCCAGAAGGAAAAGAGTCTGAGGTACTCATCCTGCTTGGAACAACACATCGCCTGCCTTTCAAAGGGCTGGCTACTTGTAAACACACGTAGAACTGAACGGAGCAAAAGATAAGCAATTCCAGTGATCCCTGTTCTAATCTATGAATGTACCAGCGGGAGGTAAAGAAGAGTAAAAGTGTTACGTTAGAAACAAAGGGACTAAGGTAGACCTAACATCTGCTTTAGAGGCACAGGCTGCCTGGCAGGGGAGGCCAGGGATCCAGAGTCAGGGAGGTTCAAGTCCAGAGCCCGCCCCTCCCATGCCTGGCTGGGAAGGAGTCAATTTACACTCCGGCTCAGGTTTTCTCATCTGCAACATAACGGAAAGGATTAAACGGGACAATGAACATTAAGTGCGGCACAGTGCTGGGCACTTCGTAAAACTCAATAAAATGGAAGCTACAATTACCTTCTGATACCACTGAGCACTGATAAACAGAACTTTGACAGCAGATCCGACAGCTTGACGACTTGAAATCCATGATAACAAACAGGTAGAGAAAGCAGTGTTTCGTCCTTCTGATAACCATATATAAACTTAGGGCAGATTTTACCAAACATTCCACTTTTTAAAAAGTAAAAACACATATTTAGGAAAATAGATCATGCACATTGGACCTCATATGTGGGGAGAAAAGCTGTCTTATTTCTCAGAACAGGAGTACGTACATACATACAATTTTTAAAAAATTGTAAAACCACATACTATTAATGCACAGTTGTTTGCCAGCTAATGAGGTTACAGTAATTAAAGTGATTTCCTACAATAAGTCCAAATTATTATTTTTATAGTTTATTGGTTACAATTTTTACATTAAACTGATAAAGTTCCTGTAGCACTTGTTTACTAAAAAAGGTTAATTTATATTTACAATATACATACAATGTCTGTTCGGCATGAAGAAAATACTTGACAAATGAAGCATTACTTAGTGTGCTTTCCCCTAATGCCTTGCTACCAACTCTTAATTTTTAGCATGGCAGATTAGGGGAAGAATAAGGCTCAGAAGGAGAAACAGCACTGTAAAAAATACGTCGAACGTTTCCCTTTGATGAAAAATGAGACTCTTATTTTAGTGAATATGTTATTGCCTCAATGCTGGGGGAAAAGCAACTGCCATTAGAAAAACGAATTGCTCAGCTGTTTATAAGCAAAAAGCTCTGGGGGAATTTCTCAGGACCCCAAAGGCAAAGTATTACAGGGTTATGCAAACATATGTTGCAGGTGTTTTAGGGGAGACAGGTGGGCAAAACTCAGCCCTGGAAGAGGAGTTAGTTTAATACGCTGTAGCTGAAACGACGTAACCTAAATGCATCCAAGTGCAGGGCTGCCATGGCACCAGTGAACCAGAGCTGCAGAGCAAAAGCTCTCCCTAAAATAATTATCTTGTTAGTGCCAAGCAAACAGCATTTTTTCCTTCTTGTAGTTTTACAGAAAACAAACACTGTCAATTACTTTTTCTTTTTTTTTTCCCCCCAACTAAAGGTATTTTAAACCTGGAACAAAGAACAGCCTGAAACAGTGATAATTATCCGAAAAAGATAAGGATGAAGTATTGTTGCCTTCATTTAAACAAACATTCCTAAGAAGACAGTTTGTTGTAATATCCCCTCTTTGGTTCACTAGGCAACATTATATTTATCATAATTCTCCTAAAGCCTAAGATATTTCTATATTAAAATGCTAATTTTGTCTTTTCTTTTGCCTGTAATTAAAGCTGGAGAGATTTGTGATCTGATATTCACTGATTGCTAGAGGGTCCACAAAGGTCTCAACATTTCTGTTTCTTATTGCTACATACTGCCCTCTTCATTAAAATTACATAGAGTAACACAGTGGATCAAAAAGGCAGCCACTATAATCCTAAATGCTCACAAAATTCCCTTAAAAAATATATATATATAAATAAGTGGCATTGTCTAGATATTGCTGTCAAACCTAGATTTGTATTTTACTTCCTTCATCATTTATCTAGGAGTTGATTTTCTTTTTACATTATGTGCTATTGAGACAGTACTGATTTTACCGTTAATGTATTTATGTGTAATAGTAATACTGAGCCATACCTTCCTTATATAAACCACTTTCCCTTTTTTTTGTTTTAAGAACCCATGCCATGAATTAAATGCCAAATGCTTTGCATAAAATAAGTTCACAAAACATCAGATTTGGAGAAACAAAATCTAGTTTGGTTTTTTTTTTTACAACATTACAAAATCTAAAACGTGGATACCACATAGACCTTCATCAAAAAAATAAAAAAAAGAAAACAGATCTTTTTAACAAGGTTGTAAATGAGAATTTCACTTCAGTACCAGATTAAAATGACCTCTGGTTTATATACTAATAGTTCCTATGTCTTTTGATAGGAAATATATATTACAGATATTAGGTATTAAGACTTAGCGCATTTGACAAAAAAATTTCGGTAATTTCAATCTATGAATCTACAGATTAAGACAAAAAGGGAAAAAAAAAAGAGAGAATTTAAAAGACCTTAAAAAAAAAAAGGAAGCAAAAATTGTTAATTGTTAAAGACACAGACAAAACCTCTGAACCCAGGCCAGCCTCATTTTACATACTGAATAAGCCCAATTCCCTAAAGTGACATCCGCATCTATACCCTGGCAAGCCAAGATCTCAGATGGCAGAGAAGCATTTTAAACCACCTGTGCGTTATGCTCGGCTGTAGCTTCATACAATAAATAGACACCAAAAGAGAAATAATTTTTTTTCCTTTTTCTATTGTATTTACATTTTGAATTTAGCATGCAGGAAGATGCCAGATTAACATGCCCCCATATATATATATATATATATATAAAAATATGGAAAGCCGTTCATGTTTACACATTTTCTTTGTTACTAATCCTGGGCCTCAAAATATTCCTTTTAGGTAGTTGGTGAGCTCTGTTCAGCAGCACTGAACTCTTCACCTTTTCCCTTCCTTGAATACGAGCAGAGTGGGGGAGGAGGAGCCTTACTTCAATGGTTTAGAGACAACTGGAAACCCATTTATCTTTTGCTAAGACTGAAGGTTCCCAACCGTCAATGATACAAAGCAAAAAAGGAAAGAGAGAATCTCAAAAAAAAAAAGAATCTTAAATATTCCATTTTGGGAAAGAGACTTAAGAAACTAAAATCTCAGATATAAAAATTACCATCGTAAATTTTTATTTTTAGAAATGTTAAAATAATTTTAAACAAATTATCATCAAAATAGAAGCTATTTACAAAATGGTTTTAGGAGTTTTGAATCCTCAAGAATAAGTCTATGTGACCCCATAGGTCTGAGAACCCTGTTTTGAGAAATTTTACCCCATCTTCTTCCCTTTCGTCACCTGCTATTGTAATTGCCAAGGCAACAAAAGCTGAGCTCCTGCGCTGAGGTCTGGTAAGAGAAAGCCTTGCACAGTCACACTTCTCATGCAATATTGGGAGTAACTTCAATGATAAAACATCTTGCAATTAAAAATTCTATTATGTAAATACACTTTTACTAAGGCCATTCACTTACACTCTATCTTTTCTGATACTTTTTAGGATAACCATGAAGTATTTACACTGAACTTTAAAATGTCCAAGAGAGAAATTAGACAGCAAACATAGGGCTTCCCTGGTGGCGCAGTGGTGAAGAATCTCCCTGTCAATGCAGGGGACACGGGTTCAATCCCTGGTCCAGGAAGATCCCACATGCTGTGGAACAACTAAGTCCACGCGCCACAACTACTGAAGCCCGCGCGCCTAGAGCCCGTGCTCCGCAATAAGAGAAGCCACTGCAATGAGAAGCCCGCGCACCGCAACGAAGAGTAGCCCCTGCTCGCCGCAACTAGAGAAAGCCCGCATGCAGCAACGAAGACCCAACGCAGCCAAAAATAAATAAATAAAATAAATTTATTAAAAAACCAAAAAAAACCCTGCTAAGCCTCTATGTCTGGTATTAACATTTCAGACCACTTCTTAGAACCCTAAACCCAGGACATGACACATCTGGGGCTGGGCAAGTTCCACCGTCCCGCCTCCCCAATGACTCCCGTGGTGCGATCCCACTGCTGCATGACCAGGACCCTCACTGTGGTTCAGACCTGTCTTAATTTTTCTGTTGACTATATCAAGTCTCTAATCTCGTGTCCCTCTGATCTGTATATATAATGCCACTAGAATCACCTAAAAATATAGGCCTGATTTTTTTTTTTACCTCCCTTCAGAACTAAGTTCTGAATCAAGTCTCAATAGCCAACCAAATAAAGTTCCAATTTCTTAGTGTGACATTCAAGGACCTCCATGATCCGGGCCCTAAAACACTTCTCATATCACCCACCATGTACCCCATGTTTCACTCACCACAGTCTATGGGCATTCCCCACATCTCCAGACTTTAGGTAAACGGTTCTCTCAGGTTAGAGTTGTCTACACACTGTTCTCTGCTTTCTGGAATCCTTCTCATTCTTAGTCAAATACGCCTCCTGTGTGAAGCCTTTTGTGAATTTCCACATCACTCCACCGCCTCCATTCTAACAGCGTGCTAATTTTAAGTTGATTTTGCATTTACTCCACCTTGCCTTGCATGATGGTTACTTGTATACATGTCTGTCTTGCACGTAGAGTGTAAGTTCCCTGAGGGCTGAGTCACGTCCAGATCTCCCTTCGTATCCTCTCTGCCTCTTGCAAAGTGTCTGGTACATGGTGTGATCTATGAACTACATAAAACGAAGAGCTCGCCAGAGTCTGGCCTTTAAAGAAAGAGCTGTAGAGAACTAGGGTGAAGATCCATCTGACCTGCTCGTCCGCATGACTAATGGAAGGCTCAGAGAGTAGCCCACACAAGTCCTGTCCTCAGTGTGAGGCCAAAGGTGCTGCCATTACACCCAGTTTAGAAAGAAGCTCCAAAAAGTCTAGCTGGCAGTGAGTGTGATCTCATGCTGCTCCCAAAGTTTCTCTGGATGAACAGAAGCCTAACTCACTGAGTCCAACATCATGATCACAATTCAGGTCACAAAAATGGAAAGAAGTCCAGTCAGCAGACAGCAGAGTGAACACGAGTTGGCCATGACTACCTGACCACACCCCTGTTTGGTGGGTTATTTCACAAAGGAGCAGTTGGCTGAGTGGCTGTGGATGGCACCCTGCTTTATAAAGAAGAACACGGGCAATATAATTAACTTTTCCTAATTGAGTTGAATTCCTTGCAGGCAGTAGGTTGTCTGACTATTTCGTTTTGTTTTTCTGGTGTGATATTGTCTTTTGTTTGTCTGGGTCTTCATAGGAGTTTTACTAGGAAATTGAGAATCCGGATGTCATTTTAAAACCAAGAGGTGCTATCTAAGCTGGATGGCAAGGGAGGTTGTGACGCTGCCAGTAGGAGAGGGGCAGAAACAGCAATCCATGTAGAAGGAAGACAACACAGAGCTGGGGTGAAGACACTATGGAAAGAAACATTCTTCTGTCTTTATCCAGCCAGCCAGCCAGCCACCTATCCACGAATCATTCTATCCAAATACCTCCTATGTGTCAGGCGCCGTGCTAGATAACAGCAGTACAATGGTGACACAACAGTTATGACTCTACCCTTAAAGAGCGGGAGGATGAGACAATGAAATAATTACACACATCAATGTAAGACCGTGCCTGTGCCGAGTGCTTAGATAAGGGAAGTATAGGGTGCGGTGGAAGTGCAGAATGGGGTGATTTTATTTCATCAGAGAGATCAGGGAGGAACTTCCCAGAGGAAGTGACGATGAACAGCAATCTGAAGGAAGAGGGATTGTCAACTATGTTTGAGTTGTGGGGGAAGGTTCCAGAGAGCAGCAGTGCAGCAGTGAGGAAAATTCTTGTCATTCTTGGAGCTCTCAACAGCCTTGAAAATGTGACTTCTTTTTCTAGACAGCACTATTTAATGATCAATGATGTCTAGAACCTTCAAACTTTATCTGTCTATACACCTACATTAAAAAGCAGTAGATAATTTTATTTTTATTTTTTAAAAGGTTAGCATTTATTTATTTATGGCCACTCAGTGCGGCCTGCGGGATCTTAGCTCCCCAACCAGGGATCAAACCCGGGGCTCCCCTGCAGTGGAAGCACGGAGTCCTAACCACTGAACCGCCAGGGAATTCCCAATAATTTGTAGAAAATCAACAAATAACAATACAGTAAATTATTCAGGGAGGGGCGGAGTCAAGATGGCGGTGTGGGAAGACGTGGAGTTCACACCTCCTCACAACTGGCTGCCTGCTGGAGGCTGGTGGGGGACCTCGACACCCAAGGAGACAGGAGGAACCCCCAAGCGAACTGGTAGAATGTGGGGGGACTGAGGGGTCAGCAGAAGTGCAGGCTGGATGAGACTGACGCCCCTGAGGAGCTGCTGAGAGGGGGGAGGGGTTCCCACGCCTGGAGGGACCCTCGGGAGCTCCGATCAGGTGGGAGCGCACCCAGCGTTTCCCCTACCCAGTCAGACAGGGAAGTCTGCCCAGCTCTCCGGCCGGGTCCTACACCCTCAGAGGCACCGTCTGGGCCACATTGGTCCTGGGGGTGTAGGAGGGAGGCCAGGGCAGAACAAGAAAGGCAGGCAGACGGGGCCCTCCAGGACTGGAGGAGCAGGGGCAGGAGCGAGGGTGTTTGCCCCACCCACCTGGGCCAGGGAAGCCTGCCGGGCTCCCGGGCCAGGGAAGCCTGCCGGGCTCCCAGGCCAGGCCCCCCGCCCTGCTAGGCCACCTCCCCCCACACTGGGTCGCACTGGTCCCGGGGGGTAGGAGGGAGGCCTGGGGAGAGCAGGAGTGGCAGGCGGGAAGGGGCCTCTGGGAGTGGAGGAGAAGTGGAGGCTGGACAGGCCACTGGGGCCCAGGAAGCCTGCTGGGTCCCCAGGTGGGGTCCCCAGCCCTCTGAGACCAGAGGCAGGAGGCACGCCTGGGCCCCTTCTGTTCTGATGAGCCTAAGCCCCACCCCCACACCACCCAGGGCCTTTTCCAGCCTGGTGGGTCCAAAGCATAGGTCCCACCCACAGCCCAAACCCCACCCCTGCTTAGGGCCCGCCCTCCACAGCCTCTTTTTTTGTTTTCCCTTCTCCTCTTTTTTACTAGTGTGATTCTGTTTTACCTTCTGGTTGTTGTTTCATCTATATTTTAAATTTTATATTCTTTCTGACATATCTGTTAGTTTCCTAGTCTAATTTTATTTTTTTACTGTTATTGTTCTCCTTTTCTTTTTTTTTTCTGCCCCAGATGGCTTGCAGGATTGTGGTTCATGAGCCAGGGGTTGGACAGAAGCTCCTGCAGTGGGAGCTCTGAGTCTGAACCACTGGACTAACAGAGAACCTCAGACCACAGGGAATATTCATCAGAGTGACGTCTCCTGGAGTTCCTCATCTCGGCACCAAGACCCAGCTCTAAACAACAGCCTACAAACTCCAGTGTTGGAAGCCTCAGGCCAAACAACCAGTAAGACAGGAACACAATTCCACCCATCAAAATAATAATAATAATAATGAGACGGCAAAAAAATATGTCACAGATGAAGGAGCAAGGTAAAAACCTACAAGACCAAATAAATGAAGAGGAAATAGGCAATCTACCTGAAAAAGAATTCAGAGTAAAGATAGTAAAGATGATCCAGAATCTCGGAAATAGAATGGAGGCGCAGATTGAGAAAATACAAGAAATGTTTAACAAAGATCTAGAAGAACTAAGGAACAAACAAACAAGAGATGAACAACACAACAACTGAAAAGAAAAATACACTAGAAGGAATCAATAACAGAATAACTGAGGCAGAAGAACGAATAAGTGAGCTGGAAGACAAAATGGTGGAAATAACTGCTGAGGAACAGAATAAATAAAAAAGAAGGAAAAGAATTGAAGACAATCTCAGAGACCTCTGGGACAACACTAAACACACTAACATTCGACTTATAGGGGTCCCAGAAGAAGAAGAGAAAAACAAAGGGTCTGAGAAAATATTTGAAGAGATTACATTCAAAAACTTCACTAACATGGGAAAGGAAAAGAGTCACCCAAGTCCAGGAAGCGCAGAGAGTCCCTTACACGATAAACCCAAGGAGAAACACACCAAGACACATATTAATCAAACTAACAAAAATTAAATTCAAAGAAAAAACATTAAAAGCAGCAAGGGAAAAACAAAAAATAACATACAAAGGAATCCCCATAGAGGAGTGGCAGGATATACTTAAAGTTATGAAAGAGAAAAACCTACAACCAAGATTAATCTACCCAGAAAGGATCTCATTCAGATTCAATGGAGAAATCAAAATATTTTTCAGACAAGCAAAAGCTAAGAGAATTCAGCACCACCAAACCAGCTCTACAACAAATGCGAAAGAAACTTCTCTAGGCGGGAAACACAAGAGAAGAAAAAAACCCACAAAAACAAACCCAAAACAATTCAGAAAATGGTAATAGGAACATACATATCGATAATAACCTTGAATGTAAGTGGATTAAATGCCCCAACCAAAAGACACAGTCTGGCTGAATGGATACAAAAACAAGACCCATATATAAATATATATTGTCTACAAGAGACCCACTTCAAACCTAAGGACATATACAGACTGAAAGTGAAGGGATGGAAAAAGATATTGCATGCAAATGGAAATCGAAAGAAAGCTGAAGTAGCAATACTTGTATCATATAAAATAGACATTAAAATAAAGACTGTTACAAGAGATAAGGAAGGACACTACATAATGATCAAGGGATCAATCCAAGAAGAAGTATAAGAATTATAAATGTTTATACACCCAACACAGGAGCACCTCAATACATACGGAAAATGCTAACAACCATGAAAGGGGAAATTGACAGTAACACAGTAATAGTAAGGGACTTTAACACCCCACTTACACCAATGGACAGATCATCCAAACAGAAAATAAATAAGGAAACACAAGCTTTAAATGACACAACAGACCAGATAGATTTAATTGATATTTATAGAACATTCCACCTGAAAGTGGCAGAGTACACTTTCCTCTCAAGTGCACACAGAACATTCTCCAGGACAGATCACATCTTGGGTCACAAATCAAGCCTCGGAAAATTTAAGAAAATTGAAATCGTATTAAGCATCTTTTCTGAACACAACGCTATGAGATTGCAAATAAATTACAAGAAAAAGACTGTAAAAAGCAGAAATACATGGAGGCTAAACAGTGTGCTACTAAATAACCAAGAGATCACTGAAGAAATCAAAGAAGAAATAAAAAAATACATAGAAACAAATGACAACAAAAACACAACAACCGAAAACCTATGGGATGCAGCAAAAGCAGTTCTAAGAGGGAAGTTTATAGCAATTCAACCTCACCTCAAGAAAGAAGAAAAATCTCAAATAAAAAAATCTAACCCTATACCTAAAGCAACTAGAAAAAGGAGAACAAAGAAAACCCAAAGTCAGTAGAAGTAAAGAAATCATAAAGATCAGAGCAGAAATAAATGAAATAGAAATGAAAAAAACAAAAGCAAAGATCAATAAAACTAACTGGTTCTTTGAGAAGATAAAATTGATAAATGCTTAGCCAGCCTCATCAAGAAAAAAAGGGAGAGGATGCAAATCAATAAAATTAGAAATGAAAAAGGAGAAATCACAACTGACACCGCAAAAATGCAAAGGATTATAAGAGACTACTACAGACAAATATATGCCAATAAGATGGACAACCATGAAGAAATGGACAAATTCTTGGAAAGATACAATTTCCCAAGACTGAACCAGGAAGAATTAGAAACTATAAACAGACCTATCACAAGTAATAAAATTGAAACTGTAATGAAAAATCTTCCAACAAACAAAAGTCCAGGACCAGATGGCTTCACAGGTGAATTCTATCAAACATTTAGAGAAAAGCTAACAACGATACTTCTCAAACTCTTCCAAAAAATTGCAGAGGGAGGAACACTCCCAAATTCATTTTATGAAGCCACTATCACTCTGATACCAAAACCAGAAAAAGATATCACAAAAAAATAAAATTATAGACCAATACCACTGATGAACATAGATGCAAAAATCCTGAACAGAATACTAGCAAACAGAACTCAGCAACATATTAAAAGGATCATACACCATGATCAAGTGGGATTTATCCCAGGGTGCAAAGATTCTTCAATATATGCAAATCAATCAATGTTATACACCATATTAACACATTAAGGAATAAAAACCATATGATCATCTCAACAGATGCAGAAAAAGCTTTTGACAAAATTCAACACCCATTTATGATTAAAAACTCTCCAGAAAATGGGCAGGGAGGGAACCTACCTCAATATAATAATGGCCATATATGACAAACCCACAGCAAACATCATTCTCAATGGTGAAAAGCCGAAAGCATTTCCACTAAGACCAGGAACAAGACAAGAATGTCCACTCTCGCCACTCTTATTCAACATAGTTTTGGAATTCCTAGCCACGGCAATCAGAAAAGAAAAAGAAATAAAAGGAATACAAATTGGAAAAGAAGACGTAAAACTGTCACTGTTTGCAGATGACATGATACTATACATAGAAAATCCTAAAGATGCCACCAGAAAACTACTAGAACTAATCAATGAATTTGGTAAGGTTGCAGGATACAAAATTAATGCACAGAAATCTCTGGCATTCCTATACACTAACAATGAAAAATCTGAAAGAGAAATTAAGGAAACAATCCCCTTTACCATCACAACAAAAATAAAATACCTAGGAATAAACCCACCTAAGCAGGCGAAGGACCTGTACTCAGAAAACTATAAAACACTGATGACAGAAATCAAAGATGACATAAACAAATGGAGAAATATACCATGTTCTTGGATTGGAAGAATCAATATTGTGAATATGACTACACAACTCAAAGCAATCTACAGATTCAATGCAATCCCTATCACACTACAACAGCATTCTTCACAGAATTAGAACAAAAAATTTTTACAATTTGTATGGAAACACAAAAGACCCCAAATAGTCAAAGCAATCTTGAGAAAGAAAAATGGAGCTAGAGGAATCAGGCTCCCCAACTTCACAGTATATTACAGAGCTATAGTAATCAAGACAGTATGGTACTGGCACAAAAACGGATATAGAGATCAATGGTACCGGACAGAAAGCCCAGAGATAAACCCATTCACATACAGTCACCTAATTTACGACAAAGGAGGCAAGAACATACAATGGAGAAAAGACAGCCTCTTCAGTAAGTGGTGCTGGGAAAACTGGACAGCTACATGTAAAAGAATGAAATTAGAACACTACCTAACACCATACACAAAAATAAACTCCAAATGGATTAAAGACCTAAATTTAAGTCCAGACACTATAAAACTCTTAGAAGAAAACATAGGAAAATCACTCTGTCATAAACCACAGGAAGATCTCTTTGACCCAGCTCCAAAGTAATGAAAATAAAAACTAAAATAAACAAATGGGACCTAATTAAAAGCTTTTGCACAGCAAAGGAAACCATAAACAAGATGAAAAGAAAACCCTCAGAATGGGAGAAAATATTGGCAAATCAAACAACGGACAAGGGATTACTCTCCAAAATATACAAACAGCTCATGGAGCTCAATATCAAAAAAACAAGCAACCCAATTAAAAAATGGGTGAAAGACCTATATATAGACATTTCACCAAAAAAGACATACAGATGGCCAAGAGGCACATGAAAAGATGCTCAACATCACCCTAAATATCTCAGCAACTTCCAACAGGGTTATTTGCTTATTTTTAATTCCAGTTGATCTCTCTACAACACCTGTCACTAACCATTTCCAGGTACTTGGGATTATCCACACTTGGACAATTATAATTCTGTTTTCTCATGTGGTATATCTATATATAATGGAATACTGCTCAGCCATGAACAAAAAAAAAAGACGAAATCTTGGGACAACATGGATGGACCCTGAGGGCATTAGGCAAAGTGAAATAAGACAGAGGGAGAAAGAGAAGTACTGTATGACCTCACTTATATGTGGAATATAACTAATAAACAAACAAACAAACAAAATGAACCAAAACAAACACGTAGATACAGAGAACAAAGTAGTGGTTATCAGAGGGGAAGGGGCAGGGGGAGGGTGAAATGGGTAAAGGGGTCAACTGGAAGGTGACAGAAACTAAATTTTTGGTGGTGAGCACGTTGTAGTGTATACAGAAGTAGAAATATAATGTTGTATACATGAGACTTATATGTTATAAATCAATGTTACACCAATTAAAAAAAATAAAATTAAAAAACATTAAAATATAAGTCTATCCCCTCATGGCTTTCCACATTCTGAGTCTTCTCCACATGTTCCTTCCTCTTTCCCTGTTATGTCCTGTCATTCCCTTCCCAGCTCTCTTCTGATCTCCCCAACATACCATTCCTGAGATCACTTGCATTCCCTCAACTACAATTAATATCCATCTTCCAAGATTTCTAAACCTGTATCTCTATTCCAGATCTCTCCTTTCAGCTCTAGACACACATTCCCAGTTGTCTTCTGGACATCTCTTCCTGGATATCCCACAACCTACTCAAAACCAACTCATTATCCAACCTTCTTATACCTAAACATTCTCGCAAACCTGCTCATCTATATATTTTCCCACCGACTCAATCAATAGGTGGATACAACTAACTGTTCACCATCCAAAGCTCTGGATCCATTCACCAAGCCTTTGTTGACCCTGTCTTAAATACTCCTCAAAGTTATTCTCTACATTTTCTGTTTTCAAGAAGCTCATAAGTATGTCTTATTTTTTTAAAAAAGGAAGGGAGAAAGAATGAATGAAGAAAATGAGAAAAGAGGAGAGGAAGGAAACAGAACATTCATACTATCTATATTCTATTGTTTGCTCTCCTATAGCAAAAGGAATGGTTGGTAGGAAATGACTCTAATTTTAATAATAATATATACACACACACACACATTAAACCCGCCAGTGAAATCCTTTAGGGCACCAAACTGTGTTATTTCTGTGATAATGAAATCTCTTCTCCCTTGTTCAATCAGAGGTCAATTTCTTTTGAATGAGTAAGTCCTAAATATATTCTGAAATTTTAGTTTATTTTCAGTGCTATTTCAAATACTGTTTCATGTGTAGTCGCTTAGTCTCTAGAACTCAAATGCAAGGAAGTTCAAGTAAGAGAGCCTAAATAAGATGTTATCAATTAAGTAAATTAAGTAGTTGATCTCAAGTTAACAACTGACATTCTTGGCAGCAGGTTCTTTTGTAAGCGGAATACATAATAGATACATTCAATTAGAACCTTTAGGAGAAAATACGGTGGGATTTCTCCAGACACTGGCTGGAAAGATGAGGGTAAAGGGTTTACCTCTTTTCTGAGTTTATGAGAAACAACTCTAGCCATTCCTGTCATTTTTCTGCCTTCTTCAAATTTTGCTACTTTGGCAGTGTTCCTCAAAGGCAGTTCAAAGCAGGTATGCATCATACAACGTTTACTTTAAATGGAATAATTTGAAATATTCTCTATTTTTATTGCTATTTTTATAGTGAGAAAGAGAGAAGTGATGAATCAGGCACTTGTACCACAATAGGAACTTCAAGAAAAGGCCAGAAGGAATCACATAACTAACAACCCCAACCTATAACATGACGATGGTCAGATCTAGGGCTGACGATTCTGTATAACACCTTACAGCTCTCCACTTCATCAGTTCATCTCTCTTCAACACATTTTCAGTAAACACTACAGAAGATACGCTTAAAGGGCTATCAAAACAGCTAAGAATGGCAATGTATGGAGAAAAACTCTTGAAACAAAGTCCCCCTAAAACTGAGTTCCTCTGCTGAGTTTATGATTAACCTCTCTATCCAAAACTTTACTCCCCTTCTTTTCCTGAACCTGTTCCCTTCAAGATTGAGGAGTATCAAAGAAAAGGGGAGATTGGAATCATATACAAGCCCCTGTGCCCCTGTCCTTTGAAGTAAAAGGCCTTTGCCTTAGTCTCCCAGGTCTCCCTTGAGTCTCAAAAGGCTGACTCAAAGAGTTAATGATCAGGAAATGTGAAGATGTAGAAACAAAGAATCAGGAAATGTGAAGATGTAGAAACAAAGAATTGGGCCGGGAAACTGGTAACAATTCAGACTCTAAGTCGGCCACATAGCAGAGTTGCCGAACCTGCAGTTCCCTGACAAATACAGATACAGGCGTGACACACATTCCTAAGCTGTTTGTACAGGAAGCAGAGCCCACCAGAGGAAAACTGACTGCAAGCATGTAGGCCCTAGACTGGTTGAAACCAGAAAGTTGATGATGCTTGAAACTTCACTTTGATGCCACCCAATCTGAGAACTGTGCACAAGCTGATCACATACCCTATAGCCACCTCTCTCACACTGTCTTTAAAACCCCTTCCCTGAAAGCCACTAGGGAGTTTGGGTCTTTTGAGCATGAGCTGCCCGTTCTCCTTGCCTGGTGCCCTGCAATAAATGCTGTATTTTCCTTCACCACAACCTGGTGTCAGTAGATTGGCTTTACTGAACAGGCGAGCAGACCTAAGTTTGGCTCAGTAACCAACTAGTTTTCTCATCCTGTCAGGGATGTCGATGTACTGGACAACCCTGGAAGGTCAAAGTTGAAAACAGCCGAGCTGGCAGAAGCCCAAAAAACTGTGTGACCCTGAGATACCCCCACCCTTGACTTCCAATGGATTGTCACTTGTGTGAAAGTTAAACACCTACTGTGTTAAGGTATGGAAACACAGGGGTTCATTTGTTACAGCAGTTGGCCAGCCTTAACTAACACAGTGTAACAATGAAACAGAATGAACACTGTGGCAGGCACACACTTTAATCTCAAGAAGAAAAGTTGTCCAAGGTGACTTCTTTTAGCTACTTAATTCTTATTTATTAACATTCATATTTGTATACCCCCCCTTTTCCCTCTGCATTTCACACTATCACTCTTAGCCCATCAACTGGCTCTCCTGACTGCTTTAATCTCATTTTGTATTTTATTGTCCTCCACTTGGGTGGCAGCCATTGTAGACACATGGTTGAGGGGAAAAACAAAGGTCAGTTTCATTACAGAACAGTAATTATTATTTTTATATGTTTCTCCCATCAATTTCACTGGGTTTAACACTTCCTGAACCTAGAGGCCAGATCTGGCAAACTAATTAACAATAGACCAATTTTCCAACTCAGGATTCAGACCATGAACAAATGAGGAATCAAGTAAATAACTGTCCTTGAAAGGGTAATCGATTTGTAACTGTTTTGTGTTTACTGCACAAGACCGAAGAGCTTGTCTTAATTTTCCTGTGGCCACTCAGGAAGGAGGGGAAATGGTGTGTGTGGGAATAGTGAGAAAGTTCAATCCTAGGAGTCTGCAAGGCAGGCAAGGTGGACAAGGAGGATGACAGACGTCTCCAGCCTGGGAGCAAGGGCCACGGGGACTGGTCTCGGCTATGCCACAGAATTCAGAGTGACTTTGGGTATTTCACCTCACCGTCATCAGGCCTCAGGAGGAAATGAGGGTATAATTACATGATCGAGAGACTCAACCACCTCTAAACAAATTACAAGATGCATAATATTCTTATAACTGAATGTTTTAAAGGAATTACTTTTTCATCAGCAGTATCATTTAGAAAAGGTGCACAATGAGTACAAGTTACAAGAACATGGCAAGAGGACCAGGATGGAACACGTCCACTGGACAGTGAAATTCAATGGTGAGAGGATACTAAAGCATCAGTTGAACTAGAGGGATGAAGGAGAACTCCCTCATTCATAAGGATAAGGGTAAGGCCTGTGTTCCCCTAAGCTGCCCCTGCTAATGGGTGTCTGGGGGAGTTCCAGAATTATGTGTGTGCTGAGAGCCAGCCGTAAGACTCTCATGATGGCTAAGCATTAGGGTCAACTGGATCCTAGAGCAGGGTTCTTTCAACTTTGATTATTCCTTTGCTAGTTAAAATCGGGGGGCTTGACATTTAACATTGACTATTTATTTACGAATCATATGCATGTAATCACTTGTACTAATCCATTATGTACATTAGAAAATATATGCATAATAGAATTTTTAAATGAGAGAGATAAAATAAGCTATATTTAAATTGATTTTTATAATAGTTTACATATTATGGTATTTTATGCTCTTCCTAAAATATGTTCAACCGTAGGAGTGTGATTGACTAAGTTTCTTTACTTTTTGGAAATCTTGCTTAAATGCTTTGTGATAGTCGGTTTTTGTGAATGACATGCCAGAAAAAGCTACCTCACAAGGAGATATAGGTCTGAATGGAGGAAAGACATCGTTGGCTACCCTTGCTAAAGTATGGTATTCATTTTGGCATCCATCAATTATGCCAAGATTTTTGTTAAAATTTGGCTAATAAAATTTCTCTCTTCCTTAATGTTAATCAGCTTGTGTTAGGGTACTCCAGAGAACCACTAGGATATACACTGATGTATAAGAGGAGACTTATTACTGGCTCATGTGGTTACGGAGGTGAGATATGCTGAAATACGCCATCAGCAAGCTGGAGAACCAGGAATGCCGGTGGTATAATTCAGTCCAAGTTCCAAGGTCTGAGAACTGGGAGGGGGATAGGGAAGTAGAGAAAGAGGAAATGGGGGAGGTGAGTGAGGGGGCGGTGGGGATGGGTCAGAAGCTGAAGGCCCAGGAACCAGGAGCTCGGATGTCTGAGGGGAGGAGAAGATGGATGCCCCAGATCAAGGAGCCCTTTCTCAGCCTTTTTGTTCTATTAGGGCCCTCAAGGGACTGGATGGTGCCTGTTCACATTGTTTGGGGAGAATCTTCTTTACCTAGACTACTGATTCCAGCACTCATCACTTTTGGAAACAGCCACACAGACACACTTAGAAAGAATGTTTCACCACTATGGGCAACCCTTAGCCCAGTCAAGTTGACACATAAAATTAACCATCATCCAACTCTTCTGAAAATGTAATTGGAAGATGCTACTTTTCTAAATTTAAAAAAATGGATTCAAACCTGACTCTTTATCTTTTCATTCAGAAGATTCGTTAGAAATCTAGTTAGAAAATTCTGTTTCCATAATCTTTTAGTGTACTTTGAGAGTTGTAAATAAGTGATGCACTTAAATTGTTGCTGGCCAGAACATCACAAACAGATGAAACATTTCCAAATAACCAGTTTTAAAATGTCCTTTCCATAGCATGAGTGTCTTTGAAAAAGCTCTTATTTTCACTCATTTTTAAAATGTCATCATTACCTTGAAGAGAAAAGCTGCTAATCTATTCAAAAATATGTGCATGGTACCTTAATACTGACAGTTACTTGTCATCACATTAGAGGTAAGCAAGTGTGAAGTATGTTTATTTTTTTCAGTAAGTTTCAGTAAGTTTGGCAACTCCTTTTAGCACAAGATATCCAGCAAACCCACAACAGATGTTCATGGCCCCTGACATCATTTTAATATTGTAAATATGGAATCGTTTAAGATGATATAACCCATACATCCACTTAACTGGGCACATGGAGATGACGATAAGGCACAAGGTGGTAGATGGAAAGGGAAGGCAGGGGTCACTCAGTGCCTTTGTAGGGGAAGTGCCCTCTTCCCTCAGGAGACCTGACAGGTGATGTGTGACTTAACTGGGCATAAGGAGGTGACATTAAAAAAGGCATTTAATATTTTAAATTAGCAATAAGATGTTTTCTGAGCTAATATACTTAAGGGGCAAATAAAATATTTATTGTGGCCATAACTACTTAGATTAAAAATAATTATGGGGCATCCCTGGTGGCGCAGTGGTTGAGAGCCCGCCTGCCGATGCAGGGGACACGGGTTCGTGCCCCGGTCCGGGAAGATCCCACATGCCGCGGAGCGGCTGGGCCCGTGAGCCATGGCCGCTGAGCCTGCGCGTCCAGAGCCTCTGCTCTGCAACAGGAGAGGCCACAGCAGTGAGAGGCCTGCGTACCGCACACACACAAAAAAAGAATTATGCTCTTTTTTTTCTATTTTGTCAGTTTTAAGTTTATAATCTTTTTGTCATAATTTGTGATTTCTAGCTTTTAATTTCTTTAAACTGTAACATTAGGATGACATAGAAACAACTCAAAGTAGCGCTTTTTCTTTCTGAACAACCAACCTACTTCACATACAAGAAGGAAAGTAAGTGATTAGCTAGGTTTTCTGCACTTCGAACTGGAAATTATCTTTAGAGATTATAGGCTAATTACAGCCTTACCAGTCACCTATCCCTTTAAAAAAAAACAATTAGTGAAACTGACTCTAAGGCTGCAAATGGTTCAATGATTTCTCTGATGGTGTAACATCAAGTCAATGGTGAAGCAGGGCAGCCACTTCATGCCTCGACCTCAGGGACACAGCACAAACATTTCACTGTGATGTGCTGTAACACTTTAATACTTTTACATTTGGGGCCTCAGTGCCTTTCTAGACACACTATGCATGTGTGAAAAGCTTGAAAGCTTAAGTAATCTATTTAAAATATTTCTCCCTAAAAGCCTAGATTTCTCCCTTACTTGCAAAATATCAAATAAAAAGCAGAGAACTGGTTTGTAGATTTTGTTTTGTGTATTGTTAATGAGAACAGAATTAACCATGGATTCTAGTCTCTTCTTTAGTTATTTGAGGAAAAATAAATCACCACCATAATTGGTTCTCTTTCAGTAAAGAAGCTCTTTCCTCTAAAACATGCAGAGCAATGTTTCACAGCTCCAGAAAAGCAGAAAACCACTAGAGCTCATCAATGAATTCAGTAAAGTTGCAGGATACAGAATTAATACACAGAAATCTGTTGCATTGCTATACACTAACAAGGAAAGACCAAAAAGAGAAATTAAGGAAATAATCCCATTTACTATCGCATCAAAAAGAATAAAATACTAAGGAATAAACCACCTTAAGGAGGCAAAAGACCTGTACTCTGAAAACTATAGGATGCTGATGAAAGAAATTGAACATGACACAAGCAGATGGAAAGATATACCACGTTCTTGGACTTGGAAGAATGAATATTGTCAAATGACTATACTACCCAAGGCAATCTACAGATTCAAGTCAATCCCTATCAAACTACCAATGGCATTTTTCACAGAACTAGAACAAAAAAAAAATCTTAAAATTTTTATGGAAGCAAAAAGACCTCAACTAGTCAAAGCAATCCTGAGAAAGAAAAACGGAGCTGGAGGAATCAGACTCCTTAACTTCAGACTATACTACAAAGCTGCAGTAATCAAAACAGTACAGAACTGGCACAAAAACAGAAATATAGTTCAGTGGAACAGGATAGAAAGCCCAGAAATAAACCCATACACTTATGGTCAATTAATCTATGACAAAGGAGGCAAGAATACACAATGGAGAAAAGACAGTCTCTTCAATAAGTGGTGCGGGGAAAACTAGACAGGTACATGTAAAAGAATGAAGTTAGAGCATTCTCTAACACCATGCACAAAAGTAAGCTCAAAATGGATTAAAGACCTAAACTCCTAGAGGAAAAGATAGGCAGAACACTCTTTGACATAAATCACAGCAATATGTTTTTGGATCCATCTCCTAGAGTAATGGAAATAAGAACAAAAGTAAACAAATGGGACCTAATTAAACTTAGAAGCTTTTGCACAGCAAAGGGAAACATAAACAAAATGAAATGACAACCTACAGAATGGGAGAAAATATTTGCAAACAAAGCAACCCATAAGGGATTAATCTCCAAAATACACAAACAGCTCACAGAGAGAGCTCAATATCAAAAAAACCAAAGAACCCAATCAACAAATGGGCAGAAGATCTAAATAGACACTTCTCTAAAGAAGACATCTCGATGGTCAAAAGGCACATGAAAAGATGCTCAACATTGTTAATTATTAGAGAAATGCAAATCAAAACTACAATGAGGGACTTCCCTGGTGGCGCAGTGGTTACGAATCTGCCTGCCAATGCAGGCGACATGGGTTCGAGCCCTGGTCCAGGAAGATTCCACATGCCGTGGGGCAACTAAGCCCGTGCGCCACAACTACTGAGCCTAAACTCTAGAGCCCACAAGCCACAACTGAGCCCGCATTCCACAACTACTGAAGCCCGCGTGCCTAGAGCCCATGCTCCGCAACAAGAGAAGCCACTGCAATGAGAAGCCCGCGCACTGCAACGAAGAGTAGCCCCCACTCACCACAACTAGAGAAAGCCTGCACGCAGCAACGAAGACCCAACACAGACAAAACTAACTAACTAACTAACTAAATAAATAAAAACTACAATGAGGTATCACTTCACATCAGTCAGAATGGCCATTATCAAAAAGTCTAAAAATAATAAATTCTGGAGAGGGTGTGGAGAAAAAGGAACTCTACACTGTTGGTGGGAATGTAAATTGGTGCAGCCACTATGGAGAACAGTATGGAGGTTCCTCAGAAAACTAAAAATAGAATTACCATATGATCTAGCAATCCCACTCCTGGGCATATATCTGGAGAAAACCATAATTTAAAAAGATACATGCACCCCAATGTTCACTGTAGCACTATTTACAACAGCCAAGACATGGAAACAACCTAAATGTCCACCCAACATGAATGGATAAAGAAGATGTGGTACATATATACAATGGAATATTGCTCAGTCATAAAAAGAATGAAATAATGCCATTTGCAGCAACATGGATGGACCTAGAGATTATCATACTAAGTGAAGTAAGTCAGACACAGAAAGACAAATACCCTATGATAATGCTTATATGTGGAATCTAAAAAAAATGACACTAATGAACTTATTTACAAAACAGAAAGAGACTCACAGACAGAGAAAACAAACTTATGGTTACCAAAGGGGAAAGGGGAGACGGAGGGATAAATAAGGAAGTTGGCATTAACATATACACACTATATATAAAGTAGATAACCAATACTGAGTATAGCACAGAGAACTATACTTAATATTTTGTAATAACCTATAAGGGAAAAGAATCTGAAAGGAATATACATGTATATGTATAACTCAATCACTGTGCTGTACACCTGAAACTAACATGATATTGTAAATCAATGTAAATCAAATCAATGTGTCTGCTAATATATAAGATGTTGAGGGCAGTCCCTGAGGGGTCCGTGAATGACTGTGGCTAGAGAACTGCCAGGCCCAACCCGGCCACTTGCTTCAGCAATTCTCAGGAGCTCTGCTTACACTGTTTTCTTAAGATGGAATAACATGTCCCAACAAAATTCTTCAAAGCCCAATTGGTAAGCTGGGATGAAGTCAGAGAGTGGCATGGACATATATACACTACCAAATGTAAACTAGATAGCTAGTGGGAAGCAGCCACATAGCACAGGGAGATCAGCTCGGTGCTTTGTGACCACCTAGAGGGGTGGGAGAGGGAGGGTGGGAGGGAGACACAAGAGGGAGGAGATATGGGGATATATGTATATGTATAGCTTATTCACTTTGTTATACAGCAGAAACTAACACAGCATTGTAAAGCAATTATACTCCAATAAAGATGTTAAAAAAAAAAAAAAAAAGCCCAGTTGGAAGCCTTTCTGACTATCCAAGCCCAAATCAGCTGTCCTTTCTGCAACAGTCTCACTCATTTACCTTCTGTAACAGTTTTGTTCACATCTATAAAGGACTGTGACCAACTCTCATCCCTCTCATCCTCTACACACAGTAAGTCATTAAAAAAAAAAAAAAAAAAAAGGGATCTGTTGAGTTGAACTGCATCTTGCTAAAACAGCGCCAGAAGCGTCCTTTGACATTATGTGATCTAGCCTCTTTGTTCAAGAAAAGGGTGACTTGCCCAATAAGCACAGCAGGCTGTGACGGAAGTGAAACCTGAATTCTGAGCTTCCCTCAAGGGGCTGACACAGGATTTATGCTGTTGAAGATCTAGTCCCTGAGCTTGCAGAGCTCTCATTTGGTAGACAAGAAAGACGGGTCTAGTTCCCTTGACACTACACAGTGAGCATAATGCTGACATGAATGAGAGCAAAACTGACTAGATTGGTGATATATAGAAGGCAGCCAAGATTGTTTTTTAAAAGATAAAAGTAATATATGTATGACCAAAAGTGTTCAGAGTCCTGGCCCCAGTCCTCTTAAATCAAACAAGAACCTACTGGCCGGACCCATGTGACAGCCTAGAGGTCTGAATAAGTGAATGTGCTTTATCAAGTGGGGAACTCATTTAAGAAGAGTTTTTGGAACTTCTGGCTGAGAGCAAGAGTAGTTTATAATAAGAGGATGTCTTAATCATCAGGAAGAATCATCACAAATCCAGCAATCTTTCTGGAGTTTCAAAAGGTGACCTTAGCAAGCCTCCCCTGGCTCACGTTGTCTGTCTCAGGTAGGGCCCCCCAGGCTGCTGGTCTTCCAGTTCCATGAAGAGTCCAAGCTCTTTCCTACCTTGGAGTCTTTGTGTTTGCTATTCCCCTGCCTGGCGGCTCCTCTCTCTGCTCTTTGCCTGGCTAGTTCCTTCTCCTCCGATAGTTCTCACCGGAAATGGTACCTCCCCAGCTCAGGTTCTTCCTCCTCTTATTATTTTAAGGATGATACCCCATTTGTACCTTTTATAACACATGACAAACTGAGTATTTTCTTGTTTGTTTACTTGTTTATAATGATAAGGGCCATTTTTTTTTTTTTTTGGTTCACCTTTATATCACCAGAACCTAAACAGTGCCCAGTGCATTGTGATACACAATAAAGATTTGCTGAATAAATTAATGAATTCAGAATACTTTTATAAAACTAATCCAAAATTATTTAAGGCACTAGGAAACCCTTAGTAAGTTTTGAGAAACCCACAATTCTACTTTATGAAATGTTTGAACATAATAAATAACAAATTTCAAATACTGGTTCAATAAAGATCTTTTGATTATTCTTACAGATTTTTGAAAGCCACCATATACTCTGAAGTAAAACTTGAGTTTTTTTTTTAATGTGAGTCTATGTCAAAAAGTCTGTATTTCTGACTGAATGTGAAAACCTAAATGAGGAGTCACCAATACCTAACTACTAACTACAATAAACATCCAATTGGTTATAATCCAGTGATAAAAAAGAACAATATATAGTCATGCAGCTCAGATATGAAGGAAAAAAAACACATTTTTTTTTTTTTCGTCACTGAGAGAGAAAACACACACAGAAAAATGATTCTCCAAGAAAGGCAGTTCTCATAGAAATGCTCCAGCTTTTAGGGGAGGGAAAAAAAAAAAGGATGGTGAAGACAGAAGTAACACATTCTTTCTGTAACAAAATCAGACAAGAAACATCCTAGGAAATCTGAACAGAACCTCGGATGGGAACATCAGGAAAAGTAAATAAATGGACACGTGCATGCTCCTCAAAGAGTCAGTGTGTGTGATTTTAGGCCCTTCACTGCTCAGAGAAGATGACATTATAATGGCATTTCTGGAATGAAGCATTTTCTATCATCATCACCCGGCTTGAATCCACTCACCACTTTTCAATTCTGATATGTGACATTTTACTAAAGCCACCTGACATTAAAAAGTTGCATGTACAGTGAGGGTTTTTGGAATTAAAGAATAAAAATCCATTACCTGCATAAAATCTGAATATTCAGACGTTATAATTTAAAAAAGCAATATTTAACATAACTCGGAACAAAAGCCAAATCAGAATTGGACAAGCACAAGAACACTGTACGCTATATTTTATATATATATATATTTATATTTATTTTATAGTATATATATTTTGTGCTTCTGTATACAAGAATGACTATAAAATTAAATTGTCTTATTTCTAGCAATTTTCTCCCATAAACAATAACAGGGATGCTTACAAACTTACCAGAAATATAATATTGGGGGACTATTCTAGTCTTCAAAACAAACGGTAGCTGTCAAATTCTTACTGAATAATCTACAATGTTAATTCATGTACTGTATTTCATTTGTAATAAGTCTTTGTGATAAGGTTAACACTTCAACATACAACACAAATAAGAGAGGACCGAAAAATGAAAATTACTTTGCTTATGTTTCTGTATTAGAATTCTATTTGCTGAAGGGTAAAAAACAGATTTGCAAAATTCACAGTTAACTTAAAACAATAGTTTTAAACCTTTTATTCCTAGCCCTTACTGCCTTCAGGAAGGAGAGAACATCTGGTTATTTAAGGAACACAATATGTTCACATTTTCTATGACTTTTGTTTCTAATTGGGTTTTAAATTTTTTTTTGGAATTTGAACAACTAGTTAGAACAATGTTTTTTAATCACTTCATATTTTTCAGACTGTCATCCTTCTACTCCTCTACTTCGTTTAGTGGACTGTTTTTGGAAATCTGTTCAGTGATTCTAATATAATAAAAGGAAAACGAGAATCAGGATTGTGGTCTGAAGAGCTAAGTATAGAAACCATATCGTAAGGTGAACAGAGTATAGGATGCTACAGATATTTGATATCCAGTCTCTTCAGACAGCATACACTTACAAACATTTCAAGTAGTTCTTGGGTCACTTATATACGTGGCACTTTCATTTATTACAGATACAAATAAATATCTACTACAAATAAAAGAATTTGTATGAGAAATATCAGTAACTAGGATTCCACTATTTTTAAAACTAACGAAGCTACAGCTCTTGTGTGGAAGGGTGGCTGGAAGACCTTGGTTCAACGGCTAGCTCTGCCACTGACAAGCTGTGTGACCTTGGAAAAAAGTCTCTCAAATACCTGGATCCTCAGTTTGTTCATATGACAGAAGGAGGAGCGGAATTAGACTCTCTTGGTCCTTGGCAGTTCTGAAGTTGGCACAGTCTAAGTGAAGTATATTATTTATTTATTATTTTTTTGCGACACGCGGGCCTCTCACTGTTGTGGCCTCTCCCGTTGCGCAGCACAGGCTCCGGACGCGCAGGCTCAGCGGCCATGGCTCACGGGCCCAGCTGCTCCGCGGCATGTGGGATCTTCCCGGACCGGGGCACGAAGCCGTGTCCCCTGCATCGGCAGGTGGACTCTCAACCACTGCACCACCTGGGAAGCCCCGAAGTATATTATTTAGATCCTTTGTTGTATCTTCTTTGTTCCATAATATTTGAAGGTGATAACAGGTTTGCAAATAATTCTGATCGATATTAAATTAAGGAACTAGATGCCCTTTCAGTTCAAGTTGTAGGGTCACTTCACCATCTTGATAAAAATGGCGCTGACAAATATACCATTGGCTATGGTTTCTGTGGAATGTGGATATGGGTTCCAGAAATATGTAAGGTGAGTGAGATCCACCTGGATTAGAGTCAGTATTAGAAGAGGCGCAGTGCTTAAGTCAGCATTCAACGCTACCATTGTCTTCTTAATACCAACCACTGCACGACACAGAGCTAAATGCTAACAAACGAGCAGGATGATGAGGAGGGATAATTGACAGAAGATACGAGCAAATCGCTAAACTACAAGGGGCTATGAGGACTCAAAGGGAAGACGTGTCTTATCTGAGTCTGGGAATGGCTTCCTGGGGAAGGAAGAACGGAGGCTGGGAACCTCAGGAGGGGATGAGTAGAAACAAGGGTCATGGAACCATTCCAGCTAGTTTGGAAGCTTACAAGCGTTTCGGCCTTGGGAAAGCCACATGGCCTCTGCACTGAAAAAGAAGGAGGAAAGATAACCCGCTCTGCTGCCTCGGAGCTTGTAGTGAGGACCAAAGGAAGCATATCAAAGTACTTGGAGACGTGAACGAGTATGATCCTGTGATTACAGTTTACCAGCCCATTATTTCAGTCTGTTCAAATGAGAAATCTTTTCACAGTAAAGCTGACATCTGATAGAAAATAAGTAACAGCTCAGTGTCTCAAGCTCTACTGCAGAGTCTATTCTCAACTGAGCAGTCTCCACTGGGATTTCGGGATAGTGGTAGGACGAAGTGTTTCTCTGAAGGCTGACAGTGAATTTAGGGAGGCCCAGAACTCCTTGTTCATTTTTATTTTATTGAGTCTGTCAGCAGCACTCAGCACAACTGCCATGTGAAGCTGGGATACAGGACAGTAAACTTTCATGCCTCAAATCTCTTCCTACTAGGTCACTTCATAGAGACTTGTGTGTTTATATACTTACTCTGATTTAAGCGTTTCATTGTTGCTAATAAATAGAAAACATTTAAAGCACTCTGAGGTCTGGATCCTCAGAGGCTATGGGTGGGGTACTAGCATCGTCTTTCCCTCTCTTTACATGGCCTCCTCGCTGACTTTATAGTTGACATGAACTACACTGAAAGCTCTATCCACTGGTGGATTTTTACGATATATATAAACTTACTTCTTTTTTTTTCTTTTGTGCCTTTGTAGCACTGGATTGGATCTTATTATATCATTAGATGTCAGTTCTTTATGGTCAAAGGCTGCTCTGCTTGGGTAGGTTGTTAGAGGCAACAAAAGAGGAGACCAAGACTTAGCAAGCGTGAATCCCCAGATCACAAGGACATTTGGTAGGAGAGTCAAGACTTGGCCCAGTGTCCCAATTCCTAGCTCAGGCTCCTGGCAAGACCCAGGACACCACACTGCGATAGACCTCCAATTAGCAGATATGCCAAGTGATGTTAGTTATCATTTGACATTTACTAATTAGTGTCAATGGATCAGCCATTACATACACTTAACTAAAACTACCACCTTGCTGGGTTGGCCGTCTGAAACCCCCTTAGTACTCTGCAGCTTGCTTTATCTTCCCCTACAGATATCATCATGCCACGAACTTGTTCTCAGGAGCTTTTTACACATGACTCCCTCCTTCTGCCCAGTTTCTCATGTCTCAGAAATACCAGTTTAAAGTCCTAACTTTTGGACAATTATCTTGATTGTTTTTACTTGGTAAGACTCTGAATGTAAAAGTGGGGAATACTATTTTTTAGATACTTATGCTATTACATTTTTTCTCTTAAACCTTGGAGAAAATTTTTCTTAATGCTTGTAGAATTGGCTTCATTATTCTCTATATTACATATACTATCTTTTTAATGTCAAAAGTACTCTATTAAAATTACGGATTCCACTAACAACATTGAGGAATTTAGTATACAGAATTCTGCAACCATAAGAGTGAATGGTTTATAGGAAGATCAACCATATTTAGCTAGGAAAAAACTTACCAAGATGGATAGGTTTAGATAACATATTCGTTTCTCCTTTCAATTAAACCCAACAAATCACACAAGTAGATAATTCAAACAGTTATTTTAGCAATTTTTTCCCGCTCTGTATGACCCTAGTAATTCTCAATGCTGAGCAGATAGAATTTACCTTAAGTTTGTAGACCAAAACTCAGATACCTCATTGACCAGAAACTTCATCCTTTATTCCTTTTATAGATATGCCATAACCTTGACTATTTCATATTAAAAATATATACGTATACAGCCTACATATACATAAAAGAGGAAATATGAGACTGTAGGTTTTTTTCATAGTCTGACTCCTAAGCCTTACCAGAAAAAAAAAAATGCTGCCTTATGTATTAGAGAAATGATGGATTGTATTTCTGACACTTAATGAAATTTTGTATAGGAGAAATGACATAAAACTGTGTATTTCTGAAGAAAATGGATATAGGCACAGGAAAACAATAATTTTAAATCAAGCAAAGAATAAATACATGCTCAAATGTTGAAGTCAACAACCGATGAAAGGACAGAAATCCTTCAGAATCAAAATGTACGTTGAACTTGGAGGTCCACGTTGATCAGACAGAGCTCTGGCAGTGGAATCCACAGACAGACTGACTCAAAGACAGTTCGACAACTGCCAACACGATTGCTGGGAGCTCTGCCAAAGAGCCAAAGGCTGGGATTACCACCCAGCGCCTGGCATCCTAGTCCTCGTGTTTGAAGCTTTCTCTCTTATACTTCATCCAATATTTTTGTTTGGCTCAAAAGCATCAAGGATTCACAGATTTTTTTAGATCATTAAATGTTCTTATTTTCAAGAAATGTAACATTAGTTGTAAAAGAGCACACTTTTTCTCTGGAGTGTAAAGAAAATTTTGGTGACTTGCTTTAAGTTCAAATAGAGAAATCAGCATTAAAGACTCTTTAAATCTTTATTTTATTAGGTTACTCTTCACCCGCAAAATAAGAAATACATGTTCATAACATGAAATAATTTAGTGTCTCACTGCATCATAAACTCTTAGAAAACTGGTCCTTTTTAGAGCTCTAATGTCTTGGTCTTCACATGGCTCACGAGGCTATACCTGGGTCAGTTGGCCCCCGGCATGAAGTGTGGTTATAAGGAGAAGCAGGTGCTCAACTATTTCCTTGAGTTACGAGGAAGCAGGTGGGCAGAACAACCTCCTGAGTTACAAGAGACGTGCGCTCCTGTTTCTCAGGGCAGTGTCCTTTGGATTTGCCCGCTGAGCTGCTAGACCATCAGGTATGTGGAGTTGTGGCCTGTAGGCAATTCATCTGCTATTAGGCAAATTCTACATTAGGAATTCTTGGAGTCATGTAGAGAAACCAGTTTTTCACCCCACTTAAAACTGTGCACATCCCACATGGAAAGCTTACCTTGGGATCGCGAAGGAACAGAGCCTTAAGAATCAGCGAGTGAACATCCCCGATGAGTGGGTAATGCATCAGAAGGCCAAGACAGGTCTGGTAGTTACTAGAGATCACTAAATAAAAGGGGAAAAAAAGCAATTGAGAAGCAACGCTGTTTCAGATACCTGCATTACTAAGAGAAACAAAATTAACAACTTAGATTCAAAGAAAGCAAACCAATAACTCGACTGATTTGGACAAAAGGAAATGGGGAGAGGGGATCGTTACCAAATGGCCTTTGAAGCAGCACACTGTACTAATATACCAGCACTCATCGTCAGGGCGGTGTTGGAAGGAAGAGCCTCAGATATAGATTTGTGTGTGCGCTTGTAACACAAATAAACTCTTAGAAGCATGCACATTTATTGCCATTTATATGGCTGTATTTAAATGTCTCTAGTTTTGCTGCTTGGAAATTAGTAACAAAAATCTTATGAATGGGAAAGAACCAGCTTAAAATTCTCATAAAATATTATGTACCCTGATTACTATGCTTCACAACTTACATATGTTACATTTATTTTTTGTATATATAAATATTACATAGTTCAAAATTAAAGAGAATATAATTTCTTCCAATTATTTGTTTTCCTAAAGGTAACAAGAAATTTAGGAAAGATATTTATGCAGCATTTCTTGGAGGAAAAGTGTCAAAATCTTCATAGATTAGCCTAACTGTGCTCCTTAGACCGTCATTTAATTTTTTTTTCCCCAAATCAACCTAATTATGGCTGCAATTATTAAACACATCTTTTCAGGCAGGTCTATGTAAACTACTTCATTTCTTGGCAATCCATCTGCCACTGCTGTCACAGTTGCGCCCATTAGCGACTCTTGTTTTGTAAGCTAGGCTGACGGCCTCGGCAGCATGATTGTGAACAAACTTTACAGTTGCAACTTCCTGTGGCTGTGACTGAATCCTTTTCATTAATCAGAACGGTTAGCTGAAAAATATTCCGTAGGAAAACAACTGTGACTCACTAGAAACAATGTAAGTCACAAAATAATTTTTTTTGTGATCAGAAATACCCTTGACTCTTAGGTTTTTCTTTCCTTCTTCTGCTGGGAACATCCCCCTTCCCATGAACATTATGGAGAAAGGGGACAGGACTGGGCAAAATGAATAATTATAATCTATGTAAGGAACCACTTTATCATTTTCATTTCCTTTGCTTATCTGACAGCTTGTAATTTCATACATCTGCTTTCATTTGTGAAGTACTCACTTATCCTACCCTTTCTTTATCTGTTCAGACTCCTCTTTTCTTATTTGTTCATTTTATCATATTCACATTCAGTTGCCTGTTGTCTTTTTTACTCTAGAATTCAAAAACCTAGGGTATTGAGAATAGTATAACATTTTCATGTCCAGTTTTCTTTGCGATCTAACAAATAAATAAAACTTAGATAATCAATTCATTTCCTAACTCATAAAGTTATTTTCCCAAATGCTATAATGGTTATATATTAGTAACGGACCCAGGAAGAATTCTTGTATATTTTGTAAGACAGGCAGGAGAGTTTAGCGGAAATGGTTCTGGGCTCGGGATTCAAAGATGTGGGCTTTGGGGCTTCCCTGGTGGCGCAGTGGTTGAGAGTCTGCCTGCCGATGCAGGGGACACGGGTTCGTGCCCTGGTCTGGGAAGATCGCACATGCCGCAGAGTGGCTGGGCCCGTGAGCCATGGCCGCTGAGCCTGCGCATCCGGAGCCTGTGCTCTGCAACGGGAGAGGCCACAACAGCGAGAGGCCCGCGTACCGCAAAAAAAAAAAAAAAAAAAAAAAAAAAGAAAAAGATGTGGGCTTTCATCCTGGGACGCCACTTGAAAACGTTTCATAAAGTTGCCTGGAGACTCAATGACATAATCTAAGTGACTGATTTATAGCAGCTGCTCAAAACCGGTTGGGAGTAACCTCTCAGAGCTGAAGTTCAGTCATTTGGAAAACAACTTTACAATTAAAAAAAAATTTACCTGCCTACCTCATTCATTCCAATAATCATTTGTTGAGTACCTAATCCATGACAGGCCCTACGTTAGGAGGCAAGGTGGAGATGAACAAAACACAGTCCTCACCCTGGAGAAAATGAAAGTACAGCGAGCAGACACGTAACAACAAGCAGTTGTTACTACTACTACTGCCTCTAAGATGATAACGAATTGTTGAAGTCTTTCCGAGACCAGGCCAGGCCCCATACCAAGAACGTTACCGGCATATCTCATTTAACTTCTATGACGATCTTATCACAGGGTACAATTATTATTATCCCTGTTTTACAGATGTAAAACTAACCCTTGGAGGGATTAAATCATTTGCCCAGATCACACAGTGATTTGGTGGTAGACCAAGATTTGACATTCAGAAGTCTAGGGGCAGAGTCAGTCAGGGCTTTGTTTTGAAAGGCCATTGTTTTGAAAAGCAAGTGACATAATGGATGCAAATAATCACTGCAAACAGGAAAGTCATTTAACGTTAGTGCTCTTGTGTAATAGTTTTCAGTAGCTTGGAAGATCAGATTAACCCAGTGTGTAAAGCAGCCTGACATAGGTAGGCCATTTATTTGGAGGGACCAGAGCGACAATCCTATGTTATTACAACTTGAAAAAAATTTTGAAACTATAGGAAGCTGTAAAATACATTTTACAAACAAAAATAAAATACATTTTACAAAATAAGGGAAGCTAAATAACATATTAATATTCTACTTGCATAACAAACGAAGGAGCTAACGTTCTTTCTCCTATCCATCCATCTATCCATCCATCCACCCATCCATCAATCCATCCCTCCAGTCACTGAATATCATGTACGTTTGCTGAGCATCTACAAAATCCTGTGCCAGGCAGTAGCACTAGGGACATGATGGTGAATGAGTCTGAGCTGTGCAAGGTAGCAGAACGTGGCACCCTGAAGTTTGGCTACAGGGGCTCAGGACGCACCACCTCCAAATATGCCCCTTTGGTATATTGACTATTTTGAGCTGGAGACGTTTTCTCTGAACTCCGCTTATCTTTAACTCCCTAAGTGCTCCAAAAGGAACTCAACTGTCATAAATCCCTCCAGCCAAACTTTGTCACAAAGATACCTTGCATCTATTCTTCTCAGGGTCCATTCATCTTTCCTAAAAATCATTTACTCTCCCCTAAGAGACCTACAACACCCCTCCCCTTTCTCTGTTGAGGTGGTGTTTAATCCTGAAATCTAAAGCCATCTCTTTGAGGGTGGCTCATTTTCCCCTGGGTATCTCCCGTATGTGCATGAGGTATACATGTTAATCAACTTGCCTGTTTCTCTCTCAATCATTTTGTGAAAGAATCTCAGAGGAAAACCTAACTGGGTAGAGGTAAGATTTCACCTTCCTCTTGCCCCCTGCCTTCCGATAATGCCACCTCGAATTTCTTAATGAAAACTTGTACTTTTCATTTGCAATTACATGTGCCAGCATTACGTCCCTTTTGAATAACTGTGTCCAATTTAGCGTACTCGAAAGAGAGTAATACGAGCTATTTTAAAAATAAAATGGTAGGAATCTGATAGGAGAAAAATTTAGTTATGATCTTTGCAGCAAATTTTTCTTGAACTTGAAAAACTAATCCACAACACGGTTCCTTCTCCAGTGTTTATTCTATCAGAGCAGGGCAGTGACACAAGGAAAAAAAAGTGAAAGACTAAAAAAAGACTGAGTTTTGCTATCTACCTACATTTGAAATCAAGGATGTATATGCCTTATTGAGAAGATCATATGGTTTTTATTCTTCAATTTGTTAATGTGATGTATCACACTGATTAATTTGAAGATATTGAAAAATCCTTGTATCCCTGGGAAAAACCCCTCTTGATCATGGTGTCTGGTCCTTTTAATGTACTGTTGGATTTGGTTTGCTAGTATTTTGTTGAGGATTTTTGCGTCCATGTTCATCTGTGATATTGGCCTGTAATTTTCTATTTCTGTGGAATCTTTGTCTGGTTTTGGTATCAGGGTGATGGTGGCCTCATACAATGAGCTTGGAAGTGTTCCTTCCTCTGCAGTTTTTTGGAATAGTTTCAGAAGGACAGGTGTTAACTCTTGCACACAAGGATGCACACAAGGATGTACATGCTTTAAAAACAAAGTACTAAAGCCACACTCCGAAGTGCTTATTCAGGGAAGGTTAAGACAAAGGTGAGCGGCGTTTAGGAAAACCTATGGAATCTGAAATCAGATGATCTAGATTAGATCTAGATCAGAAGGCTGGCTAGTCATTTACTGTGGGTGTGAATTTACGCAAGCTGCTTAGCTTCACTAAACCTTATTTCTCTCATTTATAAAAAGCATTTACTCTATCTGTAGGGATTCGGTAAGAACGGCACGGAAGTGAGGTCATGTGCTTCCCCATCTTGCTTGACTCTTGCTAAATAAATAGCACTCCCACCACCTGAAGCAGAGCTGACTTTGCTGCCTCTACCTTTAAATCAGCGGTCCCCAACCTTTCTGGCACCAGGGACCGGTTTTGTGGAGGACAATTTTTCCACGGATGGGGGGCGGGGGTGGGGGAGGGATGGTTCGGGCGGTACTGCGAGCGATGGGGGGCGATGGGGAGCGATGGGGGGCGATGGGGAGCAATGAGGGGGCGATGGGGGCGATGCGGAGAGATGGGGGCGATGGGGGGCGATGGGGGGCAGCAGATGAGGCTTCGCTCGCTCCCCTGCCGCTCACCTCCTGCTCCTAACAGGCGGCGGACCCGTACCCAGGGGTTGGGGGGCCCTGCTTTAAAGGGCCTAAACTGTTCTGGAGTGGTCTACGGGAGTTGGTTTAAATAGTTTCTCCAAACCAATACCGTATGCTAACACATATATATGGGATCTAAAAAAAAAAAAAGGTCATGAAAAACCTAGGGGCAAGATGGGAATAAAGACACAGACCTACTAGAGAATGGACTTGAGGACACGGGGAGGGGAAGGGTAAGCTGGGACGAAGTGAGAGAGTGGTATGGACATATATACACTACCAAACGTAAAATAGATAGCTAGTGGGAAGCAGCCGCCATAGCACAGGGACATCAGCTCGGTGCTGTGTGACCACCTAGAGGGGTGGGATAGGGAGGGTGGGAGGGAGGGAGACGCAAGAGGGAGGAGACACGGGGATATAGGTATATGTATAGCTGATTCACTGTGTTATAAAGCAGAAACTAGGGGCTTCCCTGGTGGCGCAGTGGTTGAGAGTCCGCCTGCCGATGCAGGGGACACGGGTCTGTGCCCCGCTCCGGGAAGATCCCATATGCCGCGGAGCGGCTGGGTCCGTGAGCCATGGCTGCTAAGTCTGCGCATCCGGAGCCTGTGCTCCGCAACGGGAGAGGCCACAGCAGTGAGAGGCCCGCGTACCGCAAAAAAAAAAAAAAAAAAAAAAAAAAAAAAAAAAAAAAAAAAAAAGGGCAGAAACTAACACACCATTGTAGAGCAATTATACTCCAATAAAGATGTTAAAAATAAATAAAAAAATAAATAAGTTTCTCCAGTAGTAACAAACAAAATGAGCTCAGTAACGATAACCAGAGACATGATTGTTTTGAGAAAGTTTAAAGCAACGGGACCATTAGCTTATGTCTGAGTCAGAGTTAACTATACTTACAACTGGAACATTTTGAAGTGAAACACTAGTCAAATTATTTATTTCACATTTAGATATACCTTCTCAAGGTAACAAGATGGACTGAGAACAACTACCATCTCTAACATGTTAAAAAAAAAAAGCCAGTAAGCACGTATAATGTGTGTACAATTTGCCATATACGACCACACCCCAGCACTAAAACTCAACCCTCCATCCACCTCCACGGCACTCTTCGTCTCCCCCACGTGAAGTTGTATCAAAATTTTGGTTAGAATAACTTCTCGAGTTTTCATTTTTATAACCAGGCAAATGTTATCACAGCTGAACAACACAGTATATCATGACTACTCTTTCTTGTATAGCCTCGTTCCTTTCCTGGAATTTATAACTGCCTGCTTTTTCATTTGCTTTGCTGTGTATATTTTTAACAGTAATTTAATCTTAAATGCTCCCCTAGTCATATAAATCTCCCCTTAATACTTTTAAAACATTTAGATGTTTTGTCAATTTCCTTTTTTTTTAGGAAATTGCTCATGAGGCCTCTGGCCTGCTCCCTCACCCTGAGGATGTCCTTTACCTCTTGCACGTGTTGTATCCTTATTTCCTAGAGTACCTACCTGCTTCTTTCTTGCTTTTCTCCCTCATTTTGGTGGAGGCCATCTCTCCAAAAGCTTTATGCTCAGGACAAAATTTTTTTGAAAACTTCTCTGTTTGAAAGATTTTATTTTGACATTAATTAATAGTCTGGTTAGGTACCGAATTCTAGGTTGGAAATACTTTTCCCTGAGATTCTTGGGAGCATTGTTCCAGAGTTTCCTGGCTTCCAGCTGAAAAGCCTCAAACCATTCCAATTCCTAATCCTTTCTGTGATCTGTTTTCTCTTCTCTTCCCCCACATTGTTCTGTAGATTGATGATAAATACCTTGGTTTGCATCTGTTTTCATACATAACAGGCCCTTTCAATTTAGAAACTCATGTGCCTTTGTTGAACTAGAAATTTCTCTTTGTTTCTTTGATGATTTTCTCCCTCCCATTTTACTTTGTTTATTTTGTTTCTTATTCCTTCCTTCCCCCCTCCCTCCTTTTCTTCTTCTTCTTTTTTTTTTTTTTAAAGAAATCATGATAGCTAGATGTTGGATTTCCCGGCCTGGTCCTCTAATTTTCTTTCTTGCTTTCTCACAGTTTCATGTGCTTCTTTCTGGGACACTTCTTCAATTTTATATTCCAGCCACCTATTTCCATGATACTTTATTTTTCAATTACACGTTTCCCTTTGAATAATGTATTTCCCAGCTCTCTGAGAAGTTTTCTCCTCCCTGCACAGTCTCTGTGGCCTCCAAGTTGCTTTCCTCCTGGCTGCTTGTTTAGATCTCTGTTTTCATGTCGATGCTCTCCTCAATCCTGTGGTGGTTTGGGGCTACCTGCTCGTGTGGAGGAGCGGGGCAGTAGAAAGGCATCTTGAAGACAGGTGTGTGCGCATAGCTGGGTGGGTTTGTGAATGCTGGGGGTTGACATAGGTCACGCTTGGGCCACTCCAAGCCTTTTCTCTTGTGCTGACTAGATTCCCTCAGAGAAGACTCTCTCAAACTCTTCCCGGAGGGAGACAGTCTAGCTTCGACGTCCTGAGAAAGAAGACTGGCGGTTCAACAGTCACTGAAATTTCCTGAGACCCAGGTTCAAAGACCCTCCACTTTACCGTCCGCAGAGGAAAAATCCTGAAGGTACAGTTGGAGATCTGGGTGTAACTGCTTCTTAAATAGACTTTCAACCAGTTCTCATATTTTAGTCTTAACTCCTTCCCTCCCCCTACCAATTTCCAGAAGTACCCAACACTGCCAACTTCTACACTTTTAGGAATTCTATGGGTTATTTCCTGGCTTTCTCCATTATCAATTTTGTATTTAGCTTTCTTGGATCTGACAAGTCAGTTATCACTCACCCATCTGTTTTCCTGCTTCCAAAACTACCCTAATTGTCTCCTTCCTAATTCTCTGTGTCCTATGGGTTGATGCTGTTTCAATGGGGTTTTAGGAGCATTGGAGGTAAATGCACGACCTTAACATAACATCTCATATCTGATATCCTTATCACTTTAATGACATTTCTACTGAACCCCTGGGCAGGTGGATTGAAGGGAAAGAAGAATCTAGGTGGGGAGGCAATTGGGTGGAGAAATGAGGAAATAAGTAGTCAGGAAGCAAAGATCACCACCTTCCTTTCTCTGTGCCTCAGACAGAATGGCCCCAGTCACCCTGCAGGACTCTTCACGTTCTCCTTTGGCAGCAACACATGGACATGGAAGCTTGAGTATTCCTGGGTAAAATTCCAGTGACGCATGTAATTTTGCTGGCTTTTGCCCATAAAATTATCCTAGGGTTCCTGAATCCATCTGTCATATTGCTTTCCAGGGCAACAGAAAACTGTGGAATGGGAGTAAGTGTGTGGAAGGGTAAGATTACGGTACAGGAGATAAGCCACTTCTTCCCCTTTATAGAAGGCCAGGGTGGGGTATCAACTATTAATTTTGAACATGGAACAGAATTTCAGCAGGAAATTAATTCTCTTTTCATATCTCTATTTCTAGAGTTGTATAAATTAAAATTCTTTTGAGGCAAAAAATAGACATTAGAAAGACAATATGACACAGTAGAAGGGGCAAAATCCAAAACACTGACACCACCAATGCTGGTGTCGATGTGGAGCAACAAGAAATTTCACGCATTGCTGGTGGGAATGCAGAGTGGTACAGCCATACGGAAAGGCAGTTGTGTGTGATTTTTCAGGCCTGACCATAGGCAATTAGAAAGGTATGATAATTAATTTTATGTTTTCAACTCGACCAGCCTAAAGGATGCCCAGATAGCCGGTAAACATGATTCCTGGGTGTGTCTGTGAGTGTGCGACTGGAAGAGATGAGCACTGGATTCAGGAGACTTGAGTGAAGTGAAGAGATCCATCCTTGTCAATAAGTGGGCATCGCCCAATCCGCTGGGAGCCCAAAGGGAACAAAAAGGCCAAGGAAGGGTGAATTCTCTCTCTCTTTGGGCTACGATGTCCTGGATATTGGAGTTCCCATTTCTCAGGCCTTTGGATTCTGGGACTTACACCATCGGCCCCCTGGTTCTCAGGCCTTCAGACTTGGACTGAATTATGCCACTGGCTTTCCTGGTTCCCAGCCTACAGACAGCCGACTGTGGGGCTTCCAGGCCTCCAGAACTGTGTGAGCTGAATCCTATAAGAAATCTCCTCTTCTCTTTCTCTCTCTGTATATTCTACTGGTTCTTTTTCTTTGAAGAAGCCTAATACCAAAGGCTTTCCCTGACAGGCCTCACAGGGGAGAATTGCCCTTCCCACTCCGGACTTGGTGCACAGCCAGCACCTTGCACCCTCTGGAAGGAGCTGCAGTCAAGGTCCCAGGCCAACTCATAGGGCATGATCTTCCACATACTTGTATTCCAAGCCCCGGTGCCTTCGTTCGTACATCTGTTTATCTGAGGCCTTGGGCAGTGGTCCTTGTCAGGTGGAGGCAGGCGGAGGAAACCGTGAAGACGCCTTCCCTCGTGTGACTTAGTAGCCAGTACTCTTCCACCCCTCGCCTTTCTGCTCACGTCCCGCCCTCTGACACCACCACCATCTCAGGGTTCATAGACTGCCAGACTTTTTCGCTCAGGGCTCCCTCAACAGTGAGAAGACAGCACATCTGTGCTGATCACCTGGCCCTCAACCAGTGTGCCGTTCCGTGGGTGAAAATGGAACACAGGCTTTGGCGTTTTCTCCAGGTTTTGACCCCTGCTTATTATACCACCACAGTAAGTGACTAAAGGCTTAACTCTTCCACTTTTGACTTGTTGCTTTAATTGGCTCTCTCTCGCGCCCAGCTCAGCAGAGCTCCTGACGTTTCCCATACGATCCAGCAGTCAGGCGCGCTCCTTGGTACTTACCCAAATGAGATGAAAATTTATGTCCTGTACACAAAAACCTGCACACTGATATTTATAGTGGCCTTATTCATAGCTGACAAAAATCAGAAGCAACCAAGGTGTCCTTCAGTAGGTGAGTGGATAAACTGTGGTACATCCAGACCATGGAATAGTATTCTGTGCTAAACAGAAATGAGCTATCAAGACCTGAAAGACATGTAGAAAACTTAGATGCCATATTACTAAGTGAAAAAAGCTAATCTGAAAAGATTACATACTGTTTGATTCAACTATATTTCAATCTGGAAAATTATGGAGAAAAACTGGAAAAATCTATGGAGAAATTATGGAGAAAAAATCTGGAAAAAACTATGTAGACAATAAAAAGATCAGTGGTCGTCACGGGTTAGAGGGGAGGGAGGGATGAACAGGTGGAGCACAGAGGATTTTTAGGGCAGGGAAATGACTCTGTACGATATATAGGGGTGGATACACGTCATTATACGTTTGTCCAAGCCCACAGAATGTCTAACACCAAGAGTGAACTGTAAAGTAAACCATGGGAGGGAGACGCGAGAGAGAAGAGATATGGGAACATATGTATATGTATAACTGATTCACTTTGTTATAAAGCAGAAACTAACACACCATTGTAAAGCAATTATACTCCAATAAGGATGTTAAAAATAAATAAATAAAGTAAACCATGGACTTGGGTGATGATGCTGTGTCAGTGTAGGTTCATCTACTGTAACGAATGGACTGCCGTGGTGAGGGATGCTGATAGTACAGTGGGCAGTGTGTATGTGGGCGTGGAGGCAGATGGAAAGTTCTCTGTACTTTCCACTCAATTTTCCTGTGAGCCAGAAATTCTCCAAAAAATAGCCTGCTTTATTAAAAGAAATCTAAACATTAAAAAAAAAAACCATGCTATTCTGGTACATCAGACTAAAAACATAAAGTAATATAAATGGTACACGTGTAACCCAAAGGGTATATTAATATCTACATCTGAGATGGTCATAAAAATAACTGACAATATTTAATGTCTGAGAGGAAGGAGAGCTGGCAGTCAGGAACTGTTTAAACATTCCTTCAAAAATAAGACTCCCCGTTTGTGCTTCGATATAAACTCTGTGGCACATCACTGTGTGATTTGGGAGAGTCTTTATTCCTAGTCCCTGAGGTTGGGTAAAGCTTTTCCAGACAAGACAAATACATTCAATTTATTGTTGAAATTAACTGCATTTTGACATCAGTATAATGTTGAACATGCTCTTAACGAGAAAATAGAGAAACAGAAATTCCGGGGTGGGACAGATGGAAATACTGGCAGATAGACAGATAATGGCTGAGGAGTAAGGGGAGATCTCAAATGAAATAAAAAGGAGCAATGTTTTAAACCACAAAGAGGACATAACTGCCATACCAGGCCAGGCTGAGAAATGACTAAGGAGACCCCTACAGAAAACCTAGGAAAATTACAGTGCAGTGCCATGTTGATGCTGGCTGAAAAAACAAGGCAGGAAGTGGACAGAAGTGCCCAAAAGAAACTTTTCCATTTACAAAGTGTTCAGAAAGAAAAGTCAATTAAAAGAGACAATAAACATTTGCGAGATGGTTAGGAAAATCTACTGTTAAATGGATTTGATTATAGTGTTTTAGCTATTAATGCAGTTTACAAGACAAATAAAAGGTATTTTACTTCGTAAATTAGAGAAAATGTTTTTCTTTGATACTCGTAAAAGACAAAATAAAAATTTAAATAAATAAAAGATAAGAAGCAAAAAATTGAGATACTTAATTTAAAAGTAGACAATGCTTTCTTTACAAAAGCCACGTTGAAAAGAGCTTCTGGTACCTGTCCTCTCAGCAACGATGGCACACGAATCCATGCCCTCACCCCAGGTCTCTAGAGCGCCCTTCTGTCTGAGATCACCCCCAATACTAACGAGAGGACGCTTCAAATGCTTTGAGGGGCCGGGAAGAACTGTAACATCGGCCCTGGTCCTGAGGAGCTGACAGTCTAGTTGAGAAAACGAGGCACACACTCACAGGAAAGAACAATATAAGACTGAGTGTAATTAAGTGCTACGTTGAGTAGCATTGATTAAAACCTTCTAGGACTGTAAAAGCGAGAGGTCAATGAGGGCTAGACTAATCAGGGAAGGTTGGGTGAGGGGGGGGGAAGCTACTTTGCCCGAGGCGTGAAAACAGGAGCAAGATTTAGGTAGGTAAGGCCAGGGGAAGGAGGGGACCACATGAGTGACTTACAGTATGAAGTCAGTCACTAAAAAAAGTGTGAGAAGAGCAGCGCGATTTTAAACTATTACAGGAGTAATAATACGATTATATTATACTATAGGAGTACAATAGGATTATATTTCCTTATCTCCTAACCTTTATTTTTGCATGTAATCTTTTTCTTTTTTGAACACCTTTATTGGAGTATAATTGCTTTATAATGGTGTGTTAGTTTCTGCTTTATAACAAAGTGAATCATCTATACATATACATATATCCCCATATCTCTTCCCTCTTGCGTCTCCCTCCCTCCCACCCTCCCTATCCCACCCCTATAGGCGGTCACAAAGCACGGAGCTGATCTCCCTGTGCTATGCGGCTGCTTCCCACTAGCTATCTATTTTACGTTTGGTAGTGTATATATGTCCATGCCACTCTCTCACTTTGTCCCAGCTTACCCTTCCCCCTCCCCATGTCCTCAAGTCCATTCTCTAGTAGGTCTGCATCTTTATTCCTGTCCAGCCCCTAGGTTCTTCATGACCATTTTCTTTTTATCTTTAGATTCCATATATATGTGTTAGCACATGGTATTTGTTTTTTTATTTCTGACTTCATTCTGTATGACAGACTCTAGGTCCATCCACCTCACTACAAAAAACTCAATTTCATTTCTTTTTATGGCTGAGTAATATTCCATTGTATATATGTACCACATCTTCTTTATCCATTCATCTGTTGATGGAACTTAGGTTGCTTCCATGTCCTGACTATTGTAAATAGAGCTGCAGTGAACGTTGTGGTACATGACTCTTTATGAATTATGGTTTTCTCAGGGTATATGCCCAGTAGTGGGACTGCTGGGTCATATGGTAGTTCTATTTTGTTTTTTAAGGAACCTCCATACTGTTCTCCATAGTGGCTGTATCAGTTTACACTCCCACCAACAGTGCAAGAGGGTTCCCTCTTCTCCACACCCTCTCCAGCATTTACTGTTTCTAGATTTTTTGATGATGGTCGTTCTGACTGGTGTCAGATGATACCTCATTGTAGTTTTGATTTGCATTTCTCTAACGATTAATGATGTTGAGCATCCTTTCATGTGTTTGTTGGCAATCTGTATATCTTCTTTGGAGAAATGTCTGTTTAGGTCTTCTGCCCATTTATGGATTGGGTTGTTTTTTTTGATATTGAGCTGCATGAGCTCCTTGTAAATTTTGGAGATTAATCCTTTGTCAGTTGCTTCATTTGCAAATATTTTCTCCCATTCCGAGGGTTGTCTTTTCACCTTGTTTATGGTTTCCTTTGCTGTGCAAAAGCTTTTAAGTTTCATTAGGTCCCATTTGTTTATTATTTTGTTTTAATTTCCATTTCTGTAGGAGGTGGGTCAAAAAGGATCTTGCTGTGATTTATGTCATGGAGTGTTCTGCCTATGTTTTCCTCTAAAGAGTTTTCTAGTGTCTGGCCTTACATTTAGGTCTTTAATCCATTTTGGGTTTATTTTTGTGTATGGTGTCAGGGAGTGTCCTAATTTCATTCTTTTCCATGTAGCTGTCCAGTTTTCCCAGCACCACTTATTGAAGCGGCTGTCTTTTCTCCATTGTATATTCTTGCCTCCTTTAACAAAAATAAGGTGACTGCGCTTCCCTGGTGGTGCAGTGGTTGAGACTCTGCCTGCCGATGCGGGGGGGCACAGGTTCGTGCCCCGGTCCGGGAGGATCCCGCGCGCCGCGGAGCAGCTGGGCCCGTGGGCCGTGGCCGCTGGGCCTGCGCATCCGGGGCCTGTGCTTCGCGGCGGGAAGGGCCACAGCAGTGAGAGGCCCGCGTACCGCAAAAAATAAATAAATAAATAAGGTGACCATGTGTGCGTGGGGTTACCTCTGGGCTTTCTATCCTGTTCCATTGATCTATATTTCTGTTTTTGTGCCAGTACCATACTGTCTTGATTACTGTAGCTTTGTAGTATAGTCTGAAGTCAGGGAGCCTGATTCCTCCAGCTCCGTTTTTCGTTCTCAAGATTGCTTTGGCTATTCGAGGTCTTCTGTGTTTCCATACAAATTGTGAAACTTTTTTGTTCTAGTTCTGTGAAAAATTTGCATGCAATCTTAATCCATATAATCCAGCAAAGAATACACAAAGCACTTCTTACAACACATAAGAAAGTAAAAATGTTTCTAGTTTAATTAAAATATTTGGGAATAATCTATTTATAATAATTCTGGTCTGTATCTTTGGAAAAGTGAAAGTTTTGTTTGAAGAGTAGCCATTTGACCTTCATTTCAAAGGTTAAATTTTAAAATCTGTATAGGTAATGTTCGTATTGCTTTTTTTTCCAATGTGAAATTTTACTTTTACTTAATAAAATCATGGCAGGGTTTGAGGGATGTTAAAGGTGATGTGAGCACCAGTCTGCCTGACATCAGCCCAGTGGCCTAGAGCTTCTTTCCTAACCTCTCAACACGGAGGTTGGGCTCCATCTCTGAGGCTTCATAAAGAACATGCTGTTTCTATGAAATTTATTAAGTGGTTGAATATTATACTTGGCTGACAATTACTTTCAAAGAGAATGAAAGCTTTCTTCAAGGTGAATAAAGAAACTTATATGAATACTTTTGTTAAAAATTAAATATGAGATGCTGATGGTGAACTGGGTAGAATGAGAACTAAGCAAGGACACTGGGATCTAACCCCACAGACTGAGTGTGATTATTTTCAATCACTTAACTGCCAAGGGCATTGTATTAGTTTGCTAGGGCTGCTGTAACAAAGTACCAAAAAATGGACGGTGGAAAACAACAGAAATGTATTGTCTAACAGTTCTGGAGTCTGAAAGTCCGAAATCAAGGTCTCGGCAGGGTCACGGTCCCTCTCACATCTGTAGGAAAGAATCCTTCCTGCCTCTTCTAGCTTCTAGTGTTGGCAGGGTTTGCTCCTTCTGAGAGCCTCTGAGGGACAATCTGTTCTATGTCCTTCTCACAGCTTCTGGTGACAGGTGGAAATCCTTGCCATTCCTTGGCTTGTAGACACATCACTTCAATCTCTGCCCTGTCTTCATATGGCATTATTCTCCCCATGCGTCCTCACACTGTCTTCTCTCTGTTTACATCTGTGTCCAAATTTTCATCTTCTTAGAAGGACACCGGTCATATTGCATCAGAGGCCCTCCACTCCAGTAGGACGTCCTCTTAACTGCTTACATCTGCAACAAGCTATCTCCAACTAAGGTCCTACTCTGAAGTACTAGGGGTTAGGTCTTCAACGTATCTTTCTGGATTGAATATACAGTTCAATTCATAACAGGCCTCATTACCTGAGCCTGTAAAATCAGGATTTTGGACTAGATGTGGTGGATCTGAACTGTTTTTTGGGTGACATATTCCTTTGAGACGATGATGAAGGCTAGACACCCTTGACTCAGGGCAACACACACCTACTGGATATTCTGCACAGCATCAAGATGAAGCCCTCCATTGAACCCCTAGGAAGCAGGGGCCCCAGGTAAGGAGTGCCGTCACTGAAGGAAGGCTCTTTAGTTTCTGCAAGAGCAACATTCCTTGAGCTACAAATACACCACCTATAGCTCCAAGAGAGCACACGTCATGCCCAGAGCCTTGTACAGTGGTGTTCGGTTAAAACTTTTTGAGCTTGAAGACGACTGGGTGTAATGGAACATCAGCATTCTGGATGCCCCAGGCAGGGCATCATGAGTCAGAATCCACGGAGATGGAATAAAAAGTCGACACCAATGTTCCATATGGAACGCACAGGGTGGCAAATTACCCACCTTCCTCTTGTTCTTGACCCCGGCCTAAGATGCAGACTCATCTGATCAGTACTGCCCTCCCATGTGTTCTGCCCTATCCTGTTCTGTGTCTTCTTCCTGCTACTCTGCCCCCTCCCAATCCTCTCTGAGGAACAACACCTTCCCCTTTGAGCCTTGCCCTCCCGACCACTGCTGCCCCTGCAACCTCCAGGGGTGATGGTGGGGGGCACCCCACTCCCTGATTCTGTCTGTGAGCCATTGCTTCCTCTCATTCCATAAAGATCCCTCTTCCTCTGAAGGTCATGCCATGTATCTATACTTCCATCCTTCCCCTTCGTTAGTGTCGTGGAGGCACCAGGATGGCCGGCAAAGAGCAGGCACTCAATAAATACTGGTTGAGTGGTTGATGCTTTGAATAAATGATTGACTGAATAAAAGTTGTTTCCTTGGTCACTCTTCTGCAATTATGGGATGCTTCCACTGCTGGCCTCACTGTGCTTCTTCTATACCTTCTCCTATCATGATTCTCGATGAAGTGTCCCTGGAGGACCAAACAAAAAGCCCAGCTCCTTCCCAATCCCTTGATCTCCTCAGTGACTTCCTTCCCCCCTTTACTGACCTTGACCACTCTGGTCACACCGAGAACTGCTCCACGTCCTCTCGTTTGACCACAACCTCTGATGCTTTCAGCTCTCGCATGCTCCCTGTAAATCCCCTGATACTCTGATTTTGCAGCAGTCTCTTCCTGGCCACACTTCTCTCCCTACACATCTTGAACCTCTCTCTTAAGATGTACTCAACGCCCCCCACCTCCTGCCTCCTTTCAGCCGGATGTGGGCCTCACTTGAAGCCTGAATCGCTCTCTGCCTCTTTGGGTCTTGCCCGGTGAGCGTCACCGGGTGCCACTGCCCACATGTCTCTGCAGGCTCTTCAACAGCTCGCGGGCTCATGCTAGGTCTTGGGCAGCCACCTCCCCAGCGCTTCCCAGTCACTCCCCTCAAGCCCTGCCGTGCCCCATTCACAGCAGACAGCCTCGCCTCGTCCTTTATCAGGCACCTTCTCCTAGAAACCGGTCTACTTCTGAAACCTGCCTGGTGCCTCCTTCCACAGGACTCCCGACCTCACGCCACTGCCTAGTCTAGGCCCTTGTTTCTTCAATTATTTCACTCAAAAAATATGTGTCAGGAGGATTACTATGCACTGGGCCCTGTTCTAGATGCTGGGATACAGTAGGCAAACCAAGAGAGACAAAATTCTGTCTCTCACTGGTGGGTAGAAGAGTGGGTGTGAAGAACAAATCATAAACGGTAAAAACTTCAAAAAAACAGGATAATTCAACTTTTCATAAATCCTACTCACAGAACAGGAGGGAAAAACTAGCGCTGACCCTTGAAGGAGGAGCTCAGACTCTGGTCTGAGAAAGAAATTCTCCGCAGCTCTCCCACCTCCAGGTGCCCTGTTTCCCTCTACAGGCAGCCATCAAACCTTCCTGGTCCCCACACTGACCTCTAGTTACATCTTTCTTCTTCCCTTCCCTGTTGACTTTCTTTAAAGATTACTCTGCACATGCTCTCTCTGCATTCTTTCTTTGTTATTTAGTTGACTTTTTGTTGAAAATGTAATGTGTGTATAAAATAACAACAAAAACTGTAGAAAAGGCTATTGCAGTTCTGAGCTGTCCAGTTGTCCTTCAACCTACCATAATCCAGCTTCTGCTCCCCCAGTCCACTGAATCCACTTCGGTAAGGTCTCCAACGACTGTCCCTCCACAGGTGGACCTTTCCAGCCTTACCTTACTGTACCTCAGCACTCCTGACCCCTGTTACTTCCCTCGCTCATATAACAGCTTTGTGAGGTTACAACACAAGCTCTTCCTTCTCTGGTGCCTCTTAAATACTGATATTAAATACCTTTGCCACCTTCTCTTTCTGTAAGCACCCACCTTAGCTAGACTGACCATATAATTCTTATGATCTCTATGGGATGCCTCTGAGAGTGAAAGAAGGCAGTATGAATAACTATTACTCTTGATTAGCAAGTGTAAACTGAGACTGTTCCATATAAACTGGGAAGTATGGTCCCTCTATTCTTGGAAGATCACATCCACTGTTGCGGCTTTAACGAACACGTACCTATTCACCATTTGCAAAAATAAATCTGTAGCCTTGACACTGACAGCTTTATTTTCCAATCTTCAGGTACTGATTTCTCACAGACATCTCAAATTCAGCATGGCCCAAACTCAATCATACCCATTCCCCAAACCTGCTAATCCTTCTCTTTCCTCTCCAAGTGGTACAGATTACTCAGCTCTCCAAGCCAGGGCTCATGAGGGAGAACTTCCTGTTCTCTCTCACCTATTCGATTTAATCCCCAAGACATGCTGACTTCAGTTCTGAAAATTTCTTCAATCCACTGTTTTTCCCTTGGACTATGGTCATAACTTTTTATCTGATGTCCTTGCTCCAGTCTTGTCTGCTTCAAGTCTATTTCCACACGGCTGACAGAGTGACCTAACACTGCCCACACTGCTGCTCTGAACCTTTCAGCAGTTTCCTGTCACCTCCAGGATAAGGACTCGCATCACGATCTAATTCTCTTGACTCCTTCAGCCTCATAACCTGCTAGTCACTCTCCCTTTGCACCCTCAGGATACCAGACGGTCGCAGAAACACAGATACAGCACCCCCATTAAGCTGACTCTTCCTCCATAGCTTCTTTGCTCATGCTGTTCCTTCTGCCTGGAACGCAGATCCCTTATTTTGCTCGCCAACATCTATAGTGTTTTCTCTAGTCACACAGCCTGCCCGGAGGGGAGCTCGGTGCCCCTGCTGTAAACTTTCATGCTGCCCATCCATGCCTCAGCCACAGTTCCAGACACGTCAGTTTGAAATTAATGACGTCAGTCTTTCCTACTAGTTGGTAAACTTCCTGAGGACAGGGGCAGTGCCCCTTAAATACTTAATATATAGTCATCCTATTTTTAGGAAATCTCATCCACTGTTATGGGTTTAAATAAGCAAACTTAAATAACTTGGACTTCATATTGAAATAAACAACTTCATTACTCCTGCATTTTTTCACTTTTGCCTATGTGTTTTATAAGGTCATCAGACCAGGGATTAAAAATGTACAAAGGCTTCAGCTGCCAAAAACTGCAAGTTTTACTAAATTAATCTTTAAAAGTAGATCTTAGCACAGGAAACAGGGTGATTAAATTAAAAATATAGTTGTGATGCACCAAAGTAAGAAAAGAGTAAATATTCAAATGTTTAAGACTACAGAAAATCAGAATACATTTCGATAGTGGTTTGACTTGGAAAATTTTGTGAAAATATTATCCAAAAGCATTTTTAAAAATAAAAGCAGCTTCTCATTCCTTTTGTTTTTTATTACTTATATTCTATAAAAATCATACCATTTTTAAATGGGAGATTAGCATTAAATATTCTAAAATCTATCAACAGTATCCCTCAAATCTACCCACAGTATCCCTCAAATCTACCCAAACATTCTTCTCTACTTTCCAAGATGTTTCCTCTTATGATTTCCATGGTCTTCTCGGTTTAGCTCTGACTCAGAAAGAAGGAACTTTTCACTTTGTATGTCAATACCCAAACGATCTGACCTTCAAGGAACAGAAGAAGACCACAAGTTTTGGATAAAATGTGGTGCTCCTGTCACTTACTCATTCAAGTAATTTTGGGGGAATTTAGAAAGTATAATCTAAAATTTAAAGGATATTATTAGTGTTACCAGAGGCATAACAACAGCATCTGGCACAACTGGCATTTAATGAACACAGAAAGAGAACCACACAGCAATTTAACAGTCAAGATTATGAATGACTCCAAATAGTTTATGTTCTTCTGACAAAGTCCTACTCTTATGGTAGTTTTTTATTTCCTACTTCATCATCCCTTTGTGCAATCTCTCCTAATTATATTTTGGCTTACAAATCTGGTTTTGTGAACTGTGGTTATTTTTTTGAGAAGGAAAACAATTTGAGGTATTTTGAAATTTAAAACACGCTTTGCTATTTTCTTCAAGCGAAGGATTATCGGACCATTCCAAAGGGTTAGGCACTGGCTTTCCAGCTCGGCAAGCACCCTAAGGTAGATCGGATGAGGTGGGAATACATCTGCCATTTGACACTCCACTGAGAAATACATTTGGCCAAAATACAACTGAGAAGAAGTTAAAATATCTTTAAATATAATATTTAACTTTTATTGGCAAGTTGTAGATACTATAAAAACAGCTCCAAGCTCCTGATAAATACTCCTGAATACTCCCTACCTGTCAGAAGGTGGAGCTCTAAACATATCTGAAATACTGGCTTTTTATATGTATGTTTCACAAATGTGTGTAATGAGGAGATTAAAGCAGGAGTAAAGTCTTTAGAAAAAGGGTTCTGAAGAATATTCCAATTCTCTCAATATAAAATCACTCACATCTCCCAATATGTACATGGTTAACTAACAGAAAGCATATTTAGTGTGTTCCTTTGAAACTTCAATATACTGCCTACTATAAAAATGTAGGTATGGTAATTCAAAATAAAAAATAAAGTATATTTAAGAGACACAGTTTAAAAAATCAGGACCACTTAGTTGAATGTCAGCAAGGTCATTAACACTTACAAGCATCTCGGATGTAGAGTAACATGGCTATGAAGATATAATCAACCAAACTCAGGCTGAGGCCATCTGCAAACAAGGCATCCCAGACCACCAGCAGATCCTGCAGGGGGAACTCTCGTCCAAACAGCAGCCGTACCCACCGCCTGGGAAGAAACAAAACCCAAATTCAGAAAATAGTACTTTTGAGAATAATATAAAGAGGAATCATTTTCTCCTGTGACTGTGAAAAAATTATAATTTTTAACTGATCACACTGAGCAAATATTATATATCAAAAATATAATACAGTGAAATCCAAGTTTTAAGCTTTCAAATGAGTTTTGTAATTTTATAACTAGGCCACAATCACTAAACTTTATTCCTATATGTATAAAACACAAGTATGATATTTGAAAAGGGTAGAAATCTTTCATATGTATTAGAAATCACAAATCTCAAAAAGGCAAAGAGAAAAATGAACGCAGTTTGAAAGTTGCCTCATACGTAAGGTTATGAATTAAAAAATAACAATATTCCAAAATTTTATATTATTACTGACCTTTTTTTTGTTAACTAGACTTTTGCAAATGGTCATATGACAAATTACTACAGCCAAACAGAAAACTGCATTCTCACATTTCACTCCTATGTAAAAATATTCATTTTAAAATTAAATGTGGAAAAACCAAAAGATATCTGTTTTTTGTCAAGCGCAGACAGTTATTTCAAATGAAACACATAATGATACTTAATTTTTAACTTCAGAATAGATATACCTTATCAGTGAGGTTATCTTTCTAGGGGTAGTTTTCAAAACACAGTCAGTTTTATGGCCAGGAAAACGAACACTGGTGCTACAGAGCAGACATAAAAAGCTAATAGGAATACTAAACAAGGTCTGCCTCTAATTCTGTATCATAAATAGTAACACCTCAGACTCTGAGCCAATGCTAAGCTATTTATATCTAATTCTTACAAGAAAATTAAAATAATTCACTTCGATATATTTTTATCCATTTACTTCTGATTTTATATGTATGGCTATAATTTCCTTACGCAAGCCTTTCTCTAGGAGCTTCAGCTAGAAATCTGTGTGCTTCTGGACACAGCAAAGACTCAAAAATTCTATATTTCTAGCACCACTAAACAGTACAGAATAGAGGAGATTCTTTAAAAATTAGTTAAGAGATATTACCTCCTTGCAAAATTCAAAACCAAATATAACCATCTGTGAGGTTAAAGTGAGGCCAAAAAACAAAAAAAAATTCCAATACTGCTTTTTTTTCAGGGAGTATTACATTTAAGGAGGAATCAAAAAGCTGTGACAAAATAGTGTATAATCACACATACGCATCCCAGTTTATTAGGAACCATATGATCAAATATTTGAGTTCTTTTATTCATATTACCAAATTAATCAACAGAATAAACTATTTTCAACTTCACCTTAAATTATGTTACTCAATTTTTCAGGAAGAAATTTAATGTCTAAATGACATTTATCCTTAAAAAAAATGTTATAGTATTGCTTAGAATGTTTATCTACCTTTCAGTTCTTACCTCACTGCTAATATATGAGAGGTGACTAACACAAAATATATATATGTATATTTTGTCTAATATGCTTGTATTTATGTGGTTTAGAATGAAACATTATTTCTCCACACACTTCTAATTCTTTCAAATTACAAATGCTAATATTTACTGTTTTAAGAAGTACCAAAATATCCCTAAATTAAACAGGTAACTGGTCTTGCAAAGAGTGTCAGGGAACCAGAGAATGGGCAAAGCAAAAAGTACCTGGATTAGACCATCTGGGGGACCTGTTTAAGGACCTTTAAACTGATAACTATCTATATCTGCATTAGTAAGTGACTAAAATCACTTAGAACATGGTTATTCAGTTATCCAAGTGACACAACTGATGAAACATTCATCAATGAAAAAAACTGATGAGGGGCGAATGTATAACATGGTGACCATAGTTGGTAACACTGTATTGTATCATTGAAATTTGCTAAGAAAGAAAGAACTTAAATGTTCTCACCAAAAAAAAAAAAGATAAATATGTGAGATCATGGCTATGTTAATTAAATAGATGGAGGAGTCTTTTCACGATGTGCACGTACATCAAATCACAATGACGTATGCTAAATATCCTACAATTGTATGTGTCAATGATACCTCAGTAACGCTGAAAAACATAAGTAAATAAATAAATAAGAATTATCTTGGTTTGACGGATAGGCAAATTTTGGCAATTTGAAAACTGCAAATTCTGACATTTAAGTGATTCTTCCTGGTTCAAATCTGGATGCCAGTACAGAACTCAAGGATCACACCCATAAAACAATACTGTGCCCTGAATGGGGCCCCTTCCCTTCTGGAGGTTATTTTAATGCTTTCCTTATCTGAATAAGCCCATTTGGTAACTGCTGCTGCTGTTTCCCCAAAGACATTGCTTTTGCTAGGCCTTCTTATGTGTAGAGAAATTTTTTTCTGTGTGTTTTCCAGGCTATTGAAAGCAAAATGCCTTTTGAAAAAAGGCGACATCTATAACAATAAACATCATTTATCAAAAAACCCCCCCAAACTAATGAAGGTTAATACACACCACAGAAGAGAATACAATGCTATCTTTATCCCTCTTCCTTAAAGTTCAAATTCCTCTCATTTTCTTATGGACAGTCACATCTTTGGTTTCATCACAGATAACGCATCGAAAACAAAGGAGTCTACTTTGCAGAAATAATCTATATTCCTATTATTTCTATAACAAAATGCTCAGTTATTGCCCAAACCCCTTCTCTTGCAGCTTTCCTGCCATTTGGGGTTGTGTTAGCTTAGCTTCAAAAACCACCCTGCAGATACATATGTGCTGCAGTTGCCACCGCAGAGCTGTCAGGAGTGGGGACTGAAGACACCTAGCAATCTACAGTGAATAAAACATGCCTTCAAAATCACACAGAATGTACGTCTTCAGTACTTTTATATTTAATGTGTAATCTGTGATGTGCCGCTTTATAAATAGTTTACATTGCTTTAGTTTTGAAGTTTCACCTTGCCAAGTACACTGGTAAATAATTCCAGGGCAAGGACCAAAGTGTGTGAGTGTGTGTGTGTGTGTGTGTGTGAGAGAGAGAGAGAGAGAGAGAGACACAGAGAGAAATAGAGAGAGAGAGCGTGAGCCAGAAAGTTCTCTGTAAAGAGCTCTGTACACTTTGCTAAGTGCTTTACGTGTTTTACGTGCTTTACGTGTTTACCAAGGTCTTGTTAAACTCACTGTAAAGCCACCTGTCACACTACTGACAAGGAAAGGTGCAGGAATTCATCTGGTTAATGGCAGCATAAAAATAATTCAGGAAGTGGGAAAAAACCCAGAAACACAGAAGGAAAAAATTCATTAATAGGTGCCTAGCAAGTTTCTTTTATATAAAACTGTTAATAAGTTGTACATGCAAGGATATTACATTAAAGCAAAATATAGTTTCCTCTATTTTATCTGCAATTATAGGAAAATTAAGGCCAAATTCTCAAAATATTTAAGGCGTACACTGTATGACTAATGGAACGCTTTGGGACCAACAATGACCTTATCAATAATTTAATCATTTTTATCCCAACTGGGTTTAGTTCATACATATATTCACCACACACGAAATTTCCTGTGCTATTTTGGACTTTCTTCATTGAGCTTAAAAACCAAGAAAAAAATCAGTTCTTTATGGAATGAGTTACCAATAGAAACAATTTCAGTATGCTTTTGTATTCCTAGAAAGGAAAACTTACTCTAAGAAATGAGGTCCTGTAAAGAAGTCACTCCTAAAATTAACATGCTTTTATTGCAGTTAAAAATATTTAGCAAGAGTTTAAGTTACACTTAAGGGTAGCATTAAACCTTTCTTTTAGCTTCAGTTTAATTGCTTGATACTATTAATCTTGCTTTATGTATGTTACACCCGCAGATTGCAATGCTCGTAACCTATACCTTGTATTATTTGTGATAATACAATAATTCATTTTTTACCAGACTTACTTAGTAATTAAAATCTACACAAACCAAAAAGACCTTCTGAAGTATTAAATTTAATAATAAACCACCCACAGACAGGACAGTCTCCATGTCTGCATTTATGCCACTATTCTCAGTTTTAAATTTCTGTGTAATTAAGCTGTTATCCCCTGGGGATCAGTGATTCCTGATGGTGTTATTGCTTGGTGAATGACCCATGGAAACACCAAGAGAAATACATTTTTTACTGATCAGTTTATGAAAATGACCAATTTGACTGAGGTTTAAATAAACAATTTGACTGAGGTTTAAATAAACATAGCCTTAATCCAACATGGCTGCAGTGGGTTATATAGGCAGAGAGCAATTTATACACTGGATCTTCATTTCTTTTTTCTTCTGAGATATGGGTACAGCCACCTTGGAAGAACAAGTAAAATGGAAAAGGTATATTCAATTTAATTTAACAAACACTATAGGGGCATCTTGAGTAACCTGTGATCACTGGGTAAGCATACTGGAACACAAAAGAGCAATGTTAGAGTTTTGCTTAATGACATTAATTTTGTCTTTTGCCTTCTGTTCACTTGTACTTTTCAAAACTAACAGTTAATTTTTAAATAATCCATGCCTGGTAGAGAAGAAACACAGAATCCAAATTCTGTATTTGTGTCAGAGAAAAACAAAAGCAAATCAGAAGTTCCCATCTTTGTGCCTGCCCCCTCCCTTGACTGAATTTAGGCTCTTCTTATACTGGGTTCCTTTGTACTCAGTTCTTTTTGAATTAATTTACCGAGTTTTCCTTTATGTCAACTCTGTGAAAACAGTCTTAAAATTAGAACCAAATATTGTAGTTATTATAATTAGGGTCACAAGGCATTCTCATCTTTAATTCTAACTTCTTTGGAGAGCAAAGCCACAAAAGATGGAAGCCAAAATAAATCATTTCCCCCCCCCCCCAATTTCACGTTTATTCTTTTTCTGACAGCTCTGCAGAATACATTATTGGAAGATGCTTAGCCTGTTGGCTATTTTTTCAATCTATTTCAATTTGGCCTCCTTAAAAATATTTGGGATCTGCATGTGTTACAGAAAGATCTGAATACTTCAAGCCCATCAAAATCTGCTGCAAAAACTGAAGGAACTGCAACTTCAAATTAGTTATTATCTTTAAGGAACTCAAATTTGCTTTCTAAGTGCTCCTTGTAATACGCAGGTTGAAGCCAGCTTGAATTTGGCTTTCTGGGAACATGTGTTAACCCTAACTTAACCCCCACAGGATAAGTACACGAACTGTTAAAAGCGTATTTTTGACTTTGGGGAAAATTCTCTGTTCCTTTCAGTGGGCAGTACATAGCCCTTTATTAAGGAAGGTTTCTTATTCCAAAAATAAGTTCCTAATAATTATTACCCATTCGTACTGTAATTTATTCTCTTTGGCAAGGGTCTGAAGCTGTTTTGTCAGAACAACTATAATACGCCCTTTGCAAAAATAGCCTGAATGGAAAGCAGAGCCTTGTGTATCTATGTTTTTTCAGCGGTTCAAGATGCTCTGAGAGTGTGGGGCACAGAGGATGACCATCACATGTCTTGAGGCTGTATAATCCTTGAACGTTCTCTCTCTCTCTCTCTCTCTCTCTCTCTCTCACACACACACACACACACACACAAACACACACTTCTTTCAGAGGTAGACCTGCCATTTGGATTACAAGTATGGTATATCGAGGAGTAATTTTAGGATGTATGATTTACCAGCAAGTTCAAATAAAGCTATTGAAAGGTGGTCATACTCCAATATCGATTTAGTTGTATGAATAGGATGTGCTCTCACTGAGAATCCTATTGTACACTCCAACCAGGGTACAGCTGGAATCATAGCCCTGACTCAGGAGAACATGGGGGTAAAAGCTGCTAAGAAGTAATCCCTCTACCCGATCACTTACTTGGGCTCCACTACAAGTGAGCTACTGGGCATCTCCTTGAGAAAATTACTTGGAAGCCACTCCAACCTATGAATAACAGCATGAAGAATTCATGGACGGTCGGTGGTCACGTTGGGACACTTAATTTTAGGCTCTGTGAATACTAGTGTTTATTTATACTACAAACAAGTCTTACTTCTAGGAAGTCTATAAATAGGCTTTGTTCTGTCATTTTATCTTCAGGAAAGGGAGTTATGAGCAAGTCGGTTTTCTGAAAGAGCACACACAGTCTTCCTAAAAATAATTGCTCCTATCCTTCCCTAATCTGAAACTCATTAAAAAACAAAACAAACGTTGTGCGACTTTATTTTTTTGAAATTGTCATAGGCTATTTCACATACCAATGAAATCTTAGCCTCACTGAAAAACACTTTTCAATTTCCTCTGCATAAATCTCCTAATACACTCATATATATTGTTGGAGGAACTAACATGAGGTGTAACACTAAACTAAGAAATATCATCAGGATCCATGTGATTCAGGGTGGACGTAAGACCGCACGTCTGCAGACCGGTCACACGGCCTGAAGAGAGTCAGACTGAGCCCTTTCCTAAGAGGCAGCAGCGGTGCCTGGTTTCTATGACTTCTTACCGCTTACCTGTAGCTATAAGCACCTTCTGGGGGTGGTTTTCTCGGGCCCTCTTTTCCTTCTCCCCCTCCCCGCCATCGCACAAGGCGCCCCGACCCTGCCTAGCTGTGGAGAGGCTAGGACAAGTGCGTCACTCAGGCCTGATGTTTACAGGTTCCATATCTATTCTGTTCCCCAATCACACTGTCCAGAGAGGAAGGCACTGATAAACAGATCCCAGCTAAAGGGTTAATTACTGATAGGTTGGTTTGGTTCTTCTTCCTTCTGCAGCAGATCATAAGCTCCTTGGGGTTATTTGGTGTTGGACAGAGTAGGGGAGTTAACAAATGTTTATTAAATTAATATGAATCCCCCTTCCCAGGTCAGCTCTTGTTAACCAGTGATCTTCTTGATCTTGAGCCTGCAGCCTTGATCTCTCATACGTTTCCTAGCTGCTCATCTGACATTCCCCTGGGCCGCTCTCCTCTCTGTAGGGATCCCTGGACACACATACTGAATAGTAAGTGATCACACCCATGAAGGAATCCATCAAGGCCTCCTAAGCCCTTGCTCTTGCACTTTCTCCCTTCACTTCCTGTACTCTGGCTCCCTGCTTGCCTACACCTCAGATGCTCTGCAGCTGGGGCCTGTAGCCTACTAGGACCCTGCCTTCAAAATGTGATCCTAGGACCGGCCCCAACATTGGGGAGCTTGTTAGAAATGCAGACTCCCAGGTCCCCAATACAGTCCTACTGGATCAGACTCTTCATTTTAACCAGACCCACAGGTGATCTCTGTGTATATTAAAGTTTTGGAAGCCATGGACTAGGTGACAGTTCCGTTTCCCACTCATTTTGGTGCCAGCTGTCAGGGCTCCTAAAATCCACCACGCATCCGCGTACAATGCTATTCTAGGAGGGGAGAAAAGGCTTAAACTGTTGGATGACTCTTCTAACTAGAGTAATGGTCTCAAACTTTAGTATGCATCAGACTTGCCTGGAGGGCTTATTAGGACGCAGATTGCTAGGACGCATCCTCAGAGTGTCAGATTCTGATTCTGAGATTTAGGTGGGGCCCGATCGTTTGCATTTCGAACTAGTTCCCTGGAGCTGCTCACGCTGCTGATCCAGAGAATCACTAAATGAGGTTCTGGTTTCTGTTCACATCCCCTTAGTCCTGGGTGGGAGTCTTCTAACCAGCTTACTCATTGGTTTCGTGGACCAATGGCCATGAAACATCCAATGGCTGGGGCACCAAGCACACACAGACAAACCTCTCTTAACGTTCTATCTCTCGTAGTATCTGTAATTCTTGCCCCCAGGAAAACATCACTATAAAAGCATGATCCAATAAAAAGGAGAGACACAGACATTCGGGAAAGGGAGAAGGCCTCCCAAAGTTTAGGAGAAACTGGGCCACTCTGATTTTGTTTAACTCCCAGTATATTACAAGATGAAGAAATGCCAGAACAAGGCCATAAAAATTGTGACATTTTAAAAGTTAACATTTTAGGTCAATATTTTTTTAAACATAAATTTACTATGATGGTTACATACAATTGCAGTTGAAGGCAGGGCGAACACTCTTAAGTTTGAGGCCTTCTGTGTTTAGCCCTGAGTTGATGACTCTCTTGGGTTCTCTGGTGATCGGCTCTAACGAGGTGAGAGGTGGGATGGGACAGGACATGGCCAATAAGCTAGCTGCAAGGAGGGGAGTGGCCAGTGCATACAAGGGGCAGAGAATCCCAGTGCCGCCAGGACCCAAAAGGGCACTCTCCTACTCCCCATGCAGAAGCCCTACAACATTGGGAGCCTGGCTGGATGGCCAACGATTTGGTGTTTTCTCTTCTGTGTGACCCATGAACCATTCTCACCCTGAGGTTCTGCGCCATCAGTATGCTCAGACGGATCTGTCTCTAAAAGAAAACATGCATTTAAAATGTTTTACCTGGAAAGATAAAGAGCTAAACAGTAAGAGATGTCTGCCCCAATGGTATCATTACTACCAGCCCCACGATGACCTGGTAGAAGAGAGATTTCAGGATAAGGGAGTTTCCCCGGAACCTCTCAGATCTCCATGCACAGTTGAAACAAAGGAAGACCACCCAAACAAGGGCAAGCGGAGGCTATTTATTCAAAGCTTGCTATAGCAAGGGAATCAGCTATCATCACTTGTGTTTGGCAAAGGATCAAAAGCAGTCAGGGGAGTGGGAAAGCTTTATGGGTGAATCACAGAGAAGGCTTCAGGTCTGCCTGATTGGAGGCTATAAGGATGGCGCTGGGCCGACCAGAAGAGGAGCCTCATTTGTGATTGATTTGGGGAGCATATTAGCTTTCTCTGTTTGGTCCTGAGTTGGAAGCAGGCAAAAACAGGGGAGTTGGCAGTCACTGACCAAGTCCTGACTGTTCCGGGCTGATTTTGCTGCAGAGGTTGTGGCTTGGCTTCTTGCACAGGTCACTGCTCTCTTGTCCTAGATTGCCTGGCCAGTGTTCACTTTCTCATTCAGTCTTTCTTTACCGGCTCCAGGCTGCTCGGCCTACGCCCATGCCTAGTCTAGAACCAGCTACAGTTTCAGTTTCACAACATTACTTTCTCAGGTAGTTCTGAAGTCTAAAGGGAGACAATTGAGAGGCAGTGGCAATGGGTGTGTTTCCCTCTTTACAAAGCTTTATGGAAAGCATGAAATAGTGAAACGTAAATTCTATTCTCTATATAATTAGAGAGGAGTTGTGGACCCCTTTGAGAATTCAATCAAGTTGATGAACCCTCTCCCCTAAAATATATACACATCCACGCACATACGCATATGCAAGCCATTTCAGGAGTTTAGCTGATCCATGGACCTTAAATTAAGAAGTCATGCTCTATATTATTGTTTATTTCACTTTAGAGGTTTATATTGCCATGGAAAGTTATACTCTACTGAAAGGAATACACAGCCTCTTTGCGCCTATTTCAAATTATCTCCTTGCATTTCAAGGGAACAGCATATTTTCTTTCTTCCTGGATTAAGTCTCTGCTACTGAGGAGCTAATCTTTGTGGCTCAGCTGGTTGAACAGCCTATAATTCAGCCCCATATTGGAAAAGTGTCCATGATTGGCAATTCTCACCTTCACTAAGCTGGAGATGGAACAGCAGGGGAGAGGGCGGTGGACATCCTTCACTGACTTCCTCTCCTGGCTCGGGCTAGCCCTAATCTGACCGTAAGTAAGGCTGCTATGAAAAACACCCAGGATCTTCATTTAACATGTATTTCCTGAAATTCAACTGTGTAGCAGGCACTGTGCTGGGCCCTAGACGGGATGAGATGCTGACAACTTTCAATCATTAACATGGAAATTATCCAAAGTAAAATTCTAATTCAGTCAAAGCCCTACCAATCTGGGTTCCCACAGTCACTTTGTATTTTTCTGTGCCCCCTCCCCACTAAGTGCCCCAATCAACCAGGGTATGTTCAGGGAATGCAAACTAATGGCAACATTAGCACAATATAGTTAGGAAGGTAAAAACAATTTAAAACACCACTAAATACATTTCAAAGTCAAGTATTAACTGTTTTTGGATTATCCACCATTTGGGATTATATGTGCCCTGGTTCCTGTCCATTAATGCAGATAAATGAAGAGCGGAATGTATTTGCACGGGGTCCAGCTGACTTACAAGGGGGCAGGAGTCAGTGAGGGAGAAGGGCAGTCAACACCCACATAGCTCAACTCAAACCCTCACAGTTACCTTTCTCTAGTAATGGAAGCAAAATGGGAACAAAAGAGGGTTAAAGAGGGGTGGGCTACTCCACTTTATCCCTGGCTCCCTAGCTAACAGCTGAAGTTTAGTGCCCAAACAACTTTACAGTCAACTCTGTGTGTGTGTGTGTGTGTGTGTGTGTGTGTGCGTGTGTGTGTGTGTGTGTGTGTGTGTGTACGTTTAAAAAAAAATAGGGACAAATATACACCAAGCAAAAACAAAAATGCATTTTCTTATGTGTAGACTTCATAATCTATAATGGCAAATATCATGCATTTATATGACTTTTGATTTCTAGAAGTACTACCAAATACATGATCTAAAAATTAGCCTTAACTCTCTAAAAGTGGTATTTCTTCAAGTGGTCTGTGGAATATAGGCATTAAAATCACCTGTGGGAAAACTGCATGTTTCAGAGACAGGTGATGACTTTGTTGAGCCTCCAGTACAGAATGATGGCTCCAAACAGGCAGGGCAGGCACCCGCATGTTACAGATGTCCAGAGGTCCCAACAGAGAGAGGCCCGTGGCCCGGCCTGAGCACACCCCAATCAAAAGCAGATTGTAGATTTAGACAATGATACTATAGCTCCAAGCTCAGTGTTCCACCTACTTTTTTATAATCCTCTGAATTCTCCTCTATAATTCCTAAAGGATATCTAATTCAGATTTATATTTTAAAAACACCTCTTCACATTCATGTCTGAGTCACAAGACTCAGAATGCACAGTAACTACTCTTGCTATCTATCATCTGTGTGGTCACTAAGTTTTTCTGAGTACAATACAAGAAATGGAGCTTTCTGAAGGACTTATTTTGATAAATCATGATCAGCTATTTCACTAGCACTCCAGTTACATACAATACAGTGGTAATTACAGCTACAGGACCCTAAAAGATTTAGAGTGCGTCCTTTCAAGGAAACTCATTAAGGAAACTATGGAGAACTAAGAACTTACAAAGAAAAATTAATTGCCACTTTTGGTCAGCCTATTTTAGAAAGACTTATGAGGTCTAGATTGTACATTGGGCTAACGGAGAGAACAGAAACTCAGTGAAGTCTGGCTTACTGAGGGCATCACGGTACATAATATGTTCATAAATTAATCTGCTCGTAAAGCAACTCACATATGAAGCACAAAAACATCCCGTAAAACACTTTAAATTTATTTTTATCAACAATACTCATTTCCTTTCCACATCAGCTAGCAGTTACTGTGGCTGAGAGCTGGTTCTGAGAAGCTACAAATCCACCATCTCAAAGACGGAAATGCTGCTCAGGCCACAGCCTCCTGTCTTACCAGTGTTCTCACTTCCAAAATTCTTCTATTTCCTGTGAATTACAGTGAAAACCATGTGGGGTTATTATTTTGTTAATTTTGAATAACTTTTTGCAAGGTGAAAAATAATTTTAACATGTAACGGGACATACAGGGAGAAGTAATTTCCCTTACTATTCCTTGATCCACTCCCTCCAAATCCACCTGCCTAAGTGCAGCCAATGTGCTTCCATAACACAGAGGCACTTTTAGGTATGCAAACGCCTTTTAAAAACAGACATGGGAACATACTAAACCATGCATTTTAAAATTTAACAATATGATTGTTAAAATGGAGAGCATTCCAAATCAGCATTTATAGAAATACTTTATCCTTTTTTGTGGTTGCACAGTATTCCACTGAGTGGATGTATCATGATTCAACCAGTTCTTTTATCTTGATGGCATTTAGATTTCTCCCTTTGTTATTACACATGTCTCCTCTGTATGGGTCTTTGTGCTTGAAAGCACAGTATATCTTGGAAAGAAGGAAACGGTTTACTTCATGTTACCTTAACACTTTAGTTTGATTTTAGACTCTCTGATTACAAAGAGTAGAAGTGAATGATCTCAGGAAAAAAGGGGGCATTTGGGAACACAGCAAAACAATGGTTTTCAAAGTGTGGTCCCTGGACCAGTAGCATCACCATTACCTGAGAATTTCTTCAAACTGCAAATTTTTGGACATTCCCCACCCATAGCTACTAAACCAGAAATCGTGGCAGAATTTGAACAAGCCCTCTGGGTGATTCTGATGCAAGCTCAAGTTTGAAGCCCCTACTTTAAGAGTTATATAACAGAATACAGTTCTGGGCCCCAAAGCTACCAGGGACCAAGAAAGTTTCCGTGACCTCTTTTTCCATCTCTCTCAGGCTACAGGGAGGTCTCTTTTCCCAGGCAGAAATTTTACTGTAATATTGTCAAATTTACCAAACTTTTTTCTTTATGGTTTATGGGTATTTGAATATTGCACCTAAGAATATAAAAACAATAATTTTATTCCAGTTTTGTTTATATCACTGATCTACCCGGAATTTATTTTGGTGCAAAAACAGAGATACAGTTTTATGGTTTACCAAATAGCTAGTTAGTTCTAAAAACTGTACTATTAAATAATCCATTATTTTTCTATTGATTTGAAATTCTACTTTTATCATACATAAAATTGCCATATGTACTGAGGGTCCTATATGTATTGACCCTTTACCAATTCCAAACTGTTATAAGTATGGTATCTTTACAACACATTTTAACAGGGGATGGGGCTAATGACAAGTTTATTCCAGAACATTCCTGGCTATACCTGAATGTATAAAATTAAAAACACATTTTTTGTAAATAAAATTTTATTTATGTTTGCTTTTTAAATTGAGGTATAACTGACATAATATTATATTAGTTTCGAGTGTACAACACGATGGTTCAATACTTATATATACTGCAAAATGATCACCACAATAAATCAAGTTAATATCCGTCACCATACATAGTTATAATTTTTTTCTTGTGACTACAACTTTGAAGATCTACTCTTCCTATCTACTTTTCAACATGCAATACAGTATTATTAACTATAATCACATGCTGTATGCTGCATTCCCAAGACTTATTCATTTGACAGCTGAAAATTTGCACCTTTTGACATTTATTTTTAATTTGTACATGTATATTTTCTATTTTTCTATTTTATAATTTTAATGTTTGTTACTTATTTTCCCCCAAAGAAAGTTTGTATGTATACTAGTTTGTGTCATTTATGTTTTCTTATCGATTCATAACTTTTAGTTTTAATTCCTTCATTTTGTTTTCTTTAGATTTATTTTGCTGTTATTCTCCTCACTACCTGAGATGAATGTATGATTCACATATTTTTATTCCTTTTTTGTTTAGTAATTTAAGAGTATCAGGCTAAGAACTTCTAAGAGTATTGTTTTAGTCAAAATCAATAAGTTTTGATCAACATACTTTAATTACCATTAATTTCTAGAAATTATACAATTTCAATTTTGATTTCCTTTTAATACAAGAGCAAAGTTTTTTTTTTTTTGCGGTATGCGGGCCTCTCACTGTTGTGGCCTCTCCCGTTGCGGAGCACAGGCTCCGGACGCGCAGGCCCAGCGGCCATGGCTCACGGGCCCAGCCGCTCTGCCGCATGTGGGATCTTCCCGGACCGGGGCACAAACCCGTGTCCCCTGCATCGGCAGGCGGACTCTCAACCACTGCGTCACCAGGGAAGCCCAAAGAAAGTTTTAATATTTTCAGTGATAGGTTTGTCTCGGGGCTGTTTTCTATTTTTGTAATTAATCTCAAGTGTTGTCGTCAAAGAATACAACTTTTTACTATGTGAAATTTACTGAAGCTTTTCTTTGTGGCTGATTTAAAAATAAATATTCTATGGATACATTAATTTCATTCTCTGTTTCCAGTATATAGAGTTCGATATATATTACCTAGGTCTGACATTCAATGTGAATAGTTAGGTTCTCTACATCCCTACTTTAGAGTGAGTTGGCCTGATTTACCATGAATGAGGAGAGGTACAAGTCATTTAGTACTACCGTATTTCTATGTATTTCTCCTTATAGTTCCTGCAACTGTTACATTATATTCTGAGGGGCTTTTTTACGAGAGGGGTGCAGGGAGGTATACAATGATTAAAGAAAGCTCTTCATTATAAACTGTAAACTTTTTCACATTCATAAAATGTTCTCATTTATCTCATTCAATGCTATTTGCTTTAAATTCATTTGTCTGATATGAATATTATTATACCTCATTTTCATTTGCTTTTTTTAGTATGCCTGTGCAAATTGTTTTATTTTCAATCTGTTTCAGTTTCCTTTGCTTTAGAGGTGATTTTCTTAGGGTAGGGTTGGTTTATTTTATTTTTTAAAATAGTTTCCCTTTCAGACCTTTCTGCAATAGCTGATATGACACATAAAACTGGATAAAATATATGAAACATGCAGACATAAGAAAACAGGCAGCACCGCACCATGATCCTTAATGTAAGGGGGGAAAGAAAACAAGGGGATCTCTGTAACTGGTTTTCTGCCTGGAAGTACTTTTGAGAGCACATATCAGGACGGGGAAACCCAAAGCAATGTGCATTGGTCTTGCTGGGTTGAGAAGACAGAAAGGCTGAGGGAAGTCTGCAGGATATGTTATCTTTAAAGGAGAAAGTTATACAGAGAAAGAACTCAGAGGTCTGCACCAGGGGATCTCCTTAACTTTTTCGCTGAATACTAAGTTGTGCGTATGTAGGGTACAACTCTAGTAGGCTCAGCAAAGAAAAACTACCAGAGAAAGAACTCCTACTGGGGAGTGTAAAAATTGCAAGAAGGTCTTACAAGGCTGGGAAACATCCACGTTCTGACTAAACAGGCTTGAGAGGAATTGGTGTATACACAGGGAATCCAGTGGAAATCCCCAAAGTGCCATGTCTTAGTAGTAGGGCTAAACTGGCCCTTGGGTAGAGGATACATTAGAACCATACTTTTAAAAAAAGTCTAAAAACAAGTAACAAAAAGATCAAGATGATCCAAAAGTAAGCTCAACTTTCCTCTAAAGGAAGACCACAAAGTTCAGAAATTCAACAATATAACATTCAAAGTGCACAGCATTAAAAAAACCCACAAATGATGAGAAAAAGTAGTGAAATGTAACATACAACTACACAACATACCAGAAAGGAATAAGACCAGTTTTACACAAATTCTTCCTAAAAATATGAAAGAAGCAGAAACTCATATTGAAGCCAGCATTACTGAGGTCCCAAAGACAGAAAATGCAGACCAATATCCACCACAAACATAAGCATGAAGATCCTTAACAAAATATCATCAAGTTGTATACAAAAGGCAAAGAGATAAGACAGGAAGAAATAAAGTGATCTGTAACTGCAGATGAAATAATTTTCAAACAAAATCCCAAACAATCTATAAAGAAGCTACTCAAGCTAGTAAGTAACTTCAGAAAGGATACAGGTCAATATACCAAAATCAGTTACATTTTTACATACTAGGAATGAACACCTAGAAACTGAAATTAAAAGAATCAGCACCCCCAAATCATAAAGTATTGGGTTGGCCAAAAAGTTCGTTCGGTCAGTGAATATGTTGTTCAATGAAGTTCCTCGTGAAAATGAAAAATGGGTCTTTTGTTCTCACTTAAAACCGAACTAACTTTTTGGCCGACCCAATATTTAGGGATAATAAGTGTAATATTTATAAGCTGAAAACTATCAAAAAATGAGAGAAATCAATGAAGACCTAAATAAATGGAGAGATACACTCTGCTTATTGGCTAGAACAGTCAATACTGCAAGATGTCTGTTTTCCTAAAGGTGATTTTATAGACTTAGTATAATCATTATCAAAATCCCAGCAAGATTTCCGGTGAAATTACAAGCTGGTTCTAAAATATGAATGGAAAAGCAAAGGATTAAGAATAACCAAAACAATTTTAAAAAGAAAAAGCAAAATTGGAAGAGTCCTACTACATAATTTCCATAATTTCCATTATTACCTGGATCAACAGAACAGAGTACAGAGTTTGGAAATAGACCTACACATATTTTCAATTGATTTTGCTAAAGATGGTAAGGAAAGTCAATTGTGAAAAAAATGCTCTTTTCACGAACAATTATGGAATAGTTGCACATCCACTATAAAACAATTAAGCTTAGAACTATATTTTACACAAAAATTAACTTAAATGGATAATGGATGTAAAGACAAGAATTGTAAAATGTCTTGAAAATAAGTAAGAGAAAAATTTTTGATATTGATATATGCAAAGATTTCTTAGAATATAGAAAACTCTAACCATAAAAGGAAAAAATGATAAATTGACCTTTACCAAAATTAAAATGTCTCTTTGAAAGACACTGTTAAGAAAATGAAAACATGGGCAACACATTGGGAGAAAATATTTACAAAATACGTATTGAAAAAGGGAATATACAAATAACTCTCATAACTCAACTGTAATAAACAAATATCTCAATTTTTTAAAATCACGAAATGTCAACAGGCACTTCACCAAAGAGATGTGAATAACAAACGTATGAAAAAATACTCAAAATGGTTAATAACTATGGAAATACAAATTACAACCACAATGAGCTACCACTACATAATCACAAGAATGGCTTTAAAAAAAATGACAAAACCAAGTGGTGACAAGGATACAACTGAAATCCTCAAACACTACTGGTGGAATACTCATTTTGAAAAGCAGTTTGAAAGCCCCTTGGCAGTTTCTTATAAAGTTAAACATATATTTACCAAACAAACCAGTGTCCATATCCTTGATATTTATCCAAGAGGAGCAAAAACTAAGTTCACATAAACAGCTGTACATAAATATTTATAGTGTTTTTTTCATATTGACTCAAACTGCAAAAACCCAAATGTTCTTCAACTGGAGTAAGAATAAACAAACTGTGGTACACCCAAACATGGTAATACTACTCAGTAATAAAAAGCAATGAGTTACCAATACAAGCAACAACATGGATGAATCTTAAATGTCTTATGATAAGTGAAAGAAACCAGACTTAAAAAGCTATATACTACATGATTCTATTTATATGATATTCTAGAAAAGGCAAAACTATAGAGACAGACTGAAAATATCAGTGCTGGCAGGGACTGGAGTTGAGGGAGGGAATGATAACAAAGGGGCATAAGAGAAATTTTTTAATTGAAAAATTACTTCTAAGTACTGACTGTAGCCCAAATGTATGTTTTTGTCAAGCTATACATCAAAAAACTTAAATCAAAAGAAGACAGATACAAGCAAACTGAGTCACAAAGACCTTGAACACTAAACAAACAAAACCCAAAAGGTCAGTAAGTAAATAATTAATTTTTTAAACCCCCACCCATGTTAGTATTACAAAGTGGGGAAAAATGGTGAAATAGATAAATTCTGTGTGACTGTACTCATTTCCTAGAGCACTAGACATGTAAAGTGTAAGGAGGAAATTTGAGGAACATTAAGTAACCTCATGGAAATATGAACAGGTACTACTACACAAAAATATACTTTATAGATAAGGGGAAAATTTGTCTTGATATTCAGAACACTGATAAAGAGAAAACCTGAAATAACTATTCCAAGACACCAGAACTGTGTTCTATCTAGACAGGGACACTGGAGGGTAAGAAATGACAAAGTCACCGCCACTTTGGTGGTACTTCAAATTCTGGTGTTCTCCAGTAAGCCTGTATTATTTACCTCCCAGAGTCCTCAAGTGGCTATTCCATTTATTCTGAAAAGATTTTTAGCTGCATTCAGTGGCAGAGACAGAGTAGAGTGTGCTTGCTCCAACTTACCTGGAAACAGAACCTCTCTACTTGAATATTATAAAAAGTCATCTCAAACTGAAAATATCAAACACCAAACTCCTAACCCTCTCACTACTTTTCCTAACTCAGCAAACAGCAACTCCACACTTCTAGTTGCTCAGGGACCAAAAAACTTGGAACTTCCTTTATTTCTTTTCCTCTCATATCCCACATTTAGTCCATCAGCAAATCCTTTTGAGCTTTATCTTCAAAACATATTCATAATCTGACCTTTTGTCACCAATTTTAATGACAGCATCCCAGTCTTCCATCTTGATACCAACTTTACTGATGCTACCACCATCATCTTCTACTTTGATTAACCAAATATTCATTTAATTTCTAAAATTAGTTTTTCATTTAATGAAAAAAATACTTGAGGGCGTTCAGAAGCACCTAAATACATAAAGCATATATTAACAAACATAGAGAAAGAAACTGACAGTAACACAATAATAGTAGGGGACTTTAACATCTCACTTACATGAACGGACAGATCATCCAGACAGAAAAATCAATAAGGAAACACTGGCCTTAAATGACACATTAGATTAGACAGACTTAATAGATATATATAGAACGTTCTACCCCAAAGCAGCAGAACACAAATTATTCAAGAGTACTTGGAACATTCTCCAGGAGAGATGAAATGCTAGGCCACAAAACAGGTCTCAATAAATTTAAGAAGACTGAAATCAGATCAAGCATTTTATTTGACCACAATGCTATGAGACTAGAAATCAACTACAGGAAAAGGAAAAAAAAAAAAAAGAACCACAAACACATGGAAACTGAACAATATGCTACTAAACAACCAATGGGTCACTGAAGAAACTGAAGTGGAAATCAAAAGAAAATGGAAACACAATGATACAAAATTTAAAGAACACAGCAAAAACAGTTCTATGAGGGAAGTTTATAGCAATACAAGCTTACCTCAGGAAACAAGAAAAATCTCAAATAGGCAACCTAACCTAACACCTACAGGGACTAGAAAAAGAAAAACAACAACAAAAACGCAAGTTAGTAGAAGGAAAGGATTCATAAAGATCAGAGCAGAAATAAATGATATAGAGACTTAAAAAAATAGAAAACTTCAATGAAATTAAGAGCTGGTTCTTTCAAAAGATAAACAAAAGTGATACACTTTTAGCCAGACTCATCAAGAAAAAAAGAGAGAGGACCCAAATAAATAATATCAGAAATAGAAAAGGAGAAATTATAACTGATACCACAGAAATAGAAAGGATAAGAGATTATTATGACATTATATGCCAATTAAAGGGACAACCTAGAAGAAATGGATATATTCCCATAAACGTACAATATCCTAAGACTGAATCAGGAAGAAATAGAAAACATGGACAGACCAATTACCAGAAATGAAACTGAATCAGTAGTAGTAATTTAAAAAATTTACCAATAAACAAAAGTCCAGGACCAGATGGCATCACAGGTGAAGTGTACCAAATATTTTAGGAAGAGTTAATGCCTATCTGTCTCAAACTATTTCAAAGAATTGAAGAGCAAGAAACACTTTGGAACTCATTCTACAAGGCTAGCATCACCCTGATACTAAAAGCAGAGAAAGATACCACAAAAAAAGAAAATTTAAAGGCCAATATCACTGATGAACATAGGGGCAAAAGCCCTCAACAAAATATTAGCAAACTAATATTTATGAATGCAAGAGTACATTAAAAGGATCATATACCATGATCAAGTGGGATTTCTCCAAGGGATGCAAGGATGGTTCAATATCTGCAAATCAGTCAATGTGATACATCATATTATCAAACTGAGGAATAAAAATCATATGATCATCTCAGTAGACACAGAAAAAGCTTTTGACAAAATTCAACATCCATTTATGATAAAAACTCTCAACAAGGTGGGTGTAGAGGGAACATATTTCAACATAATAAAAGCCATGTATCACAAGCCTGCAGCCAACATCATACTCAACAGTGAAAGATGAAAGCATTTCCTCTAAGATCAGGAAGAAAAAAAGGATGCCCACTCTCGCCACTTTTATTCAACAAACTATTTTAAGTCCTAGCCACAGCAATCCGACAAGAAAAAGAAATAAAAGACATCCAAATTAGAAAGGAAGAAGTAAAACAGTCACTGTTTGCAGATGACACAATATTATATAAAGAAAATCCTAGAAAACGCCACCAAAAACTATTAGAATAAATGAATTCAGTAAAGTCGCAGGAAAAAAATTAATGCTCAGAAATCTACTGCGTTTCTATACACTAACAATGAACCATCAGAAAGAGAACGAAAACAATCCCATTTACAATTGCATCAAAAAGAATAAAATGCCTAAGGAATAAATCTAACAAAGGAGGTGAAAGATCTATACTTGGGAAACTATAATACACTGATGAAAGAAATCAAAGTCAACATAAATGGATGGAAAGAAATACTGTGCTCATGGACTGGAAGAATTAATGACCATACAACCCAAGGCAATCTACAGATTCAATGCAATCCCTATCAAGACTAATGACATTTCTTTTACAGAACTGGCACCAAAATTCTAAAATTTGTATGGAAACACAAAAGACCCCAAATAGCTGAAAAAACCTTGAGAAAGAAGAGCAAAGCTGGAGGTATCATGCTCCCTTATTTCAAACTACACTACAAAGCTACAGTACTCAAAACAGTATGGTGTTTGCACAAATACAGGCACATAGATCAATGGAACAGGACAGCCCAGAAACGGACCCACACTTATACAGGCAATTAATCTATGACAAAGGAGGCAAGAATATACAATGCAGATGTACACTGCATATATAGCCTCCTCAGTAAACGGTGTTGGCAAACTGGACAGCTATATGCAAAAAAATCAAACTGGACTACTCACATCATATGCAAAAGTAAACTCAAATTGGATTAAGGACTTAAAGGTAAGATCTGAAACCATAAAACTTCTAGAGTAAAACACAGGCAGTACACTTCTTGACATCAGTCTTAGCAATATGTTTTTAGATCTGTCTCTTTAGGCAAGGGAAACAAAAACAAAAATAAACAAATGGGACTACATCAAACTAAAAAGCTTTTGCACAGTGAAGAAAACTTAATAAAACAAAAAAGTCACCTACTGGATGGGAGAAATATTTGCAAATGATATACCTCATAAGGGGTTAATATCCAAAATATAATATCCAAGTGTGGGCGAGAATGTGAAAGGAAGGTAATCCTTGTGCGCTCTTGGTGGGAATGCAAATTCGTGCACCCACTGTGGAAAACAGAGTGGAGGTTCCTCAAATAATTAAAAACAGAACTACCATATGATCCAGAAATTCCACTTCTAGGTATTTATCTGAAGAAAATGAAAACACTAATTCGAAATGATATATGCACCCCAACGTTCATAGCAGTATTATTTACAATAGCCAAGATATGAAAGTAACCTAAGGGTCCATCAACAGATGAATGGGCAAAGAAGATTCGGTATATATGTATACAATGGACTATTACTCAGCCATAAAAAATAATGAAATATTGCCCTTTATAACAACACGGATAGGCCTGGAGGGTATTATGCTAAGGGAAAGAAGTCAGATAGAGCAAGACAATTACCATATGATCTAACTTATTATATGTGCAATCTAAAAAGCAAAACAAATGACCAATTTTAACAAAACAGAAACAGTCACAGACGCAGAGAACAAACAAATGGTTGCCAGAGGGGAGGGAGGTGGGTGAAACAGGTGAAGAAACTTAAGAGGTACAAACTTCCAGTTACAAAATACATGAGTCACAGGGATGAAATGTATAGTATGGGAAATCTAGTCAATAATAACATAATATCATTGTATGGTGACAGATGGTAACCAGCCTTATCATGGTGATCATTTTGTAATGTATAGAAATATCAAATCACTATGTTGAGTACTGAGAACTAACACAGTGTCATAGGTCAACTAAAATTCAAAAACAAACAGACAAACTCACAGAAAAAGAGATCATATTTGTGGTTACCAAAGATAGGGGGTGAGGAAGGAGGAATTGGATGAAGGCAGTCAAAAGCACAAACTTCCACTTATAAGATCATAAGTAATAGGGATGTAATATACAACATGATTAATATAATTAATATAAATGTTAAGAGTTCTCATCACAAGGAAAAGTACTTTTCTTTTAGTTTGTATCTATATGAGATGATGGATGTCCACTAAACTTATCATGGTCATCATTTCATAATGTATGCAAGTCAAATCACTAAGCTATGCACCTTAAACTTATACAGTGCTGTATGTCAATTATACCTCAATAACACTGGAAGAAGAAAATTTGAGAGGCAAATATATGCCAACTTCTGTTATAAATGGTGAGGTTTTGGCAGTAATCGAGACAGATAAAAATCTCTATCTTCATGGATCTTATTTGGTAGTAGAAAATTACTTCTAGTAGATAATGATTATGATTTCAATACCTTCTTAACTGATTTCTTTGCTTCTGCCCTTGTCTTCCTACAGTCGATTCTCATCGCTGATTGTAAGAAGATCCTTTCAAAAGGTAAGTCAGATATGCCATGCCTCTGCTCAAATTTCTCTAACAGTGTATCATCTCAGAGTAAAAGCCCACAAAATTACCAGCACTCACACCCATCCTTCCCATCTTTCTCCTTGATCAAGCTAGATATCAGTCTCTCTCACTTAACCATTCATCTGCTATTTCTTAAAATTCCTCTCCATATTAGATACCTCTCCTATGAGTTTCAGACTTATATGTACAGCCGTTTGGTCACTGGGCCTCAGCACCTGGGTATCTCACGAGTACCTGATACTCAACATGTCCAACACTGAACTCATTTACCATCCCCCCCCCCAAATTTGCTCCCACTCTGCTCTCCATCTCAGTTGCCCAAGCAAAAATCAAATATTATCCTCATCTCGACTGACATCTTCCTCCCCCATCCCACGAATCCTGTGCCCTGGTCTCTGTGAAAACACACATATGGCCAGCTCTTCCCCTACATCTCTATTCTCTTCCCCCTTATTATAGACACTCTCTATACTGCAGATGCTCATTAATCATCTAATGACTCTTTGCATGAGAGAACTTAAAAAAAAAAGTAAAATGTAATCTATTCATTCTCAAATGTTTATTAAAAACATATCATATACACCGGGTCCTATTCTGTGTGCTAAGGACATAGCAATGAAGGAGGTAAGTCCCTGCCTTCCTAGAGCTTACACTGTAGTGGGGGAGCCAGAATGTAAACCAATAAATACATAATAAATCGTAAGTGCTATTAAGAAAAATAAAGTGCATAAGGGGTAATGAACCACAAATAAAGTGAGGGAACAAGCCACGGGGACATCTTAGGGCGAGTGAGTGGAAATAATAAAGAAGCAACAGCAAGTGCAAACGCTCCATGGTCAGAACAAACTTGACTTGTTTAAGGAAGTGTCTGGAAGAAGAGGACAGAGAGGTGAAGGGGCCACACAGGATCGCATGGGCCACAGCAGGGAAGGGCTCCGGGCACCATTCCAAATGTGATGGTGCTTGAGACCGAATGTTTGTGACCCCAAAAAATTCATACATTAAATCCTAACACCCATGGTGATGGTACTGGGAGGTGTGTCCTCTGGGAATGGAGTTAGTTCTGCCTTCACAAGTGGGATCAGTGTCCTTATAAAAGAGATCCCGCAGAGCTCGCTTGCCCCTTCTGCCCTGTGAGGAAACGAGGGAAAACGGCCATCTATGAACCACCAAACAACGAATTGGCCAGTGGTTTGATCTATGAGAGAACTATGAGAGAGAAATTCCTGTGGTTTATAAGCCACCCAGTCTTATGGAACTCTGTTATAGCAGCCCGAATGAATTAAGACAGATTGGATGCTCTTGGAGGTTTCTGAGTAGGAAACTATTATAATTCTATTTCTATTTAAAACAGGTCACTGTTGCTGCTGTGAAGAGAAGAGGCTGTAGGGAGACTGGGATGAAAAGAGGGAGCCCAGTTAGGAGGCATTTGCAACAGTCCAGGTGAAAGATGACAGAAGACCGGGACCAGGGTGAGTTGGCCTGGTGGAGTTTGCAAACAAGTGGGGGAGATTCTGGATATATATATATATATATATATATATTTTTTTTTTTTTTAATTTTTTTTTTTTGCAGTACGCGGGCCTCTCACTGTTGTTGCCTCTCCCGCTGCGGAGCACAGGCTCCAGACGCACAGGCTCAGCAGCCATGGCTCACGGGCCTAGCCGCTCCGCGGCATGTGGGATCTTCCCAGACCGGGACACGAACCTGTGTCCCCTGCATCGGCAGGTGGACTCTCAACCACTGCACCACCAGGGAAGCCCTCTGGATATATTTTGAAGACAGAGCCACTATGATTTGTTGATGGATGTGGGATGAGAGGGAAATAAATCCAGATGATTCATCCCTGGGTTTTAGGGGAGCCAGTGGGTGCATGTTGGTGTCATTTTATTTACGGATGGGAGAAGACAGAAAGCAGAGAAGTTTTCAGGAGAAAACCAAGAATGTAGCTTTGGACATGTGAAGTTAGGGTCCTGTGGCTTTCCAAGTGATGCTTAGGAAGCTACGTATGTCAGATTAGATCTCGTAAGAGGAGAAGCAGAAACTGGAGATACCGCTTTGGGAGTCATGAACTTAGAAATGACATTTCAAGCCACAGGACTTGTGAAATCACCCAGGGAGATAGAGAAAAGAAGAGGTCTGAGGATTGGGTACTCTGAGGTGGCCATGTCAACATTTAGCAGCTGGGAAAGGAAACTGAGCTGATGAAGGAGATGGAGGAGAAAGAGCCAGTGGAAGTAGGAGAAAAACCAGAATGGGGTATTCCGGAAATCCAGTAAAGAGAGTATTTCAAGAAGGATGTAGAAATCAGTGGTTTCAAGGATGAGAGGCTGAGTAAGAAAGGAATGAAAATTGACCACTGTATTTAGCAACACGGGGAAAAGTGGTTAGAGAAATGGGGCAGGGGATAGGAGGTGACAGCCAGAGAGTAGTGGGTTTAAGAGAGTGGAAGCTGAAGAAACAGGGTTGTGCTGCCCCTCTGCCCTTTGCATGAGGAACTTTGCTCTAACAGCTGGTGAGAAATAGGAAATAGCTGGAGAGGGATTCATGTTCAAGGTGGGGTGTTTCGTGTTTCTTATTCCTTCAAATGAGACAGAAAAGACAGCATGTTCAAATACTAATAATGATACAGTAGACGGGGACTTACTAGAGCAGAACTGAATGGACAGAAGTGCAGGAACAAATCTTTGTGTAGGAGACAGTGGGACCCAGTGCCTGAGCAGAGAGGTAAGGGCAGTTTTGAAGAGGGCAGGGAGAGACGAAACAGACTGAAGGATATGCCTATGGGAATGTGAGCAAGTTCCCTTCTAGGTTCTCAGTGAAATACACAGCAAGGGCATGAGGACGTGGGGAGGCGGGGGCCGGCTGGAGAGGTGTTAGATGCTTAAGAGGACAGGAAATACTGGAGGGCTGCTCCACAGTGCGAGGACCCACTTGAAGAGAGGTCAGTAAGTATGGCTGTTTTTGTCTGGCCACCTTCAGCTGCTCACTTACAGGCACCAGTAGGGTTTGGGTTTTGTTAGTCAATGACAGAGAGGGAGGAAGGAACAAGGGTGCTGTGGGTAAATGCTTGGGCGTAATTAAAACAAGGGAGCACAGGAGGAGCTGGGGAATTGAGGACGCTAGTGGAATAAAGGACAGTGGAAAAGCAGTGGGGTAAATGACCTGGAAATCAGGCTGGAATTGGAGATATGATCATGGAAGGGGGGGAACAAGTCAGAGAGAAGCAAGTTTGAGGTGGATGTTCTTCGGGTGGTACAATTACTGGAAATAAAGAGATTATTGACATGACCACGAGAGTAGGCAGCTGGAGGTGAGGAAGTAGAGGAATAACTGAAGGGCAGAGGCAGATACGACCTGCCTCAGAAACACTGACTTTAGGAGCCACCGGGAAGTTTGAGGAAGTATTTTCTACTCATCATCCACGGTAGCTTTAGAGATTCAAATTCATGCTAATTCTTGGCATATGTTTAGACTTTGGTGATTAACAGAGGAACTACCATTTATTGAAGACACTTGTTTTGGATACTTTATGGAAGTCATTTTCTTTTAAACTTATACCCGCTCTAGGGGGCAATCATGTCTTCGTTGTACAGATGAAGCAGCTGCAGAGCTAAAAAAATGGTGGGGTCAGGATTAAAACCTAGAACTGCCTGACCATAAAACTGAAGACTCTCTTTCTTAACTGGAGCCCTTAAGGAAAGCCTAATTCTTTTTTTTTTTTTTTTTTCCTTTTTGTGGTACGCGGGCCTCTCGCTGCTGTGGCCTCTCCCATTGCGGAGCAACAGGCCCCGGACGCGTAGGCTCAGCGGCCACGGCTCACAGGCGCAGGCGCTCCGCGGCATGTGGGATCCTCCCGGACCGGGGCACGAACCCGCGTCCCCTGCATCGGCAGGCGGACTCCCAACCACTGCGCCACCAGGGAAGCCCCTAATTCTTAAATATAATCTCATTTACAACAGGAAATACACCTTCCTTGTTCTAAGGATTATGGGATCTGTTCTTTCATTTCAAGATCTACTAAATCCAAACACTGAAACCTTGGTAAGTCAGCTTTTGATATAAATCTCTACATAGATGTTTTTCATATTTCTATAGAATTGTACCAAAAGGGTTCAGGACAAGGGAGAATTTTCCTTATTTTTCCTTTCAACATTTCGAGCTCTTCTGAGACTGATACTAAAATGGATAATTGGAGCTGATAATTTTTTTATTCCTCCCAAAGTGATCTGACTTTGCGTATTTAAAGCAAACACTTCACTCAATTTTACAGGAAACAATCCGCAGATAAAGCCCAGATAAGCTAGTCAGCTTAGAAATAATACAAAAACCTTTATAAAATCAATTATCCCTTTTAATCAGAAATAAGATGACAGAGATTTGAATTTGGTCTAAGCCTTAAAATCTGAGTACATATACTCAAAAGATAAGAAAAGTATTTCTTATAAGATCATTTTGAAAATGGTGGATATGAATTTCATTAAGTATTTTAATGGAATGTATTATTAAACATAACTTGACAAGTTATGGTCTTATCTGACATGGGGCCCATAGTAAGTTTTTTCTGTCAAAAAGATGAAAGATAAGACTCAAATATAGCTGTTACTTGAAATACAGATAACTATTAACAGGATGTGTAAGGGTGGAAGGTCACAGTATGTGTATTTCATAGGTGATATCTTTTTTTTTTTTTTTTTTGCGGTACACGGGCCTCTTACTGTGTGGCTTCTCCCGTTGCGCAGCACAGGCTCCGGAGGCACAAGCTCAGCGGCCATGGCTCACGGGCCCAGCTGCGCCGTGGCATGTGGGGTCTTCCCGGATCGGGACACAAACCTGTGTCCCCTGCATCGGCAGGCGGACTCTCAACCACTGCGCCACCAGGGAAGCCCTCATAGGTGCTATCTTTGAGTTGATGTTTCCATAATGCTAAAAACTTTTTGCCCTGACCCATTTACTCTCTCATTGGATCTTTCTGGTGGTCAGGGCAGCAGTGCAATGAATGACTCTAAACTATAGTGAGAAGGACCCATCTAGGACTCCCACTAGCAGGGCCACAATTCCCAGACTGAAAAATACAGAAAACCACTCCCTGGTAATTACTGCTCTACCTTCTCTATCACCAAAAAGGATTATTAATGCCTGCTTGCATATTTAACTGTTTTAAATGTCATAGAACACACATTAAATAGTCATGGGTCCTGCCTGCTGGAGTAAAGAATCTAAACAATGACCTTTAGGAAGTCTACAGAATCCAGTTTGAATTTTAAAGAATATCAAATTATGTAGGATGGATTTCAGCTATTATGTTGGAGAATTTAAGTGACAGTTTTCCCCAAAGACAAAAAGAGTTGAGATGTTATCTAGACAGAAGAAACCAAATGCATATTCATACTTAATGAAAATCTTATTTTGGCACAACGAGCTTCTCAGAAGAGTTTAATGAGCTGCTAATAAAATGTCCAAATAGGTGTTGCAACAAAATAAGGCTCATGCTGACTTCTTTTCTTATTTTCTATGCCCTTATTCCTATGCTGCTGAACCGTGTAATATTTACAGATATAGGTCACTTTCCATCTTCAAAGAGCTTCAACAGCATATAGCCACCATTTTTTCAAAGCTTAAAATGTGTCAGGCGTGGGGCTAACAGTGTACATCCATTAACATAGTTTATCCCTTTAACAGCCAAATGAAGTATTATTATTCTCATTTTACATTTCAGAAAACTATGGCTTGACGAATTTATATAACTTGACAAACATAGTAAGATATGGAGAGAGGAGATTCAAGCCTAAAGCATGTGGGCTTAGCCAATCTGCAAGGGCTTTGTAATGATATGGGCAGTAAGTAAAGTCTAGAAGATAGGGGAGAGAATTTGGAAACAGGGAAGCTGCACATATCTACTTTTATGAAAAAAATTACACTATGTTACTCAATCCGTTAGGATTGCATTTGGTTGCAAGTAAGGAAAAAAACAGTGTCTTAAATATGAGGTTTATTTTTGTCTCAGGAAAGAAGGACAAAGTATGTGCTTGCTGGCTTTGGGTCTACAGCTTAAAGATGTCAGGGCTGAGGTCTCTGAATTCTCTTTGGCATTCACTCATAGATGCAAAATGGCTGCTGCATCTACAGCCATCACATAGGAAAAAAAGAGAAAGTGATAAAAGGAAAGGGTGAGGCCTATGTCTTGAAAGCAAATCTTTGACATAAATCCCCAGGCTGGAGATTAAATATAATTGGCCTAAACTGTGTCACACTGCACACCTGAACATAGGTACAGTAACATTCCAAAACCAACAACAAAAATATCCAACAAACTCTAAATCAGACTTATTTTAGTATGGAAGAAAGGGTGAACGGAGATACTAGGTGGGTAAAAAGCACTGTCTGCCACATTTAACAGGAAAAGAATTTGGAATAGTTGAGTTTCATGACAAATGATGTACATCACATATAAATAACTTTGCAAGAGAGAAAACATAACTTAATTATTTTAGTCTTAAAAGTACAGAGAAGGTGATTGGCTACCAAGAATCTATTCTGGCCTCATTCCTTCCTAAACGAACTTAATTTAGTCCAGCCATGCACGTCTCCCCATCGTTATTCAGAAGAAAGTTGATAGCATCCCTTGCTCTGGTGGTCAGTGGTTCTCAAACACAGTATGCGCCAGAATTATCTGGAAAGTTTTTAAAGACCCAGATGGCTGGGCTACCCCCCTAGAGTTTCCGATCCAGTGGGTCTAAGGTGGATCATTTCTAACAAGTTCCCAGGGAATGTTGGCAATCGTGGTCCAGAGGCCACAATTTAAGAACCACTGCTCTAAAGGCAGGCTCCAGTTAGTCTAAGGTAAACAGTATATGATATTCTCTTTGGAAACCATTCTTGGTTTGGGGTAGGCACAGATCTAATTTGGTTGATTTGGAACTGTTGCTTTGTATTTGATGAAAAGGTGCATTCTCTCTCTCCTGCTAGGCTAGAGCAAGGAAGGCTGTAGCCCCCAAATCATTTGTGAATCCAAGAGAATGGGTCTTAAGATACTGACGATGAGGTTAAATAGAAAAAATACTCGAGTCCTTAATTGAGCCCCTAGAGTCGCACGCAGCACCACTAGACTTCAGCTGTAGGAGACAATTAAGTTCCTTCATGCCTGAGCCAGTCTGAGGTAGGGTTTTCTACAACTTGTGTATCCTGATTGATACAAAGGATAAATTTGAAGTTTAATGAAGAACACAATTACACCTTATTTAAAGCAGGTCATGAATAGACAAAACCTACATGTAACTCAAGCTTCATTTTAGACATTGGTTTAATATTTTACTCCACACCAATTTTTTATCATCACTGTTAATGAGCACCAAAATGAAGTTTCATTTTTTTCCTTGTCTGTCCTCTATCTAACGAATAGTAAAAAGACAAAGTAGGAGAAAAGTAAAAGATCTAAATCATTTTATCCACAAAGTGAATAAATAATCATTAATTGAGTTGGCTGAAAGAAAAAAATCAGATTTTTTTTTTTTTTTTTTTGCTGTCTTATCCTAATATAGTCTCTATACTTTGCCTCTCACCCCATCCGGAGTGAGAGGCAAAGAGAGGAAAAGAGAAGACTCATTTAAATAAAAGAAACTGAGTAACACAGTGATTTTAAATTTTGTGGCGTTCAGGGATCACTAACGCAAAGATTTTTGGCCGAGGTAATTCTGAAGTTATAATAAAACAGTGTTTCTAATCAGTTATTTTCATTTTGGGATTTGGGGGGATAATTTTAAACCAAAGACACAAGAACATCTTAAATTTTAGAAGAATGTGGTATGATTTATCTCTAGTTAAAGAATGCAATGGGACAGAAAAGGGCAAGGAAGACAAAAATTGAGATGGCACAGAATTCAAAGACATGACTACTTGTATATATTCAACAATAATTAGAGAAGCTGTTTAACAATAGACAGCTCCAACAGCCATTTCCCTTCATCTGTTTGTCTAGATGCTTCTGTGCCACCACCAAGCCGGTTATCATCAATCTGGTGTCTCTCCTGTTCAGTCACCTCCTCACAAAGCAAAGCAGCCCGAGAAGCTCTCTTACTTAGAAGGGCTGTGACAAACACAAACGAATTCTCGCTCCACTATTAACATGAAGGAACGGATATTAGCTTATAAATGACTGAATGAGTATATTTCAATATTAACAACATGAAAATATAAGTTCCGATGGTGATATTAAAGATGGCAATATTTACTTCATCCATAATTGAAAGACATGCTCAAAATAGCTCATTTTGGGAGCACTATTACATAGGATCTGCCTGAGACAAATTATGCAAATACTTACATCTTGTAATTTATTCAATTGCTTTCTAATTCCTCATTTTCTTAACTAAATTAGCTAAAAGGGGAAATATATGACCAAAAAAATGAATGTCCATCATCCAAATTAGTGTACAATGAATTCATCTTTCAAACTATAAGATCCAAGACAGGCAGACTTCTCTTCCTGCCTTAAAGGAATACTGCCTATTTCAACGGAGGCACGGGGGTTTTGGTGGTTTCACTTAGATACGTGGGCACCTACAGAAGCTCACACAAAATGCACCGATGGCAAGCAGTTAAGTTATTAAGGAGCCGAAGTATTTCCAAGGAGAAGATGGCACTGGGCAATACAGCACTGAATGTGCAAGTGTGGTTGTGTGAGACCCCTGTCTGCAAAGTGTGTGGTGGAGACGAGCAAGGCCGAGGCTGTTTCTAATTATTCCAATTATCATGGCACACTATGAAAACTTGATTAATAACACTGAAGATATTGTTGTGGCAATTAGCCATATGGTTGTGGGACTTTATTCTGTCATGATTTAGCCATTAGCATCTACTTATGTTTGTCAGAACAGTGCATCCGTGACAAGCTGAAGTTCCGCTCACCTTGCCGAGTCCCCTGTGAGCATCACTAGAGCACTGTTTATTCCTAGGAGCCTCTTGCCCGAGTAAATTTTTCATGTGGCATCCGGTCTGACTGGGGACAAATGTCAAATAGCTTATGTGACGACCCATCAAGCTAAGTTTTCTCTGAAAAACCACTTAGTGACTTGTGTGTCAAAACAAACTACTTGAAGAAAAGAATCTGACCAGTACTAAGTGGTCATCTATGTCGCCCTACATATCTCCATGGTTAGTAGAAACTGATCTTCACATACTGGCATTCAGAAATCTGTAAATATGACATTAGGATATGTGTATACTCACATACACACACCATATAGCAGAAAATTTACCACCTATAATATCTTGCATGACATCTGCAGTGAATTTATCTAAGAGAACTGAGGAGATAAAACTTTTATTCATGGGTGAGGAGATCACTTTAAGGGGAAAAAAAAGGCAAGGATGCTGGTCACTACCTAAAATGAATGCTAGAGAGGAAACAGTCGAGGGCCTTGCAGCAGAGGGCTAAGAAGCTCAATTTTAAGGAAAAGAAACTTTAAATTTAAAATGGAATGAATGTTAATGTGAGAAGCAGAACATTATCTGTTTATTTAATATGAAAAAGTAGTCTTGAAATAGTTGCTGGCAGTAGCAAATTTGCCAGACAGTTCTTCTAGAAACTAGTGGGATGGTAAACAGTTCCCACTGTGTGTTTACAAACCCTCAGGGCAGCCCAGAGCTCCCAGATGGAAGTGGGGGCTATGGGCACACAAGGGGGCAGGAAGAACCCTATGTTTCTATCTCATGCTTGGGTCCCCTCCACACTGGGGACGGGTCTCAACATGAAGGGACCAGGCAGCTACCCAGTTGGTGCCTGCGAAACTCCAATCTGAGAAGTTCACAGTGAGGAACGATTTGCAGCAACAATGGATGGACCTAGAGATTGTCATACTGAGTGAAGTAAGCCAGACAGAGAAAGACAAATACCATATGCTATCGGTTATATGTGGAATCTAAAAAAAAGGTACAAATGAACTTATCCACAAAACAGAAATAGAGTTACAGATGTAGAAAACAAACGTATGGTTACCAGGGGTAAGGGGGGGGGGAGGGATAAACTGGGAGATTGGGATTGACATATACACACTACTATATATAAAACAGACAACCAACAAGGACCTACTATAGAGCACAGGGAACTCTACTCAATACTCTGTAATGACCTATATGGGAAAAGAATCTAAAATAGAGTAGATAGATGTATATGTATAACTGTACACCTGAAACTAACACAACATTGTAAATCAACTATATTCCAATAAAAATTTTAAAAAGTCTATGCATGAAAACAGCACGGGGGCAAACAGGGCCTTCAGGCGATGGAGGCTCTGAGACCCCCAAAGAAGCAGGCCCATATCGAATTCAGGCTGTCCGCACAAGCAGGGAGAGGGCAGCAGCAGTGCTGGGGTGCAACCGTGCTGAGGGGCCGGGCACACCCACGGCCTCTAAGAGTGAAGTACGATCTCACTGGCCATGACGCAAATACCTGATTGAGAATAGGCAGATGGAGAAAGTGACTGTCTGGCAGAAAGAAAGTACAGGCTGAGGCTGTCACTGTAACTTTAACAAAAGCAGCTCTTGTTTCACGTTAGGAAGCTGAGGATGGAGAGTCAATGTGCCCTGAAGACTCAGGAGCGTCATCCTCTGGAGCCTCCACACTCTTCCCAGAAGAGCTGCAAGGGCAGTGGGATTAGACAGAGGGATGGACACATCACCGTAATGGAGTCTGGAGGCAGTGACGGCGGGAATCAGCTTCTTTCCCAGGGATCTAAGCAATTTCATCCAATGCACAAATATTTATAAAATCAGTACAGGTGTGTGTCTAGCAGTGTATTTCTTCTCGCAGCTACCCAGAGCGCCAGGGCTTTTCTTCTTTGCTAATTTAATCAGACACCACAGATCACCTCCTTGTAGATAAATCCTGGGCTGCAGGCACGCGCTCTTCAACTTACAAGTCTCTGAAAATGTCATATTAATATGTACAGAATTCCCTTGGTTTTGCACAGCGAATATATTATAATCATTTTGTTTTCAGAAAAATGTGCAAATATTTTCTGTATTATATCTACTGTAAAACTGTATTTTCCTATAAACCGTTTGTCTTAAGTTATAATAAATAACACTGGTTAACATTTATTTGAGTGATTACTACGGTGAGAGCTTTACATGGAGCCCTTCATTTAATTCTGAACTCTTTAAAGGTATTATGCCCATTTTGCAGATAAGAAACTGTAGCTGAGAGATGCAGGTTGCTTTCCTAAGGTCACACAGAGGAAGTGGTGGAGTTGAGTTCATATTCTTAATCTCTATCCTATAGTGCCTTCTGATAAACGGTATTTAAATGAAAATTTTTAAACCACCACATTTACATGAAGCAAAGTGTCTGGGAAGATATTAAGAGAACATTACAAATAACTGTAAAAGGAATATTCAAGCTGAAAATGCAGTAAGAAATCACAGTATGTTACTGTAACAGAGATTTGAACAGTCGACTCAACTTAATGCTCTGACACAACTCATCATGGCACCCCCTCTCCCCCCACCCCGTCCCCTCTCTCCTCCTGTATCTGGGGGCGGAGTTAATGGCACCTCGCCCTTAGAACCCCCCTCTCCCCTCTCCAATGCTTGAGGACCAAGACTCCTCATTCTCTGACATGTGGTCATCCTTCCCTCTGCAAATCCACTGCCAAACGCCTTCTCTTTCCTGCCCGACACTCCATCAGTTGTCTACTCTGTCTCCTTGCTGCCACCCTATTTAGGTGCATTCTGCTCCAGAGACATCTTTCTAGAATGCGAATCTGGTCAACTTTGGCCTGCACTGTTCATCTGATGAACACGTTACCACATCTAAACTCCTGCTGAGACTCAGTTTTGGCCGCTTCCCCACATGGAGTCCACATTTTAGTCTTTCCTAATTGCGGGCTAAAAGTCCAGCTTTCTTCACCATTTCTACACGACAGAAATGCTCTGCCCCTTCCAGGGATTTGGGGAACTTCTCCAAAACCTTTCTCCAATATCTCTTCTTGCTCAACCCACCCCCTGACTGTCATGAAGCCCAGATGACCATTCTTCTGAGCTACTGGTACATCTACCTTCATCACTACACAAGTCTTTCAGACTCACATGCCTTTTGTTTACACAACTTCTTTATTTCATGATGAATTCCTTGAGCTGTATTTCCCGAGTTAGCACCAGTACCTAGTAAGTGCTCAGTTAAAGGTAAACGTTTGATCTACATTTAAAATAATTGGTTTTATGTATTTTTCTACATATCAACTAATGTCAAGGATGACTTTATTAAAATTATTTTTCGTTACTACAAAAGTAATCAGTGTTTGTGTCAGAAAAGCGAGAAAAGAAAAGCATAAGCAAAGAGAAGAAAACAAAAAGGTACCGATAATCTCATAGCCCAGAAATAATCGGGGATTATGGCTTTCCAATTCTATTCTCTACACATATAAGTGGCTGAATAGTCTTCCATTGTATGGATACACTATTATCTATTGAACTCACCCTCTATTTTTAGGCATTTACATTTATAGAATTTTTCAGTATCATAAATAATATCGCCAAAAAATCTCTAAAGCAAAATCTCTGTATACCATTAATTATTTCTTGTGAGTAAATGCCCAGTAATGGAATTGGAGGGTAAAGGTTATGTACAGTTTTATGCATTTTACAACAAACTATGGAGCTGATGCTTTCCATGAAACTGCCCCAACACAAGGTGCATTATTTTGGTTTTACCTTTGTTAATCCAATAGGCAAAAATGACACATCACTGTTGCTTTAATTAACATGGCTTTGATTACTTAATTTTTAAAATATATTCATTAGTAAATATGTGCATATACACACACAAAATGCTACACACAAAATGTCTGTACCATTTGCCCATTTCTCTAGTCAGTTGTTACTCCTCTTTCTAATTATTTGTAAGAGCTTTTAATATATTAAGGTCATGAATCCTCTGTAGCATAGTTATAAATATTTTTCATAGTTTATTTGTCCTTCAGTTGATGGTTTTTCTACCATACATTTAACGTTTTTATTTTCTAAAACCTCTCAATCTTCTTTATTGTTTTCTTGCTTTGAAATCATACGTAGAAAGGCCTTCCCATATCCAAGAACACAATATATTCAACTATTTTTTCTAGTTTTTCACACTTTCACTTTTTACTTTTAAATATTTTTGGAATTAATTTCAGCATATGGACTGGGGTAAGGACCTAATTTTTCTCAGATAGATTAATTGTCTCATATCCTCCATAAATATGAAGTCACCTTTATCATGTTAGTATATGTAAGCCCCTGGAACATATTCACTATCTTTCTACTATCAGTATATGCTAATTTTTATATATACTTGAATCTATGAACTTTCTAGTCTGTTCCATAGAACAGTTAATTTCTGTACTAGGTTGACAATGTATGTTATTTAATCATCAATTACAAATTTATCTTTATATACTTTTACATGTATGTTTTACAACCTGGGGGTATTTCTCTGTTTTATGCCATTGGAACAGGGTGGTATTTGGCCCAGGAGTCTGATGATGTAAGTTTAGACATTGCTCTCTTAACCACCAGCTTTAAGTACTTGGTTAAGCCCGTCAGCTTCCTTGAGACTCAGTGTTTGTCTACCTCAGAGAGGAGCTGGGAGGGCATGTGAGCTCAAGCACCTGAAAGCACTTGTTAAATGATGACTTTACACATCGAAGTAAGCCTGGTTTAGTCCCTTAAGACTATATAACCTGGTCTTTTCAAATTCTCCTTATTCACTTATTTTACTAAATAGTCACCTCTTAGACTATGCTTGCTTCTTCTTAATATGAATAATTGAGAATTAGTTAAACTGATTTGCTCACAACTCTAAATTTTTAAAATGGTGTGACAAGTTACCTAAAAGTTTCAACCTAAATTTTTCTTTTGGTATTATAAAAATAAAAATAATAATAATATACTCGCCTTCTTCTTTAACTTCCTGAGATGAAGCAACTGAGGTTTTAAAATATCAGAATCCAAACACTTCTACCACTTTTTAAAAACCAGATTAAGAAAGTCTAAGCTCAGAATTTTTTTTAGAGTTTAGATTTAAATCTAAATCATCTCTCAGTTGTAACCCCCTTCACACTTATAATACCCACTTGAACTGTAACTTCTCCTCTGGGAAAGAAACAATTAAAAATTAAACTTAAATATCATTAATCAAATTTTATATTTCCATGTTGAATTTATTCGAAAATCAAGTAAGTCGGGCCAATATAACAATTGCAATTGTCCTGTGTATTTGTTGAAAAATACCCCTTGGAATGATCACACCTGCATAGAATTTGTCCCCATGTAAAAGTGTGACGTTGCTTTGGTAATGTCTTCACTACCAATCTCTGACCCAATCCCCTGCCTGCTCATATATTAAGCAAGTGATTCTCAATTTTTAATGTGCATGTAAATCTACGAAGAATCTTGTTAAAATGTGAATTCAGAGTCAGTAGGCTAGCCTCGTGTGGGACCTGAGATTCTTCATTGCTCCCAAGCTTCCAGGAGATGCGGTGCTGCTGGTCAGTGGGCCACACTTTGAGTAGCAGGGGACCTAGGAATGCCTTTTAAACAAAACTGCCTATAATTATCATTGGTTCTAGTTCACCTTTAGTAAAATTCTTCCTAGCTGTCTTTTTTTTCTGATTTCACTTGCCACTCTCCACGTTAGACTCAATTTCATTTTTTGGATCAATCTACAGCTACTAGTAATAACAGCGGATCACTCAGGCTGCAGGTGTAAGGCATCGAGTCCTAATGATGTCTCATAAGCCATTTGGAGGTACCTGACCCATTCCTTCCAGAGGTTCACCAGCCTCCTGCTTCATGGACTCACCAGGCTGGCACTGGAAGAAACCTCTTCTCTTCTTTCTAAGGGGACTGTCCATTAATAGCTTTGAAATAAGTTTAAAATTGAAAGGTGAAACCAAATACTAACCATGAAATACTAGCAACCCTAAACTGTAGGCTAAAACATCTGGTTAGCAGTAAGAGACAGTGGCAGGCTGAATAACTTGGAACTTGCCTGAAAACTTGATCATTACCTTGCAAAGACGGTAGAGAATGAAGGTAAATTAAAAGAGAAAAAGAGAGGGACTTCCCTGGTGGTCCAGCAGTTAAGACTCCGCGCCCTCAATGCAGAGGGCCCGGGTTCGATCCCTGGTCAGGGAACTAGATCTCGCATGCTGCAACGAAGACCCGGGGCAGCCAAATAAATAAATAAATATTTTAAAAAACAAAAAAACAAAAACAGAGAAAGAAGGGGTCAAAAAGTAGCACTGAACCAACCAAGAGGAGTGGGAAATGAGACGAACTGGATCTCGTGGAAGTTATTTGAAGCTGAAAGATGTCTACTTTCCTTTGGGTTCTATATATTAGGGATTCCTAAAGTTTATTTTTGCTTCAATTACTTTACAGTATACATCAGTGGCTCACGAACTCTAGTGGACAGCAGAAGCACTCGCAGGGCTTGCTGAAACAGATTCCTGTACCCTTTTCACAGCTTCTGATTTAGCAGGGACTGAAGAACCTGCATTTCTAACAATCTCCGAAGATAATACCGATGCAACTGTTTCACGGATTACATTTGAGAACAGGGCTATATGCTACCCTGACAAACAGTTTTTGTGTTCCTGTTCTGTTTAAAATGACTAATTACTGTTTTTCAAATATCCGGGCTTTCATTTGAATGATACTTCACATTTTCAATGTGAATTTTCAGTTCACATTTTCACCATATGGTGATTACAACTTTTAACCTAGTACAAAATACAAGTTGAAAGAAGCTTACAATGTTGTTTTGTTTGATTGATACATAGTGATGATGAAAAACTTTTGAGAAGCTGGGGTTCCTAAAAATAAATGAGGGCAGGAAGATAATCAGTAAAGAGCTGAGAGATTCCCAAATGAAAATTATTGTTTTGTCCTTTCCAGTAAATTCTTAATGTCTTCAGCTGCAGAACAGCTCATTTCTGAGGTTCTTTTTGGCCTCATGAGTTAATCACACCAGGAGGAGTCACTTTAACTCACATGCCTTTAGGAGTAATGATACATTTAAATGATTAAACAATCAGAAAAAAATTGCCTATCTCTATAATGAAAGCAGTTAGCACACAGATCCATGGTTTATATGAGTATCACAAGTCATTTGTAAATAACATGTTCATTTTAGATATGTAAAGAGTTCTGTCATGCCCTATGAAATAAATTATATTTTACTGGTGCCCAGGCGTTTCATAACTTTTATTTATTTGCTGCAAGAGTGGAGAATTAAGATAGAGTAGTTTATTTCACCAAAAGACTGACAAATGGCTCATTAGACACTTATGGAGCTGAAGCTAATTGTATAATTTTTTGTGTGTATTAATTGTCATCGATTGCCACACTCATGCTGGTGGTCATCACTGCCTATTTCTCACCACAACTCCACAAACCACTCTCGAAAAGAAAAACAGAAAGAAAATAGAACTTGAAATATAATTGAGGTTGGAGGAGTGCATGGGGAAAATGACAAAGGATTCAAGTGATAGCCTTTCCCCACTGGACCACCAATAACCATCAATCCCCAAACAGCAGTCACCTCACATCACCCAACAGCTTGAGTCAGAGAGAGTCAAAGTGCTGCTTTTTTGTTATTCCGACTAAATAACGTTTACATTATATACCTTTTTTAGTTCGCCAGAGACATAAGATCGGAATTGACTGAATATGTACTACCCGCATATAATGATTTCTCGTTTTTTTTACAATCATGTGCTAACGCTGCACAGTAATGGCCTGTGGATGAAGAGACAGATGTACGACCAGTCATTCACCACACATTTGCATTAACAAATCATCATTTAATTGAAGCCCATCCAACAAGTTTATGCTACTTAAATAAAGTTCCTTTCAATAAAAGATGCCTCAATGACACATGGCTGTTCACTACGAGGAAAAAAGTGTTTAAATTATACTTCCTTTTATGTCAAAGGCTTAGGTGTGTACTAGACAACCGTTTATTCATTTTAATTTTGCTTGGAATAAACACTCTGACAGACAGCATTTCAAGCCAGGAGACTACAGAGCAGGATCATTCATTCCCTTTTAGATATAAAGAGTAACGCCACAAGTTTCTGCACTAGAGATTTCACCTCCCACCCCCGCCCTTCCCTCAAATATATTAAAGAACGCGGATTATATAAAAGATATACAGAAGATATGTGCTCATATTTATGCCAAACCTCCAATATTTATATAAACCTAAAATCCTGCTTCTATCAGGGAGGACTAATATTTTTTAAATATCATACTAGGCTTCCTGGGTAAATATTTAGGAAATTACCCAACAGATTCAAAATTTCTACGCTTCTTTAAAAAAACAGTATGTAGGGGCGGGTTGTGCAAATACTGATTCTCAACCTTAGTTTCACAAACATGGTTGTCATTCGTGCCACTTTGAAGATTATTCTGGTTACACTTACTACACTACCTAGTTCTTTTCTTTAGTAGGGAAAAAGCAAAAGAGAGGTAAAGCAAGAAAACCCCCTAGCACTACCTCTGACCTACAAAATTTCTCACCCTCTTAAAACAAGGATGCTTAGATATGATAAGGGCATTTTCTCCCAGCCCCTTCCCAAGTCTTTACAGGAAAGTGGTTTTCCTTTGCTCCTGCTAAAGGTAAGGACACTCATTTAAGGTCAATTTCTACCTACTGATAACCTAAATGCAGAGTGCTGTGCATTTTGTGGGTAGATTTGCATACACACATCTATGTGTGAGAATGAAAGGCTTTATGCTGACAGCTTTTAGGCTGACAAAAATTGGTCCTTCCTTAAATGCACGTTTTATTTTCTCCAAGTAAAAATGACCATTTTTCCCTGAGTTTGGGTACATTAATGATATGTAAAATGTTTTATTTAAAAAAGCAATAGAAATCTCTGAAGTGTTCAAATAAACCTTCTAATTGTTTTCTAAACTGCATTCTTTTAAAACAAGAGAGCAATACTAGAGAAAAATAAGAAAAAAAAATTGTAATCTATACTACCCTAGGTCGCTTCTGGTCCCTTTTACAGTTGACTCTAGAGACAGGTGAAATTTCACCTTGGTGTGGGATTCAAACTAAATTATGCGATACAGAAATGTGTCATAAATCAACTTCAAATGCTGAACAAAAGATAAATAACAGAAGATGTATATTCTGACATAAAGAACAGGCTCTAACTACAATACAAAGCAAAAAGCAAAAAAACCGTACTGTGCTACTCGGGCAGGTTCTCCTTGCCCTTTTGATATGCTAACTCAGAACAGTAATGATGGATCTTGCAAGTTGACTTCTGTTTTCCAGAACTATGAGTTGTACGGAAAACTTGCCTTTTCATCGAAACAATTACCATTGATCAAAACACGGAGAGCTAATACCACTCAAGTCCAACCTACTGCTGTGCCCAGCAATATATCAAACTGTTGTCAAACACACTAAACAAACTTAAACAGACTGTTTTCACTACAAATAACAGGGAAAAAATGCTTGCTAAGTAATTTCAAAATTCAAATTGCTATCTCAGTAATCCATTCCGTTACTGGATTTTAATTTTCAGTATTCAATCATAATCCAACACAGACAGATTACTATGCGGCTCTGGAAAAAGACAATCGGTGTCACTGATAAATGAAGTTAACTGCAAAAGACTTGGTATTACAACAAATTTCGTTAACCTCTGATAATTTAGTACAGAAGTACACTTAAACGTGTAATACATTTTACTTTTTGAGGAGTCTGTAATGCTTCCTTTCCCAGCAAGAACTATTAGCATAAAAAAAGGTTTGATTGCTCTACAAGAGTCAGAAATGACAAGACAATTTCTATGCCAAGTGTACAAGGCCCATAACTCCATCAGTTTCTTTTATATTTAATTATGAAATCAGTCTTAGAAAAAATGACACACGAAATTTTCCATGAAAATGGAAACCACTTAGCTTCTGTTCACATAAGTATCAGACATTTATATCAACAACACATTTGAATACACAGCTATCTGTAGGCAAAGCCCGCATTTATAAATGTGGACTACAAGTAACTGTCTTGAAAGACCTTTATTTCTCTAACAATGCCTTTGCCTTTTCCTATTTTACTCTAATTCTTCTCTTGGTTTTTAAACTAAAAGGGGAGATTCACAATCAAAGAGGCAAAGGCAAAATATTTTACTACTCAGAGTCAGCTCTGTTTACCAGTTTCTAATCCGTAGAGATGGCAAAGTATTTTATAAAAGAAGGCAAGGAAAGGATGGGAACAGTGGAGTTTAACAAACAGATCAGGCATTTATTACCAGCAAGCTCCATTATGGATTTCTGAGCTTTGTAAGCCAAGCTCCCCCAAGTGTAATTAAATTTTTATTTATAATGGGTTTGTGACTGTTGACTTCACGTTGCCGAGGCCTGTTCCCCCCCACCGATGCTCACACACCCCCGTGTGAAATGGCATTCCATGTTTACTACTAGACAGTACATATCGATGATGATCCTTTTCATTTAAAGTATCAAAATCGAACATTAATAAAACATATCCATAAAACAACAAAAAAGGACACGGCGTGCAGGGGCTGAGACAACACATGCACACGAACAGACCTCTCTTTCACAAACTCAGATTCTTTTCCACAGCTTTACCTAGTAAAGGACACTACAAATCTAGTACAGAAGGAGTATCTGGATGCTATACAGCAGACCACATTTTTACTGCTAGGCATATCCAAGATCAGTGTAAACATAACTCGGAAAAAGATCTAAAGTCCAAAGCCAATGTATTCTTATTCACTTGAGCAGTTTCTTCACTCACAAACCTCTGCTCCTGATAGAATTTATCACCTTTGTTTCATCATTACTCCCTCCCCCTTTCTCATTTAGGTATAAACCCCTATATACTTTACACCTTCTTTTAAATGCTTAATACAAGTAACCACAGGAGAATCTCTTCTCCCCTTGAAAAACTGCAAATAAAGATGTCAGCTATTGAGTATATTTGTGGCGTCTCCGACAGCTGCTGTTAAATACCAGCTGGTCTAGCTGATTAAAATTACCTCCGAGTTGGTATTATAAAGATGCCTGGGCAGCGTTGCTGTATTAATGGATTATTGAGTGAGCGATGAAAACCTTGGCCAGCTGATGCGTTTTATTACAGATAGGCTTTATGATGTGTAATCACTGTAATTTTTACAACTAGAGGAAATATGAAAAAAGGAGTAAAAAAAAATCCTCATAGAAACTGATTTAACTAGATTATTCCTACAATTCTGTTTCCTAGAAGGAATCAAAGTACATAATTACTGTGCATAAATATCCAGGTATGGACCTATACACACGATTTATCCACCTATCTATGTGGGGATGTTATCATCAATACAGACAAGCAGAGAATGCACATGGACAAATGCAGTATGCGTACAATTTGTGTGAACAGATATTTACTATGTTGCTGTTTGCCAAACCACCCAATTGGCCACAATGGGATCACATGATCGAAAACAGTTTTGAACTGTTCACCAGCTGGGCAATAGCTGAAAAATCCAAATCTGGCCAACTGGACTGTGGTACACAATCCAAGGGACAGGATCATTTTACTCCATTTACCATTTCCCTTTAGCTGCTTTCCTATAAGCAAGGTTTTTTATAGAACTCTACCAAATTGTCTCCCAGATCCTCTAACTTCCAGCTTATGTTCAAAAGAAGACACAGCAGTCTATTGGCTCAGCTATTTTGAAGGCTGGCCACTACGGGAGCCAGAACCCTGCTCTCTCCGTTGCCGCGGTCCTTCAAATGCCCTGTTGTGTTTATGGCAATCTCAAGGCTCCTGTACATTCCCATTTGTTTGTAAGAGTGAACATCATCCCTCAGGAGACTGTGATCATTAAATGGCTCAAGTAGAGAACAAAACTTAGAAAACTCAAGTGTGTCACTGGATGAATTAGTATCTTGTAGAAAAGGACAGCCATCTCAGACTGGATTCTCTTTTAGGTAATCCACAGTTTTACGTCAAAGTAATACTTCAGAAGAAAATTTCATCATCAAGTAGTATCAGTGTATTGTCTTGGCTTTGCTGTATGATACTTAACATTAATTTTCCACACATTCATAATAAAATACATAGAGCATGTGACTAGAAAGTAATGAAACTGATTCTTTTTTTTTAAACAAAGATACCAAAATTTATATATGAAAGGATTCATTCAGAGCCATGGTAGGTTATTTGAATACCTCCCAGAGAGGCTGAGTGGTGTGTTTTGAATATGAGTTTTATTTGTGAAAGTAACTAACACTTCTAATTAGAGCCAAATGTGGTAAACAACATGAGAAACAACATTAGATAAAACCTTTTTTTGATGATTTGGTTACACAGCCATGAATCAGGTTTCTAATGTGGCTCCTACACTAGTAATAATGACAATTCCAAAGAGGGAGTCCTAGAAATATTTTGAGTAATAATGTTTCATTAAAATACGTGTAAACTTGTTAAAGAGACCATGCTTCAGAAGGACCATGGTCATTCTCAATATGAAGACACGGGTATGCGGCTTTAAAAAAAAACACAAAACTGATCATTGTTGGTTTAAAAAAGTTGATTTGGTTATTTTTAATGGGGATGAACCTAGTCATCTGTGTTATTTTCAAAGATGTGCAACCTTAATATTGGACTTTATTCGCCCTTTTGTCCAATCTCTCATATTCATAAGGCAACTCACCCATCAAATTTCTGGTGGCTGGGGACTCCTGAGCCTCTGCTGAGACATCAGGATGAAGGCAGTCACCAATCCTAACCCAGCTATTTTGCAAATAATTTTTGATATCAGATTTTTCCACTTGCTGATTCAAAATGTGCCCATGCCCCCAGATTCTTTCTACTAGTTTTCATCTAGCCTTTTAGAGGGGCTCTTCCCTGTTCTAATGAATAATCCTTCAAATACCCAAACATAAAGCACAATGTTGATATCAGTAGGTGTTTAATAATAATTACTGGTTGCTGAAGGAACGATGGCTGAAACAGTTCTATTTTTTCAAAACCACTAAACTGAAAAAAAAAAAACCCCATAGAATTAACGAAATCAAGTGAAAGGCTTAAACTAAAGAAACTAAGAAAAAATTGATATACACAGCTTAATCAAATTTCCTTAATGAGAAAACTTATAAATCTAAGAACTAGGTGAAAAGCCAAACTTCTCATCAACTAGTAGAACAGAGCAACCAGAAGCAGAGGCCAGTTTTACATATATATATATATTTCTTTTTCAGATTCTTTTCCCATATAGGTTATTACAGAACATTGAGTAGAGTTCCCTGTGCTATACAGTAGGTCCTTATTAGTTATGTCTTATATATAGTGGTGTGTATATGTTAATCCCACACAACACTGTAAATCAACTATACTCCAATAAAATTTTTTTTTTTTTTTTTTTTTTTTGTGGTACACGGGCCTCTCACTGTTGTGGCCTCTCCCGTTGCGGAGCACAGGCTCCGGACGCGCAGGCTCAGCAGCCATGGCTCACGGGCCCAGCCGCTCCGCGGCATGTGGGATCTTCCCGGACCGGGGCACGAACCCGTGTCCCCTGCATCGGCAGGCGGACTCTCAACCACTGCGCCACCAGGGAAGCCCTCCAATAAAAATTTTAAAAAATAATAAGAAGAGGCTAATCGTATGTGGGTCGGAAGCTGGCTGGGAGCAGTCAGGTCACACTATGGGGACCCACCCTTTGGTTGTGAAGCGCTGGTCCTGGGTGAGATGGGCTAGTCTTCCACTGTCGTGGGACCTTATTCCAGAATGCTAGGCTTGGGAGGCAAACGTTAAACCTATGGCTGTAGAATTGGTACCAGGAAATCAGTCAAACCTTCTTTCTCCAGAGATCCTTAAAGCAGTTTAAAAGGGGGGCATGGCGGGAGGGTGTCAATGTTCAGGGTCACCTGATAGAAGAGAAACAGTGAGACTATATAAAATCTAGAGGGTGACTTAAATACATGGCTGACAAACATTAAAAAAAACCTTCCTCTGTGTTTCATTTGTCTCCCTTCCTCCTCTTTCTCTGGCCTTTATATCGTAATACCAGCAGAATGCATGATCGGAGGAGGGGATATGATGAGGGAGGGGCAGGCCAGGAAGGAGACGCAGGAAGGAGGGGAGACAGAGAATAAGAGGCTGCACAGGCAGGGCGCCTATGTGGTGGAGCGGAGCCAGGAGCAAGCCTAGAGATGCACTCTGGGCAGCCCGTGCACTCTCCACCACCAGCCACAGAACCTACAGAAGAGGACAATTAGGTAACTGATCCCTCTCAATTACTATTGTTTTGAAACTGTATTTTCCATAGAAAAACAGTGGGAGTGAAAATTCAAAGACAAGAAGAAAGTCGTCTTAGGAGCCAGTCTGCCCTGATCTGACACTGTCGCCGTAAACACCAAGAGGCAGAGGCCCTCCTCCCCCCTGGAGCCCATCAAGCTACAGAAAAGACAGCTACTTACTGATGGGCTAAACCACAGCAATTTGGTATATGGGGACTCATGGCTCTGGAAAGAACCGTTTACCATTAATTTTCAATTTGAAGGAGTAATATTATTCATCATTTTTATTATTATTTAGAGGTATGCAGTCTTAACTAGAATTTTATGATCCTTGCTATGATTTATCATTATTTTTAAATTTAATGAACACTTAGAAAGTGTTTCCTATGTGCCAGACACTGCAAACAGAAAAGCCACGTGGCAACCCTATAAAAGGAAGTAAGTACTCTTAATCTGACTTTGACTCAACTTTCGCAAGCATTCAGTGCAACCAGGTACCTGATATCAGCTTCTGGAACTTGTAAGAGGGTATAAACAACATATAAATATTATTTTTCTCTTAACATTTACTTCAAATAAGATAAAACCCTTTTAATTATAAATCAGTAATACGAATAAACTAAGCCTACGGTATATACTAGGCATCAACATGATAAAATGCTACCCACTAAAATACACTTGTAGTAATAATCCTTCCCCTCCTCCCACCCTTGGTGTAGACACGGATCATCTTCACACTTGGGGACGTTAGCTCTTTCGGAGAGTGTCCACAAGGGTCACTGTTCACACTTTAACCATTTTTAATTGTTTAAGACCCAGTGACTTAGTTAGGTCAGATGCTCTCTTTAGTAAAAACCGAAACTGCTCAGCACAGATGGGATCACTCAGACCATAATTCAGTCTTTTCTCCAAGTCCTAGTCGACATTGTTTCTGATGCCTCTTAAATCAGGGCTTATGTCTATTCCAATGATTATCAATTCTAAATTAAGATCTTTTAAAAGGTGTATCGTATTTCCCCCCACAAATTCCATATAGCATAACATTTAATTTTAATAAGACTAAAATTTTTTTTCAAAGTCTGGAGTTTTTTTTTTAATCCCACATACCATTCATAGTTCAAATCATAATAAGGACCTTTAAGAGGTGGTACGGGGCTTCCCTGGTGGCGCAGTGGTTGAGAGTCCGCCTGCCGATGCAGGGGACACGGGTTCGTGCCCCGGTCTGGGAGGATCCCACATGCCGCGGAGCGGCTGGGCCCGTGAGCCATGGCTGCTGGGCCTGCACATCCGAAGCCTGTGCTCCGCAACGGGAGAGGCCACAACGGTGAGAGGCCCGCGTACCACAAAAACAAAACAAAACAAAACAAAAAGAGGTGGTACGTTGGTATAAAAAAATCATTATATTAAATCATACAAAAATGTCTAACAATAACTGAAGTAAAATGAAAACAAAAGCATTATTTTTATTAGAGAAGGTGAATTTTAATGAAAGAAGATTTTAGAAACAAAGTGTGTATATAGAAGCCAAACTGAATTGCAAACAATATTTCTTTTCCTGCACTTAAAACTCTGGTACAAATCTAGTATTTAAAACTACAAAAATAAGAATAAGAAATTTGAGGGGTAAAGAAACATAGGATGAAGAATCAAAAGCAGCCAAAAGCAAAAATAAGAAGTTAAAAGCAATATGCTCTAGCAAGGTTTAACCTGTATCACTATTAGTGAAGGAAAAAGTTTTTCTTAGAGTTTGCAGTAGAAGAGCTCTTATTTTTTACCCTTTTAAACTGACTGTAATAAATGATGAATTTTCCTAATTGAATCGGCAGCCTTTGTCAAACAGCATCTTATGAAATTATGAGCTTGGAAGAGGTTCTCTTCATTAAGCAAGCTCTCATTTTTCTAACATTTAGGTCAGGGAAGAACTAACGGTAGGAAGGCAGGATTCTAACTTGATATCGTGGGTCATATAAAACTTTATGTAATGGTGAAACGCTGTCCTTAAAATAATTTCACAAAAGTCAGAAAGATAACCTAGAATTTTCACACAAAATGTACACTAGGTGATCTCAAATGTCTAAAAAGCTAGTCAAGAGACACTTCTCTAGAAAACTTGACATTTACAGGCATCTGTTTGAAGTCCTAGTGGTTCCCATAAAAGGTTTTACATGTATTAGGCCAAGTCCCTAGAGGTTAAAAAATAAGGGTAGAAACTTAAGTCTGGTCAGAGACCTATCAAAGACACACACTGTAATCACTGATGTAAGTGATACAAATGAGGTTAATTACAAGGTATACTTAATAATGGAGTATGATATCATACATGAATTACCATATAGCACTAGGAAAGAGCTTATTAGCGCAATTAGCTGTAGATATTCAATTTGCCTCTGGCTTACTTGGTTATGCGAAGAGTTGGAGAATAGAAAAACAATCAGAGACCCATGAAATAAAGACGCCAAGGATGAGAAATGAGGGAGAGAAACTGAATATGAGTGGCTAATTAATAACGCCAAGGTTTTTACCCACACTTAACTATTATTTCCCTGTAAGTCCTAAAAATTTCTCCTTCTTGCTTTAGAACCTACAGCTCTGATTTGAGGACAAAAATTACGTCCCTTCCAATCTAAATGTGTTCTACTGGCTAACAGATTCAAAGGCAATACTGGATTTACAGTTGTATCACTCTGTTGTTAAACCAGACAGCTTAAAGAAGACATCCCACTGTTCCACTAAGACTTAAAACAACTCTGCCAATATCTTTCTGAAGAACTTTTCTTTTTTATGACTGTTATTAGGTGGTATTTTATGTGTGTTGAGTTTTGGGGTGATATTTGTTTTTCCTGTACATTGCACTGATGTTCAGTTAAAGACATCGCAACAATTGTGCAGTCACAGTCCTATCGGGTTCCTCTAGAGAATGCTGATATAACCTGAAGTTGACCCAGGTCTGGTGGGTGAGTTTAACACTGGGGTTGGCAAAGTGTTATACTGTTCATGATGTATAACTCAAAGATAAGGAAAATATATTAACATGTTCATCTTTAATACATGAATTGCTTTGATAAATAAAATTTAATAAATGAGGTCTTAGTTGCAGAGCTAAAAAGTTTATGATAGAAGCTTCTTCTATGTATTGGAAGCATTTTAATGTTCACTGTAAATACTTCTTATTAGAAGCTCGATATTTTGGAAGCATTTAAAACTTAAATACGTTAAATGAAGATGCCATCATTTGCTTTTTAGTTGTTTTCACTAGTCCAATATATTTATTAGGCTCCAAAACACTAGTGGAAGAAGTCATTTAATTGGAAAAACTTTCAGACCATGGGAAGAATTTTAGAAAGGAGCACACACACACACACACACACACACACACACACACACACACACACAAAGTCCTGGTCTGTGCTAAACACTTTATTTCCAAATAGTTACAGTCCTTTTAGCTACAGCATTCCAAGGTTATGATGGAAATCACTGGTTCCTCAAAGTTAATAAGTATTTAAAAGTTTTATTATCAAGTCTGTACATACCATACACATGCCTGGAATTATGTTCTCTGTGTGTCGAAAAGTACCAAGAAATAAACAAAACTGAGTTGCCTACCATAAATTAAAAGAAAATTGTGCCATTTGTATGGGGTTAAGAATACTGGGTGGCTAATTCTCAATCTTAGGTGTCTACCTAAGTAGTCTGGAATTCAGAAATAGAGAAATTTACAGTTATAGCTGGATTAACACTTCTCTCTCAGAAACAAAAAGTATAGATCAGAAATAAACCCGTACAAATCAAACCAAATGATTTTTGACAAAGATGCAAAGGTAACTGAATGGAAAAAGGATAGTCTTTCAACAATGACACCAGAATAACTGGATATCCTCTGCCCAAAATAATTAACTAATTAACCTTTACCTATACTCATTTTATACTCACAGGCCTAAATATAATACATAAAACAATTAGAAGAAAACTTAGGTTAAACAAAGAGTTCTCAGATATGACACCAAAAACACATTTGATAAGGAAACAGTAGATAAATTGGATTTCACCAAAGTGAAAAATGTTTGAAAGATACTTACAAGACATGAAAAGACAAGCCACTGACAGGAAGATACTATTTGTGAATAACAAATGGCAACAGACTTGTATCTAGACTATATAGAAAACTCTCAAAACTCAATACTAAGCAAATAAATAAACCCAATTTGTAAAAAGGACAAAAGATGTGAGCCATCTGAACTGACATTATTTTAATTAAATTTATTCTGAGATAACTGTATATTCACATGCAGTTGGAAGAAACAGTACAGTGAGAGTCTGTGAATTGGTTACCCAAGGGTAACATCCTACAAAACTATAGTACAATATCACCACCAGGATACACAACCGTTCACAAGGTCATAATACTGAAATATTCCATTACCACAAGGATCCTTCCTATGCTCTTTTATAAGCATACCCACTTCTCTCCTGCTCTCATTTTTTCATGCCTGTTAATTTTATTAATCTTTTCAAAGAAACAGCTTTTTGTTTCCGTTTTCTTGCTATTCTGTTTCTTCTTATTCAATTATCTTTGTACTGTTTTTAATAATATTGGTTTCAATTCTTACCTTTATTCCTTCCTTTTACCTACTTTGAGTTTATTTTGTCTTCTTTTTCTAGGTTCTTAAGTGGAAGCTTAGATTACTAACTTGAATTTTCTTTTTTTCTAACATAAGCATTTAGTGGAATAAATTTACCCTTTAGCACTGCTTTAGCTCTGTCCCACAAATGTTGATATGTTGTACTTTCATTTCATTCAGTTAAATATATCTTTAAAAATTTCTCTCGAGACTTCCTCTCCAATCCAGGGATTATTTGGAAGTGTGTTATTTAGTTTCCAAGTGTTTGGAAAGTTTTCCCCTTAACTGTTATTTCTAATCTGATTCTATCATGAACAGGGAAAATACTCTGTATGATTTCAATTCTATTAAATTTGTTGAGGCTTGTTTCATGGGCCAGGATATATTTAGTTGTTGAGCTCTATATTTCTTGTCTAGTTGTACTGTCAATTATCAATAGTCTCAAACTATAAACATGTATTTGTCTTTCTCCTTTCAGTTCTATCAGTTTTTGGTTCACATATTTTGTAGCTCTGTTGTTTAATGGACACACATTTAGGACTGCTAAGTCCTTTTGGTGAACTGACCCTTTTACCATTATGGAATATCCCTTTTGTCGCTGGTAATTCTCTGTGTTCTGAAGTCTACTTTATTTGATATTATTATCAAATATATCTCCTGCTTTCTTTTGTTTATATAAAAACAAGATTGTTTTAAGTTGCTGGTCTTTTAATTTCCAATCAATTTCCAATATCTTGCATTTGCACTCTCCTCTTATCACAATTGCTGGTTTTGATGTCATATATGTGTGCAGATGATATCCTACCTTTATGTTTCCCTTTACCAGTGAGCTTTTCCGTTCATAATTTTGTTTCTAGTAGTGGCTTAGATAAGCCACTTTTCTCTTCCGTTTAGATAAGTTCCTTTAGCATTTGCTGTAAAGCTGGTCTGGTGGTGCTGAATTCTCTTAGCTTTTACTTGTCTATAAAGCTTTTGATTTCTCGGTTGAATCTGAATGAGAGCCTTGCTGGGTAGAGTATTCTTGGTTGTAGGTTATTCCCTTTCATCACTCTAAATATACCATGCCACTCCCTTCTGGCCTGCAGAGTTTCTGCTGAGAGATCAGCTGATAGCCTTATGAGAGTTCCCTTCTATGTTACTGCTTTTCCCTTGTTGTTTTTAATTTTTTTTTCTCTGTCTTTAATTTTTTCCAGTTTGATTACTATGTGTCTTGGAGTGTTTCTCCTTAGCTTTATCATGACTGGGACTCTCTGTGCTTCCTAGACTTGGGTGACTGTCTCCTTTCCCATCTTAGGAAAGTTTTCAGCTATTATCTCTTCAAATATTTTCTTGTGTCCTTCCCCTATCTCTTCTCCTGGGACCCCTATAATGCAAATGTTGGTGTGTTTAATGTTGTCCTAGAGGTCTCTCAGACTGCCTTCATTTCTTTTCAGTCTTTTTTCTTTATTCTGTTCCATGGCAGTGATTTCCACCATTCTGTCTTCCAGCTCACTTACCCGTTCTTCTGCCTCAGTTACTCTGTTGTTTCCTTCTAGTGTATTTTTCATTTCAGTTATTGTATTGTTCATCTCTGTTTGCTTGTTCCTAAGTTCTTCTAGGTCTTTTTTATTTTTTTAAGAAGATGTTGGGGGTAGGAATTTATTAATTAATTTATTTTTGCTGTGTTGGGTCTTCGTTTCTGTGCGAGGGCTATCTCTAGTTGTGGCAAGCGGGGGCCACTCTTCATCGCGGTGCGCGGGCCTCTCACTGTCGCAGCCTCTCTTGCTGAGGAGCACAGGCTCCAGACGCGCAGGCTCAGTAGTTGTGGCTCACGGGCCTAGTCGCTCCCTGGAATGTGGGATCCTCCCAGACCAGGGCTCGAACCCGTGTGTCCTGCATTAGCAGGCAGATTCTCAACCACTGCGCCACCAGGGAAGCCCTATTTTAGGTCTTTTTTAAACATGTCTTGCATCTTCTCGATCTGTGCCCCCATTCTTTTTCTGAGATCTTGGATCATCTTCACTATCATTACTCTCGATTCTTTTTTGGGTAGATTGCCTATCTCCACTTCACTCAGTTGTTCTTCTGGGGTTTTATCTTGTTCCTTCATCTGGGACATATTCCTCTGCCATCTCCTTTTGTCTAACTTTCTGTGATTGTGGTTTCCATTCTGCAAGCTGCAGGATTATAGTTCTTCTTGCTTCTGCTGTCTGCCTTCTGGTGGATGAGGCTATCTAAGAGGCTTGTGCAAGCTTCCTTGTGTGAGGGTCTGGTTCCTGTCCACTGGGGGGTGGAACTGGATCTTGTCCCTCTGGTGGGCAGGGCCATGTCAGGGGGTGTGTTTATTGACCAGCTGTGTGCTGAGGAAGACTTTAAACAGCCTGTCGGCTGATGGGTGGAGCTGTGTTCCCATCCTGTTGGTTGTCTGGCCTGAGACGTTCCAGCACAGGGGCCTATAGGTTGTTGGGTGGGGCTAGGTCTTGGGGAGGAAGTGGCAGCCTCCAGGAGGGTTCACGCCAATGAGTACATGCCAGAGCTGCTGCTTCCAGTGTCTTTGTCCCCACAGTGAGCCACACCTGTCCCCCGCCTCCACAGGAGACCCTCCAATACTAGCAGGTAGGTCTGTCCCAGTCTCTTATGAGGTCACTGCTTTTTCCCCTGGGTCCTGGTGGACACGTGACCTTGTGTGCACCCTCCAAGAGTGGAGTTTCTGTTTCCCCCAGTCCTGTGGAACTCCTGCAATCAAACCCTGATGGCTTTCAGAGCCAGATTCTCTGGGAGCTCCTCGTCCCATTGCCAGACCCCCAGGCTGGGAAGCCAGACGTGGGGCTCAGGACTTTCACTCCTGTGGGAGAATTGCTGTGGTATAACTGTTTTCCAGTTTGTGGGTTGCCCACCCGGCAGGTATGGGATTTGATTTTATCACAATTGTGCCCCTCCTACCATCTTGCTGTGGCTTCCTCTTTGTCTTTGGATGTAGGGCATCTTTTTTGGTAGGTTCAAGCATTTTTTTTTTGTCGTTGTTTGTTCAGTAGTTAGTTTTGATTTTGGTGTTTCTGTAAGAAGGAGTAAGCTCACGCTCTTCTCCACCATCTTGCCAGCCCTTAAAGCCATGATTTAATCTAACTCTATATTACTCAAACCTCACTTATTTTTTCACTTTGTAATGTTGTGAGCACCCTGTGAACAAGTGCCTTACATTTATCAGGAATTAAAATATCTTATGTTATACTGGGAGGTAGAGTGGACAGGTAAGTCAAATCAGCCATGAAATAAGCAACTATCTGTGATGGTACCAAACTCCCCAACAAGGGACTGGTCAAGTTGAGATATTCAATTAATTTAATATGAATAGTACAATTGAGATTGAAGCATTTCATGAGTAGCTACAAGAGCGACCTTCCAAAAGATCCTTAATCCCAGAATGCTGGGATTCTGTGCAGGGCCAATAACAAAGCCCTGTGGCAGGCCACCAGGACCCCATTCCACCTAGGTCACAGCACACTCATGGATACTCTTCAAACATGGTTGTTAAGTAAAGCTACATTTCAGCCCAAATGTAGTATCACTCCGTCTTCAAATCCTCCATTTTGAGCAAAAGAATATTACAAGAAAATGGTGAAATAAAAACTTCAGTCAAAAGTTTTTCTCTAATCTTGTAATTTGATGGAAAAGAAAATGCAGTTCTATCTTGTCCAAACTGTTCTGGTGAACACATGCTAGATCTATATAAAACAATTTCCCTTTCAAAGAATTACAGATTATCTATTTTTTAAAAGTGATAAAATATTGTCAGAGATGGAGGTAAATACATTTTATTCCACTGCAGATGTTAAAATAGAGATTTTCTTTTACTTTAAGTATTCTTGCCATGACCTCCACTTTTCTTAATTCTTCAAAGATTACTGATAATGGTTCAAATATGTCTTCAAAGTATTTCAGTTTTCTGGATACTGACGTATGTGCCCACTAATAGTAATTAAGTACCTTATGTTTGCCCTCATATTTTAAAAATTCTTATAAAATCAATCTGTGATTAAATTGAGATAATTGAGAAAACAGCAAAAAGTATAAAGAAAATAAACACAATTCTTTATTTCCTTTCAGAGATAACCAGTATTAACACTACTTTCAGGCTAATTTTCATTTAAAACATATATACTTTTTAAAACTAGGAAAATAGATTATGTGGTTTCTCTTCCTGATTTTTCACTTAGACTATATCATACGCATCACCTCTTGGGATTACAGATTCCACAAATACATCATTTAAATTATGGCATAATTTCATCAAATGGACTTATTTACCCTATTATTTCCTTTATTATTAGAAATTAGTTCCCATTTCATATCATAAATAATACTGTGATAAATACCTTTATACAGACCTCTGCTCTCTGATTCCCTTAAAGCTTAAAAGTAGAATCATGAGTCAAGGAGCCCAAGTTTATCAGGTATTTTACTCACTTTCCCAATCAACTCCCAAATTAATTATATCAGCATTGAGTAAAATTTTCTCCAATCCTATCAACCCAAATGAAAATTATATTTTGCTATTTAATTTATAATTCTTTAAATATTTGAATAGTTGAAACCTTTTTACTATATTTGTTGGCCATTGATTGTTTTTTCCTATGCATCGTTGGTTCACTTTATTTTTCTACTTTATAGGTAAAGTGGTTTCTTACTAATTTTAAGGGCTTATTTTATATAAAGAATACAAATTTGCTTTATATTCTTTATATATTTTGTGTACATTGCAAAAAAAAGTTTGTCTTTGCACTGAATTTTATTGGAATGAAATTTTGGAGTAGTCATATTACAAACTTACTCTCTAAAATGTCTTTCATTGCTACTTTTCTTAGAAAACTCCATGGTCATTGGAAGATTGGTTATAGTTATATTTTCATGTATGTTTTCCAGTAATTATTTAGAGTTTTAATTTTTTAAATAATTATTAGTTGATGTTCCTCAAAATAGCAGATTTTCCACCAATGATATTTTGAATAATCAGTTCCTTATATAATTGGTTTATGACCTTTACTTCCTTTGTTTTTACCTCCATCCCATTCATGCATCGATTCAAAAATATTTACTGAATACTTAACCATGTAGTGGGTTCTGTTAGGGAGGCATCTCAGATATATTAATGAACAAGGCAGACAAACTCCTTGCTGTCATAGATCTTACACACTAAAATTCAAGGCTATTATAATTGAATGTGTTATTAATAAAGAATACTCTTTTTCAATGTTTTCGTTTCAAAGTGTATTTTTCGGTATTACTATTGCCATTTCTGCATTCCTTTACCAAACCAGATCAATGTATTTTAGCTGTCTCTTTTAAGTAGCATGTAGTTGGATTTTGTCCATAAAGTCAATCAAGAATAGTCTTTTATTAGGAGAGCTTAAAGCACTTAGGTATAGTACTATACCTACTGTTTGACAGTATCATTTGTCATCTTGTTTTATTGTTTTATGCTTCCTTTGTAAGCCCTTGTTGTTGTTGTTGTTATTATGACTACTTAGTGAGTCTTATGAGCCAGGCAATTGGACTTAGCACATGAAAGTTAATACCTATGAACATTTTTGAGTGTTTACAACATGCCAACTACTGTGCTCTAAATGATATTTTTTCATTTAATCCTCACAATCCCACTGCATGGATACTATTTTATAGAAGTTTTATAAAATAAAAAACTTCTTTAGTGATTATAAATATCAGTGAAATAGTATATATTCCTTCAAGTGTGATAAATTATGCAAACTTTTATACTTCTTTCCCACTTTGAATTATTCACTAGAATTAAGTAGATCTAAGATCCAAATAATGTTATAAATTATTTTGACTGCTCTTGAGATGATTATTTTTGACAACTGCATTCAGTTGTAAACACCATATCTTACTGGTTACATTGCTTTTGAGCAATCCTTTAAGAAACTGCTTTCCCCTTTTGAATTATTCATTTTTATTCACCTTTCAGTGGGAAGAGTATATTTTTACCTAGAAAGATGTGTGGATGGTACTTTCCCTAAATTTCTGCATGTGTGAGTAAGGCAAAGCATTTTCTTCTTGGCCTGTCTATCTTAAAATTCATGATTACTTTGTCAGTACAGATTCTATTTCTTCTATTTCATCAATTAACTCTTTTTGTAGGTCAAGTTAAAGATTAAAGTAGCAGAACACCCCTTCTCCACCTGCTTTCTTATTTTTCTATCCAGTGGCCTGACCTAAATAAGGCCAGTATTGGACCTGGACAAGAAGAGTTAAGCCTCAGGCAGTGGCTTATTATTTTACCTACATCTCTGATGCTGCTACCTTTGTGCAGAAGATGCTGTGCTCTTTCTGTCCTGATTCTTGGCATGGCTATAGCTCTCAGGCCCTCCAGTGCCTTTGATTTTCCATTTCCTCCTTACCAGGCTGGTTTCTGATCCCCACTAACAAGACTCCTCCAATTTCGGGCCTCATACCTGGCTGGTCTTTGCTGCTTACCTGCTCACCCTGCATTTGACTCATGGTCCCATCTGATACATAGTACCTTTGGGTACCTTAGTTTTCTACCACACTCATATTTCTAGTCAAATTAGAGTATGAATGTAGGCTCAGGAGTTCAAAACCTGGCTCAGCTTCTTGGTAGATGGTTGATCTAAATAAGCCTTTATAAGCCTTGATTTCCTCATCTTCAAAATGCGGATGATCACAGCATCTATCCCAATGTGTTGTGAGGATAGATAAGATAATCAACGTAAAGCCTTTAGGGACAATGCCTAGTCCACAGGAAATAATAAATATTAACAATTATTAACCAATATTTCAAATAATTTATTATACTTCCCCACAATTCTTAATCATAATTCTTCACATATTGTAGGAGGGGAAAAAAGCCAGCGTTTTCAAAAGGAGTAATTTGGGGGGAATGCCCAGTGCTGTATGACAAGGTATCATTGGCTCTTCACCTTCTAATCCCTCATTCTGTATTTTATGTTTAATACATAACATAAAGCTCATTGAAAAGAAAAGAATATTTCAATCATTAACTGTGTTTTGAATAGGAAGCTATTTCTTAACCTGTTGAGAGAGAGAATTTTTAAGGTGGGTAATTATATTGACTTTGATGACTGAGAGTTATATTTTTACCCTATGTTTACACTTCCAGTATCAGTTTAAAAAACTTGGTAGTCATACATAATCACACTGATATGTGTTATAACAAATAAAATGTGATATAAATATTCTGAAACTATACCATAATTTAGCAGATTATTTATCAATAACCAACAACCTCCTCAATTAAATTACTAGAAACCACCACAGCAAAACAACTGCTAATCCAGAAAATAGGAAATAAGGGAAATGAAAGATGTATAAAAAACATTTGGGACATATGGAATCTATCCCATGTGTGCTGTAAAGAGCTCGTAATTTAAGAATGCCAAAGCCCAAGTGTGTTATGAGGGTCTTTCCTCAACAGTGACATTAATTGCATATCCCATAGATGCTTATTATGTATTCTATTCATATCAAAGTATAATATGTAGTCAAAAATATACAGATTCAATATATTTAAGAGTGATAATAAAACAGTTACTCTGGCCTAGCAAAAACTGTTATTTTTAAACTTCAATTTTTGGTCTTTTTAATAAAAGAGTATTTATAGTATTAAGTATTAAGAAAACAGTATTGAATCTTTGTATTTGAATCTGCTGTGATTAAGGGTCTTTTGGACTCAAAACAAGACATACTCAGGGATGGAACTGTAACAGTAATATTTTAGAGGCTTCTGCACAAAAATAATTCCCAAGTGATGAAATCACAGGACATTCTTAATCTCATATTAAAAATGAAGATACCAAACAGCAACTCTTAGAAATCACCTTGGAAAGTTGGAAATGATACAGTCAATGTTTTACTTTGGAAATTAGTAGGCATGCACTGACAGGCCCCTACAGAACTTAATTTTTAAAAAGTCTAATACTTATCAATAATTGGCAAGCGAAAGACAACTCAAGATGTTAATTATTTGAATTAACGTAAGAGAAATTTCATTTTAGGTGCAACAGGAGTAATCTTTCATAAAGTTAATGAAAAACAGTATAAATTACTTTTAGGAAATATTATTTTATAATATCACTTAGAAAGTATTAAATATTTAATTGCAAATTAACTTTGTTTAACCTAAATAGTAAGTTGATTTAACATTTCCTAACAGAAAAACCAGCTACAATTATCCAGGAGACAATGCACTAAAATACATAAAATAATCCCATTAATAAGCAAATTATCATATAACATTCAAGATTTCAAGGGGTCTTACTCCCATATTTCAAGATAAATATCATCAATTGATTTAAAATTAAGATAAGCCAATTTGGAATGACTTTAGCCAATGTTTGTACAATTAATATTTTTACACTAATTATTAATTCTAATTCTGTTAAATACATTTATTAGCAAAATGCAACAGATGCATTTATATATGGCATATCTGCTACATCAGGAGACTCCCACATATATTCTCCTATAAAAAACACAAGAAAAACTACTTCTAAAAACAGGGTAATTATAAAATCATTTTCTTAAAGATAACCACACCCATATCAGAGGGCAGATTTAAATAAATTTTAATGTATCATGCAACTGCTAAGAGTGACTAAAATTAGAAACCTGGACTCAATCTGGGATATAATTTCATTTTGCTAAATAACCCTTTCTCCACCATGTAAACAACTTTCTCCCAACAGCAACAGACAGTAGCATCAGCAATTATTTAGATTAATATTACTTGCATGATATAAAAGAAACAATTTCAATTCATTTCCATGAGATAAAGACCCACAAAATTTATTACCTTCAAGGACATAAAATTATTGTGCCAAATTGCTATGATCTGTTTCTAAAAGTTCACTCTCCACTTCTACACTATCTCTTGAGAACCACTGGTGCAAAGGATAACTATTATGTTTCCACTTAAGTAGAAACTTGTATGCTTCAGTGAAACAAACATAGAAAGCCAAAGCCAGAGCTGGAAGGGTGCGTGAATCACATGGTACATCACATTGATAGAGCCATGATATCCTAATTCAGTAATTATAATGACAGATAATGACAACAAAAGCAGTGCTAAACATGTATTGAATGTTTATTCCAAACTGAACACTGACTTTTATATATTATGATTTAATTTTCATAGGCGCTCCATGAAGCAGGTACCACTATTTTTCATCTCCATTACACAGATGAAAAAACCAAGGCTCTAGGTGGTTAAACAGGTCTGTTTCATTTCAAAGCCTGTGCTTCTAACTGCTATTTTATATTATACTGATATTATCCTTTGGGCCCAAAGATTCTAACAGTCATCAATAGGAAATATACAGGTGAGCAGTACAGCTTAGGGTAGCATAAACACATAGGAAAATTCAACCACACTGTCCCACAAATAGAAATAATAAAATCAACTTTAATAAGTGATATGAGAAAGTAACACTCATACACTATAAAATGTAGTACAGCCCAATTAAGAGAATGAATGACTTCTTCAAAGATTAAAACAATTACATATTTTTAGATAATGCAGGTGAGATTCTATACAAAAATAAAGGGATAACTGAGTCAACTATGGTGACCGCAAGCCCTAATTTTGTTAGTACAGCTGAAAATAAACTTGAAAGGATTAAGAGTAATTATGTCATGGATCATAGAATTTTATTGGGAAGGTGCTGGCTGGATATCAAAGAAGCTCTATGAATCATTATTATGAAGAGAAAGCTGATGTGAACTAATGTTTGATAAGGAAACCAGAACACACTAGTTATAAATCATTGTACCCAAGTCCATGCCTCGACCACCGTAATGTGAAGCACCAGCTTGGCCAAAGAGGTAACAAACAATAGAGCACTTCAAAGAAATGATCAACGTGTCCGACATTAGTTTCTTTCTTCAATATTTAAGAGCAATTTCTAGACTCGCAAAAATTCTTGAGGCTATAAAATGGATTTCTGTATTTGAGTAAACCAATTCTTTGAGTGCAGAGTAGAGAGGAATATAGAATCTGCCTCCTGACCTTGCCACGAGGTATTTTAAAATAAACCTTTACTCTATAATCACAAATATATTAGCTAGACGTTGAAGTGTAAGAAATGCCAGTTCATTAATAACGCACAATGCTGCCGAGGACCCACGTTCCCCAGAACTTTCTCACTTCCATTGGAAATGACAGAGCTGCTCTCAATGATGAAATCAAGCTTACGTCACAGAAATGAAAACAGGCATCATGAAAACAGGAGAGCAGAAATATGAATTCATATTCATTGAGCATCTACTATGTATATCTCAGTAACACCTTCTCAATTTTCCACGTTCTATCTAGTGGACAGATGGGATTTGCAGGAAATATCTACCAGGGAACTGCCCAGCACCAGACATAAATGTCATATTGTTTCTATTTAAAGGATCCTTTTGTTGTCTGTAGCACTACACACTAATTCATATTTATTAAAGTTGCTATCTTTCTAATTTGCCTACTCATGTTATAAGCCACTGAATGCATACAAACACACACACACACACACACACACACACACACACACACATCTAAGGGTAACTGGCTCCATATTCTGCTGTAGCATGTTACAGAAGTCACCTGGCTGAAGATGATTAATATATTATTTTCACGGTGAGGGACATTCATCTTACTTCTAGAAATGCACTTCTGAGGGTAGAGCAGATAAGCACACTATAAAATGGAAAGAACATGAATATCTTACAGGATAGTTTGGGTTCCGGGCTGGCTTCACTGTGTACAATCAGTGTGACCCCGCACTTCTCAGAATGCTTGGTTTAATGATCTGCTGTTGCCATCTTGAAATTCCCACTAATTTTTTTTTAAAGGGCCATTCATTTTTATTTTACACTGGCTCTGCAGATTATAGAGCCTGGATTTGAATTATGACTTCACTGTTCAATAAGTGTAAGTTTATTGTAAACCTCAGTTTCTTCCCCTGTAACGAAGGGGTAACGTTAGATGAAATAGGACATATGAAAGCAATGAGCACAGAGGCTGGCACACAGAACACAAAAGGAGATATGAAATGTAACGTAGCCGGCATAGCTCTTACTCTTACTTCTATGAATCTGAAACATATAGAAACCACCATAAATCATAATTAGGTGTTGCTGAAATTTAAACTTGAATACTTACAACCCATATATCTGTGGTGCAATTTCTAGTCTGTTCAGGTGCATGTAAAGCTCAATATCATGCTTCTTTAGCAGATGATCCTGGATCTGGTTGACTTTAGTAACAATAGCAACTGTTGGCCCCAAATCCTGTGGTCTAGCAAAGGGGATAGGAGTCATCAGGGTTTCTTTCCCCTAAACACAGGAAAAATGGAACATGTCTTATTTCAATGCGAAGTTAACAAATACATGGACATCATTCTTGAACGTATTTATCAATGGAAGTTTAGAGAACAACCAACAACTACTTTAACCAACTCAGGAAAAAAGCTTAAAATATGGGATCATAAACTGATCATCACATAGATGACTGTGCCCATAAAGGCCTTGAAATATCTTCTAAAAATTTTCTACTTGTATTCCCTCGACCACTTTATCTGGTGACATTAAGTCTTATAAGATAATTTTGGCTAGAGGTAGTGGTGGCCACTAGTCTATCTGTCCATGGCCAGTTTGTCTCAGCAGCGGCCATAGAACCTAAATGGCACACTCTGAGGAAAATATATTTCTTGTGGCATAAAAGTTAAACATGAAAAAAAGTAATTGAAAACTGTCTTGGGCTTCCCTGGTGGCGCAGTGGTTGAGAGTCCGCCTGCCGATGCAGGGGATGCGGGTTCGTGCCCCGGTCCGGGAAGATCCCACATGACATGGAGCGGCTGGGCCCGTGAGCCATGGCCGCTGAGCCTGCGCATCCGGAGCCTGTGCTCCGCAGCGGGAGAGGCCACAGCGGTGAGAGGCCCGCGTACCGCAAAAAAAAAAAAAAAAAAAAAAAAAAACTGTCTTACTTTGAGCTCTCAAAACTATAAAAAAGTCAAGAAATAAAGCAAACCAGTACTAGAAAAGAAGACATCCTCTAACTTTCTTTTGATCAATTTAAATAGCTCGGTAGAAAGATTTTTAAATTCTTCAGACCAAAAATGTAGCTGACTTAAAAAAAAAAAAATCTATGTGGGCAGTACAACTTCCATTCCTGCCACCCAATATTAAGAAAGATCTGTAACTCCTTGTGATGCTTTCATGTAAACGTCAATTGCCCCCTCAAGTCTGATGATATACCCTAATATATCATGGTTGACCTTTCTTCTGACGTACAGTTCCCAGTTTCTACCTCTCTCCAATACTGGGATTTATAGCATCTTCTCTCATGATTATCTGCCTATCACTCATCCTCAGTCCACTCTAGTTCAAATTCTTGTTTCTGTTTCACACCTGCTGCTTTTTCATACAGTTCTGGTCTCAGTTTAATCTCTACTTACATGCAGTTCCCTGAGTGAGCTCAGTCATTCACAGTGCTTCAACCAAAACCCATTCTCCAAAGACTTCCTAATCTGTATTCGTAACCTAGAACTCTGGAGTGCTTCCCACACGCTCAAATGTCGGCAAAGAATGTTGGATTGCCGAAGGGTCTCGAATTCAGCAGGCCTGCAACTGAGCTCATCACCTTCCGCTCAAAAACATGTTCATCCTCTCCCATGCCTACCTCAACCCATCCTCCAATACGAACACCTGGTTTGCCAATTGTAGCTCCTCAGAACCACTCAGGGGACTCTTGTATATGTCTCTTCTTCGGCGCCAACGCCCTGACTTGGGGCCCTAATCATTCCTTTGCTCCTCGTCTTGCTGCCCCCCCCAATTTAGTCTGCTTTAAATCCATCTTCCAAAATGCCTGGTGATCTACCTAAAGCAGGTATTAGATTATGCCAGATTGCCCTCCTTAGACACTTTTTTTTTTTTTGGCCACGCCACACAGCACGCTTAGTTCCCCAACTGACCAGGGACTGAACCCGTGCCCCCTGCAGTGGGAGTGCGGAGTATTAACCACTAGACCACCAGGGAAGTCCCTCCTTAGACATTTTTAATAGCTCCCCATTATTTTCACTCTGGGAAAAACAAAACGAAACAATTTGAATTCTTTAGCCAGGTCGGCAAGGCTTTCCATCATCTAGTTCTGTTCTCACTGTGCTTCCAGAGATACTGGGGATGCCATTCTTTTACCTGAAATATCCCCTCCCCACTGAGGAGCCCCCATGTGTATTTTAAGATTTGGCTCAAGTGCCAGGTCTAGTTCATTATCCTCTTCTCCGCTCCCACAGTATGTGTTTCTACTTGTCTTCCTCCTAAACTGTGAGATCTCTGAAAGGAATAACATCTTTTTGTCACTGGACCGCATTCAGGGGCATAAAGATAAAAAAGGTAAGCTCTTGCCCTCATCATTTGGAGGGAAGAACTACACAGAAAAAAAGCTCTGAATTCTGCGTGAGAGCTGTGACTAATCAGGCTGGTAGAAAGCACAGAAGAGAGGACGGGAGGGTCCTGTGTCAGTCCAGGGAGAAGGGGCTCCATCTGTCTGTCCAGGATCATTTCAAGTCTTAAAAAAGAAAAGCTGCCCTTTGGACTTCCTACAGTGTCTGCCCTAGAGTATTTAGGTCCAAAGGACATATGACCATATTAATCTTTAGGGCTCAATTCATTGTTGTTAATTTGTATAGACAGGAGAAAGGGAAACCTCTATATTGTGCTCATTTATTATAAAAATAGTACATCCAAAACACCTTTTTCTGATTTTGTAACATCTAGTACTCTCTTCAAATAATAGGATGCTTTAACTTAAAAGGATTTCCCCTGAGCTCAGAATACTTTATAGTAAAATCTCTTAAACTTAAAAAACTTGAAAGTAATGTTTCTGATCACTTAATGCTAAACAGCACACAGCTTATCTAACAGTAAAAAATCAAAAACAGTGAAGATAGAGTAAATGTAAAACACTTCCTTATCTTCAGGATTTCTTATTATAAAGAATGCTACTTGCATATAACATATATGATCAAATGAGATAGCCACAACTACCGATAAAACTAGAAAACTTTTCTAACCACTTATTAGTGGTACGCAAAGTGTGTTCTACAGATCATTGCCAGGCCACAGACTGAGCAATGCAGCAAGATAATGATTTCACACCATTATGTAAACCAACACACTGCTTCCTTCATCAAGAAAGTCTTATTATAAAATGTACGTCGCTAAACTGGCCAGCATGCACAGTGATATCACTGAATTTTCTGGCGAACTAGAAGACCTGCACGATGGAGTGATACATTAATTTCTCGAACTTCTTTTTAAAAAGATGATCGAATCATGAAAAAGAACAAAAAGGGAGGATGAAAAAGGGATTCACTAGATACGCTTTTTAGGAATATATTATGCACTGATACACACAAATAATTAATATAAATTCTCAGAGGTCACATCTATGTGTTCTTTGATAAAATAAATGTCTTTGTGTTGCCTTACCATTCTCATGACATGATTCGGTGAAAGCAATATGAATAAGTAAAAGTAAAAACTGGCAGCCCTCTCATTTTTACCATTCCGTTTCTCAGATGCTGTGAATCAGTTATAAAATACAAAATGACCACTGCGTAAAATGATCATGAGGCCTGTTAATTAAATGTCTTCAAAAACTCTGCTCAAAATCTGATGTTCACATAAGTCTATGACTCCATCAGATCACCTGCTGAGAATATAGAGCTACTGTTCATCACACATGCTTACAGCAAACTTCCCCTGTAACAACCCTTACGGAATGGAGCATGGTGATATACAGCTGGAGTAAGACTTTATCACCTAAGCTCGGGGTAGACAAACTTTCTCTGGAAAGAGCCAGATGGTAAACATTTGAGACCTTCCAGGTCATACAGTCTGTGCTGCAACCACCCAGCTCTGCCTTTGTAACGAGAAAGCAGCCGAAGACAGTAAGTAAACAAGTAGGCATGGCTGTATCCCCACCAAACTTTTTTTATGGACATGGAAATCTGCATTCTATATAATCTTCATGTCACCAAATACTATTCCTCTTTTGATATTTTTTTCAACCATTTAATAATGTAAAAGCCATTTTTAACTCACAAGCCTTACAAAAACAGATGGCAGGCCAAATGGGCCTGCAGGCAGTAGTTCGCCCTGACCTCGACCAAAGGCATAAAAAGCATTAGTTATCCATCTCATTTGCTAAGAGCCGGAGTGAAGGGACTGAATAATACGTGGTTTCTAACTAGAACTCATTCAATTATACTAACATAAAATAAATTAGTCATATAGAAAATAATATACCAAAAACTCTTAACAACAGCCCTTGCCAGAATAATTTGCAATTTTTCCAATAAATGATCTCTAAGTTAGCATATATGGTTGTTTAAAATGACAGTTAATTCGGCAATACCACTCCTAGAGATATGCCAACAGAACTGAAAACATATGTTCACATAAAAGTTTGTATACAAATGTTCTTAGCAACATTATTCTTTTTTGTTTGTTTGTTTGTTTTTGTTTTCTTTTGTTTTGTTTTGTTTTGCGGTACGCAGGCCTCTCACTGTTGTGGCCTCTCCCGTTGCGGAGCACAGGCTCTGGATGCGCAGGCTCAGCGGCCATGGCTCACGGGCCTAAGCGCTCCGCAGCATGTGGGATCTTCCCGGACTGGGGCACGAACCCGTGTCCCCTGCATCGGCAGGTGGACTCTCAACCACTGCACCACCAGGGAAGCCTGCAACATTATTATTAATAGTCAAAAAGTGAAAAGAACCCAAATGTCACCAACTGAGGCATGGAAAAACAAAATGTGGCATATATCTATGCAACGAAACATTATTTAGCCCTGAAAAGGGATGAAGTACTGACACATGCCACAACATGAATGAACAGTGAAAACATTATGCTAAGTGAAAAAAGTCAGTCACAAAAGGTCACATATTGTATGATTCCATTTATATGAAATGTCCAGAACAGGCAAGTCCAAAGGAACAGAAAGTAGATTAGTGATGCCCAAGGCTCTAGGGAGGGGGAAATGGGGAGTGACTGCTAATGGGACTAAAAGGATTTCCTTTTAGGGTGTTGAAAATGCTTTGAAATTAGATGGTGGGGACATTTGCACAACCTTGTGAATATACTAAAACCCAATAAATTGTACACTTTAAAAAGGTGAATGTTACAGTATGGTAATTATTTCACAATAAAAATTACAGTTAAAGAATAAGGGTAAGAGGGAACCCTCCTACCCTGTTGGTGGGAATGTAAATTGGTACCGCCACTACGGAGAACGGTATGAAGGTTCCTTAAAAAACTAAAAATAGAATTACCATGGGATCCAGCAATCCCAATCCTGCGCATATATCCAGAGAAAACTCTAATTCAAAAAGACACATGCACCCTAATGTTCACAGCAACACTATTTACAAAAGCCAGGACATGGAAGCAACCTACATGTCCATCAACAGAGGACTGGATAAAGATGTGGTACATATACACAATGGAATATTACTCAGCCATAAAAAAGAATGAAACTGGACCTAGACATTGTCATATGAGTGAAGTAAGAGAGAGAAAGAAAAATATCATATGATATCACTTATATGCAGAATCTTAAAAAAGGGTACAAATGAATTTATCTACAAAACAGAAATAGAGTTACAGATGTAGAAAACAAACTTATGGTTACAGGAGGTGTGGGGGGGTAGGGATAAATTGGGAGATTGGGATCGACAAAATCACACTACTATACATGAAATAGATAACTAATAAGGACCTACTGTATAGCACAGGGAACTCTACTCAATACTCTGTAACGGCCTATATGGGAAAAGAATCTAAAAAAGAGTGGATATATGTATACGTATAACTGATTCACTTTGCTGTACACCTGAAATTAACACAACATTGTCAATCAACTATATTCCAATAAAAATTATTAGGAAAATAAAAAGAATAAGGGTAAGAGAGAGTAAGGATAAATGGTATTGATGCTAAACATATAAATTCAATTTAGTGATGCATTAGTAAAAGCAAAACAACCTATGTGACACAGAGTTTATCTACATACTTCTGTGCCTATCAACTCACCAGGACAGCACAGATCAAGTAGATAAATACTCTTTTCATTCAAAGTTTATAATAGTTTTTATGAAATTATATTGCATGCAAAATATACGCACATATAAAAGAAAGTTTCTATTTATTTATATGAAAATTTTTATATTACCTTTGTAAATCTGTCAACAATTAGAGATATGATTTAGACCCCCAGTTCAAACTTACTCCACAGGTATCTTCATATTTTCATTTTTTTATAGTGATAATAATGGCTTTTATTCTGATTATATGTTGTTACTAAAATCATTTGTTCCCTCAAATATATTGAAAAGATCTGTACTGTAAGATTTACCTTTTGACCATCATGCTCAAAAGTAGAAAACCAAGGTTCAGCAGTTTCCATAAGTTGTGAGAACATTGCACTAAAAATTAGAAAAATAATATAACGCCAATGTTAAATCTTCATTAAAGTAAAAATGGCGTAAAAAAATAAAAGCAGAAAGTTTTTGTACTTACTAGGCATCATGTTCCAGATACTCAGGGTTCAACAGAGTTTTCATTTCCTCACTTAAAAAAGCGATACAATCAATCAGAATGCGTAATTTTTTAATTGAAGGAGATGCAGAGGTTGCCTTATTCTATACTCATAAGCCAACTTTCATATAGTGTGTAAATGAAAAAGAGTTAGCCTTTTTTCAATAAAAAGAGCAACTCCATTAACAAATGAAATCATTTCTTTCTATAAAGATCAAAAACAAATCAGCTGCCTGTCTGTACCACAATGAGGCAACTATCTAATTATTCCAAATAACAAAACTGAATGTGACAATACATTCCTTGAATGTGCCTGATCTAGAATCAACTGATTATTCCACAGTCTATCACTTGTCCAAAACGAAACAAAAAAATATATAGTTACTGGTCAAATATCCCATATTAAAACAGTAATTTATTTTCTTTCAATGGCTTCTATTTTTATTATGTTTTAACATCAATTAATCAGTGACAGCACCTCTTCCAAATCTATTTTCGTGCTGCTTTTACTTTATAAAGGATTGAAACAGTTAAAGAAGCATGTAGAACTCATTTAAAAGCTATTTTTTAAAAAAGCAATTTGCAATCGTGTATACTTTCCTATGGAGTATATTCTGCATATGTGTTTTTAAAAAGATAAAACTGGCATGAAAACAGGATCCCAATACTAACTGCAACCTTATCATACTTCAGAATAACTGAGGCAACAGCAACTAAGATATGGTTACTATAGTCAGATCCAATAAATTTAGTATAATTAGAAAAACTCAAAGGAACTAGAAGATACTAATCTACAATATAGTAAACAAAAGTTGATTTGACAAATGCCCTAATATATGTTCAGCAAAATGGATGGCTACATTTGATGAATAAAGATCATATAGATAAACACATGAAATATTATATGTTAATCCGTTGTTTTCGGCACAGAGAGAGGCTAGCCTGTGGAATATTCCTGAGGAAGTTTTATAATCCCTCAGCTCTCCAGTCCCAAGATGCTTCCCGGCTGCCTCTCTGGCCCATCTAGTTAGGGTATCTTAAGTTAGAAAATAAATTCTAACAATCGGCCTAAGTTAAATACAAGATACACTAATTTATTATCTCAGCAAATAACTTCAGTAATTGTATCTCAAAAACATGAGAAGTCATTTTGTTTCTTTATACTGGGGTTCTTTGGGGGACTGTTCTATTTATGAGCTGAACTGAGTCTGGTGAGGACAAAATATCTCACACATAAGGTTCTCTTACAGCTTACTGTGAAAGAATGGGCCACTGGAGGATAGAACGTATGAATATTAACAATCATCAGCACTTTGCCATTACAACAAAAATTTCCTCTTCTTGATCCATCAGTTACATGTCTTCCTTTGGTACAGCTCTAAGACTTGCAAAGATATTTAGAATTCCAAGTTTGCCCCATAGCTGAAATGGGATTACAGTTATTAAGTGAAATTAATCATCAGCCACATGAAACACAACCAAATGTTCACAATTTACAAAATACCTTCAATAGAAAAGGTGTTGAGGTTAAAAAAGGATTACAGCAGGGCTGACAAAATAGATGGAGCTCATATACAAACTTGCCTTGGCTGTGCAGACTCACTGGCATGAAGAAAGGCTTGGTGGTCACAGTGGAGGGTGAAGACCATTGGAGCCAACAGCTCGTGCATGCCCTGAAATAGAGCCAGAGAAAGGGACGGGGGCATGTCCGGACTCCACTGGTGGACAGACGGGCTCAGCTAAAAGCCTCTGCAGCTGATCCCCGCCCCAGGCATTTTCGTATTATACAGAAGAGCATAAACATAAAAACCTACAAAGTGAGATTTTATTTAGTTTTAGAACTTGACTCCAATTCTACCACAGCAGGTATTCTTCTTTAAAACATGGAGAGCAGTTCTCTTTTAAATGACACAACAAACAATAAATCGGCATGGTAGACAACCTTGCACCTGTCAGTTGCTTCAGGATGTGTACTCATAAATATGAATTTCATTTATGCAAATTATAATCATATGCTACAGTGTAAAGATCTGCAGTAAGAAGGGCAACTAAGAACTGTAGACCTAAGGAAATTACATCCAATGTTTTCATTATATAATGGCTCAAAATTAGGATGTCTGTAGATTTAGGAAGAGCTGAAGTCAGCTAGCTGGAAATGCTGGATAATAAAAGAAACAACCTTTAGCAGGTATGAGAGAAAACGAAGTTTTTAAAGTACGATTTTCAACATGTTTAAGCCAAGATGGCCATAATTTTCTTTCCTGTCTACTTCAACGATAAGTTTACTTTTCAATTCATTTAGTGATTTCACCAATACAACTTTTTTTTTCCTTATATCGTGTTTACCTGTGGATTACATACATAGGCATAGGAAACAAAAAGGTATATTGGTTACTAAGTTGCCTTTCAAAGGAGTATTATAAAAATCCATTATTTATCCATTCTTGTGAGGAAATAAGATATTCCACATCAGTGACCCGTCTTGTTAGCTGAGATTTTTTTCCCTACTTAGGCATCAAAAACATATTTTCGCAAGTTAAAAATAGATTGTACTATTTTCTGCCTCTTAAAGTGTGTCACTATTTTCCTTTTGCCTACGATGATCTTTTACAAAAAAAGAAGACAAAACCCCGCTTCTACAGGAAATAACAATAAAATACTGAAGCCGAGAGAAGAGAGAGTTTTTGCTGATGGGATTAGAGAAAATCTCCTGTGATGGAAGGACAGCCACACGGACCTCTGCACGGTCTGGCAGCTCTGTGCTGTTCGTAGGACGCTAGTTATTATCATAAAGTAATACAAAAGGAAACTCTGTCAGAGTTCATTTATAAGTTATCACTAGCCTTGAATGAGAAGGACTTAATTACACTTTTTACAAAATTATTTATGATCCATTGACAATTTACTTGTGATTTGGGACAAATTACCACACATCACTTCAATCTTTTTAGGTGACCGTCTCCTACTAAACAAATCTTGAAAAGACTATTCCTTAGAAGAACTTGGTACACACCCATAAAGAATGGAATTAAGTGTTGCTAATGTGCTTTAAAATCATTATGAGGGGTTTATTCTTCTAAAATAATTTCAAATTATTCCAAAGACCAAGTGACATAATTTTAATCATGAAAGTTAATAGTTACCTACTGCACAGAACTACAGAATATCTAAAACAAAAACAAAAACAAAAAAAAAAAAAAAGGAAGGAGGGAAGGCAGGAAGGAAGGGAAGGAAGGCCAAAAGAGAAAAGGAAGAAAAATTAAAACTGTGATAGATATCTTTGCGGTAATCTTTTTTGCTTATTTCTGATAATTTCCTTAGGATAAAGTCCCAAGAAGTAAAATTTCTGGGTAAATGAGCTAATAAGACATTTGATATATACAATTAACCTGCCCTTTAGAAATAATTCCCTCACTTTAGGGCATAAAAATCACCATTTCACATACCCTCATCTTTATTTGTAGTGTTTTTTAAAAATCCTGTCAAATTCTACAGTCAAATAGTTGTTTTAACTTATTTAAATGCTAGTGAGGTTGAAGACAAACATTTCAGTGGTCATTTTTATTTAATGAATTGCCCATTTTCTCCTAATGAAGAGTCTCCCTTCTCCTGATGATTTGTAATAGTTCTTCAGCAATTCAGGAAATTAACCCTTAGTTATTTTTGTTACAAACACTTTCCCATGTTTATAACTTGCCTTTTAATTTTGATTATGTCATAGTAAAGCTGTATACTTTAAAACAGTCAAATCAATAAATCATCTTTCATGATTTCTTATTTTGCTTTTATGGCAAAAAGACCTTCCTCATATTGAGATTAGATTAAATGTACAGGTTCCTTTTTTACAGCTAATTCTTTACCCACCTGGTATTTAATTTTGCCCTGAAGAATAATATGTATTTTTCTTTCCCAAAGTGTTAAACTAACTTATTGAATAATCACCATTTATTGAATAATCCGTCTTCTCCCAAGAGTTCTGAAATGCCATCTTTATCATAAGCTGAATATTTAGCTCTCATTTTTTCTGAGTTTTTACTGGTATTCCATTGGTTTATATACTCTTAACAGGAACTTTACTACTGTAATGTCTTGAGCTGTAAAATACTCCATTTCCCCATATTTTCTATTCTTTTTCTCAAAATTACCTTGCCTATTCTAACATCTTTTCATCCAAATGAAAATGTAATTTAGTTACATAAAATGCTAAACAAAATACTGCAATTTTTATTGCCATTGCATTAAAATTAACTTGAAGAAAACAGACTTCTTTAAGAACACCAGATCTTCCAATCCAAAAATATGTGGAACTGCATAGTTTTTATTAGGTTTCTTACTAGGCTTTGGGTGTTGGTGGTGATGGTGGTGGCGGCAGAGATCTTCTGAATAGAATTCTTCCCTGCAGTATGCTTTCTAACTAATTAAGGCTGGTTTAATACGAAAAGGTTCTTGCCTAAATGTATCTTCTCACCTTCCCTGAACATTCTCTTCCCTCTAGTTTCTGTGACACTCCTTTCTCCAGATTTTGCTCATGCATCATTCACCTGCATTTATTCCAAAAATTATCTATTAACTACCTATGACGTTCTGGTAACACAAAAGTGAATGGAGTGGGCAAACTCCTGACCATTACGGAGCCTGCAGTCTAAACAGCAAGACACACAATAATAAAATGAGCACAGAAGTACTGTAGGTTATAAACTGCGACAAGTGATACATATATGTATACGTATGTACATACATACACAGACAAACCCAGCTCCTCCTACAGGCTCGGCACATACAAGGTGCTCACTGCATAGTGACTGAATGAATGAAATAGCTTCCACTCAATATAGTGAGGGGTAGATATTTCACTTATCAACACAAGGGTAAAAGCTGAACTACGATAAGATGAGAAATGGAAAAGAATCATCCTGAATTATATTTCAATATTTCCCATCAATAAATAAGTGCTTTTTGCATAATGGAAATTAAGAGTCCCCTGAATACCATTAAGACAATCTTTTACACATTCAGTGTTGACTTCCAACCAAACTAGGGATATTTTTCTCGAATAGACTTGTAAGAGATTACTTGTTTTACTCTCAATTCTAGACTAGTAAAAACCTGATTAATAATTACAAGTGGCAAGCAAACAGACATCTTTAAAGGAAAAGGGAACTATCTGGAAAGAATGATCATAAATTCAATATGCTGTAAATCTGACAAAGCATAATGAAAAAGAATGTATTGTCGGTACACTTCTTCGTTCCCAAGATGTGTATTTTGCGTCCATCCACACCATTAGCGTTTCTGCTTGCTTACAGCCTTTTTCCCTGCTGGATCCTTAGTAGTCACTGCACTCCAAACTCATGCCAGTTGAAAAGAAAGGTAACAAAGTTTTCCTCATCAACAGCCTGTAGGCTCACAAAATTGAACGTGTTCTTTTATCTGCCTGTGTTCATTTAGCCCACCAAGCAGTCTTTATTAAAGCTGAGGCATCAGGCAGTCAAAGTTCATTAATACCATTTATATAATCTCTGCAGTTTCAATTAACTCAGCAAGACATTCTACTACATGGTAACAGTCTCATTAATTCAATAAAATCCCATAACTATTAACAATATGGTCGATGTTAAACGGGGTGTCACCTAGTACAAAATAATAGCTTTAGCAGCTTGTGATGAAACTTAAGGTTTTTTCTTAAATTTGATCTGGTTAAAATATTCAGTCCTTTTACAGCAAGGGATTATTCCTATGTAAAGAATCTATAGAATTTTTAACATTAACAGGGAGTAATTTAAATCTTAGAAAGTGATACACAAGAGTAAATTAATAATACTTTCCTATTCAGTAATTGATAGACTTTGTCTAAATGATCAAGAGTCTGATCTGTTTATAGGCTTCCTCACAAACGCAGTGGGCTGCGTGCCTCACAAACGGTGGACGGTGCAGTTACGATGTTTTGGTTCCTTGTCCATGGAACTTGCTTCCATTATTATAAGATTTCCTGAATCTAGATTTTTCTTTCTCAAAAGAAAAAGAGGAAACAAATGTATAACTTGGGATAATTTTATTCTGACTTGATCTGTTATCATCAAATCTTTTACTGTGAGATATTTCCAAATATTTGAAAGAGAAGAGGGCACACTGAGGAGACAGGCTTGATGACAAAAGCCAACACAATGAGAAGAGGAGAAGAGAAAAACAGAAATAAACCTGGATCACTGGTGAAGAGCCTGAGGTACTGAACTAACAAATGCTGTGGAAACATTCTGCCCCCAGACTTCCTGCAAAGTGTGTTAATAACGTCCTTAGACTGTAAGTCATTCTGAATGGAATTTTCTGTTATTTGCTTCCAAAAAATCCTGATATACTGATTGAGATTTATTTTCTCCCAGTCTCCTTTTTGGTTTGTTTTTGGTCTTTGCACTTTATATCTGACCTGAATAGCCTGTCTTGCTTGGGAAGACCTTTCCTACCCTGAGATTATAAAAAAAAAGTTCTCCTAAATGTTTTTTCCAGAATTTTTATGTAATTTTAGTTTTTATAATGATATTTTTACTCCATCTGGAATTTCTTCTCCCAATAATGGTATAATTTAATCTTTTTTAGATAGAAAGCCAAATACAGCACGTCAATATCCTTTTCCCATTGAAAGAAAATGTCCTATCTTCTATGAAGATCTCATTTACAACTGAACCTGTTCTTAGCTTGTTCCACTGATCTATTTCTCAGTTCCCACATTACTGTCGCATTGGTTTGATCACAGAACATTTATAACAGTTTTCAGATCTCCCTGTGCCATTCTCCCCTTCCCCTGAATTCTGTGGCAGCTCCAACATATTTAATACTGACTGTAGCAATGATCACCATCACAGCCACCAACATGAACTCATAATGAGCACTACATGTCTTTAACTCTACAGAGTCAATGCTATTATTGCCCTCATCAACGAAACTAAGGATTAGAAAAGTTACATGTGTATATTGTCTAAGACAAGGTAGCTACTTAAAGTGTTGGAGCCGAGATTCAAATCAAGGGATCCGAGTCTAGAGCCAGTGATCTTAACCACTAAGCTATATTATCACCATTAAAATGACTATAAAGCTTCTTGGTGTAAAATTTAAAATCACTGTGCCCGGTTTTTAAAAACCATATCTCTCACTTAGACTATCAATGGAATGATAACACATTTATATATTAATTTGGGAAGAAGTAATATTTTTACTTAATGTCTTCCCACCTAAAAACACGTTATCACTTTTCTATTTATTCAACTCTTGCTTCAATAACATTTATAGTTTTCTTCATATAGCTTTTGATTTTATATTATTACATTTATTTTTAGACATTTTATAGTTTTGGTTGCCATTATGAGTAGGATATATTTTTCCATTTCCCATTCTAAAAGCTAAATATCACCATGTAATTAATATAAAGACATATTATTAGTATCGAAACTAGGATAAAATTAGTTCCCTTGGATAGTCTATGTACACAATAACAAATACATTATTTAGGACAACTGTAATATGACCTGATTTATTATCTTTAAACAAATTACGTCTATCTCAAATTAAATACACTGCTCTCACCATGCAGATGTTCTCTGTTATATTACACTGAATTTGGGTTGTCATCAGTTGGATGTCATAACTTTGGATTGTTGGAGAATTTATTAATATAGTTTGAATTCTCACTTAATATGCATTTTGAGAAATACATAAAAATATCTAACTTTGCGTATTTTTATTGGAACCCCATAAGGTTAAATGAAAACCTAGATACTTCTTTATAGATTAAATTAAAAATTTACATTTTGAAAAGAATAAACATAATCCAATAATCTTCTTTAATAATGAGATGAATTAAACATCAAGATCACAAGAATATCATATAAATTTCAGAAAGTTTAAAGGAACTTTCTGCAGTTATATTACTGGTAGATTTTGAAGAGTAAAAGGACATTTGATTATTCTCTACATGACATGCCACATATTTATAAATGCTGTACTTAGAAACAATATTTATATATACAACTCTGAAAAGCTTTATTACTAGATTGCCTTCAAAGATGCTGTTTATAAACAAACTCTCAAAAGTTGAAAGCAAAGATTGAATGCCTCATAGAAGACAATTTGGTGGAATGTCTTATAATAAGGAAGAAGCATATGTGCGTCAATGAGCTTACCTTTCTCACCATGCAGCTGACAAGCAGCTCTTTGATTGCTTTACTATTATGATGCAACTTTGGATACAATAAAGGCTACATTATTGCTCTATCATTTGTCAAGCTGTATAGAAAATTCTGAGTCAATGGATGCCACCTGTACGATATTTTCATTACCTGCTTATAAAGCAACTGCTCGTTTTCTCTAGCATAACAGAAAAGAACATCTGTAAGAATTTTTCTCACATTTTCTTGTTGGAAAAACTGCATTTCAGGAAACCTGAAAAAAGAAAACACAGGATTGAAATCGGCTAGCACAATTCCAAGAGTTACCCTCAAATTCTCATCTCTGAGAGGTGCCATGGGCAGCTTTTGGTTTTAGTACAAGTCTGTATTTGCCAGGCAACTTATGCCATAGGTGGGACTCATGTGTTAAAGAAAAAAGGGTGAGAAAAAGGGAAACTACTGGATACCCTTCAACATCTAAATATTTCAAATGTCTTCGTATGTAAATGTCATCATATGCATGATGAATACAACAGTTTTTAAGCAAAACAAATTATAGCCTGTGCATTTGGTGTGGGGATTGCTTTGTTTTACCCCATTTGGTATACTGTGATTTTGTAAGTACCAACTTTGTGAAAAAAAAATCATTATCCTATTTTTTTTGATGCAAATACCATGATTTAAATTATTATACATGACCACACCATTAGTTTTATCTGATTAAAACACAGACTTCAAATGGACTGAGTTAGTCAGTATTGCTTAAATGATCTCTGGATCAAAAATTCTACCAGGTGCTTTGAGGTAATGTGAAATACAAAAGGGCAAGAGTATCCACCTGAAAGGAGCTTAAATAGTTGTTTATAATGCAAGAATTTACGACTGCAACAACCCAAAGAGCAAATACAGAGCAGTGCAATACACAGTGAATATACAGTCGACCCTGTGGATCCCTGGGTTTCGAATCTGCAGACTCAACCAACTGTGGATCAAAGATGTTTGGGGAAAAAAAATTCCAGAAAGTTCCAAAAAGCAAAACTTGCATTTGCCAGCATGCCAGCCACTATTTACATGGCATTTACATTGTAGTAGGTATTATAAGAAATCTAGAGACGATTTAAAGTATATGAGAGGATATGCATAGATTATATGAGAATATTACTCCATTTTATACAAGAGAGTTGAGCACCCATGGACTTTGGTATCTGTGGGAGTCCTGGAACTAATCTCCTATGAATACCAAGAGACGAGCCTATAAGGGAAGAAGGAATGCCATCTAGAAATAAGCAGCAAATGGGTTCAATCACAAAAGGTTTGAACAAGAATTTTTAGGAGAGGAGGAACATGGAACATCTGTGGGAAAAGTAACCAAATCAGAAGGAAAGCTATGAAGACATAGAAGGCAAAGAGTATTCCAAATGCAGAGCACTGTATGGTATTAGTAATGCAAAAGGAAAGTATCAATACTTCTGTGAAGTACTGCCACTTGGCAGCAGGGCAACAGGACAGAAGAAAAGGTGGGAGGTGTAGAAAAGAGCTTTGAATGCAGTATTTACAACTGAGGAAAAGCAACAGAGTAACTCTACATTTCTGAATAGGGAAGTACCAAAGAAGACAGTATTTGAGTAACTCTAAGTGGGATTAAGCCTGCAGGAGGAGAGACTGCAGGAAGGAGATAAGAGGACATTGTACTGAGGTGAAATGGAAAAATCACAAACCTGAGAAGAAAAGCCGAAGTTCAGATCCCTGTTGCATAACTGCTGGCTGTGCGACCTTGAGTAAATGGCTGCTTAACGGCCTCATCTATAAGTAGCGATAATAATACTGATCTTGTGATGAAGATGAAATAATGTGAAAGCACCAAGAACAGCGCCTGGCAGCAGACGTTCAGGAAGAGAAGTGATTGCTAGTCTCTGAGTACTGGTACTTTAGTTGATGAAAATGTGAATGAGGTCACATTGGAACTAGAAAACACGAGAATATGTAGTAAATACGCAAGAGGCTGAAAAGCAGGAGCGCCTAGAGCACGGAGGCACGCGGCACCACGGAAACAGAAAAATCTCCTTCGTTAGTCTCGTAAAGGCAGCAGTGGTTATTTTATTCATATTCTGATGGTTCACTGCTTCCTATCTCTGGCAACCTCTGCTCTTTTCTGCTTCCTTCTGATCCTCTTCGGGCACCCTGTGAGAGTGAGAACTTTCTCTCCAGTTCAGGCGGTTTGTGAAGCATCTCTTTCCTGGGCCTAATTTTTATAATAAATTACAGCCTGTTTCATCTTCCTCTGTTCATTTGACTTTTGCTTGAAATTCCCTTGGATGTACAATTTGTCCCCAGACACAGGTATCTGACCTGTTCTCTACCAACAAGGAAGCCTCTCCTTTGGGGGGCCGGTAATCAACAGTCCATGGGTCTGAACAACGTTATCTCAAGTCCATGCCTGAGATGGATGGCCCTCCAGACAGCCATCCAGATTAATGTGATGGCCCTCCAGACAGCCCAGACTGAAGCTCAGGAGTCTGACGAGGCACAAGTGACCATAGCTCCTAAAGAGGAGAGAAATTACCTGAAAGTAGATTCAGAGCAAGAATAATAACTATATCTTAGAAGCCAAAGAAGGTCCAGAAAGGTGTCAAATGCACTGAAGCAGGAAAGAAACAGAAAAACTTGTTAAATGACTTATTTGGGACAAAAGAAAGCTGCTAAAACCTTTAGATAGTCAAATATCCCAAATTAGAGTAATCAGGATGAAAGATAGGTAAGTAGTTAATAAAATGCTGGAAAGAAATTTCTTGGGAAAACTTAGTCACTAAAGTAAAAACAGAGTAACCCTTCTGAGACGAAACTGTTTCCCCTCCTTCCTCATCAGATGACTTAAATCTAGCCCTGTCGTGAAGTAGGCTTCCTGTCCCAGGATCTGGACAGATCACACGGATGCGTGATTTTGTGTGCCCCCTTCCATAACTATGCTTTGGAAACTGTCTATGAACACTGGCACCACCAAATTCCCTACAGTCACTGCAATCTGAATGGACTATGGGAGAAAGTACTAAAACCTACAACATTCACTTTGTAACAAATATCCATGAATTATATAAAGTAAGAATTTAATATCTTACTACTAAAAATGTAAATTATATTACATATCAATTCACAGTTTCCTTTAAATGCATACTAACCACTCGCACGACTAAAAACTAGAGATCTATAAGGATCACATTGCAGGTAGATAATTTAAATCACCCACTTTTAGCAAATACCCAATCAACTGAAAACGCGTATTAGGCAGACAGAGCATATCTATGTGATAGCACACCATCCACAATTCTAGTCTACAATGCTGAAGTGTCAATTTAGGAAGTTTCAGGATATCCTCTTTTTTAGAAAAGTGTGAGGTGCTCTCTAAATGCTGATGAAGAATCCACAGCATCAAACAAGTAACATGGGAAAGATTTCAGAAGAGTTCCAAAAGAGAAACAAAAGAAGCTGGAAAAAGAGATGACATTCAGAGAAGTTATAAGGTGAAAGAGTCCAGCTCAGAAGGTAACAGGCAAGGAGAACGGAAGCAGAGAGATTAATACCTGCTCCAGTATATCTGGGTAGTTAGCAGGTTAGCAGTACTTCCCAACTGCTTTGCTAAACAATGTGTCAGAGATATGCATTGAAGTAAAATTCCATGAGTTTAAAGTTACACAGAAGAACCTAGGTCATAAGGTTGATGAATATACCTGAATAATAACATATTTGCTACAACAAATACTTGGTTTCGTATTAACAGGCTTCAAGTAAGAAGGCATTCCATCTATAGGAATCAGAAATAAAAGGGAGAAAAGTAGTGAGTAGATTCTCTAGGAATAGTGATAAGCAGCTTTGATGATAGGTTTTAAGTTTCAAAATAGCTTCCCTAACATCTGGTGTTGATTCAGGGCAGGTAATCTGAACAGTAGTCTAACCCGAATATCACTGGAAAGGCAAATCTGGTTTTGAGACAATAACAAAAATCACAGAATACAGACCGAGGCTGGAGTCAACAACTGTGAAGATTTTGAAAAATCAATAGTGACTCTACAGTTTCATGCAAAAAAGAGAAATGGTAGTATATTCATTAAAGATGAGATAGAGAAAAAAAAATTTAGGATTGAAACTAGAGACATTTATGATTCACTCAAGCCAAAACCATCTGATAGGAAAGTAAAAGGAGAAAAGAATCACAATAAATGGGAACTGAAGATAAATTCTAAATTATTATTAGAAAATGAAAGTCAAGAGAACTAATTCCTGCATTTGGCCAGAAATGAAAGTGGAGATGGTAAACAGGTGAGGATGAAACTCTGATAGAGATAAAAAGCAAAGAGAAATTAATATTAAAGTATTCCATGATGTGATTTAGACTAATACCATTGAACATTTTTACCTGATGGAAAAAAAGGTGATAATTCAGTTTTTTGTTTTTGCGGTATGCGGGCCCTCTCACTGTTGTGGCCTCTCCCGTTGCAGAGCACAGGCTCTGGACGCGCAGGCTCAGCGGCCATGACTCACGGGCCCAGCCGCTCCGCGGCATGTGGGATCTTCCCAGATCGGGGCACGAACCCGTGTCCCCTGCATCGGCAGGCGGATTCTCAACCACTGCGCCACCAGGGAAGCCCGATAATTCAGTTTTAACTTAATAGATCAATATTTAAAATGCAGGAGTTTCTCTCTCAAGATGTGTGCAGGTATTAAATAGACAAATTTTACATAGTGCAAACTAACATCAAGAGATATAAAAGTCCGCTGTGTGAGTTTTGGTTTGTATCTTGAAATAACCCCACATTCGTAGGCAGTATAGTTTTCAACTTAAGTTTTAAAAAAATCTTTATCTAAAATCTTTCATATATAATCTTTTCATTATAATCTTTCATTTTAAATTCCAGCATTTATAAAGAGACAATAGTAGACTGAATTGCAGTATAGCCATCGCCCAGCTTCATCATTAATCAGTTCTTTTTTTTTTTTTTTTACATATCCTCCTCTCTCAATGTTGCATTTTGAAGCAAACCTGAGACATCACTACACCCATAATATTGCAGTGTGTATTTCTAAAACATAAAGACTCTCTAAAAACATAACCATAGCACCACTTTAACACTATAACTAATAAAAATAATCCATTGATTAAATCAAATATACAATCAATGTTCAAATTTCCCTAAATATTTTTCAGTTTGTTTCAATCAAGATCCAAGAATTTACACTGCAACTTGTTGATATATCTCTTAGGAGTTTTTTACTCCATAGACGTGCCCCTCCCTCCCTCCCTCCCTTCCTTCCTCTCTCCCTCTCCCTCTCTCTCTTACAATGTATTTGTTAAAGAAACCAGGCTCTTTACCCTGTAGAAACTTCCCACATTCTGAATTTTACTTATTGTTCCTCCATTTTGTTATGTGACACATTCCTCTCCTCCCCACCGCGCCCCACCCCCCACCTCCACACCCCCGCCCCCTGCTGTATTTCCTATAAACTGGTAGGTAGGTCTAGAGACTTCATCAGGTTCAGGTTCAACTTTCAACAAAAACCTTCATGGGTGGCATGGTGGCTTTAGTACATGTTCACGAATTCTTTGGCACTCCTCCCGTACAAAGGTGGAGGAGCCTAACTTCCTTCCCTCTGCAGATGTGCTGTCCTCAGTGATGAGCTTCTCACAAAGAGAAGACAGCACAAGCGATGCTGCGACACAGCTTCTGTCTGCCTCTCCGTCTGGACACATCGTGGAACCCAGACGCTGTGCTGCTAGAAGTCAAGCAGCTACAGGAGAGGCCGTGGGGAGGTGTTCCAGCCACAGCTCCAGAGGTCTCTGCTGAGAGCCGGCTTCAACAGTCAGGCAGGAAAGTGAACACATCTTCCAATGATCCCAGTCCTTAACCTTCAAGCTGGCCTGGCCAACACCATGTGGAACAGAGACAACCTGCCTGCTCAGCCCTACCCAAGTTGGAGATTCGTCAACAAAATTAATTCTGCTGTTCTTTTAAGCTTTGGGGTGGTTTACAATGCAGCAATAGCTAACGGGTACAGATGGTACTGTGTACCTCCATCAGGAGGCATACATTTTTAGCTTCTCTTTCTGTGATGATCGATGATCATTGCCTAGGTGTATTAATTCATTAGAGGTGGTCAGATGGCAAGACTACAACTTTATCCTTTTTCCTTTCATTATTATCTAAAATACATATATAAAGAAAAATTTACCCTTGTCAATTTTTAGTCATCCTGAAGTACAGATCACTATAATTTTGAAAAACATAGTTGGTTTCCATTATATTTACTCATGGATGCTTGTGGACATCTAAGCTCTATGAATGATAAATGACACTAATTCTGTCACGAAAATAGGTTATGATAACCAGACTATTCTATTCGCCTTTTGGATATCTTCCCATGCAACTGCAGCATATGGGAACAAGTCAGGAGGTGAGGGATGGAGTACAGCTAAACAACAACGTCAGACCCAGTAACCAGGAACCCAGGTGCCTGACGGGAGCTAACTGGAAAGACACAGAAACTTCGCACAGGGCTGTGGTCGCTCATAACACAGACAGAGGATGAAGGGAAGCTAGACAAATATCTGGGGTGTCTATGATGGAGAGTTCCTCAGACAACAAAGAGACAAAAAGAACATTTCCTAAGCAAGAAAAGGGTTAAGAAAAGAGTGAAATGACAAAGGGCTTTGTCACTGCATAATAGTACATAATTAGGTAATTAGAAGTATTAAAACAGACAAAGCACTGGGCCCAGCTGAATTACTGAAGATGCAAGTATTCAATAAGATGCCCCAAGGGAAAAAATAAAACCCTTGGGGAAGGTTTATAGTCAAGCAGGAGGACGGAGCAGCACAGGAGGGCTTGAAGGAACAATAATTGATGTTACGTGGGTACTTTAAAACCAGAACTTCACTACCAGCATCCATCTAAAATTTAAAATGAGCAGATGAAAACTCCCTAGAATACTATTAAACACCAAAATAACTATAATACCTTTCTCTGGTTTGTTGTTTTATTAAAGAAAAACTGAAAAAAAAAATCAAGCTAAAACCACAGAGGAGCAATTTGATATAAAATGAACGGAGGCACACTATGTATTTTTTATTCCTGTCCTCCCTACTTTGGTTGATGATTTCACCATCCCCCCTATTCAAACAAATCTGCTTTCTCCTCATTCCAGGTACACGGCAGGACTGAACTTCCCAGCATCCTCTTCAGTGAGCTGTGGCCACTGGGATGGGAGTGGCCATGACATGTGACCACAAAATTCACATTTCCCCCAGCCCCCATCAGGCCCCATCCACATTTCCCCTTCCAGCTGGACAGAATGGAAAAGGTCATCTGGGAAACTTGGGAAGCTACATATGGACTGTGGTGGTTTTAAAAATACATCTGCCAATTCTTTAACACACTGCCCTTCCTCCATGGATTGTTTGCTTTAGGGGAAGAATCCTCTGGAGAAAAGACACTTAAGCAGCGCCATGGCGAGACCCACATGGAGAGGAACCCACAGGGGTCCTCCAGCCCTCATTAGGCCTCCACACGACCGCAGCTCCAGCTGACACCTGACTGCAAGCTCAAGAGAGACCCCTGAGCCAGGACCACAGCTGCTCCCAAACTCCTGATCTCCAGCAACTATGAAATACAATACATGATTATAGTTCCAAGTGATTACATTTTGGTTGATGTATTATGCAGCAAATAGATGACGATAAGAGGTTTTGATACCTGAAACTGGGCTGTTTTTTAAAAAACAATAAAATATGTGGTAGAGGTGTCTATAGGACTGGACAGGAGCTGGAAGGACCTTGCACAGACCCCACTGAAAGACTAAAGGATCTGAAAGAGATGATTAGCCAGACAGCCCACGAGGCTGCCAGTGAGGGCGTAAATCAAAGTGAGGAAAACATCACAAGAAAAGTGGAGAGAAAAGATTCCTTATTATGTACTGACAACACAGCAGCCTCTAGTTATTTGGAATACTGAAAATGTACCTAATACACCGGGTGATCTAGCCAAGGAGACTGTCCAGGCAGTGCGGAAGGTGCTGCCTGGTGTTGCTTGTTATTTACAGTAGAATGGAAAAGGAGGAAAGTGGAAGAACTGCTCAACACAGAGGCGCTGGGGCTTGCTGGACTTGAAAATACAACCTTTTCTCCTTCTCATCCTCTCGTCACAAATGAAGCATTTAAGACACTGCTTCTGGGCAAAGATCAAATATAAGACACAGTCAGGAAAACAAGGTCCAAAGATGAAACCAAGGGTGTGAATGTAAAATACTTTGTTAAGATCTCAGAAAGCTCTAAAGCAGTGCATCAGAGAACCTCCTGTCAGACAAGACACCCTGATGCCCTGGAAAGATCTAAAAATCATGCCCCAAAGAGCCCTCGGCAGCCAGAGGTCGGGGACGCTGCTTAACACCCCACTGCGTGGGACAGCCTCTCACAACAAAGAATTAATTGGTCCAAAAGGTCAATACTCCCAAGGGTGAGAAACTCTACATTAGAACGTATGAAACCCAGAGGGCAGAAACAGTAGCTATGTATTGAATCTCTAGAACATTCTGAGTAAGAGTTGAGATAACACTCATGCCTTCGTGTCCTGTGTGCTCCACAGAGTGCTCTGCATACACAAAGTATTTGATAAATGCTTCTAGAACTGAGAAAGCGTTAAATTCAGGCAAACTAGATTAACATAAAACGTTACAGATCTGTGGAAAGACCTGGAGTCCCAGGTGTTATTTCCATTTCAGCTGTTAACAAGTTGTATTTTCTTAAGTCATTCTTTCTGAGCTTCAACTTTACGCGTTTGCAAAATAAAAGGACTTAAGTAGATGACTACCAACGACACAAATGCCTGTTATGGATGCCTGGTACTGGGGAATATGAAAGATATAGAACAGAAAAACTAAGTACTTAAGAAAATCTAGGCGAGAAAGTAGACATTTTACAGATATTTTTAAAAGGAAGATAATTACAATAAAATACGCAGGGTCTACAAAAGAACAGAAGACACACTATTTTCCTTATCAGGATCCTCAACTTCTGGAATAGTAGCTGCTACATAGTAATTTCTCAAGTAGCATTTGTTGAATGAGTAAATAAATCTACAAACCTACAAATAAACAAACCAACGAAAAATGAGAATGAAATCATGAACTCAAGGGCTGGAGGTGAAAAGGCAAAGCATAACAAAGGTCAGACGACAGTTCGGCTACCCGTTTTTTGCAACTAATGAATACATAAGCAACATATAGTTTTCACAGGCCATAAACTGGAGGTGAACAGAAAGAAAGCAGGAATCTGTTGTGATGACAAGGGTGTGATCCAGCCCAAGAGGATAGCAGGAAAGTCTCCAAGAGCCTAACAGTGAAGGTGGGAATTTGAAATCGCCATACAGGTGAGAAGACAAAGCAGAAGGGTTAGGATGACAGGAAATATCAAAGAATGATAGGACAGGGCAGTTGGGGCTGGAGTTTCAGGGGGTGGTATCTGTCACCATCCAAATAGAGGTTTTCATCCAAGGTTCTTTCTAGTTCTCCAATGCCCTGAGTTACGTAGCAAGCCCTCTACTCCACTGCCTCTCTGTCTCAAATTAAAAAAAAAAAAAAAAAAAAAATTTTTTACTGATACCATAAAGGTGAAAAATTAAGACAAAAAATAGATAGATAGAAATATGCACTTTAAGTGCAAGGCTTTGTCACACTGAAAATACAGACTTTATTTTGCACTTTTTCAGCAATTAAGAAAAAATTTTAAAGCAATTGAAAGCATTTACCCTTGAAGTACTTAAGTGGTGTCAATTCCAAATGTGTGAAAGTTCCGAAAATACTGTTACCCTACTGAACAGGATAGGCCAACTAGGAATGTTTCAGGATGAGGCATTACTTTACCACCCACCAGACTTTCCTTTTTAACCTTCTCATAATCAATATGTGAACCCACAACTATAAATAGTGCTAAAAAATTCTGGCTTAATTTACAAGGAGGACCTCAAAAGTAAAAATTCTGGTCAGCTGCTCAGAGTGATGTAACTCTGCTGCCACGACATGGACCGCTGCTCCCGAATCCCACAGACAGGGAGTGCCAGGATGCTAATCAAAGCACCACGACTGCAGCAAATACACCTATATTGTCACTCAAACACTATAAAATTTTTTTAAAGTTTAAAAATACCCCATAAATCGGGACAGATGTGTGGTAAGAATCTGCACGCTTAAATGGAACAGAAATGAGAAAAATACACATCAAAAACATGAGCAGTACAGGAAAATACATATTTCTAAATATATATATGCAACCACGAGAATCCAATATTTTATTTTTACCTTAAGTGTTGTCAAATGAGGAAGGACTACAGGCCATTTGACAGAAGAATTGTTTCTTGTGTTCCTGAAAATTTGTTTCTCCCCCTCTTTAATATTTAGGAAACACACACACAGGTTGCCGACAACTCAGAGAGAGCGGCTTGTGTTGTAGTTTTCACTTCCGTGGCTGTGAACAAGTGCATATGCGAAGGCTGGTCGTGAACGCACAAGCATGTACTGTGCCGGCATCAAATAAAATCACAACACACACCACCAAGTACAGCCACTCATTCGTGTGTGCCTGCAGTCCACCTCGAGGAGACTGAAAATACAAACACAAGCTGCTATTTTGGTGTGATCACACGAACGTGGCAGCTTGTGTGGGTTTTTTTCTCTGTAACATTTTAACACTGGGCAGATTGTCTGCATTAACACACACCAAAATCAATTCTGCTCCGAAATTGCTTGTAAAAATCTTCTTTCCCTGAGAAATTCGGTTTTTATTTAAGTAAAAAAAAAAAAAACAAGGGGCTTGGAGGAAACTGTGTAAAAGATACCAACATTTAGGGTATCTTAACTTTGCAAAGTGTGACAATCAATGCTGGACGAGGGAACAGGCAGTACTTCTCCCAAAAACGGGAACTGTGCAGAAGATGGACTTTAAATAAGAAAAAGAAAGAAAGAAAAAAACAACCCAACAACTTTGTAAAATCACTTTTCTATATTATTAATACAGAAAACATTTTCAAACTAGTCTAATTTCAAGCTGCCCACTACAATATAACACTAAATTTGATCAAAAACTCAGATAAGACTTGTACACTATAAAAATTCACGGAGGTTTCTTAAGGGCAGAGAAAGGAAACAAAAGCAAATACTGGGCAGAGGTCATATCTAAAAGTTCACTATGAATAGAAAATAAAATGCAGACATTCCTATCATATACTGCACAATAATATAACAACAACAAATTATTTGCACAGCACTGTTCAGTAGAACTTCCTATGATGATAGGAACGTCCGCTATCTGTGCTGGCCTCTAAAGTAGCCATTAGCACTTGAGATGTGGCTTCTGAAGACATAGTTTATCTTGTTTGATCCAAATTAATTTCAACTTAAATAGCCACATGTGCCTGGTGGCTACCAAACTGGACAGCACACATCTGTGGTGCTTTTTGTTTTTTTTGAATTTCTGAATTTTATTTTACATAGCAGGTTCTTATTAGTCATCAATTTTATACACATCAGTGTATACATGTCAATCCCAATCGCCCAATTCAGTACACCACTACCACCACCACCACCACCACTTTCCCCCCTTGGCTTCCATACATTTGTTCTCTACATCTGTGTCTCAATTCCTGCGCTGCAAACCGGTTCATCTGTACCATTCTTCTAGGTTCCACATATACGTGTTAATATACGATATTTGTTTTTCTCTTTCTGACTTACTTCACTCTGTATGACAGTCTCTAGATCCATCAGCATCACAACAAATGACCCAATTTTGTTCCTTTTTATGGCTGAGTAATATTCCATTGTATATATGTGCCACATCTGCTTTATCCATTCAACTGCCAATGGGCATTTAGGTTGCTTCCATGACCTGGCTATTGTAAATAGTGCTGCAATGAACATTGCGGTGTATGTGTCTTTTTGATTTATGGTTTTCTCTGGGTATATGCCCAGTAGTGGGATTGCTGGATCCCCTGGAAATTCTATTTTTGGTTTTTTAAGGAACCTCCATACTGTTCTCCATAGTGGCTGTATCAATTTACATTCCCACCAACAGTGCAAGAGGATTCCCTTTTCTCCACACCCTCTCCAGCATTTGTTATTTGTAGATTTTCTAATGATGCCTATTCTAACTGGTGTGAGGTGATACCTCATTGCAGTTTTGATTTGCATTTCTCTAATAATTAGTGATGTTGAGCAGCTTTTCATGTGCTTCTTGGCCATCTGTATGTCTTCTTTGGAAAAATGTCTATTTAGGTCTTCTGCCCATTTCTGGATTGGGTTGTTTGTTTTTTTAACATTGAGCTGCATGAGCTGTTTATATATTTTGGAGATTAATCCTTTGTCCGTTGATTCGTTTGCAAATATTTTCTCCCATTCTGAGGGTTGTCTTTTCGTCTTCTTTATGGTTTCCTTTGCTGTGCAAAAGCTTTTAAGTTTCATTAGGTCCCATTTGTTTATTTTCGTTTTTATTTCCATTACTCTAGGAGGTGGATCAAAAAAGATCTTGCTGTGATTTATGTCAAAGAGTGTTCTTCCTATGTTTTCCTCTAACAGTTTTATAGTGTCCACTCTTACATTTCGGTCTCTAATCCATTTTCAGTTTATTTTTTGTGTATGGTGTTAGGGAATGTTCTAATTTCATTCTTTTACATGTAGCTGTCCAGTTTTCCTAACACCACTTATTGAAGAGACTGTCTTTTCTCCATTGTATACCCTTGCTTCCTTAGTCATAGATTAGTTGACCATAGGTGTGTGGGTTTATCTCTGGGCTTTCTATCTTGTTCCATTGATCTATCTTTCTGTTTTTGTGCCAGTACCATATTGTCTTGATTACTGTAGCTTTGTAGTATAGTCTGAAGTCAGGGAGTCTAATTCCTCCAGCTCTGTTTTTTTCCCTCAAGACTGCTTTGGCTATTCGGGGTCTTTTATGTCTCCATACAAACTTCAAGATTTTTTGTTCTACTTCTGTAAAAAATGCCATTGGTAATTTGACAGGGATTGCACTGAATCTGTAAACTCCTTTGGGTAGTATAGTCATTTTCACAATATTGATTCTCCAATCCAAGAACATGGTATATCTCTCCATCTGTTGGTATCATCTTCAATTTCTTTCATCAGTGTCTTATAGTTTTCTGCATACAGGTCTTTTGTCTCCATAGGTAGGTTTATTCCTAGGTATTTTATTCCTTTTTTTGCAATGGTAAATGGGAGTGTTTCCTTAATTTCTCTTTCAGATTTTTCATCATTAGTGTATAGGAATGCAAGAGATTTCTGTGCATTAATTTTGTATCCTGCAACTTTACCAAATTCATTGATTAGCTCTAGTAGTTTTCTGGTGGCATCTTTAGGATTCTCTATGTATAGTATCATATCATCTGCAAAGAGTGACAGTTTCACTTCTTCTTTTCCAATTTGTATTCCTTTTACTTCTTTTTCTTCTCTCATTGCCGTGGCTAGGACTTCCAAAACTATGTTGAATAATAGTGGTGAAAGTGGACATCCTTGTCTTGTTCCTGATCTTAGAGGAAATGCTTTCAGTTTTTCACCACTGAGAATGATGTTTGTCATATGTGGCCTTTATTATGTTGAGGTAGGTTCCCTCTATGCCCACTTTCTGGAGAGATTTTATCATAAGTGGGTGTTGAATTTTGTCAAAAGCTTTTTCTGCATCTATTGATATGATCATATGGTTTTTATTCTTCAGTTTGTTAATATGGTGTATCACATTGATTGATTTGTGTATATTGAAGAATCCTTGTATCCCTGGGATAAATCCCACTTCATCATGGTGTATGATCCTTTTAATGTGTTGTTGGATTCTGTGTGCTAGTATTTTGTTGAGGAATTTTGCATCTATATTCATCAGTGATATTGGTCTGTAATTTTCTTTTTTTGTAGTATCTTTGTCTGGTTTTGGTATCAGGGTGATGGTGGCCTCATAGAATGAGTTTGGGAGTGTTCCTTCCTCTGTAATTTTTTGGAAGAGTTTGAGAAGGATGGGTGTTAGCTCTTCTCTAAATGTTTGATAGAATTCACCTGTGAAGACATCTGGTCCTGGACTTTTGTTGGAAGATTTTTAATCACAGTTTCAACTTCACTACTTGTGATTGGTCTGTTTATATTTTCTATTTCTTCCTGGTTCCATCTTGGAAGGTTGCGCTTTTCTCATAATTTGTCCATTTCTTCCAGGTTGTCCATTTTACTGGCATAGAGTTGCTTGTAGTAGTCTCTTAGGATGCTTTGGATTTCTGCGGCGTCTGCTGTAACTTCTCCTTTTTCATTTCTAATTTTATTGATTTGAGTCCTCTCCCTCTTTTTCTTGATGAGTCTAGCTAATGGTTTATCAATTTTGTTTATCTTCTCAAAGAACCAGCTCTTAGTTTTATTGATCTTTGCTATTGTTTTCTTTGTTTCTATTTCATTTATTTCTGCTCTGATCTTTATGATTTCTTTCCTTCTGCTAACTTTGGGTTTTGTTTGTTCTTCTTTCTCTAGTTCCTTTAGGTATAAGGTTAGATTATTTATTTGAGATTTTTCTTGTATCTTGAGGTAGGCTCGTATAGCTATAAACTTCCTTCTTAGAACTGCTTTTGCTGCATCCCATAGGCTTTGGATCATTGTGTTTTCATTGTCATTTGTCTCTAGGTATTTTTTGATTTCCTCTTTGATTTCTTCAGTGATCTCTTGGTTATTTAGTAACGTATTTTTTAGCCTCCATGTGTTTGCGGTTTTTATGTATTTTTCCCCATAATTCATTTCTAATCTCAGAGCACTGTGGTCAGAAAAGATGCTTGATATGATTTCAATTTTCTTAAATTTACTGAGGCTTGATTTATGACCCAAGATGTGATTTATCCTGGAGAACGTTCCATGTGCACTTGAGAGGAAAGTGTAATCTGCTGTTTTTGGATGGAATGTCCTATAAATATCAATTAAATCTATCTGGTCTACTGTGTCATTTATAGCTTCTGTTTCCTTATTTATTTTCATTTTGGATGATCTGTCCACTGGTGTAAGTGAGGTGTTAAAGTTCCCCACTATTACTGTGTTACTGTCGATTTCCTCTTTCATAGCTGTTAGCAGTTGCTTTATGTATTGAGGTGCTCCTTTGTTCGGTGCATATATATTTATAACTGTTATATCTTCTTCTTGGATTGATCCCTTGATCGTTATGTAGTGTCCTTCCTTGTCTCTTGTAACATTCTTTAAAGTCTATTTTATCTGATATGAGTATTGCTACTCCAGCTTTCTTTTGGTTTCCATTTGCATAGAATATCTTTTTCCATCCCCTCACGTTCAGTCTGTATGTGTCCCTAGGTCTGAAGTGGGTCTCTTGTAGACAGCATATATATCTTTTTTTGTATCCATTCAGCAAGCCTGTGTCTTTTGGTTGGTTAAACGTCCTTAAATTCAGGTTTAAGGTAATTATGGATAGGTATGTTCCTATGAACATTTTCTTAATTGTTCTAGGTTTGTTTTTGTAGGTCCTTTTCTTCTCTTGTGTTTCCCACTTAGAGAAGTTCCTTTAGCATTTGCTGTAGAGCTGGTTTGATGGTGCTGAATTCTCTTAGCTTTTGCTTGTCTGTAAAGCTTTTGATTTCTCCATCGAATCTGAATAAGATCCTTGCAGGGTAGAGTAATCTCAGTTGTAGGTTCTTCCCTTTCATCACTTTAAGTATATCATGTCACTCCCTTCTGGCCTGTACAGTTTCTGCTGAGAAATCAGCTGTTAACCTTACGGGAGTTCCCTTCTATGTTATTTGTCGTTTTTCCCTTGCTGCTTTCAATAATTTTTCTTTGTCTTTAATTTTTGCCAGTTTGATTACTATGTGTCTTGGCATGTTTCTCCTTGGGTTTATCCTGTATGGGACTCTCTGTGTTTCCTGGACTTGGGTGGCTATTTCCTTTCCCATGTTAGGGAAGTTTTCGACTATAATCTGTTCAAATATTTTCTCAGGTCCTTTCTGTCTCTCTTCTCCTTCTGGGACCCCTATAAGGCGAATGTTGTTGCGTTTAATGTTGTCCCAGAGGTCTCTTAGGCTGTCTTCTTTTATTTTCACTCTTTTTTCTTTATTCTGTTCCTCAGCAGTGAATTCCACCATTCTGTCTTCCAGGTCACTTATCCGTTCTTCTGCCTCAGTTATTCTGCTATTGATTCCTTCTAGTGTAGTTTTCGTTCTCGATCTTTGCCTCCTTTCTTTTTCCGAGGTCCTGGTTCATCTTCACTATCATTATTCTGAATTCTTTTTATGGAAAGTTGCCTATCTCCACTTCATTTAGTTGTTTTCCTGGGGTTTCATCTTGTTCCTTCATCTGGTACATAGCCCTCTGCCTTTTTATCTTGTCTATCTTTCTGTGAAGGTAGTTCTTGTTCCACAGGCTCCAGGATTATAGTTCTTCTTGCTTCTGCTGTCTGCCCTCTGGTGGATGAGGCTATCTAAGAGGCTTGTGCAAGTTTCCTGATGCGAGGGACTGGTGGTGGGTAGAGCTGGCTGTTGCTCTGGTGGGCAGAGCTCAGTAGTACTTTAATCCGCTTGTCTGCTGATGGGTGGGGCTGGGTTCCCTCCCTGTTGGTTGTTTGGCCTGAGGCAACCCAACACTGGAGCCTACCTGGGCTCTTTGGTGGGGCTAATGACAGACTCTGGGAGGGCTCATGCCAAGGAGTACTTCCCAGAACTTCTGCTGCCAGTGTCCTTGTCCCCACGGTGACCAACAGCCACACCCCGCCTCTGCAGGAGACCCTCCAACACTATCAGGTAGGTCTGGTTCAGTCTCCCCTGGGGTCACTGCTCTTTCCCCTGGGTCCCGATGCACACACTACTTTGTGTGTGCCCTTCAAGAGTGGAGTCTCTGTTTCCCCCAGTCCTGTCGAAGTTCTGCAATCAAATCCCGCTAGCCTTCAAAGTCTGATTCTCTAGGAATTCCTCCTCCCATTGCCGGACCCTCAGGTTGGGAAGCATGACATAGGGCTCAGAACCTTCACTCCAGTGGGTGGACTTCTGTGGTATAAGAGTTCTCCAGTTTGTGAGTCGTCCACCTAGCAGTTATGGGATTTGATTTTGCTGTGATTGCGCCCTTCCTTTCGTCTCAGTGTGGCTTCTCCTTTGCCTTTTGATGTGGGGTATCTTTTTTGGTGAGTTCCAGTGTCTTCCTGTCGATGACTGTCCAGCAGCTAGTTGTGATTCTGGGGTTCTCGCGCGAGAGAGTGAGCGCACATCCTTCTACTCTGCCATCTTGGGTCCTTCTTTTTTTATTTTTTAACAGAAAAAAAAAGGCGTGGAAAAATGCTCTACATTCGGAATTTTTACATCTGTGGTTTTAAAGAGAACATTTTATCAATTATTAATGAATCCACAAAATATCAAATGACAAGATAAAAAAAAATTTGAGGAAAGAAAGTTTGCTGAAATAGATTACGTCTACAGCTTGGCCCATACGGGAACTATAAATGAAAGGGAGCATCAAATGAGAAAGCTGGATCATTAAAGATTTAACCATGTCATGGAGATTCAAGTGGGACAGAGCGGAATGAACTATGAGTGAGCTGCCTGAACTGCCAACCCTAAGGACCCTACAATAACCAAAAACATGAAAGACCAGAAACTGAAGACAACGACCAGGAAACCTGACAGGCAGTGAGATCGACTGTTAAACATAGGTACCATTACAATAATAAAAGTAAGTTAAAGAATTTTAATCATTTAATTCAGGAGAGAGGGAGAACGCATTTGAAGAAAAGCCGGGCCATAGCTTATAAATATGTTTGGCAATAGCTTATAAATATGTTACTTTGCAAATGATGTTGTAGACGCTATAAATATACTTTTAGAATAGACCTTGATAGACCAAATAACAGACTTCTTTGGTATCTAATATGGAAATGATCTTTTATTCTGAACTCAATATTTCCCATCATTTTAAATAATACTGAATTTCATTTAATGTTACAGCCTTTGAAGCATGGCAAAATTGGTTCAGAATGGACGACTCAAGTTCTGAATTCGAAATGCTGTAAATTGGAAGCTACTTGATTTACCTTTTGATTTTCAGCTGTTTTTTTTTCATTCAGTAATAAAAATGAGAACAGTAACAACCTCATTGGGTTGAGGTAAGGAACAATTAATTGAAATGAATACAAAACGCTTTGAGGCAAAAAAAAAGTTAGTAGAAGAAAAGAATATTAAAATTAGTTGAACGAGGAGATTATATTTAATACAGTGACATATTCAGATCAAATACATTCAATAATGATGGCAACAACACAGCTCACGAGACGAAATTATCTTGTTTAAACTCAGACTAGAAGGCTGACAATAGTATTTTTTTAAGTGTGTTCATGTTTCTGAAGAGTGAAAATGTTAGAGACTGTTATTACTAAAATTGAACAATACCGATCATCAGTGATAAGATTCACCATCAAAGAACATTTATTAATAAGCATAACCCTGATTCTGCACAGTGTGACAGAAGTAAGATTTGGTCCATGCCCTCCAGGGGTTATCATTAGGTCTGAAAGATGAGACCTGGGCTGATACCAGAGCTCCTGTGCATACTCTTTCCATCATAGTATTGCTATTTTGCACTGTAACTTTTTTTAGGTCTGCTTTCTCTATTAGACTTTGAGCTTCTTAAGGGCCCATGCCATATTTGTCTTGGCATCTGCAGTGCCAAGGAGATTAATATAAATGTATCGAATACATTGGCAGATTGAATACACTGGCAGGTCTAAATAAATATAAGATGAAATAAACTTAAGTAATATTATCACAGAGTTATTAAGAAAATTCCACTGTAACACAGAATCGGCACGAATGATTTCCAATTGTAAAGACTGGAACATGCGTCATGAACAGGGTGGTGATGAACTCAGAGGCCTTGAAGGATGAGCTGTCAGGACTCCAACAGGGAGCAGTAGGGGGAAGTGTAATTCCAGCAGAGGAGCAGCTGAAGAATGCAAATGGAAAGCAAAAACCTGTGCAGGAAACAATGCCAGAGCACTGGTCTAAAAGGGAATTCTGGAGGGACGTCAGGTTTCTGGTTCTTCATATAAGTAGCTTGGACATCACTACTCTAACCTAACAACAAGTAAAAAGCTGAGCAGACTGAAAAACCAACATCTCTTCTTGGATTCCTAAGAGAGGCGAGGACACAGGGCAAACCGCTGTCCCCAAAATTGGAGAGACAGACACACAAATACAGGGAGCCACATTTACCAGAACAAAGACTCACAAGCAGAACCCCTGGCAGGAACCAGTGCTGGGGAAGGAAAACCTGAACTGTAATTGACAGATTGCTAGAAGCTCACTGGACAGCTCTGAGAGTTCAAAAACTCCAGGAAAACCCCATCACAGGGAGGCCCACACAATATTGTGAGATTTACTTCCAGGAGCTCGACCAGGTTCCCACAGTAAGTATCAGAGGAAAATCCCCTCAGCTTCCGACAGGTGAAGGGGTAAAGGGGGCAATCTGCATAGAGCACTCTGCTCTTCTTAACAAAGCCTGCCTGCAAGGAAAACTAGTTAACCAGAGCCTAACCTGCTGGGATACCATCAGACCCTAACTGACCTGGGGAAAGGCAAATACCCAACTCCAACCCCCTCTGCCATCCTGTCCCATCTAAGTGGGTAGGGAGACCTGAGAAACACTTGTGAAGGGCACAGTCCAGAGGCACATCCCTAAAAGACTGGTGGTAAGTCTAAAGAACACTTCCCCTCTCCCTTCACCTTATCACCACATTACTAACGACCTATTTACAGCAGTTCCTTCAGCCAGTACAAATGTCTGGCTATCATAAAACAACAACAAACTTCACAAGGCACACCAAAAAGCAAAAAACAAACAAACAATTCGAAGAGACAGAGCAAACATCAGAACCAAAGAAAGCAGGGATGTTGGAATTAGGGAATCAGGAATTTAAAACAAGTATGATTAACATGCTCAGGGCTCTAGTGGATAAAGTAGATAGCATGCAAGAACAGACAGGCAATGTAAGCCAAAGATGGAAATCCTAAGAAAGAACCAAAAAGAAATTCTAGACATACAAAAACACTGTAAGAGAAATGAAGAACGCCTTTAATGGGCTCCTTAGTAGACTGGACACAGCTGAGAAAAGAATCTGCACCAGAGGATATCTCAATAGAATCCTCAACAACTGAAAAGCAAAGAGAACAAAGACAAAAAAATAGAACAGAACATCCAAAGACTGTGGGACAACCATAAAAGGTGTAACATACACATCATGGAAATATCAGAAGGAGAAGAGAGAGAAAAAGGAACAGAAGAAATATTTGAAATAATAACTGAGAAATTTCCCAAATTAATGTCAGCTACCAAACCACAGAACCAGGAAGCTCAGAGATTACCAAGGAATATAAACGCCAAAAGAACGACACCTAGGTATATCATTTGCAAACTGCTGAAAATCAAAGATAAAGTCCTCAAAGGGGCGGGGGGAAACATCTTTTCTATATAGGAATAAGGAACTACATCCAACTTCTCCTCAGAAACCATGCAAGACAGAAGAGCATGAACTGAAATATTTAAAGTGTTGAAAAGGAAGAAACCCACCAACCTGGAATTCTGTATCCCACAAAATTACCCTTCAAAAGTGAAGGAGAAATAAAAACTTTCTCAGATAAGCAAAAATTGTGAGAATCTGTCAGTACACTTGCCTTACAAGAAATTATTTTAAATGTTCTTTAGAAAAAAGGAAAATAATTTCTGACTCTGATCTACATAAAGGAAGAGTGTAAGAAGGAATAAAGGTAAAATAAAAACTTTCTTTTTTCTTGCTCTTAACTGATATAACAGATAACAATTTGTTTAAAATAATAATACCAACAATACATTCAATTATGCATGCCTGTGTGTATGTATACATATGGATACATATGCTTACATATGCTTACGTATAAGTGAAATGAATGACAGAAATCATACAAGGGACACAGCACGGAGGAATCAGAATTATTTTGCTCTTATAAGGCACTGACAGTATCTTTGGAGTGGTAGAGTGTAATTTGAAAGTGGGTTTGCTGAAATGTATATTGCAAAGTCCCAGGTAACTACTAAGAAAAAAAGTAAAAGAAGTATAACCAACATGCTGAGAAAGGAGAGAAAATGGAATAATCTAAGATGCTCAATTAAAACTATGAAAGGTAGGAAAAGAGTAGAAGACAAAAGTAGGAATAAAGAACAAGGTAATGAATAGAAAACAGTAACAAATATGACAGATAATAATCCAACTATATCAGTAATCACTTTGAACCTCAATGTAGACCACCTAAATGCACCAATTAAAAGACAGACATTGTCAGAGTGGATCAAAAAAACAAGACCCAACTATACGCTGCCTTTAAGAAACCACTTTAAATAGAACAACATATGTAGATTAAAAGTAAATAGTTGGAGAACAACATACCATGCTAACACTAGTTAAAAGATAAGAAAGGACATTGCATAATGATAAAGGGATCAATTCTCCAAGAAGGCATACAACCCTTAACAGGTATGCACCTAGTAACAGAGCATCACACTATGCAATGTAAAACCCGATGAAACTGGAAAGAGAAATAAAAGAATCCACTATCACGGTTGGCAACTTCAACACCCCTCTATCAGAAATGGACAGGCCTGGCAGGCAGCAAACCAGTAAGGACCGAGTTGAACTCAGCAACGTCATCAATCAACTGGATCTAACTGACATCTACAGACCACTTTATCCAACAACAGCAGGGTACATATTCTCCTCCAGTTCACATGGAATGCTGACAGAGGTAGATCCCATTCTGAACCATAAAACACACTTTAACAAATTTGACAGAAGAGACATCATACAGTGTCTGCCCTCAGACCACAATGAAATCAAACGAGAAATCAATAACAGAAAAGTAACTGGAAAGCCCTAAAAGGGAACTGTGTGTGTGTTCGGGAGTCTGGGTTAAGTACATCTTCTGCAAACCACAGAGAGTCGCAGAAGGTCTTAGATTAGGCAAGTAGGAGCATGACTAGAAATGTGCTTCGGGAAAACAAGGCTATAACACGTGGGTTGGACTGGAAGAGAAAGTTAACAGATCCAAGGAAAACAGTTAAACAAGTAAGAAACTCCAGGTAAGACGTAAAAAGGGCCCAAAACAGACTAGTAACAATGGAATAGAATCGCAGAATGTGAGAAAGCTACAAATAATGACACCTAATTTGTATTTTAAAATATAAAATGTATGTCCTCACCTCATCTACTCCCATCTTCATCTTCAGTCTATGTCACCGACACCACTGAACTTGGGACACAGCAACCAACTCCTGGCGGCCCTCCCAGCTTCCGTGCTTCACCCCACTGCGCGGCAGCCAGAATTCTCTTCTCAGACCTCATGCCCCTGCTCAGTGCCCTCCAAGTGGGACCAAACCCAAACCCCTCACTGTGGTCGGCAGGACCACCTCTCAGGCCTCCCTACTGTGATCACCCGCCTGCAGCCACCGCGGCCTCCCTTCAGTTCCTCTGAACCCTCAGCCCACTTTCACTGAAGACTCTGCACCAGCTGTCCCCCCTGCCTGGAATGGGCTTCCCCTACATCTTCACATGGCTGGCTTTTTAAAATGTGTTACTTATGGGGCTTCCCTGGTGGCGCAGTGGTTGAGAATCTGCCTGCCGATGCAGGGGACAGGGGTTCGAGCCCTGGTCTGGGAGGATCCCACGTGCCGCGGAGCAACTGGGCCCGTGAACCACAACTACTGAGCCTGCGCATCTGGAGCCTGTGCTCCGCAACAAGAGAGGCCGCGACAGTGAGAGGCCTGCGCACCACGATGAAGAGTGGCCCCCACTCGCCTAACTAGAGAAAGCCCTCGCACAGAAACGAAGACCCAACACAGCCAAAAATAAAATAAATTAAAAAATTTAAAATGTGTCACTTCTCAGCTCAAATGTCGTCTTCTCAGAGATGCCGTTGCCGATGACTGTTCTTAAAGCAGCCACCCGTCTAGCTGTCCTATTATCCTGCTTGATTTCTTCACAGCAATCACCACCCTCTACCATTACCCTCTTTATCTAGACGGGCACATTGTCTCACTCCCCAGCAACCCACACTGAAATGTACATCCTGTGATGGCAGGACCTTGTCTGTCTTACTCACCACCTATTCCCTCACCACCTTGTTCCCCCAGGGAAAGGACAGGCCTGAAACAGAGTAGACATTCAGTAAAATATAAACTCAAAGAACGCCAAATTCTCTCACAGATGCTAGTGAACGCGTAACACCGTGTAACATTCACTGAGCTGTGCGTCTCCCTTTCTTCTCCTGTTGCTTTATGAGCTGCTGTACTGACTGGATTGAAAACCACACATTGGAGATAACATAGTGCCTTCTAAAGAGGGTGTATCGGGACCTCCCTGGCGGTCCAGTGGTTAAGACTCCGTGCTTTCAATGCAGGGGGCATGGATTTGATCCCTGGTCAGGGAACTAGGATCCCATGTGCCACGTGTCCAAAATATAAATAAATGAAATTTGTTAAAAATAAATAAATAAAGAGGGTGTATTGCCTAAAGCAGTAAAATTATTTAAGCTATTCAGCTTTTATGATTAGGCAATTTGGTGGCTTTAAAATAAGACGGACACCCTTACCCTACAAGCTAAGTTACTTGCCCCCAAATTTATATACAGATGGCAAGGAGAGACTTCCTCTAAATGTAGGGGAGAGCCATTGGGAGAGCCTTCTGGGGAAGCAGGTCTGCAACCTCCCCCTCCCAGGCTATGAACTATAGGCCTCCTAGCAGCCTTCCCTGCATCTTGGGTTTGTCAACTTAACTAAAATGCACCAGTGAAGACAAATCATAAGGGGGAAAAAAATAGCCATGTATGTATGTTACACGCATACGCACATACGTATTTGTAAGAAAAATACATAAAAAATATAAAACCAAATAGTTACGAGAATACAGCTTTTGAGAAATAACATTTTCTCACACAGCAAAGCAGAAACGTTTGAGCTAAGCAACCAAAATGATGAAGAGGCTCCCAACGCCACTTCTTGTTTGGTTTGGCCATCCAACTTTTTTTCTTTGCCGTTCTCTTTTTTTCCTATTTCTTTTGGCCAATCTGGCCCATGTGGCCGCTAGTGTGTGACTCTGCCCCAGTGCCATGACATGTCCATTTCCATTTGGCAACAGTAGAGGACACTCACTAAAACTCTTCTTAAACAGAAGCTGTCAAGTTTTCTAAGATAACTGCCCAGCATCTTCCAAAACAGATACCTTGACTGCTTGGTTAGCAAGATACACCGTGCCTTTTGTTTTTATGAGGTCTGTTTTATTGCCACTGATTACCCAGCTAGTTCCCTAAATGATTGGTGAGGAAATTCATCCCTTTGTTTTACCCAAAAAATATTTACTGAGTGCCTCCCGGGAACCAATACAGCAGCATTCTGCCTTCTGAAACCACCTACTGGAGATACAGCACCACCACCTGACACTGGAGGGTAGCTTCCGTATCACTGCTTAGTCCCCCGTCCTAAGCAAGCTCATCAAAATGATCCCTCCCTCACACCTCCAACCCACCATCACGGCCAGTTAGCTACGGTTTTGCTGTTCTCTGAACCCATGACTCCTCTGAATTATTTCCATTTTAAAATAGGAAATCTCATGTGTTAAATATGTAGTATAACCTTATAAAAGGCCGTGTCATCTGATTATTCTGTTTGGGACCTGGAAAGAGATGAATGTCAGAGAGCCAGTGGCCCTGACATTGCACTAGGGGAGAAGGACGAGGGAGTGGGGCAGACAAGCAGAGCCATAGGAGGACCTGGAAGGAAGCAGTGGATTCAGGACTCTGCACATACCTGGCTCACCCCAGATCCCAATGATGAACTCAAATTTACTAACCTTTATGTAGTTTGCAGTTTAAAGTATAAATACATCAAATTTACTACCATTATCAACATGTTAATCTATAACAATCCCTTGAGGTGGTTACTCTTACCCTTGTTTTATGGAAACGGACACCTAAGGGGGAAAGATGTTTGTTGAAATTAATATGTCCAGGATTATAGCATACATTGCTAGAACTTACCCTGGGCTTTTCCTACACAAATTCCATGTAATTCTCACTACATGACCCAAAAAGATGAGGTCCAATATATAAAAGTTATAGACATTAACTACATGCTAAATAAAGAACCAATCTTCATATAGTAAATATTGAGTAGACTGAGTTGTTTGCAAACTTGAATGGTGTGAAGAAGACGAGAAATAAGGGGGGGGGGTAAAAATAATAGTTGTCCTTTAAAAAGTAATTTGATTAGAAAGAGATTCAAAGGTGTAAAGCAAAAGATAATTTTTTTTAGCAAAACCAGTATTAAGACTATAAAATATAACCTTAATCAGAGCACATGACTTCAAATAATCATTGGGAACTGAAAAACTGATTTAAATAGTTAAGTATTTACATATTATTTTAATATTATAAATGTAATTTACTTTGACAAAGGGAACACAAAAATCTATACTTTAAGAATAGAAAGTAATTATTATTATCAAACTTCGGCCAAAATAACTGTTAACACAAGTAGAATACCGCATTCAATTAAGATTGTATATTTTGCTAAAATTGCAAAGAGGTAACGCCAGTTTTAATTATTGAAAGTAACCTGTAGGTAGTTTTACATACGTTCTTTTGACATCTTGTTCAATCATTGACCGAAGTTCTTTATCCTGGAAGAATTTGTTCCAAAGACTCTGAAATAAGGAAAGCAACCTATTTAAAATAATACCCCAACTTTGCTTGACTTTTATGATCTCAATTTAATAATTAAATGATTAAATTTATCCCTCTCTGAGTTATGATTTTACATTGCAGATAGGAAACCTGAACCTGGAAAAATTTTTATTAAAATCTACTTTAATCTCAGAAACACATCTTTATTCTAACATCAACTTTTCCAGTGATATTATTATTGTGTACATTTAAAATTTTCTACTATCTGTTTAAAGTGAATGATACTTTTACTGCTATACATCTGCTGCTACCCCTACAACAGCAAAAAGGTCCACCTGGATTAAAGGAGGCCCATTGGCCAAGTGGTCACACTTGAACCTGACCTGAACTGCCAACGCACTAAGAAAGATATGTAACGTTTTCTATTACGCTCTATTAGGTTTTTAAATGAAATAGATTTTTATGTACTTTTTAAAATGTGAACTTAAAGTTTTAAAAATTGCTTAATATTTCATGCTGCTATAACATAGACTATATTATAATAATTACATGTATCAGGAAAAAGAAATGTTAATGTTATGTAGAAGACAGAGAAAAAAAAAACAGTCCATTAACACGGAAATAGGAATTAGAGCAGCAACTGAAGAAGTTACACAATTAATACCTCTGAGGTAGTAATTACTCCTCGTGGGCCTGATCTTTTTCGTGATCTTTAAAAACTTGTTCACAGATTCACTACAAGCAGTTGCTTTCCGTCGTGTGACCTGGTCCTTCCAGGTGAAGCCTTCTCTACCTTTGTCAGGAAGGGAGGCTCTCCGCAGCCTTCCGCTCCCCCCTGCGGCCCTGGGAGGACAGTTCAACCCTCAGCTTCGTGCTCTTCTCTCTGACCTTCGGCTCTTACAGACCCCTGGGGCCTCTTCTTGGCAGTGCCCTTCCCCAGTAATAGACCATTGGCTTCCTACAACACTGTCCATACACAGCATGGAATAAAGGCCATCTGGTTTTAGGTGGTATAACACGTGGGGTAAAAAAATAATAATAATTGGTATGGTATAACACTGCTTTCGTGGTGATGGATAACAAGACATAAGCATACTCTTATGGGTAAAAGCGGTTGAGATATGAATAAAGACAAACTTTACCCCTTCATCCTGGGAAAGGGGATTATTGATCATCAAGTCTTGCTGGCCAACAACCTTCCTCGGGTTTGTGATGTGCTGGGAAAGAAAGAGAGAAAACACAAATGCAAAGATCAGAGGCTACTGGACTCCAAAGCATACTTAAGAAAATAATTCCATTAATTAAAGTACAACTTACTATTTCTTTAATGTTGCTATACCATGCTCTTAATTCTTTAATTCTATTTATCCACTGACTCTTATCTTGAGGAAGAACACAAAGAAAGAGCTGTCAAAAAACAAAAAAGGAAACTTTCATAAAAATCCTAAGAAGTAAAACGTCAAACTATGGCAAATGGCACCCCCTGAAAACTGAAGGAGATATTCATATTCATGTTACCATTCCAATCCTCAGTCAATTATATTTGGGGGTATTTAAGAAATATATAAATTTGGACAATTCCAAAAGTGAACAAAGAACAAGATCCCAAAAGCTACATCACAAGGTGGAATCAACCTCCCCTCCAAATTTATAATAAAAGTGAACAAGAAAAATTCACTGAGGTTCAAGTACAATTCTATTTTACATTCTTATATTAAGGGAGGGCTGCTGGGGTGTATTAACAGGCGCAAGGTCCAATTTGTTAGTTTCAAGGTTTCAGATCTGTCTTCAAACAAGCAGGTAAAGGACAGAGAGGAACAATCTGAGGACACAGCCTGAGCACTGAAGCCGTTCCTTCTACAGCAGAAAACGTAATTTACAACCAGCAGTCAGCTTATGAAAATAACAAGCATTCTTAAAAAGACAAATTTGATTTAATTTAGCTTAATACAACATTAAAAAAAAAACTGGGTTTGAGTTTATTTTTAGCCAATGAAGGAGACATGAAAAAGTTCAACAACAAGGAGTTGGGGGTGGGCCCAAACCTCCTGTGTACAAACAGCCGAGCAGCACAACCCCTGCCTCCACTGCCTGCACCAAATGCAAGGAAAATGCACTTCGACTATTAAATCTCAATAATTAAATGTCAAACTGTCTACTACATTATGTGTTCCTTACTGTCTTCACCTGCAGGCTCCGTATGCTGAACTTGTGCAGATGAATCCTAAACAACTTTCAAGAGAAGTCATTTTAAAAGTGAGTCTCAATCTAAACTGATTCACTTTGAGAGAACAAAAAGGGACAGATTTCCGAGCAATGAAAGAGATACTGTAGCTCATCATCACTCATGTGGTGACTGATGGGCTTTCTCTGGAAGGAGACTGACCGAATCTCCCTCCACTTCTCCTTCTTGCTGCCCTTCTCTCGGTGTTTCTAGTACAAAAAAATATGGAAAATCTTTTCCATCTGTTATTTGTGAAGAAAAAAGGGAGAGTGACTACATGACGGCACTTGATATAATAGGTGCCTGAAAACATTCACACACACGCACACCCCCTTCCAGCAGCAAGGATTTCTGCAAACGCCTCTGGGGACCCGGAAGGCATTGCTTGAGTTCCACACCATCACATGGGATGAAAAGACCGTTATTTCAAATGACTCCTTCACCATCGCCGGTTATCCAGGACTAAGGTGGTTCAACCTTATTAGCAAATGTCCTATGAAAGATAAACCTGGATAGCCAAAACCTCGAGAGTGAAGTCTCTTGGAAAATTCAGTGATCCCCCGCATGGGTGATCTTCCGGGGCATCAGGTAATATGTTGATATACTGCAACTACAAACTGTAAATAAATATTTTCTTCTTACCTTCCAGCAAATGCTGCGGAACCTGCTGCTTCTCAGCTGCCCATTAATCCCCTTCTGCCTTACTGTTGCCAAGTAATTGTTGTTTACAAATAGTTCTTCCCATTCTTTCCTAGATGCAAGAAACCAAAGCATGGGGATCCTTTTGTTAAAATTCTCTGCTTGGAGAGGACTGCTACAGGAATTTAATTTTAAATAAGTCTCAGAAATGCAACTTTTAAAACGTATATATTTATTTGTGTACTGTTTCTGAACGCATGGCTGTCTTTTTGGACAGAGTTCTTTAGTAGATTTAATGAATATGTAGATCGCTATAATTATGCCAGCTACTGAAATTCATAATGTCTATGGAGGCTATTCCACTGCCTCTAAAATGATGGTACTGCAGTTCAGTGAATCAACAAGAAAAAAATGAATATTAATATAAGTATATGACTGCTTTAGCCATTGACAAAGATATACTTGCTCCAAAAATACACAACCAAAAAGTGGGCCATGGATCGTATTGGCTTCTCACCTGAAATATCTCATTAAATCAACTCATTTTTCTTTCATGTCAAGCTGGGCAATTATATAGAAGACTACTTTCTTTAGTTTTTAGTACTATTTACTATTGAAATCTCTGCAACTTCTTTCCACACGATCAGTTTTAAAATTTTAACAGGTGCAGGCAAATGTAAAAAAAACATCAAAAAAATTAAAAAGCCTCACTGTAAAAACTGTGAAAGGCAAGCTTGAGTACCCTGCCGCCTGCACCTATGGCTGAGGAGATAAACAACTGAAATATGCCTCCCGGGCATGCAGACACCAGGGGCCCAACACCTGTGCCTCATTAATATACAAGTAAATCTGCCCTACTGGGAAACAATTGGAAATTAATTGTCCCAAACCATTTACTGAGTTTGAATAAAGGAAGCAGACCTATATTCCCTGCGTCTGGTACCAAACTAAACATCAAGAATCATTTGTCAACAGTTGAGGCTACTGAGTGCAGCTTTATGAAATTTCTCTCAGATTCCATAATGCCACAATAAACTTATAATGCAAAATTTATTATCAAAGCTGCAAGCCTGGCAATCTCTTCAGAGACCAACTCGCGAGAGAATGCCTCTAAACCCCTCAATCACCCTTCTCTGTAATGCACAGTTGTCTCCGGCCAGACCCCACTCGTGTTCAGAAAGGACAGCCATACGCAAGGCAATCTTAGAGCCGGTATCATAACCAACTGCACACCTAACGTGCAAAACCCTGACTGCAGAGCAAGCTGCGTCTTCCCCACAGAGCTTTCCAGAAGAGTGGCCGAGACAATGGCACGTTCCCTAATGCCACGAGCAGGAGAACTTCCAGCCTCACCCCCGCAGCACTGATCTCCAGCCGCGCCAAGCTTCTGCCAGAAGGGGCTTGTGGCTAAGTGTGACAAATGCGACACACAGGCCAATGCTATGCTGGAAAGAAATAAATTCCTACCACTACTCCATGAAAATGTCTTATTTCCATCACGCTATTCATGAAAGAAAATAATATTTCATTTTGATTTCACTTGCTTTTGTATCATTAGTAAAACCGAAAATTTTTCATGCTTTTGGGCCATTTTATTTCTTTTTTAAAACTTCCTTTCTGTAAAATGGAATAATAATAATAGCATCTACCTCAAATAATTATCATAAGAATTAAAATATATGAACAGTCCTTAGAAGGGGACTGGCATATCATAACATTTTAGCAAATTAATATCATTATTAATAATAATTATAACACAGCTTTTATCTTGGTGCCTTGGGCTTATTGTTCTGAGAGAAGTTTTTCATACCTTAAAGACATCACGCCTTTGTCCGCCATATATATGTTTGTTTGTTTGTTTGTTTTTTGCGGTATGCGGGTCTCTCGCTGTTGTGGCCTCTCCCGTTGCGGAGCACAGGCTCCAGACACGCAGGCTCAGTGGCCATGGCTCACGGGCCCAGCCGCTCCGCGGCATGTGGGATCTTCCTGGACCGGGGCACGAACCCGTGTCCCCTGCATCGGCAGGTGGACTCTCAACCACTGCGCCACCAGGGAAGCCCCCATATATATGTATTTTTAACACAATTATTTTGATTTTCAACACACTGAAGCTTTTTGTGTATAATTTAAACCTAACATTTATTTCCTCTTGATGCTCTTTCCATTGTCTTCAGGCTTAAGTAATTCTTAGCCACTCCAAGTTCAAAGAGAAGTTCACTGAATTCTTGAGTTTTTGGAACATCACTTTAGTCCATTTGTATTATCTATCATATTTTAAATACATTATCCATTTCCCAACAGTTTCACATATATTACCCACATCTCACAGTTCAAGTTTTGTTTTTATACAGTTTGCAGTAATACTCAAAGATGAGATAAAAAACGAGTACAAAGAGCGTTACAGGAGTACATCTCCGAAAACGTGCCTATGTTTAAATAGCTTGTGGTCTATGAACAGAAAGCACAGATTTCAAATGGAATAATTTGTCCGAGACCATGCAGTTCCGTGGCCTGAAAACGCCAATACCTTCCCGATCAGAGAGGTAAAGTGTGAGGCAATGACTCCTCCAGCCTCTTCCAAAATCAGCTCCTATTCACAAGTACCAAGACATTGTGAAAGTAGACACAGCTGGTGGCTAGATTCATTGCCATCTTGTCAAGGTCAGGAGCCTTTCAAGGTCAAGTTACACACCACTTACGTCATGAAGGATAATTATTTGTTAGCTCAAATAAGACCCTGTGCCTTGATTACTGTGTTGGTAAAGAATAAAGGAGACTGAGGCATGTGAAATGGAAACATTCTCTCTGAAATTCACAATCATTTGAATTTATTCATAGGTACTCATAGTTCCAATTAAGGCACAAATCTCAAACTGATGGAGAGCTCTAACAACAGAGATACTATGTAAAGGCCACAAGAAAACATATTGTCTTTCTCTTCTATGGAATGGTGTTTCATTAAACTGTGATACAGAGTAAACATAATAAACATCTATTTAGTGCCTACTGTGTGCTTAGCACTCAGAGATATTTGAAAAAGAAATTTTAAAAAGTTAAAGAGAGTAGATGGATGTGTAAACCAATAATCATATGATTAAGGCAAAGCACTCTGGCAGTGCAGAGGAGGGTGAAATAATCTTATATCTAAAAATTAAAACTCGGTGTAAAAAATGATAAATAGTATCCCCGTAGGCACTGAAATGCCACCCTAAAAACTGAGCTGTCAGAGGTTAAACAGTCTATAGAGGACAAAATGTTGGAAAGTTGAGCCCTTTGAAGGGAGCTGGAAAAAAATAAAAGTTTTTTCCAATCACAAATACAAATGGTGGACAACACTCCTGAACTCAGGTGAAGACCTGGGAAAATAATAGTAAGTACTGAGGAGTCAGTGGTGGAATTCTGCAGTTTAATTAACAAAAATAAAGAAAAGGTAGTTGCTAAACTTTGTCTTACATAGGAAAACATATAGTCTGTCACAGCAAAAATCTAGCAGCGATGTTCTCAAAATGCTAAGAAAAAAAAAATCCATTCAAAAATGCTTAAAAAAAGTCCATTCAAAATATATAATATTTTGGGTAAATCACTTTTAACCTCTACAACAACCCTCCTGGGGTGAATAATTTTAACCCCTCCCCCCTCCATGAATGACAAAACTGAGGCCCAGAAAATTTAAATAAGTTGTCAAGAGAGAAATGGAATGAGAATTAGGAAAAGCACCTTCCAGAATAACATGGCTGAAAACACTAAAGGGAAGCATAATACTGCACACATCAAAGGACATAAACGGCCCCTGGCAACAAGGCAAGATAGGAATGCGACCTTATATTTTCTTTCTTACATTTTTAGAGTTTGAACATCAAGTCCAAAAGTATAGAGAGAAGTTTTCACCCGTTGGACTGAGAAGGTAAGTCAACAGATACTGTGAGTGGTTTAAGAACACATGGGACATTTAGGTGCATAATCGCCTCAAACGGAACCTGGGCCTTAAAAACTCTCTGGATAACGCACTAGTGCCATCTAGTGGCAAAGACTCTGCATTGCAGGCACTGGGTCCCTGAAACCGTAACCAGCATCTAAGCAAGAAGAGGCAGGAACGGGCTGTTTCATTTCCCCTGCCAATGTTAGCAGATTAGTACTGGCTGCCCTGGAAGCACTGTGTTCAGGATTCTGAGAACACCTCTGTGTTCCTCAGGGAAGAACATTCATTGGCCATGAACACTACAATAATTTCTAAATAAGTGAAATTAATTTTTGCAGCAGCAATGGATGCCTTTCATTTAAGAAGAACTATTTAGGTAGTTAAGGCTCTTGCAATTTTTTTTTTTTTTTGACATGGAAATCAACTAGAATTTGCAGTGAAGAAATACAGCTGATGATCATAAGGAGATAACTATTTCTAATGATATATTTTAATGTATTTTCCCAAGATACGCACATAAAATTAGTATGAAACTGGTTAGCGGCTTCTCAATTTAATTGTTTAAATACTTTCATAACCTAAAGAATGCAAAAATGACGAGGCAATTCTGGAATAAAAAATTTCTGAATTGTTGTCCCAAATTAGGATACACTAGATATACTTTATATGATGGTTTTACCCGATTTCCTGGCTTTAGTTAGACAGGGAACAATGTCTCTGTGGAGCTAACGTAAGAAATCCAGACAGTTACAATAACTGAGAAGAGTTCATAGACTACACACTACATACTACTACAGTCTAGTACTGAGTATCTCCAATACTTGGTCAAGAGGAGCTACGTTGGCTTTGACTGATAATAAAGTTGCTGAGTGGAGCAGAGGAGGGCCCGTCACCACAGGGAAGGTCAAGAAGTCACAGACGAGGTGGGGGCGGCGGGGTGGAGCAGGAGCTCTCAGAGATGGCCCTGTGGTTTACAAGGTCACCAGTCAACCATCGTCATCTCGTCCTTGAGATGTGACTAAAGGAACAGTAGAACAGTAGAGGAACAGTAGACTAGTAGAACAGTAGAACTAAAGGCCAGGTCAAAGGAAGGTGGTCTTTAAGGCAGACAAGATGGGTAGAATACTTGAAGGTGAGGAACCACAGGTGAGAAAACTGCATCTGATGCACAATGGTGTCTACAATTTTATAATCCTAAAGTGCATGCCAATATGTGAGGAGATTGCCATATTAATTACGATCATATTTGCTTTATCAAATGCAAAGGGAGAAAGGACACAGTAAATGTTTAAATCTGTATAGAAATATATCAGGGAAAGATTTCTCTTAATGAAAGGGCTGTACCATGATTCCAATATTCCACATAGAAAAGTATGTGCCTTTACACCATTTTAAAGGGGTGGCTTTTAAAATACTATCGAAATAGAACAAGGAACGTCTAACTTAAAAATCAAAGGAAACAGGAGAAGTGTAAATTAGGTATGTCAGCAGCGGACTATAAAGTGTGGCACCAGAGCTGGGTAAGCCACATTAGGACTGCAGGTGCCAAGATCATCCAGATGAACACTGATGTTATCTATAATTACCTCATTTTTAGCTTAAATCACAGGTAATGAGGGAACTCAGAGACTCTAAAAGGCAATTAGAAACTATACTGGCTTTTTTGCTTCCTATATCAGGAATTTTTAAAAACTTACTTTTATTTAAAGCTTTCTTTTTTTCCCTCCATAATGAAACATCAGGGCATATTACTTATACATATAAAAACAAAAACAACTCACAATTACTCACAAGCCTAAAATGGATTTCTTCATATTTCTAGGTGAAAAATGTTCTCATGTGATGAGGCATCATTGAAACAAAGGCAACTGATAGTTCAGCGTGTGGTGGTGTGTTAAAATTAATTTACAATGATGTTTTGATTCAGGTTTGGATTTAACTGTGAATTGAGAAATCTTGAGCTTCCACGTCAATATTCACAAGGTGGATAACAACTGAGTTAGCAACAGTTTTGGACTGTCAGATATAATAATTTTTTTTTAATGTATTCTTTTCTTCAAATAATAGTGTTTAAGAGCTTCTAAATTCAGGATCATATTAAAAGTACTCAACAAATGTACTTTTAGAAAAGAAATAAGAAAAGCCGTGTCACGAGGTTATAAAAAATTAAGCACATAATAAAAGTCATATTACTAATCAAAGGATCAAACATATAGAAATGAGGTGAGAAAAGGCGTTACAGACAATCGCTACGAAGTTGTCTGAAATGAATGCTTTCTATTCCATGGTTTACTGATGTTTCTTATGTAATTAACAAGTAGGGGAAATCCCTTTCTTCAAGACACCTCGGTGCAGACCTCCACCTTCTTGGCCCCCCTGTCCCGCCCTCGTTTTCCTTGCTATTGGTGATCACCAGCATGGACTTCATATCTTATTTTCTATATGATAAAGAATTTACCACACAGTCTATGATGTAAACAATACTGCAATGGAAATACAGAATTGAAAACAAATTATTTTCTAGTCATTTAGAAGAAAGCATTTATTTCCCAAAATCTGATGTCCTAATTAAAACTCAATCCTGTTTCTTAAACCATGTTTTCCAAGACTGGGTTGACTTGTAGGGAATAACACATATAGAAATACATGTACTTTTGAAATAAATACTTTCTCTTAAAAAGATTTAAGTGGATTATATTTTAACTGAATCCATCATTCATTTGATGACCAGCACTATGCAATAGAACTTCCTAAGATGACAGAAATGTCCTCTATCTGACCATCCAATATGGTAATCACTACTCACACGTGCCTACTAAACAGGTGAAATATGGCTAGTGCAACTGAACGACAGTTGTTTATTGTCTTATTTTAATTAATTTAAACCTAAACTTAGCCCCATGTCACTAGTGGTTCCTATATCGGACAGTGAAACTGTTTTAGGCTGATAAACCATTCATATATACATTCCCTTTTAAAGTAACAACTAAAAAGTTTCAAGAGATGTAAAGATAAATATGCACATGATACATACTCATATAGTGTCCCTGGGGAAAGAAAACAGAAATACATTAAAGCTAGCCTATATACAAGTGGTTAAAAAATCAAGATGATTCTATGAGAGACGTAACACAGTATAAAATTCACTCTGGGCTTCCCTGGTGGCGCAGTGGTTGAGACCCCGCCTGCTGATGCAGGGAACATGGGTTCGTGTCCCGGTCCGGGAAGGTCCCACATGCCGCGGAGCAGCTGAGCCCGTGAGCCGTGGCCGCTGAGCCTGCGCCTCCGGAGCACAGCCGCAACGGGAGAGGCCACAACAGTGAGAGACCCGCGTACCGCAAAAAAAAAAAAAAATTCACTCTAAGTAAAATCAGATATACATGTAAAAGTTTTCTTTTTTTCTTTTTCGTCTCTTAGCTCACTGCCTCCCACTGTGTTTCTGTCTTCATCACCTCTCTCTGCCTCCTGCTTCCTCCCACCTCCCTCTTCACTCACACACACACACTCTTACACAACACTCACACACATACTAACACACAGCTCACACTCACAACACGCTCACACTCACACACTAACACACACGCACACTCACACATACACGCACACTCACACATACAGACTCACACACATAAAAGTTAGAAAAGCAGATCTTTAGTGATGACAGTCGTACATCTATAAGTTACCAAAAATGATCGATACTGGAAAGAATCAGACCTGAGATTTGGACTATGAGCGTATTATAACCATACTTGGCAAGAGACTGGCTCAAAGATCCAGGAAATGGTAATTTAAAATTAAGATCAACGGGCCACGTGATCAAATAAACTTTAATTCAGGGTCAATGTGTACTTTATAATTTGTTAGACTAACGTACCTGGGAAAACAACTTTACATGGGCCACCGGAAAAATAAGGAAATACCCCCAACCCCTGGGTGACTAGAAAACATCACTTATTTATAGTTAAAAAGAAAAAGAATGCACTGATTTTAAAAATCCATGCTTGAATACCTAATTTGCCCAGCATGATGAAAGGACAATGTATGCCATTTTCTCAACTCAAAAATGTTGAGAGAGGCTTCCCTGGTGGCGCAGTGGTTGAGAGTCCGCCTGCCGATGCAGGGGACATGGGTTCGTGCCCCAGTCCGGGAAGATACCACATGCCGTGGAGCGGCTGGGCCTGTGAGCCATGGCCGCTGAGCCTGCGCGTCCGGAGCCTGTGCTCCGCAACGGGAGAGGCCACAGCAGTGAGAGGCCCGCGTACCGAAAAAAAAAAAAAAAAAAAATGTTGAGAGTACCAAAACATTTCTAAAACATAAAGGAGTTTTTTTCCAGATGTGATATACATCTGGGGAATGCATGGCTATTTGCTTCTACATTAAATAACTCCACACTGCTTGGCTTTTGGAGTTTTCTATTCTGTTTTTGGTGGCATTTCTCTCATGACCATCGTTTTCAGGCCATCAGCTATCGATTCGTAAAATAATGTTAGCTTTCAGAAATCCTAAATCTCCACCCCTGTCACTTGCTCACTTTTTCTTTTTTTAAACCAAGACAACAAAGTAAACTCTGAACTGTCATACATTCTAGCCTATTTCAATAACATAAACTATATTAGCTTTTTTCAAGGGAAAAAAATGAGAAATTAGATAAGCACTTTAAGAACTAGAAGGGCTTTCCTGTGACTAAATCTACCTAAATAAACAAACTCTTTGGCTATTTTAACATTTTCCCCATTTCTAACTCTCTGATTACATCCTCCTTGGGTGAAGATATTAGAAATTTGACCTCTAAATAACTGATATGTTACGGCATCTACAAAGAAAAGAGGGGAGATCCCTTTTCTCAACAGTAGACACTGGCGACACTGAAGTGGAGGAATCAGGGTGTGGAGACCCGGTTCCAGCCCGCACACTGCTTCCCACGCAGGCCTGAACACCAGTGGCAGCTGTACTTCTCGCACCGGTTTTTTGAAACAGCTGCTCCACATCACAGTGGAAGACGAGTGGTTTTCTCACGACCTCCTTGCCCAAATTAAATTATGCTTCATAAAAAATCCTCTGTTAATATGCAGACATATTCTCCACTGCTGAAATTTTATGTTATTTGAAAGTTCATGTACTTCAAAAGAACCCAAATCTAGTCCTGACTTCATAAAAGACCTTTCGTTACTTTGTTATTTGCTGTTCTGTTAGTTCATACACGTGATAATTCAGATATTCCCAAATGGATGCCACAAAACAATTAATTATACGACCACAGATACCTTTCTAATGAACGAGAGTGGGATGTTTTCGTAAAGTTGTTGCATGGAATGCTACTATAAGGTTGAAAATCAGCCCCGGAAGAAAATTTTCATTTTTTCTACAGAACTTTTAAAAATACTATAATTAGGAATGGTACCTAGAGAGACAGAGGCAGGAAAATGGGCTCCTTCTCTAGGGAGCAGACTCCATAAGCAACTCAGGGGCAGCAGGAGAAATGGGGGTGGGAGCAGTGTTCAAAATGCCAAACAGACCACTCTGGCTCTCTTTATTTATCCTACCCCCTCCACCCTACCCCAGATCTCTCAGGTGGGAATAAATGAGGTCAGAATACAAAGGAGAGACTCAGGCTCTGGGCGTGGCCCTGTGGTGCCTGTGGAGGAGGGACGGGCAAGCAAAGGACAGGAGTTACTTTGGAGATTATAAATTTATTCTTGTGAACCGAACAAGATCCAAACTACCAGAGCTCTGTGCCTGATTCAGTGACAGTGGGGCTCTACCACTCAAGGGAGCTTTAAGATCTAGAAGCATGTGAAAAACCGGAGTGAGAGTTAAGAGATGGTGTACAACTATTCTGCTTTGCTTCAGATGGGTTCAGAGACTTGGTCATGTCATCCAAATTATTTTTCTAATCTGAACAAGTAGCTGGAAATACAATCTTTGAAACTCCTTGAGAATAATGTCAACCAGACTAAACTACTTCTATATCTATCTCAGAAAAGGGCCTCTATAATCATGGAATGAAAACTAGGTCCATACGTTCAGATGATACTAGGACATCTTTTTAATTTTCAAATATTCTCTCATTACCAGGCTAATTTTATTCCATAGCTGGTTTATTGATTTCTCCCTTATTTCTAGGCACATAATATTCACTCTCAATTGTAACATTATCAACTATTTCATATAATTTTGTGCAATTTAAAGATTCACATTTTCAACTCCCAGTTAAAATTTTTGATCACTGATTTAGATATATCAAACATCTATGATACACTGAAACCTACTGTCAAAATAGCAGTTCCTGCAAAGCTACAATGTCACCACAATGAAACAGTTATATGTAAATACCCATGTTGTATGAGTTTGTCACTGACAAATACAAGGCCAACTGAATCTACCCATTCTGAGTGCCCCAAACCCCCAAAGAATGCATTGCTGCAGTAGAAAATGAAGAACGTCTTTGTTCATATTGTTCACCACACAGAAAACTCCTGTTCATCTACTTTGTCTAGCAAACATATCTTTCCTCCCAACCACAACCCACCCTCAATATTAACTAGCCCGTCTGGTATTCCCCTAGTTCTTGGTGAAATGCCCCCACGATGACACCAGTCCTCATGTAGTTGCTTCCATGTCTGTCTCCCCTCCTAGATCACGAGTGCACCAAGAGCAGGGTTTTGTTTTAATCTTTGTCTAGCACACTGGCTGGCCTGTAACGGGTGCAGAATAATGATCTGCAGAATGAATGAAGATATGTTAGGTTTCATGATGACCAACAACAAACTTTCATATATATTTGGGTTGGCCAAAAAGTTCGTTTGGGTTTTTCCATACGCCGGAATGGAAATGGATGTTTATTTATATATATATATATATATATATATATATATATATATATTTGTTTATATATATATAAACAAATGTCACAAAAGCACTTTTGCAAGCTCTGGATTAGTAATAAATGAAAAAAATAGGATTATTAACCACTGCCACTTTCCCTCAAAAGGCAAGGTAATCTGATATAGAAAAGAGACAAATATTAAATATCAATTTTATTAAAATATTCTATGTAAATTTCACCCTTAAACTATATCTTTGAGACATATAAATTGTCCATCAAATCAAACATCAGAAATTTATTGCCACTTTAAAACTATATAGAATTTTAAAATACTTCCCTGGTGGCACAGTGGTTAAGAATCCGCCTGCCAAGGCAGGGGACACGGGTTCGATCCCTGGTCCAGGAAGATCCCACATGCCAAGGAGCAACTAAGCCCTTGCACCAGAACTAGTGAGCCCACGTGCCTAGAGCCCGTGCCCCGCAACAAAGAGTAGCCCCCGCTCGCTGCAACTAGAGAAAGCCTGCACGCAGCAACGAAGACCCAACACAGCCAAAAATAAATAAAATGAGTAAATTTAAAACACTTTTCTGAGATGAAGGCCAACTTTGTTAGGTGAAAAAGTTGATTAAAACTTAAAGGATGTTTTAGAAAAGACAGAGAAAAGAAAGAAACTAGTATTGTTACTCACTATGTGTTAGGTGACTGGTCCAGCAGTTCTACACATTTGTGTAGAACTCTACAACTCTACAACTCGGTGATATAGGAGCTGTTAATACTCCAACTTCACAAATGAAGTAATTAGGAATCAGGGAGGTTAATTACCTTGCCTAAGATCACACAGTCAGTAAGTGCTGGAGCTAAGATGTAAACTTTATTCTGTCTTATTTCTATCTGTGTAGTTTTTCTAAACTGTTTCCCTAAATTATGTATTTATTCTTAAGAACTTAAAGAGTCAGTGTCATATAATTATATAGATTCTCAGCAAAATACAGGCATCCCATCAAAGTGAGGAAAGCAATTTTCTAAGAATCAGGAAAGAAACCCTAATTCTAGGTCCTCCTCTTTCATCTATTTACTAAGCTATGTCCTGGAAAAATAATTTAAAAGGCAAGGCCTCAGGAACTTAAGATGAGTGAGTGGAGAAGGAGTGGGATGGGGAATTCAGTTTGGTCTTGATTATCTTTAGTTTGTGTTATGGACTGAATGTGGCCCCCACAGATTCATGTTCTGAATCCTGACACCCAATGTGACAGTGTTTGGGGGTGGGGCCTTTCGGAGGTGAGTAAGTCATCAGGGCTGAGCCCTAATGAATGGAATTAGTGCCTTTACAAAAGAGGCTCCCAGAGATCTTTCCTGCCCCTACAGCCAAGTGAGAATGCAGTGAAAAGACTCATCTATGAACCCGGAAGTGGGCTCCATCAAACACCAAATCTACCAGCATCTTAATCTTGAACTTCCCAGCCTCTAAATTGTGAGAAATAAATTTCTGTTGTTTATAAGCTACCTAGTCTCTGGTAATTTGTTATAGCAGCCCAAACAAACTAATACAGTATAACTTTCAATAATTAAATTGTTTCTATAAATCCATATTCCTAAAAATAATAGATTAACAAATTTATATCATTCTAAGAGCATAACCAGAACCTAGATTTCTAATTTTAAATCCAAAGTATGCTTTTGCCCTATTATGTCTAATATTTTGAATCACTGCTTCATTGTCATTTCAAGAGACATATGACCCTCTTACATACAAATCGGGGTGAGGAGGAAGGTACTATACCAACAATAAATGTAAATGATGTAAGGATATGTCCCACATCCTCCCAAATTATTAATTACATGTAAATAGGATACATAAACGTCTTTGTGATAAAACTTGAAGCCTAATTTTAAAAATTTCTTCACTGACTAAAGAAAGTTCAAATTAATGGTTTTCTTCTTTATTCAGAAAAAGACAACTTTTAAATTCAAAAAGCTAAACCAACTATAATTTTTTTTAAACTTTTAACCAACTTAAACAGCCTTTGACTCTGTGGGCTACAGAATACACCACACTGAGAAAGGGAGGCAACTGTGGAAGCTCTGATCAATATCAAGAAATAGAAAAACAAATACCATATGCTAACACATATATATGGAATCTAAAAAAAAAAATTGGTTCTAATGAACCTAGGCACAGGACAGGAATAAAGACGCAGACATAGAGAATGGACTTGAGGACACGGGGAGGGGGAAGGGTAAGCTGGGACGAAGTGAGAGAGTGGCATGGACATATATACACTACCAAGTGTAAAACAGATAGCTAGTGGGAAGCAGCCGCATAGCACAGGGAGATCAGCTCAGTGCTTTGTCTCAGTGCTTTTATCCCACCTAGAGGGGTGGGATAGGGAAGGTGGGAGGGAGATGCAAGAGGGAGGAGATATGGGGATATATGTATATGTATAGCTGATTCACTTTGTTATAAAGCAGAAACTAACACACCATTGTAAGGCAATTATACTCCAATAAAGACGTTAATATATATATATATATATATATATATATCAAGAAATAATGCCATCAGTACTGTAGTGCCAAGTGGCTTTTTATTTTCTTTCCTTAAAAATAAAATAAAATATATAAAGGGGAAATTTTTCCCTTATTTCTTCAACAAAAGTTCTTTTGAAATATGAAACTTGGTCTTTCTTTAGAGGGAAAAAACTATGAAGCCAAAAAGAATGAATATTTCTTAGTTAAAAAAACAGTGTGTAGTTTATAGTCCTTATTCACGGACTACACATTTTTCAAGGCTCAAGTCACCCTGTTATGCCAGCTGTAAGATTTGCTAATTCAAAAGACACACATAAGTATTTTGCAATTCTTTTTTGCATTTAACTACCTTTTTTTTAAATTCAACACCAGGGTTTCTGACTAAATCATTACAAGTTTTGTTGATTGGCTATGACTCATAACTGGACAATCACTGGTTGATATTATTTTGAACTGTCTCTTGGAGTCAGCATTTCATTTAAGGTATTATTTGAAAATTATCCAATTGTCAAAATCCAGAAGATAATACATTTTTACTAATGGCACAGCTTGGGAAAATACACTCAAAAATGGTACCATGTGGGCCTCCCTGGTGGCGCAGTGGTTGAGAGTTCACCTGCCGATGCAGGGGACACGGGTTCGTGCCCCGGTCCGGGAAGATCCCCCGTGCCGCGGAGGGGCTGGGCCCGTGAGCCATGGCCGCTGAGCCTGCGCGTCGGGAGCCTGTGCTCCACAACGGGAGAGGCCGCAACAGTGAGAGGCCGCAACAGTGAGAGGCCCGCGTACAGCAAAAAAAAAAAAAAAAAAAAAAAAAATGGTACCATGTGAAATTAAATTGTAAAAATAATTAGGGTCAGCTAAGATGATTTACCACTGAATACACAGAATCTAGAAAATCAGAGTTAAATAGACAAAATTATTTTAAAATAATCTAAAATGATTTATATTCCATCCTATGCCATTTATACAATGCCAAGATGTTGTCTGAAATTTAAGCAATATTTTGAGTTTCCCAGAGAAACTCAAAATAACTGGTCTGAGTTTTCTCTAAATTGACTCTTAAAACAACAGATTTTAACATCAATTTGTGGCTACATAAACACAGCCTAACTCTTTCAAAAATGAAGTTATTTTTATACTGGTAATTATAACATTATACTTTTAAAAGCTTTACACTGACTCAAAAAACCATACAGACTTCCAATGAACTTTTGCAGAATATCATAATTTGATCAATCAAGATACTTAAAAACATAGGGTAAAAAAGGGAAAATTTTTAAATGCTCACCTTCAATTTATTACATAGGTCACTGTTATACCATCTAATAAGATAATTAAAAACATGCAAGCAGCTGGTACTACAGCTAAACAGATTAATGTAATAGTCTGTAGTCATATGTGCTGGCAAGGGGCTCGCCTCTTTGGAGAGGAGAAGGTCAGCTGCCCTTGGGAAGAGGAGGGGGGATGGGGAGAGAACGCTCCTACCATGTGGCCCTGTGCTACAGTCACTAAGTTAAACATCTACTGCAAACTGTTCATCGGCAAACTACTTCTCTGCTCTCATACCCTCAGTCTGAAAGGGTCTCAGTTTTAATGGTGAAATAAGAAACAGAGAAAGCTCATTTAATCTAACAGAAGACATTAACACTAGTCTTTAAAAAGCACAAGGTGCACTGCATAAACCAGTAATATCTTCTCAATTCTTCTAATCTTTCCATTTTACCACATCACCTGCAAATTAGTTGGGAGAAAAACAATTAAATTTTAACAGAAACTTCCAAAACAAGATCTAGCTATTACCCAGGCACCATATAATCATCATACTGGTGCCTTAGGAGTTAAATGCACCTGTACTCTATCTGAATCAAAGAAGCAAACCACAAGAGACACAAATCCAAAGTGAAACCTCCTAGCCTCTGAAAAACAAATCTATGAGCCTTAGGCACATAAAGCTACAGATACGGTCCATTGATTGTAAATTTCAAACTTTGTCAAAATTCCAAAAATCCACCTCTGAATTTATACTCATAATAAAACATCTTCTTCTTATCTCTACTATGTGTACAAATGTGTTATACAAAGGCAACCTGGAATATACAGCAGAGACAGAGTATCAAGCCTCAGGTTAAGCTTGTTCTTAGCCTCCTTTCTGCTAAAAAACAAAAGTTACTTTCCTGTAAGACATTTTGTTTTTAAATCTTCCTTTTGGTGTCTCTACATTAGCGCACGGTAAAAATATTCTACAATACCAGAAGATTAACAATGATGACAATGATGAGGATGACATGGACTGGAAGATAAAAGCAGCTAATATTTATTCAGCATCTGCCACACAACATTAGCCCATTAACTCCTTGTAACAAATGTGTTTTATTATCCCCACATTCAAGGTGAGGAAACTGAACCGAAGACTTGTCCAAAGTCTCCATTTGGAGTCAGGATACGAACCAACTCGCTATGTTTAGATATTATTAATAAACAAAAAACAAAACAACAACAACAAAAAAAGAGACTGTGCCCTCTTATAACTGACCATCTAAGACCACAATAATATAAACAAATAATGGAAAGAATATAGACTTAGGTGACCAATTCAAGACTGAATTGGAAAGTTAATAAAACCTTGGCACATGCTATAAAAGGGTACACACGTGGAAGGTTAAGTGAACAATAAGGCAGCAAAGTTGCCAGTTCACATGAGGTAAGCACAAAGAATTAATAATATTAATGCATGGCTTTGCATTTAGATTTTCAAAAGGCTTTATCTTATACAGTCCTATCTCGATCTTTAAAACAGTTGTGGGAAGGAAGCAGGTCAGACATTATAATGTCCATTCTGTAGATAAAAAATTAGAGCTAATCATTATCCTAAGGCACAGCATATATAGCTTGAGTATCCTAGTACTAGGTTGACAGCCAGAATTATCTGCGAAGAAAGGTCAGGATTTCTGAGGTGGTTTAAAACACAAAGGTAGACTTGTTAGGCTAAAGATATTTGACGGTTGGAACATTCACATTTTTCTAATAACCTATTTCTACTTGCTTTAAAAGAGCTCCGATAGTAATGGAAAAATAATTTTCATTTTCAAAAGTAAATTTTATTGACAATTCTGTTGCCATTTTAGTGTGATTCTGCAACAATTCCTAGGTTTTATCAGTTAACCTGATATGAAAATATACCCTAGAGCTGTGCTTCTATGAATTCTGCATTTAACCCAAGTGTCAAATTCACAAGTAAGCTCATTATATTGTAAGAGCTATTGCCTACTCAGTAGCAAAATATTCATTTCACACCTTAAATACTATACTACTATTTAATAACAGCACTGGCCTGCCAACTATTAAAAGCTCATTTTTATACACTGTACTACCTGAGCTTTTTATCTTGCCTTTTTACTTACAACCATAAATTAATATCCTAACATTACAACACTGACAGGCATTGATTAAAACCATATTAGTTAACAACATTAGTATTTACTGTGCAAAGTTGCATTAGGAGTTTATTTTCAAAGTACAATTATCATTCAATAATACTAAGATACTTTAATCTTCAAACTACTCAAGAAAAAAATAAACTACCAGATAACACTGTGCCTTCATATTAACACATTTCTCTTAACTTGCTGTCCATTAGTTACTATAATTAGCTAACTACAAATGTAGGTATGAAGTATAATTCACCAATGAAGTTGATATATACATATGGGTTTTCCTGCCTTTGAAATACATCTTTATTTTCCTTTTGTCTTGGATTTTTTTAAACTGTATTTATATCTAATACTGATATTCCCACCATGGATTTCACACATATTATCATCTTAGCATTCCTCAGTTACATGACAAACGTGAATATTTATTTAAATATCTTTTATAGATAGTTCCCTGGTGGTCTAGTGGTCAGGATTCTGCACTTTCACAGCTGTGGCCCAGGTTCAATCCCTGGTTGGGGAACTAAAATCCTGTAAGCTGTGCAGCATGGCCATAAATAAATATCTTTTTTATTCATCTTTCTTTTTTTTTTTTTTTTTGGTGTGATCAACGTGTTCAGATAGAGGATTCTACCTATTATTTAATATGTCAAATTCCAAACTTTATATTACACTTCAGCACTAAAAGAAGGTTCTGGAGAACTCCAACATTTATAAGGTGGGATGGGTACAGAGAAAATAGAATGACAACACGTGAGCTTTTACTGCTGTTATAATATGCTTCTAGAACACCATGGGAACATAAGCCTTCTGTAGTATCTGTGACACTTGAATGACTGATTATTTATAAAGACCCCAACTGGTATAAAATAAAGATGTCAAGCATCTCAATTACCACCTCATTTCTGGAATTCATAAACAAACTGTAAAAACTTTCACAATTACCACACTTTTATTAAGTGCTTCCTGAATATAAGGCCCTACTCTAGATGTTAACAGCTTGCCTGGGATCTGAAGAAACAAATGACACATTTCCAGCTAGGTATACAGAATATGTGTTCAAGAAAAAGATAAAGATTCTCAGCATAAATTCCATACTTATTATAGAAAAGAAGGAATTATAGCTTAACATTCAAATGAGTTTCCAAGTGTACAGTGGTTCTTGCATATATTTTATAGCATCAACACACAAGTATTGGAACTTATTAACCATAAGGACAATGTACTCCAATTAAAGTACTTCTTCAAGAATCTGCATTGCTACCTATAATGCCACAATGTATTATTACTCGATCTCTACTTTTTATTCCCCAAAAGAGAACAACCTAGTTCTTACATCACTTTGGTTCAGTATATGAATTTTCAAATATTACTGGAAATACATTAATCTTTCTTCTTCCTAGGTTTCCCTGTTAAGAAGATACAAAATATATAAACATTTACTCAAGCAAATTGAAGTTATAAAGAGAATATTAACAAATAACTAGATAAGATGCATGTTTCCTTAATTGCTGTATCCGTTTTAAAAATTGTTAATTGAGATGTAACTGCCCTGTTTGCTGAAGAGCCAAACGGGATGTTAACAAACAGCACTTAATGTAACCACGGATTATATTTTATACTCTCTGAGATGCTCACAAGCAGTACACTCTGTATTAGCAGGAAACTTAAACAAAGGAAGCCTTTAGTACTGTAAGAGATATACTGGAAAAACTAAAACAAAAATGGATTATATTGAAGCTTAATACTACATACGCATTCATTCTAACCATCCTACTCTAGGATAACGACAGATACCTACAATAAGTCCATCTACTCAAGAACTAAGAATGTTACATTCTCAATTACTCAATAAGTCTGCAGGACAATTGCATACCACAAATATTCTTCACATTTGTCAGATTTTTTAGAACCCTGTAAGATTAGATATCTCGTAATATTATATATCTACGATTCATCACCTACCTATAGGAATTAAAAGTTCCATCAGAGTCTAAAGTAGAACTTGTTCTTCTTCCGTTTTGATTTGAATCTCCTGGAAAAAAAAATTAAAAATACTGAGATTATGAAACTTGAGTATTCCAGTTGAAAAGCTACTGTGTGACAGCTCCACGCAGTTACTGAGTCAAAACAACAAATATCCCCTTATCCCTCCCCCAAATATCTTCTGTAATCAGAGTCCTTTAAACAAAAAATTCATTTTGATGTTAAAATATAGACTAACACCACCACTCCTAACTTGGATAGGAATACTACAGAAGTAATTGCAAACAGGAACAAATGAAGTATAATACAGCCATCTTCTGCTTATGATTCACAGACAAAACCAAAATTTATACACCATTTAATCACAAACTAATGCTTATAAACAAAGGGCAACTTTTTATTAGTGTCCTGTCCACTGGCAGAGTCAAAAGAGAGCAGGCAGACAGCAGACATGGAATACCCTCCCCCGGCCCACCTCACCCCCTGGCCCCCCAGTCCTCCACTCTCTAGGAATCTGGTCTGCAGAGAGGGAGAACAGAAAGCTGAGAGGTGGTGATCAGGAATGCATTCTATAAAGACACAGACCTACTAGAGAATGGACTTGAGGACACGGGGAGGGGGAAGGGTATGCTGGGATTAAGTGAGAGAGTGGCATGGGACATATATACACTACCAAACGTAAAATAGATACACTACCAAACGTAAAATAGATAGGGGGAAGCAACCACATAGCACAGGGAGATCAGCTCAGTGCTTTGTGACTACCTAGAGGGGTGGGGTAGGGAGGGTGAGAGGGAGGGAGACGCAAGAGGGAAGAGATATGGGGACATATGTATATGTATAACTGATTCACTCTGTTATACAGCAGAAACTAACACACCATTGTAAAGCAGTTATACTCCAATAAAAATGTTTAAAAAAAAGAATGCATTCTAAGGAGCTTTTAATACATCTTAATAGTCTTCCCCAAACTTTATGTTTTAACTGTGGGCAAAAGTCCAGCAGTTTAAAAAAATAAAAAAACAACAACATCAAAAGGTATTTCTGCCTCATGTAGTAATATCAAACTTTTAGGGAAAAAAACCAATTCCTCTCAAGCATATTCATAAAATCAGATTAGAACAAATTCATACCTATCAGTTTAGAGATCATAGAATAAGAATAAATTTGCTAAAGAAGTTTAAACAAATGCTTGCCAATGCCATAATACAATATACATTCTTACTCAAAGAAAATTAATTTTAGCTTAAAATTTAAAATATATACTTAAAAGTATAGTTTTTAGGAAACCATAGATACTACTATTAAATATATGATTTATTCTTAGAAACAAATTAAATAGACCAGAATCTGATTACATTTTATACTCCTAATTCCTATAATGCAACTTTCAAACATCAGGTTATATTCACTTTTAAGATATTTAAAGCTTAATAATTTAAATGATTTATTCAATTGTTATTTATACTTTCACTCCACTTTGAACATTCTAAAGTACCACGGGAGATTACCACAGTGGTCCTGGTTAAGTCAAATAGTAATTACAGACCTTTCAGTTTAGAGGCAAGATTACTTTAAATTACTGAATATAGCACTTAAGGTACCATACATATATGATTATGTTGCTCATTAATGGTTATTGAAAGCAAAAGTGTAATTTTAATGATAGCTACCTATTTTTCTTTGCACATTTTATAGCTGACTGACTAGTCAAAAATGTTGGTTCTCTTCAAAATCTTTGCAGCTGCACCCAAAGTGTTTAGAAGAACGAGAATTGGTCTGAGTTCACTTACTGAACTTTTAAGTCTACTCTTTTTTTCAAAATACACTTTCCGGTTTTTGGGGTTTCTTTTCATTAAACAAAAACCCTGAAATGGATTACAGCATTTGAAAATGTTGCCAAATTTTATAGAAGAAAATAATCCAAAACACTTAAATGTTTAAGATCAATCTAGTTGAGTATACTCTGTTAATTCTTTGAAAACATGGGTACCGTAAGATGAGTCATGCAACATACTTCATTTGCTTTTTAAAAAAATTAATGGTATTATCATAAATAAACTAAAAAGATTTAAGGAAAATTAGTCTCTCCCTGTCTTGCTAAATGAAAATTTCCTACAACACATGTTATTTAACAGCTTGCAGACATTTCCTGTAAAACGTTCCACAATCAGCACAGAATAAGTACTACATCATACATTTAAAATATAAGCTTTCTTTGTCTTTAAAACTAAAGATTATGATTACTTAAATACATAAAATCTCACCAATGGAATATTTCTTGTCCTCTGCTTATATTTATCATAATAAATATAAAATACTTCAAAGAATTAAGAGATTTTCAGTTTTTTAAACACCATAGTTTTATCATCAAAATACATCACAAAAGTTTTCTTCATTTTATACCTGTATGGAAACGAATATATCACATTAAATGTAACCCTCAAAGGACTGTAATAAGGAAAAACAGCAGCTTTTCTTTCTCTAAAACATACCAAATAAGGAGTACAGTTGTTTCTCACAACAATATTAGAGAAAAGATTTCAGAGTTTGCTATATGGGGAAAAGGCTATAAAGTTTTGAAGTGGGAAAAACTGCTTTGTTCCTTCAATCCTCTAGATGAAATTAATTATAGCAAATGTTTATGAAAACATCTGTTCCTTACAGTTATAAATTCTTAATTTTAGTATGGACGATTCCAGACTCTTACTTTGGAAGGTAACTGTCTGACAATTGAAAGGTTTACCAAGGAACAGACAGAATTTGTAATTCTGGAAAATGGTATATACAGTGTGCTATATCCGGTAGAGATTTTCATTTGTGTGAAACACTTGGAGGGGCTTAAAACTGGTAACCAGGAGAGATCAAAGACAAACAGAAAGGCTCATTTTTCATTTAAGCTGTTATACAACAAAAACATATCTGTATCACAAGAAAAGACCAACTAAGAATTAAAAACAAATGCTACTTTATTATCAACCTAATTCGGAGGTAAGTATAACGAAGTATTAATTTTATCAGGATTTTAGTAAGTCTAATGCCAATACAGCCATAGGAAAGTATATGTAGTGTTCCTCAAAAATAACAACAGAGGGTGCAAGAGAGTTTAATATGATGTTTTTAGTTGCTGTTCTGATTCCTGAACTAAGTTGTCAGGTAGCTATAACTGTAACAAGGATACATAGGTTGTTTTTAGACTTTCCCTCTCTCTCTCTCCCAAACACACAAACACACGCGCACACACACACACACACACACACACACACACACACACGCAAAAATACATTTTTAAAGTAATCTCACACAAAGGCCTTTAAAAACCAAACAGCACAAATACTTAAATATGTTAACAGAGTTCCTTTCATTTCCTTGAAAAGTAATTTAACAATAGAGTAAATTTTAAAAATACAATTGTGACTTTAAAGGTATTCCAATATTTAATGTAAACTAAGCCAGTAAAATAAAATGGATGTGTTTACTGAGTAAATCTTAAATAAATACATAAATTATATACAATAAATAACATACGAATTTTGTATGTCGCTATATGCATGTGTAAGACTGTACAACATATATATTTGTAGGAATGGTTCATCAATTATCTGTGACCATTACAGTTTGAAATTTACATAACACATTCATTTCTCATTAATTGGTAAGTAACTTTGTGAAATGTGTTCATAACATTCAGAATTAAAATAAGTTGGCTGATTTGAAAAGAATATGCTCATAGTTACACTGTTTTTAATGAGAATACAAAGAGCATAGTATTTTCCATTAGTAATCCCTAACATATATGTATCTAACTTATTAAAACAATAATATGTATAACGGTGACTTAAATAGGATAAATTAAATTTGGACTCCTTTTTTAGCTTTTACTGTAGTCATGCTTAGCTAAGAGCATTTACAGTATCTATCTGTGCACTGCTGAAACCATGATGAACAAAGTTTACAGATTTCCAGAGTGCTTTTTATGCACAAATATCTGCTTTATAAAGGGGGGGGGAATGAAGATTTTAAACGAGGCTAGGTTAAAAACAACCAGAATAATGTTGTAAGTAAGCACACCTACTCAACTGTGCCTTCTTCAGTTTACATGTAAAAAAAATCAAGCTTTAGAGGATCACATGGTACTAAGTATGAATTCTGAAAAATATTACATAAGTTTTAAAAAGGCTGATCTCTGAATTGTTAGAGAAATGTCATCATGTATGTGTGATGAATTATTAATAGTAAGGGGAAAATATTTGGTTCAAACTTAAGTTGAAAGCAAACTTATGGATAGCCACATTTTAGTTGTGATAGGATAATATGGCATAAATGAATAGTGTAAACACCTAAAACCTTGTGTGTCTTTTAAATGAATGAGGATTACTACTGAAATGTTTTAGTTAAATCTGAAATCCCATTCAAAGTGAATGATTCAAAAAAAATCTATAAATTACGTATATTCATTGCATTGACTCAGTTAAGGCAAAGCATAATAACTCAGCATCATCAATAAAATCAGTAGCTGCAAAGGATATTACCTCATTTCAGGAATAAGGTAAACAACAGGCTCTGTAGGCTAACTATTTATGCTAAAAATCTAGGACCACTCATTAGGTTTAAGAGCCAGTGCTCAAGTAAATAAAGGAAATTTGTTTATTCAATAATTTTCCATTTTCTCTATCACTGTTAATTTATCTACATTCTAATGATTTAATGGCCATATTTAGTTTTCTACATAATATTTTCAAATTATTAACTTACATAATGAAACTCAGGTGTAAAACAAATACATAGGAACTATTTTAAATAACATTTCAAGTGCACAATTTTAATTTAAGAAGATAATACTTCTGTTATTCTTGTTAAATATTGAACAGAATTCTTTTTAAAAAGAAAGCAGAATGACATCAGCAGAGTGGCAGAAGATACAACTCCAAGTTCTCATCCTCCCACAGAAACGTTGAAAAACTAGAACTGTCGGAACCAACTTTGTAATGACTCTGGAAAATAGTCAAAGATTTACAAGAACCAAGTGAACAATGAGCCAAGAAAATGGCAACTGGAAAGCTCTGTGGGGTTTTTACTTGCCTGTTCTACCATCTCCCTAGATCAGCAGCAGTCTTGAAGAAGTAAGCTAGTTCCCAGTGTAAGTAAGAAGTAAGCTAGTTCCCAGGAGAACAGTACCTGGTTCTGGAGGGAGCAGAGAAGACCATATTTTCAAAGTATTGTGTAAATCAATTCTAACTTGTTAGGAGCTACCTGAAGAACTGACATAAGATGTTCATCTCTTTTGCATCTAAATAAAAAAAAGGAAAAACAAAAAGGTGGGCTTTGCTCTTGTACCCACTGCAAGTCAAATTAAGAGCCAGCAGATGCCTGGGGCAAAAGAATACAATCAAAACATAAAATAGACCACCTAAGGCCTGGGAGAAAAAGCTAGCGAGAGTTTCTTTGAGAAATTAGGACATTCAAAAGCACCTGGGTATGCAGGGGAATGTAGAACACTATGCACATACCCAGGGCAAGATGCATGATGATACAGAAACTGAGAAGACCGTTAAGTTTCCACCTGAAGCTGACCACTAGGAAGAATGCAAGCCTGGCTAAATGATGAAGGACTGCTGCAGAAGAGATAATCTGAAAAGATAAGGAGAGGTTCAGGGTTTTGTTGCTCTTCTTAGCTCCTGGCATTCAGAAAATCTCTGTTAAAATCCTACCTGAACACAACCTAAGAAATAAAGACTTCAATGACTATGTATGTCAAGCAATAAGTCTTTGCAAAAATAAAAAAATATTTCAGGAGAATAACTAAACAAATGGACTGAAATGGTCTTCAAGAATATAGAAAATAACAAACCCAGGAGAAGGGGAGAATCTGATTTCTGGAGTAACCAATATAATATTTAAATATCAAGTTGTCAAAAACAACAAAATCATGAAGCATACAAAGAAACAGGAAGCATGGCTCGTCAAAGGAATGAAAATAAATTGACAGAAACTATCCCTCAGAAATAACTGGAATTACTAGACAAAGATTTTGAAACTGTCTTAAGGATGTTCAAAGAGCAAAAGGAAAACATAGACCAAAAAAGGAAAGAAATCATGTAGAGAATAAATCAACAAAATGACATTAATAGAGAGGTAGAAATAATAAAAGGAAATAGAATTTCTGGAGCTGAAAAATACAATAACTGAATTGAAAAATTCACTAGAGGGGCTCAACCACAGGTGTGAGCAGGCAAAACACAAAAATAACAAAGTTGAACATATGACAATTGAAATTATGGAGTCTGAGGAGCAAAAATAGGAAAAAAGTGAAGAAAAGTGAGCATACCCTAAGAAACCCGTATGACACCATCACGCACAGCAACATATGCATTACGAGAGTCTGAGAAATAGAAGAAAGAGGCAGAAAGAATATTTGAAGACATAATGGCCAAAAACTTCCCAAATTTGATGCAAGACAAATATCTACAAATCCAAGAAGTTCAGTTAACTCTAGGTAGGATTAACTCAGAGACTCACACCAAGACACATTATAAGCAAACTGTTCTAAGACAAAAACAAAGAGAGAATCCTGAAAGATACAACAGAAAAGTACTTTGTCACAACAGAGAATCCTCAGTAAGATTAATAGATGATTTCTCATCAGAAAACATGCAGGCCAAAAGAGTGGGATGATATGTATATATAGATATATATCTATCTATAAAGTGCTTTAAAAAAAGGCTATCAACCAAGAATTTTATATCTAGCAAAATACTCCTTTGAAAATGAGTGAGAAGTTAAGACATTCCTAGAAACACAAAAGCTGAAACTAGACATACCATAAAAGAAAAGTTAATGGCAGTCCTTCAGGTTGAAAGGAAAGAATACCACACAATAACTCAAAGCCGTGGGAAGAAATAAAGATCTCTGGTAAAGGTGAATATGTGAGCAAACATAAAGCCAGCACTGTTGTATTTAAGGTTTGTGATGCCACCCTTTGCTTCCTACAGGATATAAAAACAAATGGATAAAAATAATTATAAGTTAATACAACTGAGCAACAATGTATAAAAATGTAATTTATGGGCTTCCCTGGTGGCGCAGTAGTTAAGAATCCGCCTGCCAATGTAGTGGACACAGGTTCTAGCCCTGGTCTGGGAAGATCCTACATGCCATGGAGCAACTAAGCCTGTGAGCCACAACTACTGAGCCTGCATGCCACAACTAATGAAGCTGAACTTCTCAGCTGGTTTTCACTTGGATTATACAGAAAGTTAAAAAAAAATGTAATTTATGACACATTAAAAGGGAAAAAGAGCAGTATAGGAGCACATATTTTGTATGCTATAAAGTTAAGTTTGGTTATCGACTTGAAGTAGATTGTTAAAAATTTAGGATTTAAATTTTATCATTTAATCCCTATGATAACCACAAAGAAGAGATCTAAAATTTACACAACAGGAATGAGAAGGGAACCAAAATGGTCACTACAGAACAAAAACAGAAAAATATAACCAAACACAAGAAAAAGCAGTAATGGAGGAAATGAGGAGAAATAAGGTATAAAACATACAGAAAACAACAGCATCATGGCAGAAGTAAGTTCTTTCTTATCAGTAGTTAACTTAAATGTAAATGGATTAAAGTTTCAATCAAAAGGCAGAGATCAGGGCTTCCCTGGTGGCGCAGTGGTTGAGAGTCCGCCTGCCGATGCAGGGGACGCGGGTTCGTGCCCCGGTCCAGGAAGATCCCACATGCCACGGACTGGCTGGGCCCGTGAGCCATGGCCACTGAGCCTGCGCGTCCGGAGCCTGTGCTCTGCAACGGGAGAGGCCACAACAGTGAGAGGCCCGTGTACCGCAAAAAAAAAAAAAAAAAAAAAAGGCAGAGATTAGCAAAAATGGATTAAAAAAAAAATCATGATGCAACTGTATGTTGTCTACAAGAGACTCATTTAAGAACCAAAGTAAAAGTATGGAAAAGAAAATAAGCAAAAAAAGAGATACTTGGCTATAGCAATATTAGACAAAATAGACTTTAAGTCAAAAACTGCTGCAACAAAGAAGGACATTATATATTGATAAAAGGGTCAAACCATGAAGAAGATATAACAATTACAAACATATGCACCAAACAATAGAACATGAAAATATATGAAGCAAACACTGACAGAATTGAAGGGAGGAACAGACAGTTCTACAATGAAAATTGACAGAACGTCTAGAAAGAAGATCAGTAAGGAAACAGAGGACTCAAGATTGTAAACCAAGTAGACCTAACAGACATAAAACACTAGCCAACAACAGAATATACAATCTTCTCAAGTGCACATGGAACACTGTCCAGGACACACCATATGTTAAGCCATAAAACAAGTCTCAATATATTTAAAAAGACTGAAATCATACAAAGTATCTTTTCTGACTACAAAGGAACAAAGCTAGAAGTCAACTACTGAAGGAAAACGGGAAAATTCTCAAGTATAGTAAATGCAAATATGTGTGTCTATAGATGGAAAGACAGAAAAACAGGTAAGTATGTAGGTAGGGTCTGTATGAACACACAGTGGTTGTAAATTTTAAGAAAAAAAATGCTGATGATGATCTTTGATTAAACTTTAAAGTAATTTCCAGGAAAGAAAACGCTTAATGAATTGGTAAAATTAAACTGCCCTGTTCAATTTAATGAAATTATAAAGTAGAGGTATTACAGCCTCATGAATAAAAGCTAAGGCTCAGGCAAGATAGACCTGAGTACATGCTCCACCATTTACTTTCCCTCTGACTTAACTGTTCAATATTTCAGTTTCCTCATCTGTAAAATGAAGATAACAGTTTCTACCACTAAGTATGGTTATGAAGATTAGATAAGTGCAAATAAAGAGCTTAGTATAGCATGTAGCACAATGTAAGTTCCTTGATAAATGTTAGCTATTAATTTATGAATGTTTTAATCAGTGAATATATTTAAAATACTGTACCCAGTAAAGGAATAAAAGTAGAAGTCTATTGGTGCTATGTAAAGAGAATAAACTTATTCATAATTTAAATAACTGAAAATTGTAACTCTTCTTAGCAATTAAAAAGCATTATTTCTACATTGCTTTTATTTTTTTGGCCCACACTGCATGGCTTGTGTGAGTTTAGTTCCCCAACCAGGGATCAAACAGGGGCCCTTGGCAGTGAGAGCATGGAGTCCTAACCACAAAAGTTTATTCCATGAATTATACAACTCTGTACAAGATTTGTGGTATACTTTAATATCCTTCCTCATGATGATATCAAACATTGAATATGATATAAAGAAAGCGAGTGAAAAAATAGTAAACTTAAATAAAATCAGAGCCTTGAAATATAAAGCTATCTAATCCATGAGCTGAATATATGTTTCTTGGTATTGATAAAATGCAGATAAAGAACTACAACTACAGTCAATCTAGTAATAAACTAAAACTATCACATATAGGATAGTATACAATATTACACACGCATCAGAATAAAACAAGTTTTAAGAAGAATTCATTAAGGATTCTGAGACTGAATGGACAGAAGGTCTAATTCCAAAAATAATCACAAATATAACTACCCAACTTAAGTTAATGTGTAATAACACACAAATGCAAATATTTCTATTTATTTTCATTGTCATTACTGGACATATTGTTGTCTCTCCAGGCATTCCATAGACTTAAAGCTGCTTGATGTCTCAGAAAAAAAACAAAGTAGACCAGGAATCAATCAAGTAAAGAGAATTCCAATGCAAAATTAACCTCTCTGGGTCCTACCACCCACATCTACAACAGAGAAGGGCAGGACCAGATCAGACCAAGTTCATGAACATGCTGATCATCCAAATCACCTGGGGACAGGTATTTAGGGGGTGTGTGTGTGCGTGTGCACGCATGTGGTGTGTTTGTGGGAGAGAAAGAGATTGAAAAAAAGGATGAGATTGAGACAACCGTGGGTGTGGTCCAGGATCCTCTACTTTTAAAGGGTTTCCTAGATTACTGTGATGATCCAAAAGTCTTTCCTAGTACGAAACGATAAACTTCTACTGTGATAAAAGTTGACAGTCTCTTGTAGAAGGCAATTTAATTTGCCCCAAACAGGGAGAGTGCCTCATGTATCATCATTTACTACGAGCTATCAATGAGGCACAAGATTTGGTCACATCTTCCAGCAGTAGTAGAGGACTGTTTTGAGCTATGCCAATTCTGCACATTACTCTATATGATCAGTTGCATGTACTGATTATTGAGGGAGGGTGCACAATGGAGCTGCCCAGCAGAACACTGCTATTGGCCTGTGTGGTCCTCCTGTAGACCACCTGGGCTTCAAAAGCACCTTCCTACAAAAGAGTTACATAAGGCCAATGCTATAATTTAGACAATTACAAATAAGTAGATAAACAGCAAAATAGATTTTAAAAAGAGCTTCCTTAGAAGTAAATGTTTTGACAAAGCATATCTGAAAATATTACTCCAAGTTTAAAACTTGGAGAAAGAGTATCAAGGCCAAAGACGATTATTATATAGGTTGCCCTTTGCTACAATTTTTCTTAACAAAAATACAAATAATGACTTGGTTTAAATTTTGACTGACATTTTTAGATTTTCTACTAGTCTTACACAAGTTTCAATGAAATACTCCCCATCCACAAAAACAACAACAACCAAACAAAAACACACAGTAGCTTTTCAAAGATAATCTAACTGAGACCTAGGGAATTCTAAACCTGACATCAAATTACACGTTCAGTGCCTAAATAACATAACAGAAGTCATATACATATTATCTGCTAGGTAAAAGAGTACATCTGCTATTGAAATCCTATTTCATCTTCTATAAATCTTTCAAATAATAACTATAAAACATGTATATTAATTATCCTTTCCTTCAGTGTATAAAAAAAGGAAGTATCTTTTTCTACAAAACAGATTCCTTTGAGCAATTATCATTTTCACTACTGATTATAATCAACGCTAGAACCTTTAAGATTGTTTGACATCAAGGGGACATAAAATGTAAAGACACCATTAACCTCAAGTACTTAACTTTGGATAGTTAACATCAGATATCCCCCTTTTTGGTATAAAAAACTAAAGTGGGACTATTTGAAGGATATAAATTACCATCCATGAACTAGGGTAAATCATTCTATTAATGTCTTTTAAATGACAGCTAACTGAACAAGGTCTTATATCAAAGATCTACTTAAAAAGCATAAAGGGGGTTTTAACTATAAAGTCCCAAAGCTCAGATGAAGAAACAAGGGTAAATATTCTCAAACCTATCTTTAGTTTTAAAAACAATTTACTAAACTAAATTATCTTAAATATAATAATCTAAAATTCTCAAAATATCAAAAATTTTCAAGTGTTTATACCATTTCCTTCAAATAAAAAATTTTGAAAAATATTTTAATTGATCTTTAAAAATGTTTTATTTCATAAACTATTTTTGTTTTGATATTAAAGAACTATACTAAAATACAATTTTTAAAGAAAAATTCTAACTATACAAACTGATTTCTATTTATCATTTTATGATAAAGTCTAATTATTTATTAGTGGAGATGATTTTTTAAACCTAATAATAACTAGTTTTAAAATGGTGACACCTTTAAATTTGCTAGTAAATGTGTAACATACTAAATTCAACTATCCTTGTAGAGTATTAAAAATATCATTCAAAGTAGTTATTTATTGATCACTTTATCTAAACTAACAAATAGTTACCTAGACAAATGGTAAATGGGCCTAATTAATAAATGCATTTATGTACTAATTCAAACTTCTAGTCATGCACCTGGATCACATGATAGCTTTTCTACTTTTAAAAATTCTTTCAACAATCACCAGCTAAGCACCTCCTATGTTTTAGTACTAGTGATACAGTGTAAAACAAAGGTCAAAACCCATCCCTGACATCCTGGAATTTGTTGAAAGTTCAGCAGAGGAGGACAGTCAAATCAATGTACAATGACAACTTTCAAAACTGTTACAGAATAAAGTCACACAGCCTACTGTAAAATAACATATGAGAGAGGAGGGGGTCCCTGGCCCAAAGGAGCATGGAGAGCACCCCACCTGGGATCTGCATGCGCCAAGACTCTTTAAAGGTCACGCTAAGAATTTTGGTCCAGATGAACAGGAAGTCAGTGAAAGAAGGGTTTAAGCAGAAGTAGAACATGATGAAGGCTTTTAAAAGATCACTTGAACTAGGGAGGAAGCAATTAGAGTGCAGGTGTAGGGGGAAGAGTGGATGGAGGGAGACTAAGAAGCCTGCATACTCCAAGGTGAAAAATGATGACAGAACAGTCATATTGATGATACTGTTTTCATATGATCTTAGGTACAGTAATTTACCATTTTTAAAACTCATTGCTATTATTTGCTGAGAGGCTACTATGTGCCAGACACTGTTCTTGGACCTGGAAGTACCATAGTGAACAAAACAGAACCAAGTGTGTGTGTGGGTGCAGGGGGAAGAAAACAAGAAAATAAATTTTATGACAAATAAATTCAGATAATCATAAAAGCTTAAAAACAAAATACAGCAGATTAATGTGACATCCAGTGACTGGGAGAGGGTGTTCTCTGCAGGGAGAGGTAATATCCAACGAGATTCTAGTTATAAGGAAAAAATTAGCCATGCAAGGGATGTACAGCAGAAGCTGACTTTTAGAAAAGATAAAGGAAAAAAAAAAAGGCCATGGTGGCTGGAAGGCTAGGAGTAGAGTAGCATGAGATGAGGTCTGTGCGACAAGGAGGGGCCAGAGAACTTGGGGTTTTATAGGAAGGAAGTCTAGATTTTACACGTATAATGAGAAGCCATCATAAAGTTTCAAAATGATGAAAAAGATTATCTACTTCAGGTTTGGAAATCATTATTTTAGCTGCTATGTGAAGATTAGATTGAACAGGGAGGGGCAAGACGGAGGCTAAGAGATCAGTTGGGATCTGGATCATAGGATAACCTGATAATACAAAGAGACAACTGTATACTTAACTCTAAGATAGTCTAAATGAGGATTTGAAAACTGAAATCCTTTAAAATAATTTGAAATTATTTCCATGGTGGAAAAATAAATAATTATGTTCCTAATATTTTATTTCCATATATAACTATCTGAATTTGATTATTAATAAATTTATTTTTTTATATGCTGCTTTCTATATAGATTAGTAATTAATCTGGTTTCTAAATAAGACTGAATCACAAAAAAAAAGAAAGAGAGAAAAGAAACAGTAAAATAGCACATTATAGATTATTAATGGGATTTCCAGTACCATCCAACAAGGAGGACCACTGCAAGCCTCTCTCTCCCACTGATTACAACTAAAAACTCTGGGCAAAGTACAAAAAGCAACTTCTTGAGGAATCTGAATAGTAAATAATAGCAGACATACTGGATAACAGAGTCAAAGATACAGTGGTGATGAGTGTTCTGTTTGGTTTTTGTTTTTCCTCCTTTTATATCCTAACTTTGAGCTCAAGTCAGGCTGAATCTGAGAACTAAATGCCAGGTATGAAGAGCAAAAACTCCAATCCCATTTTTCTGGGGCTGGGAAAAGAATCTTTTCCCTGTTGTTCACTTCCAACCTTGCTACAAGACCAGGACTAATCAGAACTATACTGCCACCATGGGTGGGTGACAGCAGTGAGGAAGAAAGTTATCTTTCATAATAGGAAACTAGGAAAATGGGGCCTCTGTTGTGTGAACATTGAGCGGGGAATCCCCATTATGTTTTCTTTCTCTTCCTCTTATCAATTTGCCACAAAAGCAGGCCCATTCACGTGGATCCGTATGACAGCACAAGAGGCAAAAGCTCTGATAAAACAAGCCAGAGAATGTACAGTTGGTCTCAAAAAGAAAGCCTTGGACAAGGGGATTCTCTAATTCTGTGTATTTGTGTGAACTGACACAAACCCTGGGTTCACCCCTAAGATGTATATGCTCAAAACGTACTCAAAGAAGCACAGCAAAAGCTGTGAGAACTGACCTATGATATAAACCATCGCCAAAGTCCTGAGAGTCACATACAAGGTGCAGACTCAAAAAGCATAGAAAGGAGTTTGAAAACTGAACTGACACTGGAACTAACACCCACAGAAAGTGAACCAGAATTTGTAGGTTGAACCTAATTGCAATGACTGCCAGTGAAAAGAAAAGGAAAAGAAAGCAAAAAGGAAAGAAAGAAGGAGAGGGGGAAAAAAAGAAAAAGACAGGAAAGGAAAGATTCCTCCCGTGGATTCAATGAGATCTAGAGTTTCAAAGCAAAATATTCAAAATGTTCAGGATACAATATAAAATTACTTGATATACCCAAGAATCAGGAAAATCTGGCCAACTCTTAAGGTATAATACAATCAACACACATCAACCCTGAGATGACCCAAATGTAGGAATCAACAAAGATTTGAAGAAGCCATTATCACTTTTCTCCAAGAAACAATAGTGCACACTCCTGAAATGAATGGAAAGACAGAACTTCACAGCATGAAAAAAAAAAAACTATTAAAAAAATCAAATTAAACTGTTAAAGCTGTAAAGTACACTATGTGAAATACAAAAAAAAATATTTCACTAGGTGCGCTCAATAACAACATGGAGTTGACAGAGGAACAAGTCAGTGAACTAGAAGGTAGATCAATGTAAGTTATCAAATCTGAAGAAGTGAAAGATTAAAAAAAAAAAAATAGGGACTTCCCTGGTGGCACAGTGGTTAAGAATCCACCTGCCAATGCAGGGGACATGGGTTCAATCCCTGGTCAGGGAAGACCCCCACATGCCGTGGAGCAACTAAGCCCATGCACCACAACGACTAAGCCTATGCTCTAGAGCCCATGAGCCACAACTACTGAGCCCACGAGCCACAACTACTGAGCCCACGTACCGCAACTACTGAAGCCCGCACACTCTAGGGCCTACGTGCCGCAACTACTGAGCCCACGTGCTGCAACTACTGAAGCCTGTGTGCCTAGAGCCCATGTTCCACAAGAGAAGCCACCTCAATGAGAAGCCCATGCACGCGAAGAGTAGCCCCCACTCGCCACAGCTAGAGAAAACCTGTGCACAGCAACGAAGACCCAATGCAGCCAAAAAAAAATTTAAAAATAAATAAAATAAAATGAACAGAACCTCAGGGAACTGTGGGGCAACACAGACTCCTGGTAATTTTTGAAATTCAACCATTTTTAAAAACATTATCAGAATCACATTATATAAATTATCACTATAACTATCTTCTCATTAGTTGTATTCAAATATAATTTCATCACAAAGAATAAATGTAAAGATTATCTAAATAAAAAGTGAGATTATAATAGAATAAGGAAATTAATTTGATCTACTCTAGAATTCACTTATCTTTCATTTCTTGGATATATTTTATTTTTCCATTGTAAAAGAAATACATATATTATACATTAAAAACTTGTACATTTGAAATAAATTATTCAGACAAAACTAACCAAATAAAAAAAAGAAAAAGAAAGCGATTTTGAAAAAAGAAAGAAAAAAAAGAGAAAAGGAAAATCAACCTACAATATAATTACATGGCAAAAATATTTTTCTTTCTTCTATAAAATTGAAAACACACTACATAAACAATTTTGGGTTCTATTATTTCATGTATTTTAAGTATAAGAATATCTGCCATGTTATTTTAAAAGTGTTTTACAACAAAATTTTAAATGAGTGTATAATTCAGCTATTAATTAATGTTCTATAATTTATTTAACCAATATTCTATCAATATTTTCCTATTTAAAATAGTTAACTGTTCCTATATAACATTATAAGTATCATTGTGCATAAATCTTTCCCTGGCTGCCTTAAGATAAAAAAATAAGTTGGCTGATTGAAAGGTATTTTTAAAATTATAAAATTAATAGAAATTGATAAAAATTACAAACATGATTATTATGGAAAACTTTCAAATGCAGAGTCATACAAGGAAGAAAATTAAAAGTCATTCATAATTCTACTGCTGTTAGTATTCTGACATATTTCCTCAATTTTTTAATGAAATTCACTACATATATTCTATAATTTGAATATAATAGTATTTGTTTTAATACTATTTTAAAATGACTTTCAATGGCTGCACAGAATTTTAAACAATAGCTGATCTTTATGGCATAGGCCAAGATAACTATAAACGACTAACAAATAAATATATTCCTACTGCCATTCACCCTAAAGCATCCTATACAGAACTGTCCATGTAAGAAATAATTTGAAAGTCAATGCCTGAAAGATGAGCATCTTCATTTTGTGAACCTAGATTTAGTTATTAAAGAATACTGATTGTTCCCCCAAATCTACTTTCCCCTTTTTCTTGGGCATATGGCAACCCAGTTACAGAATACATTTCACAGCTTCTTCATTCCTGGATGCAGCCCTGTATGCACAAGGGATAACGGAAAATTCTATTTCAACTGTTTAAAAATAACCTGATGCCTTCCTTTTCTTCCCATGGACTAGAACATGGGAAAACAATAACCAAGGCTAATTCAAGCCCAAAGAGTAGCTATTACCTAAGAGATGAGAAGATATCAAGTATTGGTAATGATGTGGAGAAACTACAACCCTCATACATTGCTGGTAGGAATGTAAAACAATGCAGCCACTTCAGAAAAGAATATGGCAATTTCATCAAAAGTTAAACATAAATTTAACATATGACCCAGCAATTCTTCTCCTAGGAATCTATCCAAGGGAAATGAATATACATGTCTACATGAAAATCTATGTTCAAATGTTTACAGCAGCATTGTTTGTAATAGCCCCAAACAAGAAATGATATAAATGTCTTTCAACCATTGAATAAACACAAAATGTGGTATATCCATACAATGAAATATTATTCAGCAATAAAAACAGAACAAAATATTGATACATGCTACAACGTGGTTGGACCCCAAAAACATTAAGTGAAATATGCCAGATACAATCACAGGTAATGACCCTCTTTACTCCTAATAATAATCCTTGTTCTGATGTCTACTTAGTCTAATATTAAGTTACTTCGGCTTTCTTTTTTTTTTTTTTTTTTTTTTTTGCGGTATGCGGGCCTCTCACTGTTGTGGCCTCTCCCGTTGTGGAGCACAGACTCCAGACACGCAGGCTCAGCAGCCATGGCTCACGGAGGCAGCTGCTCCATGGCATGTGGGATCTTCCCGGACCGGGGCACGAACCCATGTCCCCTACATCGGCAGGCGGACTCTCAACCACTGCGCCACCAGGGAAGCCCCGGCTTTCTTTTGTGTAGTGTTTTCATGGTATAACTTTCTGAATCCTTTTATTTTTGACATTTCTATCTGATTTGTATTAGTTTTCTATTATTGTTATAATAAATTATCACAAGCTTAGCAGATTAAAACAACACAAATACATTATCTTACAGTTCTGTAGGTCAGAATTCTAATACAGGCCCTCACTGAGCTAAAATTAACGTGTGAGCAGGGCTGTGTATCTTATTGGAGGCTCTTGGGAAGAATCTGTTTCCTTGCTCATTCAGGTGTTCAGAGAATTCAGTGCCTCAACATATAACCATAAAAACATCTGCAAAATTCTTCCTGCCATGTAAGGTAACACATTCACAGGTTCTGGAGGTTAGGGTATAAAAATATTTGGGAGGGAGGCATTATTCAGCCTGCCACACCATTTTATTTAAAGTATCTTGGGACTTCCCTCGTGGTCCAGTGGCTAAGACTCTGCACTCCCAATGAAGGGGGACTGGGTTCAATACCTGGTCAGGGAACTAGATCCTGCATGCTGCAACCAAGAGCCTGCATGTTGCAACTAAAAGATCCTGCATGCCTCAACTAAAGATCCTGCGTGCCTCCACTAAGACCTGGTGCAGCTAAATAAATACAAATAAATAAATAAACATTTAAAAAATTAAGTATCTTGTAGATAGCAAATAACTGCTTCTTGTTTTTTTAAAATCTTTTCTGACCATCTCTGCCTTTTAACTGCTGTGTTTAGACTGTATATATTAATGTGATTATTGATATGGATGAATTAAAATATAGCACCCAACTACTTGTTTTGCATCTGTTCTTGTTCCATCTATCCTTTATTTCTTTTTTCCTCATTTTATGCTTTAAGTCGAGGATATTTTATGATTCCATTTGATCTCCTCTAATGAATTATTATTTATGTTTCTGTATTACATTTTTTAATGGATATTCTAGAGCAGGGGTTGACAAACCCATGGTGTGGGCCAGCCAAATGTTTTTGTATATTAAATTTTACTGAAACAGAACCATGCCCATTTGTTTTTGTACTCAGGCTGCTTTCACACTACAGTGGAAGAGTTGAGTACTTGAGAGAGAGGTCATAAAGCAAGAAAGCCTTAAATATATATTGTACTGTCCTTTAAGAAAGTGTTTCCTGACCCCTGCTCTAGGCTTACAATACAGTGTATACATATTTAATTAATCAGAGCTATCTTCAAACAACTTTATATAGTCATGTGTAAAGTCACAACCTTACAACAGTATACTTCCAATTCTTCCCTCTCATCCTTTGTGCTACTGTTGTCATGTATTTCACTTTTATATACGCTGTAAACACAAAACATATTGCTACTATTTTTGCTTTAGACACTCACATTTTAGAGCAATAAAAAAGAAAAAATAGTTTTACTTTCACTTATTCCACTTCCAAATCTGTTTCTCTTCTTTGTATAGATCTCAGTGTCTTTGTCCTATCTGTTTCTTCTGCCTGACAACCGTCCTTTAGCATTTCTTATAGGGTTGGCTTGCAATAAATTCCAATGGATTTTGCTTATCTGGAAAAGTCTTTATTTCTTCTTCATTTATTTTGAATATTTTTTCATCAGGTATAGAAATTTGGTTTGAGAAGTTTTGCTTTTCCTTTCAGCACATTAAAGATGTTACTCCATGGTCTTCAGCTTGCATGATTTCTGAAGAGAAATTTGGTCTAATTCTTATCTTTTCTTATATCTGTCTGTAATATTTTTATATTAGTTTTCTATTATTGCTATAACAATTTTTTCCAGTTGCCTTTCATTATTTGTCTTTTGTTTTTATCAGTTTGAATATGATATGACTATGTTTTTAAATTATTTTTGTTTGTTTTCTGTATTTATTATGCTTTATGTTCTCTTAGCTTCTCGGATCTGCCGTTTAGTGTCTGTCATTAATTTTGGGAAAATATCGACCATTATTTCTTCAAACATTTCTTCTGAACCTCTCTTCTTCTGGGATTCCAGTTACACGTACCATTTGATACTGTCTCATGGTACTTGGGTGTTTTGTTTGTTTAATTCCTATTTCTATTTATGTTTCAATTTCAATTATTTCTATTGACATTTTCCAGTTTATTGATTCTTCTTTTATCTGTGTCAACTCTACTGATAACCCTTGTCATAGACATTCTCTATCTCTGTTGCTTTGTTTTATATTTCTAGGCTTTCAATTCAATTTCTTGAGATAATTTTCATCTCTGCTGAAATTAACCATGTGATCTTGCATGTTGACCTACTTTTCCACTAGAGCCTTTAACCTATAATTCATAGTTATTTAAATTTCCTTGTGAGACAGTGCCAACATCTGTGTAATGGTTGTATCTGTGATGAGTACTTTGTCTCTTTTTTGAGTGTTGTTTTTTTTTCTTTTGGGGGGGGGTCCCCTGCCTTTTCATATTCTTTTTAACTTTTTGCTAAAGTTCTTATGTCCTACTCTTATCAGGTGTACAGCAGTAGAGACTAAGGTAGTTTTTATGCTTAGAAATGAGCACACACTTCCTTCTACTAGAACTTTAGCACAGGGGTTTGGGTTAACCTAATCAGGAGTTGAGCTAGGTTTGAATTTTGTAGTTGCAATGGTTACACTTGGGCACCACAGGCTGCAAATTCCTACACCGTGTTAGGGATGGGGGATATAGTTTGCCAGATTTTTTTTTTTCATTCTCACAACTGCTCCATATTCAGTCTTAAATCTTTGTGATCCAGAAAGGTCTGCCTCTTGCAAGTTACTTAGAATTTGACAGCTATTACTCTGGCAGCAGGGAATGAACAATGGGGGAGAGTGTTCTTTGATCTTCTGATTAAGTCTAGTCTTACATGAGCACTGTGTCCCTAGGTCTCACGTGTATGCCTTCTCAGTGATCCTTCCCCTCACCTGGTATAGTTTTGGTTCCTGTACATATTCCTGCCCTTTCCCTAGAGGCTGAGGTTTATTTTTTTTCCCTGTTCCAAATCCCCAGCTACAAAGGGATTCACCAGTGCCCTAAGGCATTGCAGTTCTCCCAACAGAATATGGTTTTGTTCTGTAAGAGAACAGAAGAAGAAGAGTCCAGATGGAGTATATTGCTCCTCTTGCTATGGCTGCTGTACTACCCCAGTTCTTCACCACACAGGAAATTTTCTTTGTGTGGCTGATGGGGTTCAGGAAGAAAAATCCACACAAGAAAAACAAGCTCTCCTATTTCCATGCCCCCCACCCCCCCCCCACCCCGGTCTTCACTTTTTCTCACCAGTACGCACTTGACCTCCACAATTCAACAATCATTTTAGCTGAACCCTTTCTATAGGCGTCTGGCTGCGTCATGCCCTGGTTAGTACTTGCACCTTGCCTCCCTTTGCAAGAGAAAGGTGTTTGCCTCTCTCTAGATTCTGGACCAGTTCACTGGCTTGCAACTTCAGCACTCAGTGGGTTCAAGAAAAGTAGTGAACCTGATGTCAGTCCAGCTTTTTATTGTTGTAAGTTTGGAAATGACTTTTTCCAGCTTTCTACAACTCTGGTTAGAAAATTGAAATCATCCCAACTATTTCTATTTAATTCTACACATTATGACTTTCAAAGCTTACCATCATAACTTTCCATTAAGTTCACGCATTCAGCAAATGTCCACATAAAGCTTACTACATGGCAGGCATTGGGCCAGAAGCCGATGCCTTCATTCTGCCAAAGTTTAAGCAGCTAACTAATGTCTGCCATACCAAATGCCTCACCAAAAGAAGCTGACCCAATTTCTAATCTGAAGGTCAAGGGAAAAGATTTCATGATTTCATTTACGTGTAGTTAGCTTCAAATAGATATTGTAGCTTAATTCAAACAACTTCAAAGACTTTATGTGATGCTGTAGAGAATATATATATGAATAAGATAAAAACTTTATCTCTTAACTCTACATTACTTGCTTATAGAGAACAGCTTGAACATTTAAAAAACAATACTGTGAAGCACACTTTATCAATAATCCGCAGTTATACATGCTTAAGGAGACTGTTAAGGCACAGCAAAGTGATTAAGAATCACTATTCATGGGTAACAGACAGATGAATTGAAGGCACAATGCCTTAGAAAAATATGGAGTTTTCCTTGCAAAATTAATCCAATAAGTTTATAGCAAACAGCAGACAATGACAGGATTTAAAAAATTCAGTAGGATATATTTATTATATTATGGGAATATATTACATGGAATTGAGGGCAACCTTCATGGAATGTGGTCTATTCATATTTGTACCTGTAGCACTCTGGTGGTAAGTACTCAGTCTTAAATCCTAAAGGCTGAATTTTTCAGTACGTCAGATTTTACTGGAGACAGATACTTCAAGCCAATTCTGTTCATATAAGAAATTAAAATATATAAGTCAATTAATTAATGTGTTTTATATGGAGCAAAAAAAAATCTGTGAGGAGGATCAGGTATTTGTGAGAATCTAACCACTATAGTCTCTACATGTAAGAAAGAGTACCATGGAAATCAAGGTTTCAGAATGTAAGCTGATAAGGGAAATACTACAGTTTCGTAAAAGGTGATTAGAAGACTAATTTTAATGGCTTCAAAGTTTTCTAACTTGATACATGCAGCCTTCCACATCTCTGGAGATAACTACTGAGAACATTATGATTGTCTAAAACAATTGCTCCTTCTGTACCTAATGCTCAAATGGTTATTACTAATATTTATGACTTTCCATTTCTAGATTAAGTTATTCTCTAGGTATGCTAGTATCATTAATTACATTACAGCCAAGTTTTTGATCTGGTCTCTCAGTCATTTTGCCTCTCTAATATGACCATTTCTACTATGTAATCTACTTTACGTAGATTTTATAGTTTGACTCTCAAAAGGTAATGTTTTAAAAGTTTTTCAGTTCTCAGTGTATATGCCCCACTATTTCCTTTCACTATATATTCTAAAAAGATAAAAGATGAGGGATTGCTTAAACACCAATGAATATCTAACTCAGAGGGTTATGAAAGTTAAATTAAAAAAAAAGATACTACACAGAAATGTTGGTAATCATACAATAAAAATTAGCTTCAATATAATAGTGGGTCAAAGACATTACTATACTAGCACATGTATGATTCAGTCTTTTGATTAAAAAAGCGCTATAACTTTGAGTTATAAAAAGCTCTGAGAACTGGAAACAGAAATGCAGTCTAGGATAGATTATTCAGACTAATATAGAAGTCTTGGCATGAATAATGAGATAACTGTGGTTGATCCGCAGAACAGTTGGATTATGAACCAGAATATGCAAATCAGGTAACTATTTATGATAATTATTAAAATGTTAACTTGCAAATAAAGCCCAGAAAATAACATTCTACAGTAGGTTGATTCAAGCACAGTACAGGACAAGGCTGTATAATTAGACGTATATGTACTTTATGGTCTGTATTACTCTGAGGCATGTTAATACCAAAGCAATAACGCAAGCACAGTTTAACTTCATTTCCAGTTAGGATAACCGTTCATGATTTCTTTACACATATGTACACAGGCACGCGGGAGCATGCACACACATACACCTCAGTCTGGTCGAAGGTCTCCTTTCCTTACATTTCCAACAGGTTTTGTTAACTATGTTTTATGTATTTACTATGGGCTTCTCTCAAATCCCAGACTTGAAAATTCTCACTCTTTCACTTCTATATTCGGTAGGTACTGAGTTGTGCTGATTTACTGTCCACAACACTTTAATGCTGCTTACATTGTTCCTCATTTGCAAAAACACCACACTCTTCTCCCTGGCTTCATAACCCAACCCACGGACTGCTACTTCTCTGAAGATCTGGTATCTACTTTTGTTTTCTCCATTAATAGTTCTAAAAATAACTATCAGAATAACCTTCACATAAATAACCATGTTTATCAAGGTAAGACATAAGTCAAGGGCTTGCAATGCTGTGTGTGTGTGTGTGTGTGTGTGTGTGTGTGTGTGTGTGTGTGTGTTGTTTTACCTGATGACTAATTCAAATCTAAACTCCCAACCAAAGATTCAAAGGTCCCTGTGAAGTGGTCTCCTATCTTCCTCACTCCATATTCTAGAAGGGACTTTGGTTTTCATCACACCCATCACCTCATTTTATCTGTCCTATCTATGCTCTGAATTTCTGCTTTATTGATTCTGTTCTTTACTGCTTCTAACAGATATTTTACCTCAGCTATTAAATTTTAATTGCTTATCATTTCTTTTCAGTTCTCTCTTTATCCTTTCCTATATCTCAGCCAGATTTTTTTTCACCTCTGTCTTTTAACATTTTTCATACTTTGTTTCAAAAGAACATGTATGCTCTTACTGAAAATACAAAGCATTTTTTAAATAAAATTTAATTTTTTTCCTAGATTTAAATCTTTTCCATGAATATGTCTTTTCTCTGTCCCCTAATAACAATGTTCTCCTTATTTCATACTACTGAATCCTTTGGTCTTTGTTTGGCTGTTTACTCATTCCTGAAGAAGTCAACTCTCTCATTTCCTAATAAGTGGGAGAGAAGGGGGAGGTGGGGGGGTGAATTAATTTCCTTGGTTTCCTTCATTACTCACATATTTACATTTAAATCTTTCAGACCTTAAGGACTTTTGCCAAATTTCTATTATTAGTTGTCATCTGCTTACTATGGCTCTAAAGAGAAGAGCTCTCCTGGGCTCCACTGCTTCCAGTCTATATAAAAGAATAATAAATCCTGGATAAACCGAAGCATTACCTTCTCTTTAAAGATACAGCAATAAAAATTCAATGCCAGAATGCATAGGTCCCATGGTTTGACACACATTCCTGGCATTAATTTTCCTATTTCCAGATGAAATGTGCCATTATCTACCTTCTTTTACCTTGGCCATATTACATTATCAGGAACTTCACTTCTGAATAAAGCAAGGCCCTAACAGGTGAATAATTGGTGGTAAGGGATCAGTATGGTCATGAAATGGTCCTCTCTGTTAGAAAGGAACTCTCTTAGAGCAGAAAGGAACTTCTTTCCTCAAAGGCCTGGTATCTCAGAGGTACAGCATGCAATGGAATTGAACACCAACTAAAACAAAAATTTTTAAACTTACTACCATTCTGTCTCAACCTGCTACCATTCTGCCTGTTTTGGTTGGTAGAAGCTCTTCATTTTGTCTGGCAGGTTACTGATAAATATTCTGGATTACAGCAATGCATAATTTTGTATCTCTTTGTCTACAAGCATTTTGAAGGTAGCATGAGAAAGTATGGACTGGCTCAATCCTTAACTTGCTGGTCCCTTTTTTGCCTGCTTCTAGGTTCTATACTGCATTGGACACCGTGGTCCATATTCTCAAGCGTACATTCTCCAAGATCCTGTGTTCTGGCTTCTCTGATCATGAGACATGCTCTCCACATCAGCCATCAACTCTGGGGGACCTTACTGTTTGTTCAACAAATTTGGACTGAGATTAGGGAGAAGGGAGTGAGGAAAGTTAGGTACTTAGACTTTGCTCACAAAATTTAAGGGAATGCCAAAAACTCAAAGATAAAAATATTTTAATGTAGTATATTTTAAAAATCACATGAATGCAAAAAAAATCAATGATTAACAAAATAAACTTTTAAATGAAGATTAGTAATATTGCTATTCGAAGCCACATTGAAGCCCAAGGCAAAAGAAAAATCAGTAATACCAATCCTTTTACCTGCCTCATCCTAATCTCAGTCTTGAAACAAGTACTTGAGCAACTATACTTCTCACTCACTAATCGCTGCTCTGGTCATTGCAGAAGGAAGACCATGAGGCCTGCTGTTGGGATCCACACAATTCTATGTGATCCTGTCTCAACTGTATCCTTTTCTCATAGCTGTTGGTGATTTATTAATTTTATTGACACGTTATTTCTGAAGTTCCTTATCTGTACTTGCCTTCCTTACTCTTAATAAATAAACTAAAGTCAAGGTCATCAGACAAGAGTTACTGGTTTCCCAACTGACTGTTCCACTTCAACCCAAAGTGTCACCACATACTTCTCACTACTCAGAACTTCTCTGGATATTCACCCACATTCTTCTGCTTCTCTCCTGTCTCAGAGGAAGAGGGTTCTCTTCTAATTACTGAATATTTTATTCTCTCCTTTCTCCTTTACTGGGATGGTTTTTCCTGTAAGCACTCCTTTCTACATCAAATTTAAATCCTTCCTCTTGGTTGATTCCATCCCCTTTCAAGGGAAATTGGGTCCCATTGCCTTAAAAATCCTTTCTAGAGCTCAAGCATTCTTCCTGACCTTATTTCACTTGCTTCACCTGTTTCCAACACCGGTGCACAGACACTGCTTCCACTCCCTCATTTATTTACTCACCCATCCAGCAGCATTCATGACTTGTCCCCAACACCTGATTAAAACTATACACGAAACACCTTGTACAGTTTTGTATCTATATCCTTTCTCACCTATATTCACTTTCTCATCTATATCCTTCTTCCATTACCAGCACTACGTCCCTTCTTAGCAGCTTCACCACCTCACAGCCAACTGAAGTAGCCTGTTGTGACCTAGCTTTTCAACCTGCTTGATTCTCTCTCTCCGTTTTGCAATCCATTCTATACTGTGCGACTCCTATTTCCTTATCTCTCAGCCATCACCATCAAGAAATCTTAGCTCCACCCAAACCTAGACAATCACCTTTTTCAACACACTGTAGATCCCTTTCTGCCATCTTTGATTTTTATCACTCCCTCCATTTTGAATGCTCCTCCCATTCCTCCCTGGTAAAAACTCGCCATGTACAAGGTACATTTTAAGTGATAATATTCATTTTCTCACTAGACTATAAATTCCTCGGACCCCGGGGTTCTCTCATTCATCTAAGTATTCCCCACACCGAACAAACAAAAGAATGAATCCACCTTAGTGAAAAAGAACAGATGGGGCCCAACCACATGGTGCACCTGTCTTCTTTGGAAAAGCTAAGCTATATGGTAAAAGAATTTGGTTAACAACAGATATCATCAAAATCATAATACATTGAGAAGAAAAGGAATTTTCAAGCAAGCAAAGCCCAACGGTGATTCTGCCTGAACAAAGCTAGATCAGGGGTCCTCAAATTACTGCTGTTTTTGTATGGCTTAATGAGCTAAGAATGGCTTCTATATTTCAATTTTTTTTTAAATCAAAAGGATATCTTGGGACACATCAAATTTATATGATATTCAAAGTTTGGTCATCATAAATATAGTTTTATTGGAACACAGCCATACCCATTCATTTACATGTTTTCTGTGGGTGCTTTTACATGACAAGGACAGAGCTGGGTAGGTGCTGCAGACCATATGGCCTGTGATGTCTGAAATATTTATTATCTGACCACGTACAGAAAAAAAAATTGTCCACTCCTGCTCTAGATCAACACAGTCCTACCTTGAGAAACCTCACCAGCAGAGGGTAAAAGTGTTTCAGGAGATAAAGAAAAGGCTCTGGTGAACCTCTGGTGAGCTCCCACAGGGAGCTTTCTGTGACGGGAAAAGGCTGGAAAGGGATCATCCTGCTAGTTGACAGAAAGCAACCAGCTGGGGAATAAGATTTGACTGCTCACTTTTAAATCATTCCTCATCTTCAGAAAAAAAAAATTGATTTCCCCCACTCTCCAACCCACCCCCCCAACACACACACACTTACTTTAAATTTATTTATACATTTTATAAACATGGATCAACTGACACCCAACCTCCTGCTTTGGCGCACAGGAATATACGCCAGGTCCTCCAAATAGATCTTAAGGTTACATTACCATAAACTGAGAATTATTTCAAGAAACAATGAATCCTACTGTGTAACTACTGAGAGTAAAACGGACTCAGTATCAAATACACCCAAATTCAAGCCTTTGGTTTCGGCAGCCACTTAATAGTGTACAGCTGGTAAATGCCAAACAAAGTCAATTAGGCAGGGCAATTCCTGGAAGAATTATATTTTTAGCCAATTCCTTCTGGTCCATTAAGAGGTGATGTTACTTCAACTCAGATGTTGTGCAGACCTGAGTTGCCTCACAATTGATACAGACAAACTGATTATACTTTCTCTTCCTGTTTTCCAGATCCTTGCCATCTTTTGCGGCACAAAACTCTGAGGTATCAACACAGCACTTTCTCTCATGGATTGCTTCTCGAAAAAATACTTTGGCTCTGCCTATAAGCATCCCTACAGTCCACATCAATGAGAGAACAGGTCCCAGTGAGAATACACGTCGGTATTCTCGTATCACGATGAGATGCTACTGCCTCACTGTAAGCGTGTTTGCTACCTCAAACATCTGAGTCAGTTCATTTAGTCAAAACTTAGTGAGCTTCTGCTGTGTGCCATGGGGAATTCGGGGATGAAACGCACAGCCTCTGCTTTCGAAGAACAAATAGTTTAGTTGGGAAAACAGATGAATAAACCAAATATAAAGAATATTTCTATAACAGGCTCCAGAACTGATAACTCCATAGCTCCTGTTAAGTAGCTAAGACAGCCAAAGGGTAAGAAAAACCATCTAAGGCACTGTGAAGGCAAACTTTTTTTTTTAATTATCTCATTTCCATTTCTCTTCTCTATTTGCTAACTTCCTCTTTTCCCTAACTCCAGGAAACAGTGATGGGGATTTTAGATAGTTTATTGGCTAAGAGGATAATTTGGGTTGCCAGATAGTGATCTGATACGTAGGCTAGACAACATTTCCTTTAAGGATTTTTTTCTCTCTCTTTGGATCAAGTTAGACCACTAGACAAGAGATTCCTGCAGGAATAAAGGGTCTTAGATTTGACTGCCATAGGCCCTCCCCCCAGAATTATAATTATTTCTTAGGAATTATATCCCTAATTTTGTTTTTTATTACTATCAAGGGTGACTGAAGTAGTACATCTTCAACAGGAATAGCTAAGTTACTGAAAAAGACCAGGACTGGAAATTTTATCACCAAGAAATTTAAAAGTTGGTAATGAAAACAGGATGAGGAAGACTGAATTTTGGAGGTACATTTTTAAAAGCCCTAGTAAATATTTTGTGTTTTCTAAAATAAAGCAATAATACTTAAAAGAAGGTATGCTGTGTTGTTCATATGAAGGTATTAATAATGGGTATGACACATGTTCCATGTAGCCACTCTTGTTTTTTAAAATCCTATAAGGATCTCTCTTCCCCCCAAATTTTAATGAGACGATGATAAACACTTTGCTTTGCCACAGATAAAATGCAAATGAAGAAGTATGTTTCATTGTTCTTATTCTGGGTCTGATCCTTCATCCAATTGTTCAGGGCCTTTCTGACTCCTAAATCTACCCAGATAGTGTCCAGCTTCTGCCAGCCCTTCTTAGCTGATCCTTAGCTCTCTCCCTCCTGACACTGAAGGAATCATTTCAGTGTCAAAATGGTACAGATACAAAAAGTTAGTTATTCAAGACAACAGAATGATGAATAATTAGCAAAACTTTACAAATATTTACACAATTTTCTTTAAAACTATTCTCATCAATAACTTTTACCTAAGATCAATTATTACATAAGAGCCAATTTGATTAATTCCTTTTGAAGTTAATACCAAGAAATACTTTCTTAGAAATGATGCTTTTTCTTTCATTAAAGGATGAGAATTATGCAAACCATAATGTTAAACTTTTGTCCTGGCCAGGAACCTAAGGCTGTGTGTCTCTGGTGTGTTTCATTCATTTCATTACAAATAATTATTTAGCCCTGGTGCTGGAGATCCTGAAGTGAACAAAATAGACAAGGGGCCTGCTGCGTTTTAAAAACTCTCTTTTTAAAAGTTTTTCAAAATATTATTTCTCCCATTTCTATACAATTTTGGTTCTCAATGATCAGATATTTTAGTATGTGAGACTGTTCTACTCCTAAACTAAACCAGAAAAGGTACTTATATAGCCAATATTCACTTTTGTGAGTTGTCTTGGAAATTAAAATTCTCATTTCCAAGAGAATTTATATAGAAACATGTGCTATAAGGTCTTTAAAAGCAAGTTGGAAACTTTAAAAACGAAACAGTCAATTTGCAATTATCAGAATTCCTACCCCAGCCAATCATGTATTTAAAATAAAACACATGTATTCTCCAAGGCTTCATTAACTAGTACCAGATCACCATAATATGAAATTCTCATTATTTAACTATGTTTCATATTTAAGCATTGAGGCTAATGGAGTCTTCTGAGTACCTGTAGGGTTCTGCCTTTGACTGTGTGTACACGAAGACATACCTTTATCTAGAAGCCTTTGCTTCCCCACAATAGCAATGCCATCAACTCAGCCTAGAGTTTTCAGCTCATTAGGCCAGGAAATCCCTCTTGCTTTCAGTCTTTACTCTTCCAGAAAACTACCTTCCCAAGGTCTATAGTACCCTCTTGCTTGCGTGGACTAACCTGGTCCTTAGCATCTTTGTCTCAGTACTTCTCGGTGGTATAGCTGCGGGCATTTGGAGCAAGGCAGTTCTTCATCATGTGGAACAGTTTGCACTGCAAACCTTTAGCACTTACGCACTAAATGCCAGTGGAGTTTCCTAGCTACCAAGACAAGCCCTCCCTGCAAAAATCCCCTGCCTTTATGTGTTTCCCAATGTTTGGGAGTGGAGGTGGGAGGGGGAAGAGGGGAAATGGAGCACCGCTCCCAACTGATCTCTGTAACACACAGTGTGTGGACCTAGTACCTAAATTCTTTGTATCATGACAACTCATTTGCCTGGTTTTCCTCACTTTCAGAATCTGAACTCTGTATCCCCTAACTGAATCTACTTTCTCCTATAGCTTTCTTATACACTAAAGAAAATCCTGCCCTTGCTTCTGCTGAACTCAATCTGTGTTAAGGTGAAGACAGAGACTAAATCAAGAAAAAATGCTATCAGAAGGGAAATACACATTTTGAATAAACAGTATAGAATAAATGAAGTGACAAAATGCAAAAGGTCTAAAGGGAAGAACGACCAAAAGGTCAGTGGCATCCAGCAATAAGACCACTGCAGATGGCAATTCAGTCAACCTGGATCAAGTATACGTCACTTAGGCAAACTTGAGGAATCTAACACCTACTGAGGGTTAGAGAGGAGAAGTCCTACATGAACTTACATCCCTCTCTGCCCACTTGACTTGCAGCACGTGCTTGGCAGCTCCTACCCTAGCACCTCTGTACTTGGCTATTTCCTCAGCCTGCAATGCCCTTGGCACCAATGTTCACATGGCTCGTTCATTTCCTTTAAAGTCTTGGCTCAAATGTTTTTCCCAATAAGATCTACCCTGATATTTAATTCTGCAACCTCCTGACTCATACATACACTATCAATCCCCTTGAACTGCAATGTTTATTTCTTCCTTCCAAAGCAATTCTTACTTTCTAAGACACAATCCTAATTCTTTATTATGCTTGTTATTTACTCTCTCCCTCTGCTAGAACATAAGCTCTACGAGGGCAAGGATCTTTGCTTTGTTCACTGATGTATCTATCCCAAGCACCCAGAACAGAGCTGCAGATCTCAAAAAGCCTAATGTTCACATCAGCAACCCTGATCTGCAGCATGATGGACGCAGGCTGTAGAGAATTCAGTTCTGTCTCAACAAACCAAAAACATGATTCCTTTGAAACCACAGGCACTTTCATGGTATTACACTAATGCTGCTTCTTATTCACTAGTTTATTACTAGAGGAAGACAGCAAAACTCTTCTCTTACAGACATGGGCACTTTCTAATCCCTTAATGCCTTTAGCTAGCAAAATCTCTGAACCCTCCACAGCAATAATGCTTAAGACTCTGCACCAGGAAATCCAAAGCCACATTTCTCCTTCCATTTATCTGAAATGACTTGAGCCTAAGGAGGGAATTAGCAGTCCCCAAAGTCATCTAATGGCCAAGGCATGGACCCAAAACCAGAAATCCACTGACATTAGCGTTTAGGCATGTACTTTCTAATACAGTTCCTTGAGAGTTTATGAATGCCCATCTGGAAGGGCCAGAAAAAGCACAGGTATCATGAACTGAAAAAACAAAAATTATTAAAAAGATACATTTTGGTTAAAGACTATCAAAACAGTAGTATGAAATGAACAGAGATTTCACTGTTAGGAGCTAAATAAACACAGAAAGAGAGGATATGAAATATATAGAGAGTCAAAGTTAACTGCTATGTCACATCTTTATTTCCAAAAGAAACTTCCTATAACCATGCATCATTTTCCAATATAATAACAGAGATTTCTCAAAGATCCTTACCCCCTCTCCAGCCCCAGATGCACAGCCTCTCTCTCACATGTTCCTCCATTTATTGTATGTGAGGGCCAACCACAGCCTGTAGACAATTCAATTAATCTTACAAGTGACACACAAAAAAACCAACAACAACAACAACAACAAAAACAGATGTGGCATTAAGATTTACAAAGTTATTGAAACTTTTTAACAAGTAAAACGCATCTTTACTTAGCTACACCAGAATGAGGAATAAAGGGGTTTACATATGTTCCAATTCTAAACCTATCAATCAAACCCATGTTATTCCTTTGGGAGCTTATTTACATGCATATTTATCAGCCTCACATGCTAATTCCCTGCTGTTTTATGCCTGCGAGGCATGTTTATGAGTCATAATTGTTGATCTCATTTGATGTATTTCACTGAAGGAAGACATTATTCAGCTATGGGCCTAATGTCAATGAGCTACGATGACCCGATCTTCCAAATGCAACTTGCTCTTAATTTTTATTAGGACATAATTTATTGTACAGGAAAGGAAGTATACTAAAATAAAAGAATAAATGCTTTATACAAAGAATTTAGTTAATCATCTCTTTTTTTTTTTTTGCAGTATGCGGGCCTCTCACTGTTGTGGCCTCTCCCGTTGCGGAGCACAGGCTCCAGACACGCAGGCTCAGCAGCCATGGCTCACGGGCCCAGCCGCTCCGCGGCATGTGGGATCTTCCCAGACCGGGGCACGAACCCGTGTCCCCTGCATCGACAGGCGGACTCTCAACCACTGTGCCACCAGGGAAGCCCCCATCTCATTTTTGATCCACCTCAGCCCTCCCATTCCATGTGAACTTGTAGCTGTTAAAACCGTGTCCCTCATTCAGTCCCTCATTTCCCACACTCTTGTCCTGAGCTGTAACTTCCTGGTCTGTCACTTGAACTCTCAGGACCCTCCTCCATTTCATACTGAAACATGTTTTTCTTCATATACTCTACTGTCACATTCCTTTGCTATCACTTTGTTTTTTCCCCTCACTCAAGATTCAGTGACTTCATATATATGGAATCTAAAAAAAATGGTTCTGAAGAACCTAGGGGCAGGACAGGAATAAAGACACAGACGTAGAGGATGGACTTGAGGATATGGGGAGGGGGCAGGGTAAGCTGTGACAAAGTGAGAGAGAGGCATGGACATATATACACTACCAAACGTAAGGTAGACAGCTAGTGGGAAGCAGCCGCATAGCACAGGGAGATCAGCTCGGTGCTTTGTGACCACCTAGAGGGGTGGGATAGGGAGACGCAAGAGGGAGGAGATATGGGAACATATGTATACGTATAAGTGCAGAAACTAACACACCACTGTAAAGCAATTATACTCCAATAAAGACATATGGGAACATATACATATGAGAACATATGTATACGTATAAAGCAGAAACTAACACACCATTGTAAAGCAATTATACTCCAATAAAGATGTTTAAAAAAAAAAAGATTCAGTGAATTTTTTAGTCTGTACTACAAAACTTGACTTGCCAAGCTATTTTCTTCAACTCACGTAAAATGTTACTTCAGGCAGGAAGTCTTCCTAAAATAGGTAAATTGGGTAATGAGTAACTATATCTACATTCATCCAAACCTTTAGAAATATTAAGTATCCACTGGTTATTTCATAACATAACTAATTTTACAAAAAGTAAAAATACCCTATGCAACAAAGAGCAGAATACAATTTAGTGGAGGCATTAAGGCATAGCACGCACTAAGAATGTTTGTTACTGTGAAAGATAAATGGAATGTATTGCAGTGTATCTTTATTTTTACAAATAATTATAAATTGGCATTGCAATGAGGTGCTTTAAAATAATGAAATATGACTTAGATGACTATAAGACATATGTAATAATATCACAAGGGTCTTGAAATAACAGCTTCTACCCTATGATGAGAAATCTAACGTAAAAATAAAATTGATTTTTGTGATGTGGACTTGCGTAAAGAAAATAGCATACGGTTTTTGTGTGTAAATGTTTCACGTTACTGGAATATCATTGCCAGGGGCTACCATACTGGGGTCAACGGGCAGCGTGGCTAGAGGGAGAGCAGGAGAGCATAAAGCCCACCTCCACTCTTCTACTTAGATGATCCCTAGATTGAACTGCAGCCCAGAAGATTAAGTAGGAGAAGACAGGCACATTTGGCACATAGATAAATGGAGTCCAGCAGTCATTCTCTCTTCTCTTGACCTATACGTGAAGAATAAAAATTACAAAGAATTCTATTCTTAAAGAGTATCAGAAAATGTTTTATAGCAGGATTAAAATCTTAGAATGCGATGAAACGTTATCAGTATTGATATTCTTATGCTCAAATAATTTTTTAAAAGTTCGGCTAAGCAATAAGCTAAAAAAACCAGATTTTAGAGGAAGAATCATAAGTATAAAAAAACTAAAACTACTCAGCTTTTCCCATTTCTGAGCATTTGCAAAAGATCTAAGAAAAGTTGACAAATAATAGCACTACACAGACAGCATTTTTTTTAATTAGAACAAGTTGATATCCAAAACATGTATTCACAATACTGTGGGATTTCAAATGTACTTTACTGCATTAGAACCTACATGTGTTAATAGAACTTAATTGATTTTCTTTCTACCACAGAGATAAAACCAACGAAATTACATATTTTCTGCAGTAGGAGGTCAGAATGGTTAGTAGTTACCATATAAAGCAAGATAAAGTACTTTAAAGTACTATAAATACCTAATAAACTATACTAACAGGACATGCTAAATAAATGGTGATGCCAGTTGCAGGATATTATAGGTTTTTCAATATTCTTATCATTGTTATGTAATTAGAAGAATATTACAATTTAACACTAATGTAGTATGTTATTTCAATACACTGGGGTTTTATGAAAGAAATTTTTCCACTGGACACTTTCTTCGGGTGTTTACACAAGTGAAGGCAGCCTTTCCTGCTGCCCTCACTGACATCCTTCACTCACTGCCTACCCTCTCCCCAGCTTCGTTTTTCTCCTCAGCCCTTACCACCGCCAAACGTGATATATGTTTTACACATTAATCTTGCTTATTGTCTTTCACTAAAATCGTAAACTTCTTGAGAGCAGAGATCACTGTGTGGTTTGTTCACCACAGGGTCCCCAGAACCTACAGCAGAGTAAAGCATGGAGCAGGCACTCAACAAATGGTTAGCGAATGAAGCCATCAAGGAATATTAAACCCTACAATGAATGAGGACACCTGAGGTAGAAACATTGTTTTACATTAACAACCAAACCAGAACACTTAAGACTAGTACTGAAGGTTTGACAGTGCTGTTAAATTCTAAATATTAACATCATCAGAATATGTGTGTCTAAGTTACCAGAGCACCTTAACCCACCCAACTCAGTCATTGTAGCTGAGCTATTCAATCGCTGAAATAGAACTGAGAGAAAATATATCACCAACTACTAATCCTATAAAAAGCTACAATTCTGACCTCACTCCCCCAATAATTATTCCGATTAAAACGTACAGAATAAAAACTAACAAAATTGGTTAACATTCTTAAGTGTCAACACCTTGAAAGTATGTTCAATTTATCAGAGATTAAATAAAAGAACAGTTAATGATCTTGAGCAATTTAAAAATTACAAAAATGTGTGATTTTTGATAGAGGATTAAATAACTTAGCATATTAATGTGAACATATGAATTCATATACAAATTTATAACATTAAAAATTCCCTGGGGCTTCCCTGGTGGCGCAGTGGTTGAGAGACCGCCTGCCGATGCAGGGGACACGGGTTCGTGCCCCAGTCCGCGAACATCCCACATGCTGCGGAGCGGCTGGGCCCGTGAGCCATGGTCGCTGAGCCTGTGCGTCCAGAGCCTGTGCTCCGCAACAGGAGAGGCCACAGCAGTCAGAGGCCCACGTACCACACACACACACACACACACACACACACACAAAAATTCCCTGAATATTTCAATATTCACTCTTTATATATTTAAACTGTACTTTTAAAATTTAAACACCTGGGGTATAAAACACTGAGTTCTGGTATAGTACTAGCAAATGGCAGGAAATAGGGTTTTGAACTTTTCTTGTACCTACAAAGGATAAAATTTGGAAGTGCCTCTGTGGCTCACCACACAATTTTCTGCTTCTCTCCTGCATTAAGATAACATGTGTTCTGGCCATGAGTCACTAAATCCAATTGGATGAGAATTTAGTTGACTTTAAGGGGGAAACATCTACTGATGGACAGATTTGTGGCTTTTTCTATTTGGTAGAACCTATATTTTTTATTTACAAAGTAAACAAATATACAGGTTTTGTAAATAAGACAAAACACATGCACTGGCTAAATCCCCTCTTATTAAGTTTTATTTCACTCTCTTAAAAAGCTCTTGTTTTTTGGGCTTCCCTGGTGGCACAGTGGTTGGGAGTCCACCTGCCGACGCAGGGGGCGCAGGTTCGTGCCCCGGTGCGGGAAGATCCCGCGCGTCGCGGAGCGGCTGGGTCCGTGGGCCGTGGCTGCTGGGCCTGCGCGTCCGGAGCCTGTGCTCTGCGACGGGAGAGGTCACGGCAGTGAGAGGCCCGCGTACCGCAAAAGAAAAAAAGCTCTTGCTTTTTACCTATTTATAATACATGATGGAACAAACAGGAATATATCTCACGAGAGGAAGGACTCAGAAACCTCAACAGACATAATTTCCAAATAGGGTGTTTTCCTCTTAAAGAATGTACCTAACAATGGTGAAGAGACATGAAATTAAGAGATTAAAAGGGAGACTTTAAAATAGGAACCACCTTAAAATCTACTAAAGGTACACACAGGCAAAGTCAATAATCACTGGGTAAAAATTGCTACTTTCATTTAATTTACCTTTTGGGAATACAGTATTGACAAAGTTACGTTGGCAAATGCTTTCCTGGAATATTAACTGCTTATTCGTCAAAACAGATTTCTGAGTTACAACACTTATTGAGTTAAAAAGCCCGATCATAGGGCTTCCCTGGTGGCGCAGTGGTTGGGAGTCTGCCTGCTGATGCAGGGGACACGGGTTCGTGCCCCGGTCCGGGAAGAGCCTACATGCCGCGGAGCGGCTGAGCCCGTAAGCCACGGCCGCTGGGCCTGTGCGTCTGGAGCCTGTGCTCCTCAACGGAAGAGGCCACAGCAGTGAGAGGCCCGTGTACCGCAAAAAAAAAAAAAAAAAAAAAAAAAAAAGCCCTATCATAATCTGAGTTTACTTATGTTTGTTGTAGAAGTTTCATCATATCTTTGTTTTCCTCCAGGCAAAATGGTGAAGCCATATACTACTTCCTATTTAATTCATTTAAAAAGTGAATGTCCTGGGCTTCCCTGGTGGCACAGTGGTTAAGAATCCACCTGCCAATGCAGGGGACTTGCGTTCAAGCCCTGGTCCGGGAAGATCCCACATGCCGCGGAGCAACTAAGCCCGTGCGCCACAACGACTGAGCCTGCGCTCCAGAGCCCGCGAGCCGCAACTCCTGAAGCCTGTGCACCTAGAGCCCGTGTTCTGCAACAAGAGAAGCCACCGCAGTGAGAAGCCGCCCATGCACCACAATGAAGAGTATCCCCCGCTCGCCACAACTAGAGAAAGCCGACGTTCAGCAACTAGGACCCAACAGAAACAAAAATTAAAAAAAATAAAGTGAATGTCTTAGTCAATTCGGGCTGCTATAACAAAAACACCATAGACAGGGCGGCTTCAACAACAAATATTGTCTTCATATGGTATGAAGAGGGGGAGAGAGCTCTCAGGGGTCCCTTTTATAAGGGTACTAATCCCATTCAAAAGGGCTCTATCCTCATAACCTAATCATGTCCCAAAGTCCCCACATCCTAACACCATCACATTGGGGGTTCAGATTTCAATACATAAATTTTGTAAGTATGCAAATATTCATTCCATAACAGTGCTCATTTCAATATTTATTATAAATAAGGTTCTCTGTGCTAGGTATGGACAACATTAGCAATATTTGAAAGGTGGAATAAATTCATGATCCATTAGGGGAAGAAAAGCTGGAAGGTATGTGAAAGTAAAAGAAATGAAGACTAACATAAAGTAAACACAGAACTATAAAGAACTACTCCAGTCTTCAGAAGACATATTTAGACAGACTTTCAGATGAATAAGGACTTTACATTCAACAAACTATCCACATTTTAATCGATTTTGATGCATCATTGACAGTGAAAGTAAAAAACCACAAAGAAGAGGGAAAAAAAAAATTACAGGATTTCAGAAAGAGAAAATAAACTGGAAGGTTAATGGATAAGGACACATTAAGACTTTTGATAAATATTGCCAAACTGATTGCCATTCTGAAAATGTCCATCTCTCTAGACCTCAGCCAACGCTCACTTTTATTATATTTTGAATCTTTGACAATATGTTAAAAACATTATCTTGCCTTAATGTCATTCTATAGATGGAAAATGAAGCCATTCTGTATATAATTATTAAACAACTAAAACACTAAACACTTTTTGAGAATTACCTATTTTTGCTCTTTGGCCATTTTTCTATTACATTCATCTTTTTTTTTTACTAATTTTTCGGAATTCTCAAACACTAAGGATATCAAACACTTACTTACCAACTCTAAAGGTTAGTGTCTTGAGTCTTCACCTTGCCATGTTCTCAAATCCAACATCATTCTGTGTTGACATGTCTCAAATCCATATCTCCAGACTGTATTCTCAGAATTTTTCACTCACGTATCTGTCTGCTCAGTGACATCTGCCCAAGAATATCTACCGGACACCTTGGATGTTGTGACACAGGACAAACAAAAATCTTCATTTCTCCTCCCCACTCCCATTCTCTACAAACTTAATTTTCCCTCAGTTTCCAACACTTCAGTATATAGCATCATCCACCTAGTCAGTTACCCAAGACAGAAATCTAGAAATCTTTCTGAATTCCTCTCTTACACTAACTGCCCCGCCATCAATTCATCAATGAGTAGTCTTCTTTGCTCATCTCAAAAATGTATCTTTATTTGGCTATTCAGGGTCTTTTGTGTCGCCATACAACAAAAAATTTTTTTTAATTTTTGTTATAGTTCTGTGAGAAATGCTATTGGTAATTTGAGAGGGATTACATTGAATCTGTAGATAGCTTCGGGTAGTATAATCATTTTGACAATATTGGTTCTTCCAATCCAAGAACATGGTATATCTTTCCATCTGTTTCTGTCATCTTCAATTTCTTTCATCAGTGTCTTACAGTTTTCAGAGTACAGGTCTTTTGCCTCTGTAGGTAGGTTTATTCCTAGGTATTTTATTCTTTTTATGATGGTAAACGGCTTTGTTTCCTTAATTCTTCTTTCTGATCTTTTGTTGTTAGTGTATAGAAATGCAAGAGATTTCTGTGTATTAATTTTCGATCCTACAACCTTACTGAATTCATTGATGAGCTCTATGGTTTTCTGGTAGCTTTCAGTTCTTTTTTTCCCCCTCTGATTGCTGTGGCTAGGACTTCGAAAACTATGTTAAGTAAAGGTGGAGAGAGTGGACATCCTTGTCTTGTACCTGATCTTAGAGGAAATGCTTTCCGCTTTTCACCATTGAGTATGATATAGGCTGTGGGTCTGTCATATATGGCCGTTATTATGTTGAGGTAGGTTCCCTCTATGCCCACTTTCTGGAGAGTTATTATCATAAATCGATGTTGAATTTGGTCAAAAGCTTTTTCTGCAGCATCTACTGAGATGATCATACGGTTTTTATTCTTCAATTTGTTAATACGGTGTATCACACTGATTGATTTGTGGATATTGAAAAATCCTTGCATCCCTGGGCTAAATCCCACTTGATCATGGTGTATGATCCTTTTAATGTGTTGCTGGATTCGGTTTGTGCATATTTTGTTGCGGATTTTTGCATCTATATTCATCAGTAACACTGGCATATAATTTTCTTTTTTTTTTCCTAATTGCTTCCCATCTATGATATTTTAATGCCACAAGTATACTGTATAACTATTATATATTGTGGCCCCTTGCAGAGCCACAACCATTGTAATGACTTAAGATTTTTTTCAACCCACAAGAATACATTTTTGCCCCCTTGCGGGCAGTATCACCCTCACTGAAAATGCATGCTATATAGCTGCAGTATTTAAGATAGTACAATACTGGTGGAAGGATAGACATTTTGGTCAATGGAACAGAAAAGAGCCCACAAATATTCCAAAAAAAGTACAAATGACTTTTGACAAAGGTATACAAGCACCTCTATGAAGGAAGAATAATCTTTTCAACAAATGGCACTGGAACAATTAGATGAGCAAAAAAACAGATGCTGATCTAAACCTCACACCTTATACAAAAATAAAAATAAATGGGTCATGAATCTAAATGTAAAATGTAAAATGTTTAGAAGGAAACAGACAAAATCATCAAGACCTAGGGTTAGGTTAAGAGTTATCTGATGTGAGTTCTTAGATATGACACCAAAGGCGTAATTCATCAGTGAAAAAAATACATCAAAATAAAATACATTTCTCTGTGAAAGAGTCTGTTAGAAGGGATGAAAAGACAAGCCAGAGACGAGGAGAAAATATTTGCAGATCACATATCTGACAAAGCACTTGTAGGCAGAATATAAAAAGAATTCTCTAAATTCAATAGTAAAAAAAAAAAAAAAAAATCCAATTTGGCAAACAACTTGAACAGACACTTCACCAAAGAGGAAATACAGATGGTAAATATGCACATAAAAAATGTTCAACATCATTAGCCATTAGGGAAGTGCATATTAAAACCACAGTGTGATACTATTACATCCTTATTAGAATGGCTAAAAATTCCTGACAATATCAAAATGCTGGTGAGGATGCTGAGCAACTGGACTTCTCACATGTTGCTGATGGAAAAGTAAAATAGTACAACTACTCTGGAAAGTAAAAAAATCCTGTACACAAATGATTCCTGTAGCTCTCTCAGTAACTGCTAACATTTGTTAAAAACCCACATGTCCTTCATAGGAGAACGGATAATACAAACTGTAGTACATCCATACAATGGAATTCTATTCAGCAATAAAAAGGAACAAACTACTGATACATCTAACAACGTAGATGTGAAGATCATTTTGTGAATAAAAAAGCCAATCAAAACTGTTATACTCTATATGATTTCACTTATATAACATTCTTTAAGTGACAAAATTAAAATGATGGAGAATAGATCAATGGTAGTTAAGGGTTAGAATTGGGGGAAAAGGTCTTATATACAATCTGATTTTGTTTAGGTCTTTCTTATATTTATGGTTATTACATATTTCCTTTTCTATAAAATGTATGCCTGTTCATGTCATTTACCTATTGATTCACAGAAATTCTTTACATATTTTGGATATCAAACTTTTGTTAGTTTTGTGTATTATCTTTTCCCAGAATCCAGCTTGTATTTTCACTTTCTTTATGGTATCTTCTGAAAGAATTTCTTGATAAACGCAATCTAGTTCTATATGATTCGCTTTTTTTGTCTTAAACATTTTGCTACCCTAAAGCATAATGGCAATGTGGGAGGAACTGGTATTTTCCATAAGACATGAAAAAGGGATTTATTCTCATTTTTCCCCCATATGGAAAATCAACTGTCCTCAGACCATTTAATGAATAACCCATTCTTTACCACTGATCTGCAATGCCAGCTTTGCAATATATTAGGTTTTAATATATGCGTGGGTCTATCTGGACTTTCTGTTCTTTTCACTGGTCTGTTTGTCAAGTCATGAGCCATTACCATATTACCTTGTTACACAGTACACCTTCGCTCTTCAGAAGTGTCTTGGCAATGGAACATCTTGCTCCTCTATGCAAATATTAGAATCAGTCTGCCAAGTTACTCAAAAAACACTGTTGAAATTTTGATTTAAAAGTGTACTGAATCTATAGATCAATTTGAAAACGACCTAATAGCTCTGTGACAATGAGTTCTCCCTTCCACAATCATGGTGAATTCTCTGTATGTATTTACTCGGGTCTCATATGTCTTTCCATAAAGTTTCATAATATTCTCCATAAAAGCTGTCATATTCTTTACTGAATTTATTCAAGGGTATTTATATTTTTATATTATTACAAAACACTTTATTTTTATTACTCATGTATTTCTAAGTGCAAATTATATTGCATGTTAATTTTATAACAGGGTATATTTGTAAAATAAATTGTTAATTCTAATAACTTATCTATAGATTCTCATCTTGCACCCAATCTTAAAGGGAAGAACATTTTAAATATTTCACCATTGAAGATGGTTTTGCTAGGGTTCTTTTATACATGCTCTTTTTCATATTATGGAAGTTATATTCTATTCACAATTTGCTAAGAGCTTTTCTTCTTATCATAAAGTTATCTGAATTTTTCTTAATGTTTTCCCTGTATCTACTGAAATGACCTTTCTTCTTTACTTCGTTAGTAAGGTGAATCACTTAAAAAATTTTTGTAATGAACAAACCTTACATTCCCAGGATAAACAAGATTTGGTAAGATGCGTTATCCTTTTACACATTGCTCGATTCAGTTTACCGATATTTTATTGGTATTATATTCATGCACAAGAATGGCCTGTATTTTCTCATAATGCCGTTGTCTGATATTGTTATGAAGGTTGTATCAGCCATGTGATATGAATGTGAGAACATTCCCTGTATTTCAATTCTCTGAAAGAATTTTTAACTAGAGCTAAATTGTCTTTTTGTCTGCTGGAAATCATCTGTCACCAAATTGGGACTGGTATTTTCTCTGTGGGATATGATTACATATTTATTCCATTATATTAATGGCTATGGGATCACCTAGAATTTTTAAATTTACTTTATATTTTAATGTTTGTGATCCACAATATATGGTTGTATGTATTTTATAAAAATCACTTTAGCAAATAAATTTTTCCCATTTTAAAATAAACTCTTTGTACATGTGGTAATAGTTTACGTAGCCACAGTTTTTCATGTGTAAAATATAACTCAGAAAGCAATGCAAGTACTCTAGCCTCATAGAGGACTTAGTATTTTACTTAAAATGGATTTAACTGTCTTTTAGTCACTTTTAATAATTCTTTTTTAATGGAAATTCTTCCACTTCATCTTAGTTTTCAAATTTGTTGTCATAAAAATTTTCACTATATTTTCTTGCTGTCTTTTTAATAAGCTTATAATTCTGAAAGAGTTTGAGAGAGATATTTTCCAAGTTCAAAGAATCTCTTTGGGAATTGACAAAATTACACAACACTTGTTAAAAGATTTTATTTAAAGATCTTATTAACTCATTTCATATGTAATATACTTTTAATCTGGTAATTCCAGAAATATAGGAAAACTATAGTTTTTCCTTCATTATTTCCCAGTGGCCACCACATTGTTGAGCTCTCTTATTTCTTCTATTATTTTTCAGTCACTTGTCCTAGATTTTCAGTTCATTCTTTTGTGTTTTCCGTCACACCATCCTTTTTTGACTGATTCTTGTTAACATAAAGTATGTACATTACAATTGCTTACTTACACTTCTGCTTCAGTATCTGCAGCAAACTGATGGTATAAATGGCCCTGATTATTCCCCTTTTTGAAAACATGCCTTTTATGATGTGGCTTTCCAGTTCCTTCCATCAAGAGGCCGTGGCATCCTAACAATAATGAGTTCCCTAATCCATGAACATCAAATTTCTCTCCATTTATTTGTGTCTTCCTTACAGTAATGTTTTGTCAGAAGTACTCCTAAGTATTTAATTCTTTCTAGTGCTACTGTGAATAGAATTTTTGGCTTAAAATTACTGTTGGATTGTCCATTGCTAGTCCACAGAAATACAATTTTGCTACTACTCTACTTTGGCTGGTTCTGTTACCTCCTGTGGCCAAAAAAATGTGGTAGAGGTGACAAAGTGCCACTAATAAGCCTAGTTCTCATGAAAACCTGCAGCTTCTGTTTGTCTTCATGGAATGATGACACCACCACGTAAACACGTGATGGCTGGCCTACTGAAGGATGAAACATGTGACTCAGTCACTCCATCACTTCACCAAACTGTCAGCCAGTCACCAGACACATGAGTGAGGCCATCTTAAACCAGCTATTCCCCAAACATATAAGCAAGCTCAGCCCAGAGTAAGAGAATCACCAAGCTTACCAAACTTTCTCATTAGCAATAATAAACACTTATTGTTTTATGCAACTGGGTTTAGGGATGGTTTGTTATACAGCAAAAGCCAACTGATAGACACATATAAGTGACCAACACAGTTCATTTTAGTTATCAAGCTCAGCTATATACCATTTGGAAACATTTTCAATCTGTAAATGTAAAATACATCAAAAAGTAGTTCAAGGAACTTTTTATTTTTTTAACATCCTTATTGGAGGATAATAGCTTTAAAACGGTGTGTTAGCTTCTGCTGTATAACAAAGTGAATCAGCTATGCATATACATATATCCCCATATCTCTTCCCTCTTGCGTCTCCCTCCCTCCCACCCTCCCTATCCCCCCCACCCAGGTGAACACAAAGCACTGAGTTGACCTCCCCGTGCGATGCAGCTGCTTCCCACTAGCTATCTATTTTACATTTGGTAGTGCATGTATGTCCATGCCACTCTCTCACTTCGTCCCAACTTACCCTTCCCCCTCCCTGTGTCCTCAAGCCCATTCTCTACGTCTACGTCTTTATTCCTGTCCTGCCCCTAGGTTCTTCGGAACGTTTTTTTTTTTTTTTAGATTCCATATATATGTGTTAGCACACGGTATTTGTTTTTCTCTCTCTGACTTAGTTCACTCTGTATGACAGTCTCTAGGTCCATCCACCTCACTACAAATAACTCAATTTTGTTTCTTTATATGACTGAGTAATATTCCACTGTGTATATGTGCCACATCTTCTTTATCCATTCATCTGTCGATGGACATTTACGTTGCTTCCAGGTGCTGGCTTTTGTAAATAGAGTTGCAATGAACATTGTGGTACATGACTGTTTTTCAATTACGGTTTTCTCAGGGTATACGCCCAGTAATGGGATTGCTGGGTTATACGGTAGTTCTATTTTTAGTTTTTTAAGGAACCTCCGTACTGTTCTCCACAGTGGCTGTATCAATTTACATTCCCACCAACAGTGCAAGAGGGTTCCCTTTTCTCCACACCCTCTCCAGGATTTACTGTTTGTAGATTTTTTTTGATGATGGCCATTCTGACCAGTGTGAGGTGATACCTCATTGTAGTTTTGATTTGCATTTCTCTAATGATTAGTGATGTTGAGCATCCTTTCATGTGTTTAAGAACTTTTCAAAAATAATTCTAAACTTGCAGAAGTTTTGCGATATGCTTTTACTCAAAAGTATTTTGTAAATAGAATAGAAAAAACATATGAGAACTTTAAAACTCAGAAAAGCTAATCTTCTCAGACAATGTCTCAAATTATGCCTCAAACCTTTTTGAAAGGAGATAGGATATACATATGCAAATTAAAAAATAAAAATTTCTCACTAAGAAACATTTATCTCAGAAAGATTTACAATATCACTCTTCATAAGAATGACCATGTTGAATAAGCATACTGTGACCCTTAAAAAAAAGCATTACACTAAGATATTACAATATTGCTTTCTTTGCAAATGACCCCTCTTCTTTAATCACTTAAGATATAAAGTAAATGATCCTTAAATAAACACCTTCAGAACACAATTGTCTGGTATTTGGAAGAGGTTTACTTTTCAAGAAATTATCCAAAGCCTAAACGTGAATAATGTATTTTGATATTTAATCACATAACTCAAAGGCAATGTTTAAGTGTTCCCTATAATATGTACTTTTAAGTCATATTTTTAAAAAAGAACTTCTTAAAATCACTTTGTTTAAAAAATAATGTGAAGTGATTAATAAGGTATTATATCTAAAAAGTAAACACAAAGACATTTATTAGCAAAGAAATAGGGAAATTTAAAAATAACCTTGCAACACTGTTGTGTATGTAATTTATCAAGAAATGTTGTAAAAGAACAAAACAAATGTTGGCTCATTCTGGAGCTTCTTTGTCATCATTAATGTATTCAGGTTTTCACAGCCGAACTGCTATACTTTGAAAAGACTTTCATGAAAGGAAACTCATATTCAATGTTTAAACAAAGCTGTCAGGTTACCAAGATTAAAATTTGTTTGAGTGTCCAGAAAATCTTTACTTAAAATAAAAACAAAAACTATGTTGGCAAACAAAATAAAATAAGTTTTTGTTTAACCATGCATATTTATTTTGGGGGAAAAACAGAGAAAGAACAATTTTAACATAAAAGTGAGACGATTTTTGAGCAGCTATTTTGTTTCATTACTTGTTCTATTTCTCAAATTGATACAAATGATCTCCTTCTGTTTCTATCTGCTTGCCTTGTCAGTACAACTAACTGTCAGGGTTGGGGAGATCTCTTCTATCTAAACAGAAGATGTGCAGTTTGTAACCTGCTTAATTCGCCTTATGTCCTATGTCCTCAGTATGGTGTTCATTAAAATCTCAGCTGTTTTGTTCATAGCACTGGCAGCCTAAACACAGGCTTATTTTTCTTTGTTAAAAGGCCAGATTGTACATAAATATACCCCTAATCTCTGTGTGTGTGTGTGTGTGTGTGTGTGTGTGTGTGTTAATGGCAAGAAATTAAACCAAGCATGTAAATGCTTCTTGGTGTTTTCATCACTCAAGTCAGGCATGTGAACTCACTTAGTCCCTTGCCTAGATGTTCATAAAAATAGCACCTCTCAGTCTTTGGAGAGAGGTTTAATGTAACAGCCATCTCTAAAATCAGATAACCTATATTAAGAACCACAAGTTGGTATAGATGATTTCTATAAATTGCCATTAAGAACCATCCTTAAGAGTCCCCATCCCTCCCCCTTCTATAAGTTCCTGGTAGGCCCTAGGTTTCCAATCCTATTTGCTTCCATGTATTTGATTATATAAAAGGTTTAAATGAAACCTAAATTACACTGCCTTAGCAATAAGATGAAATGGCTCGAATCAATTACTTTTTTTTTTTTTTGGGCTTGGACAGAAAACTCAAAACTTTACATTTAACTGGCCAATCCAGTTACTGAACAGAATTTCTGTTCAGTTCTGACCTGTTCATAAGTAGATTTTCACACTAAGCTTTTAAGTGCAATATAAAATATCTCATTGATGTGTATACAAATAATTTCAAAACTCATGTATGAATTGTACACATCCATGTATGAATTGTATAGTTAACAGTGTTCACATGTATCAAATTAATCCCATACTGAAACCATCAAGAGTAGAAGGTATAAAAATGTGTCAAATGTTTAATTACTACATTTTTGTGTGAAGTTTGATTAACAAGACAAAAGACTTATTTTTATCTTGTTACTAAGTTACTTGCAGTAATTAAAGGTACATAAAGGACTATTAAAATATTATGCCTGACAGCTGCAAAAAATAATTTAACCTCAGAACGACTGAAAACTACATACTGTCTACAGCTCGTTTTGACCGATACAACATACATTTTTTAAATAACATTACATTAACTATTAAACAGAGCTGCCTGAATATGATGACTTCAAGAAAACAGCCGTAATTGTATCTTCAAAACCTTTCCTCAAGAACTATCAGACAACTGATTTCAGAAAATGGCCTTATTAGGCAAAGATCTTGGAGATAACTGGCCAAGCATCAAAAGAACCACGCTGAAGAGTCTCCTCTTCAATTTACATTCCCACTGGCAGTGCAAGAGTGTTCCCTTTTCTCCACACCTTCTCCAGCATTTATTGTTTCTAGATTTTTTGATGATGGCCATTCTGACCGGTGTGAGATGATATCTCATTGTAGTTTTGATCTGCATTTCTCTAATGATTAACGATGTTGAGTATTCTTTCATGTGTTTGTTGGCAGTCTGTGTATCTTCCTTGGAGAAATGTCTATTTAGGTCTTCTGCCCATTTTTGGACTGGGTTGTTTGTTTTTTTGATACTGAGCTGCTTGTAAATTTTGGAGATTAACCCTTTGTCAGTTGCTTCATTTGCAAATATTTTCTCCCATTCTGAGGGTTGTCTTTTGGTCTTGTTTATGGTTTCCTTTGCTGTGCAAAAGCTTTTAAGTTTCATTATATGGAGGGTCCTTAAAAAACTACAAGTAGAACTACCATACGACACAGCAATCCCACTACTGGGCGTATACCCTGAGAAAAGCATAATTCAAAAAGAGTCATGTACCAAAACGTTCATTGCAGCTCTATTTACAATAGCCAGGAGATGGAAGCAACCTAAGTGTCCATCATCAGATGAATGGATAAAGAAGATGTGGCACATATATACAATGGAATATTACTCAGCCATAAAAAGAAACAAAATTGAGTTATTTGTAGTGAGGTGGATGGACCTCGAGTCTGTCATACAGAGTGAAGTAAGTCAGAGAAAGAAAAACAAATACCGTATGCTAACACATATATATGGAATTTAAGAAAAAAAAAAAAAGGTCATGAAGAACCTAGGGGTAAGATGGGAATAAAGACACAGGCCTACTAGAGAATGGACTTGAGGATACGGGGAGGGGGAAGGGTAAGCTGTGACAAAGTGAGAGAGTGGCATGGACATATATACACTACCAAACATAAAATAGATAGCTAGTGGGAAGCAGCCGCATAGCACAGGGAGATCAGCTCGGTGCTTTGTGACCACCTAGAGGGGTGGGATAGGGAGGGTGGGAGGGAGACACAAGAGGGAAGAGATATGGGAACATATGTATATGTATAACTGATTTACTTTGTGATAAAGCAGAAACTAACACACCATTGTAAAGCAATTATACTCCAATAAAGATGTTAAAAAAAAAAAAAAGAGTCTCCTCTTCGTTCCTAATGTTAACTTGTGAATCGTTTGTCGTGTATGGACTTACAAAGCTGCTTTCAGATAGAAAAAGAGCACTGACTTTTACCCTTGTGTTGAAGCTTTATTATCATGAATCCACCCAGGTTTAAGGAAAAAAGAGGTTCCCATACTAGAGCACTGAGGATGAAGCATCATAACTGAAGACCAGCTGAGCATGAGGAAATTACAGGATAGAAAGTGAGTCCAGCAATAAAAAGCTGGGTAAGGTTAAGACAACTACCTCAAAAGGAAGCAAGGCTACAACGATTTCATGTTTCATATTTAAGGACACAAACAGAAGGACTTTTCAACACAATATGGCATGTAATACTATTTCCCAGTATGGAACCTGTCATACTCCTGATGTCATAATCAGGACAAACTTAATCATAAGGCCCTATCAAAAGATAACATAACTTAGGTTTTACTATGTTGTGAGTAGAACTAAAACTTCAGGAACAAATTTATCAGAAACTCAATAGCTGAGAGAAAGTCTCACTCCTGGTTTGGATAACCCTTGTGCTACTCTAAGCACCCTGGGGTTTCTTTTGTAACTAGGATAACCAGTAACACTGGATATATAACCTACTATAGGCTAAATTAATCTTCCCCAGAGTGAACTGACAGGATCCAAGATAGGGTCTCTGTACTCACAGGAACAGAAGAGGGAGAGGAATGAGGCACCCACATTAACCCAACTGAATCTCCTTAACAAAATCAAAGAGAATAATATAGTCAGTTCTTCACACTTGAAAAATGACTGTGGACAGCAACACGAAATTACTGAAAAGAAATATGAACAACATAAAAAATTGGAAGTTATATTAAAGTATATAAATCAACCCTGAGAAATTTTAAAGTATGATACTATTATCCCTACCACCTTTTAATAATGAAGGAAAATAAAGTAAATCACTATATAGGATTTATTAATACTAAGTGCTTCTGGTATTGAAGAAACATGCTTACCTTTTTAAAAGGTATTGTGAGGTTTGTGATTCTTCTGTGCACATCTGAAAACATTACTGACAGTTTTACTGCTGTCTCTCCACACTCAATTATTTTAAAAGACAAGATTTTTGAAATTATCATTATGAAAATCTCTTCATAGTACAGCAGTAGCAGTTACTCTGAAAAATGGCAGAGCAGGGAAATCCAGAGCTCCATCCCTCCACAAAAGCAACTAGTAAGCTGGCAAAAACTGTTAAGAATTAGTTTTTGCAGAACTCTGAAATCTAGTTCAAAACTGATAACAAACGGGAAAGATGAATGAATAAAGAAGCTGCTGCATGGTGGGAGCCTGCAGCAGGTTGCTAAGCCAGAGTGAGCTACGGACTTTGTTCAGTATGAAACGTAGTTGAATGTTTCAACCTGTCTGGGCGCTCCCTGAAGAACCAGTGCAAACACCTGCCTTTGTCTGGCCAATTCTAGTGATCCCAGGGCTGGGGCAGCTTCCCTGGTAGCATTTGCTAAAAGCAGTGAAAGCCAAAACTATTGGCTACGGCAGGCTAGTGCTAGAAATAACAGTCACGACAAATAATAGACAAACCAAGTAGCCTGGGAAGGAAAAGGTTGGGAAAGGAGGTATGTGGTGGAGTGAGGGGTTTTAAAAGTTACCTGTATACAAGGGAATCGAGAGCGTGAGACACACACTCAGAAAGGGCCTGAAAAGACCCTAAACGTTCACTCCTGACTGAACTTCATGGTTCACACAAGCAGGACGTAAAGGCTAAGGCAAGGCTGTAAGTAGCCTGGTCAAGCAATGAGGGTGCGCCTGCCTTAACACAGACCCAACACACAAAGTCTAAGACAGCGCTGTTTCCTTCTTCTTTTCCTGGCTCCTGGTATTTAAGGAAACTCTGGCAAAACGGTAGCTGACCACTGATGTAACAGACCAGACAGAGCAGAGACTTCAATGGTTATACACAACGAAGACTTTATATATATTTATTTGTACACACACAGACTTTATAATAGTTTATAAAAGACACTAAAACAATAACAACCCACAACTACCAGAAACAGCAAACCCCAAGGAGGAGGGGAAGAATCTAATTTCCAAAGTTGGCACACTATAATATTCAAAATAATCCAGTTTTCAACAAAAAATTAAGAGAAACAAGAAACAATGAAAAGAAACAAGAAAGTATGGCCCATTCACAGAAAAAAAATTAACAGGAAATGTCCCTGAGGAAGCCCAGGCATTGCACTTACTAGACAAAGACTTTAAACCAACTGTCACAAATATGTTCAAACAGATAAAGGAAACCATGAACAAAGAACTAAAGAACACCAGGGGAACAATGTCTAAACAAACTATATCAATAAAAAGATAGATATTACGGGCTTCCCTGGTGGCACAGTGGTTGAGAGTCAGCCTGCCAATGCAGGGGACACGGGTTTGTGCCCCGGTCTGGGAAGATCCCACATGCCGCGGAGCGGCTGGACCCGTGAGCCATGGCCGCTGAGCCTGCGCGTCCGGAGGCTCAACGGGAGAGGCCACAACAGTGAGAGGCCCAAGTACCATTAAAAAAAAAAAAAAAAAAAAAGATAGCTATTACAAACAGAAACAAAATAGCAATTCTGTAGCTGAAAATTACAACAAATAAAATTAAAATCCACTGGAGGCATTCAACAGCAGATTTGAGCACGCAGAAGAAATCAGCGCAGTCGAATATGTCCAATGAGACTATTTAGTCTAAGGGGAAGAAAAAAGAACAAGGAGAAGAACAGAGCAGAGATAAATAAAACAGAAAATAGAAAAACAATAGAGAATCAATGAAACAGAAAGTAGGTTCCATGAAAAGAACAAAATTGACAAACCTTTAGCTAGACTGACATGGGGGAAAAAAACACTTTACTAAAATAAGAAATGAAAGTGGGAACTTTACTACAGATCTTACAGAAACAAATAGGATTATACAAAATACTACAAACAACCGTTCACTGACAAATTTGATAATCTAAATGAAATGGACAGATTCCTAGAAACACACAAATTGCCAAAACTGCATCAAGAAGAAAAAGAAAATCTGAACAGACCTGTAAGAAGTAAAGAGATTGGGTAAATAATTAAAAAACTCCCAACAAAAAGTCTAGGACCAGATGGCTTCACTAGTAATTCTACCAAATATTAATAATAATTAATACCAATCCTTCTCAAACTCTTCTAAAAACTAGGAGGGAGCACTTACCTACAAAGCCAGCATTACCCTGATACCAAGCCAGATAAGGATATTACAGGAAAACTATAGACCAATATCCCATATCAATATAGCTACAAAAATAAATTCTCAACAAAATAACAGCAGACTGAATCCAGCTGCATTTTAAGAAATTAAACATCATGACCAAGCGGGGTTTACCCCAGGAATGCAAAGATGGCTCAAGTATATGAATATCAATCAATGTAACACACCATATTCATAAAATGAAGGAAAAAACAACATGATCATCTCAATTCAGAAAAAGCATCTGACAAAGTCCAACATCCTTTCTTGATTAAAAACACTGAACAAACTAGGAACGGAAGGGAACTTTCTCAACATAAAAAAGGGCATTTATGAAAAACTCATATCTAACATCAGTCAATGGTGAAAGACTGAAAGCTTTCTTCCCAAAATCACAAACGAGACACCAGTTCTATTCAGCACTTCACTAGAAGTTCTAGCCAGTGTAATTAGACAAGAAAAACAAAAGCTATTCAAATTGAAAAGGGAGGAGTAAAAAAAATCACTATTAGAAGCTGACATGACCTGATATAGAGAAAATAGTAAAGAATCCACACACACAAAAACACTAGCTAATAAATGAATTCAGCAAAGTTGCAGGATACAAGATCAACATATGAAAATCAGTGTATTTCTTTACACTAAGCATAGTTGCAATCCAGCTAAATTCAGTAAGTATATTAAGGAGTCAGAATAAAAGAGTCTCTTTGACAGGAGCCTCCTCTAAATTCATGTGAAGTAACTTTTGGTTTACCAGTCCCAATGCTATGAAATTGTTTTTAGGATACTCTATTTGCGGAAAATTTTGGAAAAAATAACATCCTACCACTCTCTGTCTCACTTCCATTATATACATTTATTTTAATAACATAGTAATAGTTATTCTAAAACAAGGGTCAACAAATTACAGCCCATAGGCCAAACTGGTCAACCTCCTGTTAGGTAATGTTTTATTGAAACACATTCCCAGGCATTTGTTTACATACTGTTTCTGACTGCTCTCAGGCTGAAATGGCATGGCCTGCAAACCTGAAGTATTTACTATCCGGCCCTTTAAGAAAAAAATTTGACAACCTCAGTTCTGAAAAATAATCTAGTATAAAAACTGACCTCAGATTCACATCTGACAGGTATATCAAGATTTCTCTTTTACCTTGTCAATTATAAGTAACCACCCTATTCAAAATCAAAGAAAAACTCCAAAAGTATGGCTGAGTTAATGTTCAAATGATTATGAAAATATTTCCAATCCAGAGCCAAGGACTGGTCATACAAAAAAGGGCTTTGCTCATTAATTAAAGAGAGAATGCTTTTAAAAAAATGTTAGATGACTGATTATCTATCCAAGTCTAGTTTTAACTGTTCTCTGATTATCTGATGTAGTTCTAAGCTCAAAGGTTTTTGCTTCCCCTGCAGTACCTTGCATGGGACAAAGCTGCGCTTAATGCATGTTACTTTGATTTCATAAAGTATATAAAAAATCAGAAGAGTTAAGTAACTTTCACTGGGAAGGAAAAAATGACATTTTTACTTTTCCTTTTTTATATTATTTTCATGAAGAGTCCAACTCTTTGCTCATTGCCTGTTGAAACTGGCCCAAATGCTATGACACTGCAAAACTGAGATCATATAAACTGGTTTTTGGACACTTGATTTTGCCCACGTTAGAGGAATATAATTGAATAACACACTCACTTAAAATTCTATTACAAATAAGCATACTTTCTCTACTGCCCCTGTGATAATGCCATGATCCCATTTGTATAATAAACTCTTACTCACTGAAAGTATAATAAATATTTGTCGATTATAAATGAATGAATGAATGGATGAATGAATAAATAAATAAATAAAGTTATATGAAGGATTAGATCAGTAGTAGGTAATGTTGATGGGAAAGACTATCCACCCAAATATTAGATCACAAGAGGATTTGGCCTGTTTCATGAGTGAGACAGAGAACTACTATAAACTAAAAAGGTTTGAGAGATGTTGTAAGCAGGGAGTGTAGCACACTTTTAAAAAAATAATGTGTCCTTTCAAGAACCCCTAGTCTTGAGTATTCTGTATATTTCAAATAAACTAAGCAGGTGTTTTATATTAAACTGGCATGATGAATGAAGGGGAAATGTATGGTGCCACTTGAAAAAAAGTAAAAATCAGTGGATGAGGAACCCTAGTATCTTTTATTTTTAATTAATAAATCTTATTTTGAGAGTTGTTTTGGGTTAAAAAAAAAAAACTGAGCAGAAAGTACAGAGTTCCTACATATTCCCCATCCCTCACATTCATAGCTTCCCCTAGTATTCACATCTTGCATTAATGTGGTACATTTGTTACACTGATGCATCAATGGTGATACAATATTATTAACTAAAGTTTATAATTTACATTAGGATTTACTCTTTGTGCTGTACATTGTAGGGGTTTTGACAAATGTCTAATGACATGTATCCACAATTACAGTATCATACAGAACAGTGTCAGTGCCCTAAAGATCCTCTGTGCTCTACCTATTCATCCCTCCTTCCACCCTCACCCCTGGCAACCCCTGATCTTTTTACTGTCTTCATAGTGTTGCCTCTTCCAGAATGTTATATAGTTGGAATCATACAGTATATAATAACCTTTACAGATTGGCTTCTTTCACTTAGTAATATGCATCTAAGGTTTCTCCTTGTTCTTCTGTGACCTAATAGCTCATTTATTTTTATCACTGAATACGTATATACAATTCCACTGTATATAGATATCACTTTGCTTATCCATTCACCTATTGAAGGTCATCTTGGTTGCTTCCAAGTTTTGGCAATTACAAATAAAACTGCTATGAACACTGTGTGCTAGTTTACATTTAGACTTAAGTTTTCAATTCATTTGGGCAAACACCAAGGAGTGCAACTGCGGATCACATGGTAAGAGTACGTTCAGCTTCGTAAGAAGAAGTCAAACTGTCTTACCAAGTGGCTGCACCAATCTGTATGCTCACTAGCAGTGAACGGGGGCTCCTGCTGGCTCCACATCCTCACTGGCATTTGGCCTCGTGTCCTGGATCTTAGTCAGCCCAACAGATGTGTAGTGGTATCTCATTTTAATTTGCAATTTCCTGATGACCTATGACGTTGAGCATCTTCTCCTATGCTTATCTGTGTATCTTGTTTGGTAAAATTTCTGCTCACGTATTTTGCTCATTTTTTAACTGACTGGGTTGTTTTCTTATTCCTGGGTTATTACAGTTCTTTGTATATCTTAGATACCAGTCTTTTATCAGATAATTTTTATAAAGATTTTTCTCCCAGTCTCTGACTTGTCTTTCATTCCCTTATAGTTTTAATTCTAATGAAATCCAACTTATCAATTTTTTCTTTCACTGATCATGCTTTTTGGTTTTGAAACTAAAATGTTATCACCAAACCCAAGGTCATGAAGATTTTCTCCTATGTCATCTTCTGGAAATTTTATAGTTTTGCATTTTACATTTAGGTTGATGATCCATTTTGAGTTAATTATTTTTGAAAGGCATAAAATCAACGTCTAGATTTCTTCCCCCCCACCCCCATGGAGATATCTAACTGGTCCAGCTCCATTTGTTGAAAACTATCCCTTTTTCCAGTGAATTGCCTTTGCTCCTTTGTCAGTATCACTTAAAACTATATTTGCATGGGTCTATTTCTGGGCTCTCTAGTCTGAAGTCAGATATTGTCAGTCTTCGAATTTTGTTCTCCTTCAATGTTATATTGTCTATTCTGGGTTGGTCTTGGACTTTAATAGAGAAATCCTGTGTAGTCACACTGGAAAGTGATTGAACAAGCAGAGACCAGGTTGTGAAGTCTTTTTAGAACTTTCTTTAAAACTTCACTTAATCCAAAAAACAAACAAACAAAAACAAAAAACAACAACAAAAAAAAACGCAGGCTGCTCATAAAGGCACTTCTGAGTTGCTTATAACCCTGACATGCAGTGAATTAATCTTCAGACCTAACATAAAATAAACACTTTAAGGGCATATTATGTTGTTTCAAGAAGGTTGGGGGGAATTCATTGCCGGCCCAGTGGTTAGGACTTGGCATTTTCACTGCCATGGCCCAGGTTCAATCCCTGGTCAGGGAACTAAGATCCTCATGGCATGGCAAAAAAAAACATCGGGGCAATTTCTTACTTACAAGATAGAGAACTAAGAATGAAGACAACATACAGGCAAGATTTGGAAGAGAGCAATTAACTTCTTGCATTTGGCCTTCTTTGAGAAAGCAAATCAATGTCTTATTTTAAAATCTGTTACATTTTAAAGAACAAGTATTTAAATAATCAGATTCTGGTTACTCTTCTAATATTCTATAATATAGGCTAAGGAATCAATAGACAAATATATTTAAAAGTCAAGATGGAATTTAGAGACGAGGTATAATAAGAATCAGATGAGGGCCAAATGAGAACTGCTTGCTGTAGTATATGTAGCAGCTAATAAAAGCAGTAGTTTACCCATGCAAAACTCAAAATGCTATTTAAAGAATCACCTAAGCTAATTTTCTACTATTGCTAAGTAGACTGTTCTAGTAAATGACTCTATTCTGACTCATCTGACCTATGAACACCCTGATAGACTGAATTCAGAATTTAGGGCGCAAAAGGAGAGCCAATGACGGATTGCTGCGTAAACATTCACGAGCACTGAAAAACTAAATATACTCCTATGAACCTCTTTCCTAGAAATGTGAGATATAGTTAATTTTTCAAAGTCTAGATTCGCTAAGCTTCTTGCATTTGACATTTAAATATTTACTACCTAATTACTCTTCTGCCGGTTTTTTTTACTGCCAGCTTTAAGAATTTTTGTCATTAACGAAAGAAGGAAAGGAAAGAAGATAAAAACAGTAGAAACTCAAATCAATCAAATTAGGCAAAAAGACTGTCAAACTAATTTTTTAAATTACAGTATTGAACTATCTGGATTGCATTTATCTCCCTTCCACATAAAATCACCACTTGATTACATGACAGTAAATCTTGCTCTTGTGTTTATGGAGAACTGCAGATCTTATTATGACTGGGTTGACCATCCATCTCCTTCTGCTTACTCTGCATATCTAGAAACAGAAACATAACCATTTATTCCTCCCTGGATCTTCTGATCTCAATGTATAGAGTAGGCCGGGTAGAAGAAGAGCTTTTTTTCATTGGCTATAAAAGTGAACTCTTGGGTAAGAAATGGGCAGGAATAGAAACACAGATGTAGAGAGCAAACGTATGGACACCAAGGGGGGAAAGTGGCAGGGGGCAGGTAGCTGTGTAATGAATTGGGAGACTGGGATTGACATGTATATACTAATATGTATAAAATGGATAACTAATAAGAACCTGCTGTATAAAAAAATAAATAAAATAAAATTCAAAAAAAAATAGAAAACAAAAGCCGAACTGAGAATTAAAACATTTTTGCTTCCTACCTTTCCTATACGCCACACCATTCTGTTCCTCTCTATTAGCGTGACTAATTATTTTAACTATTAATTAACTTATAATAATGATGATAATAATAGTAATTTAACTATTAATGATTTTAACTATTTTATGATATTCAAAAAAGTGGAATATTATTGCAGTATTAAGCAAAAACCAGATAAAACTGAACCCTTAAAATTTTCGAGGATCTATGTTCTCTTATTTTTAAATGGTAATTAAAAGTTTCCGATACTATTTACACAATGATAAATAGGATATATACATATTGGTAAGTGCCCCAAAGGTATTTGTTTTATTTACACTCTTGCACACTTTGCTCTCTGGCTTTGTACTTTCCCTTCCATCACTTTATATCTAGTAGCAATTCCGCAAAATCACTCGGTCCATTAAAAGTTTCTTTCTTTCTGCTATAAGGAGCCAAGAATGCATTATTACATTTTTCTATGTGAGGTATGCTATTAAATAATAGCTTGTACACTAATTAAAGCAAATGTAATTGTGAGAACACATTGACATTGTTAAAGTAAATTACTCAATTTAACAGTTTCATTTCAAGTGACCTTAATTGTATTAATTGTGATACTAGCTAATTAAATTGAAGAGCATTAAATATATTGTTCTAATATGTCCTAAAGGAGCAAATTTTCCATCACATCAGCAAAAGAAAAATAATGATTATATGGACTCCCCCTACACCCCAAAGTCTCCTACACACATGTACACACAATGGGTCAAGCAGAAAAGGTCTCACCAGACTGCATTTATCATTACTATTTTAATATTGGTAGCAGGGCATAAAACAGACCACATAGAAGTAACTGATCTTTAGATAAATGGTTAATTTTAGGACATTCTTTATGTCAGGTTAAACAGAAATTACTTCATCATTACAAAGAGTTAAAATATTGAAAAAAATTGGAGTGAGGAAACAAAGATTGGTATAGAGGACTGCAATACGAAAATAAACGTTAAAATACTCCAACTCTACGTAAATCAGATGTTACTTATTAAATGCTTAGTATATCAAGTCATAAGGATACATAGTAAAAAATAGTTACGGCCCTCATTCTTGAGAAGAAACTTAATAGCACAAGAGAGTTACATGTCACTTCCATGTAACTGACATATCACCTTCTCTGATAACAACATAGATGCTAAATAACTCTCAGTCTTTAAAATACAATCTACACTGGCTTACAAAATCCCCAGCATTTGGCCCCTGCCTGCTAGGCCCATCCTGTGCCATTCCATGTCACCCACGATGCTCCAGCCACCGTGATCTTCCTTCAGTTCCTTGAATAGGATGAGCCTATTCCTATCCTAGGAACTTCCTCCGTATGAACTCTTTCCTTTTTCTAGACTGGTGTTTCTTTCATTCTGCCTATCTGTCTGTCCATCTGTCTCCCTCTTTCTGTCACCACCTTTGCGTGCCTGGCTCGTCTGTCATTCACATGCAACTGACGTATCACCTTGTCAGAGAGATCTTCCCTGACAATCTAAAGTACGCACACAGACGCTCATTGTAACACTACCTTATCTTGATTCTTACCTAGCCTTTATCATTCTCTGCTATTTTTTTCCTCATTTTTGTACTTTTCCTTTTTTTTTTTTTTTTTTTGCTGTCTCTCTCATGCTAAAATGTGAATTTCATTGAAAGAGAGCACCTGGACTATTTGTTTAATAGCCTATCCCCAGATACTAGATGATCAATGAATATTTTTGAATGAATGAATAAACGTCAGGTCTGTGACCCACAGCCCCCTACTGTGATTAAATATACGTGCCTTTATGGTCTCTATTCAGTTATTAAGTGTGACTGAAATTTCTTAACCATCATGCCAACATGTCTGATCGAAAATCTGTAAGTTCAACAAAACAGATCTATTCACAAGTCTAATTAAAGATTCAAATTGATAGCAGTGTTCTAAGCTTGGTCAAAATCAGTCATACTCTATTCTGCTGTCCTTTCTGGCCCTACTGATGCACTAGCAGAAAACAACTAATATACATCTTTGATAAGAAATCCACTGTATGTCACTGCACCTAAATGGGTTTATGTTTTTCTAAGGTTTTAAGATAATACTGTCACTCTACATCACCTCTATAGCTCAGTTATGCCTAGACCCAACCCAAACAAACCACCATCACACAGCTTCTCATTTTTGGTGATCCAAGAATATTATAAGGCTGACTAAGCATGGTGGAAAAAGTATCTCAAGGTATGGATATTCCTTTGCAGATAACTTTGCCCAAGGGGGTAGTGGTGACAGCTCTTGCAGGGCTACTGTTTCTGTCTGCCACCAGAGCAAGCAGTGAGGTCTCCTTTGCTCCTAAAGACATGGGAAATGAAAAAAATCCCAGTACAACTAAAATAACTCTTCACACAACCCCAACTCTAAAGGAACTGAAAAGGGGCCTCTCCATTAAGTAAATACTAATTGCCACACCAACAGAAAACTTCAAATAAAACTAAAAACTGGATTCAATTAATGAGAAATAGGCAACACAATAAAAAAAGATCAGAATTCAGACCAGAAGACTTTTTTTTTATTTCAAGAGTACATTTTACCAACAGTGAGTTTCATTGTTACCATTAAAATGTCTAACTTGCTAAATCTCAATCCACTGTGAGAGCACGAATACATAAAATCCATATATAGTCATTTAAATCTAACATTAAAGAGTAACTTGAAACTCCCTCGCCATTTAAATGTTTACGACTGATATTTCACCACTGCCTTTTCATGTTAATTCCATCTACTCAAGTCAGCTAGTGAGTGATATCTTGAAAATGCCTTACCACTAATTACAGATCATCAGTACTCTTCCCATCACCGAATCATAGATTTTTCTCCTTTTATAGTCTTTAACGTATGCAATTCTGAAGCAGTGACCACCTTGGACCTACTTGGAAGCTCTCACGTCTGTAGCTTCTTTAATTTTGACCCTCCTTTATCTTTCCCCAACTTTGACTGTTTTAAAATACTGCTCTCTCTATCCAATTTCTAATCATGGAGAATTCTGACCAATCAATCCTCAGTTCTTTTCTCTTTCTTTGAATTTCTTACCTGTCTCATACTGTGAACTGATATCTCTGGAGGATGACTTTCAGATCTCTAACTCATGGCCTTTCAGACTGAAGTCTCTCATTTCCCACTTTCTTTTGGACAGTGTAATTTAGAGGAACAGGGCATGGCATGTTCTCTGCTCTTTGATGTCATTTCTACCTATTGTCACACCACGTAACAAAATCTGTCTTTAAGGAGACATTTTAAAAAACATCCATTTAAAAAAAATCCTTTTTACTGTAATTTAAGAACTTCCAAGTTGCTCTACCATTTATTTAACAATCTTCATCTTCAACAAAGCCACCATTTTCCTTAATGACTTAATAGCCTTACAGTTTTTCATCTATCTAAACTGCCATTTTCCTCCATATGTAGAGAGAATTTTTCATTAAGATGATACTTTTTACAAAACGACACAGACAGTAAAAAGATCAGTGGTTGCCAGGGGTTGAGGGGCATGGGATGGGGAAGATGAACAGGCAGAGCACAGAGAATTTTGGGAAAATACTCTGTATGACACTATAGTGACAGGTACACGTCATTATACATTCGTCCGAACTCATAGAACGTCCACCACCAAGAGTGAATCCTAATGTAAACTACAGAGTTTGAGTGATTATCATGTGTCAGTGTAGGCTCATCAGTTGTCACAAATGTACCACTCTGGTGGGAGATACAGATAATGGGGAGGCTGTGCCTATATGGGAACCAGAGGCTATATGGGAAATCTGTACCTTCCTCTTAATTTTGCTGTGAACCTAAAACTGCTCTAAAAAAATAAAGTGTTTAAAATTAAAAAAAAAGAAAAGATTTCAAACCAAAACCTATTCAAATCGACGTAGATCCAATTTATTACACAGAGCTAATGAAGGTACTGAGCTGGTTTATTGGATACCACTAGACAATGTTCCAACGAATTAACATAGTTATCAAAGACTTACATACTGTTCCCATGTCCCCTTTATGACTCCCATCACCATGCTACTCTATGCTTCATCTCTCCTAACTCAATCCCTTCCAAAACTTTCTACTCTGCCCTCTTATAAGCCCCTTCCATAACAGTAAACTTCTTTATATTCTCAAACTATCAATGAATTCTTCTGCCATCAACTTCCTTGTCTACTGTCTACCTATACTCCCCTGACAAAACTACTGCCTGCTTTTTTTTCTATTACTATCTATTTTTAGCTGTGTTGGGTCTTCGTTGCTGTGCAGGCTTTCTCTAGTTGTGGTGAGTGGAGGCTACTCTTCATTGCGGTGCGTGGGCTTCTCATTGCTGTGGATTCTCTTGCAGCGGAACACGGGCTCTAGGCGTGCGGGCTGCAGTAGTTGCAGCACGCAGGCTCAGTAGTTGCGGCACGTGGGCTCTAGGGCACACAGGCTTCAGTAGTTGCAGCATGCAGGCTCAGTAATTGCGGCACTTGGGCTCTAGGGCGTGCAGGTTTTGCAGCATGCAGGCTCAGCAGTTGCGGCACGCAGGCTCTAGGGCACACGGGGTTCAGTAGTTGCAGCATGCAGGCTCAGTAGTTGTGGCACTCAGGCTTAGTTGCCCCACGGCATGTGGGATCTTCCCAGACCAGGGATCGAACCCGTGTCCCCTGCATTGGCAGGTGGATTCTTAACCACCATGCCACCAGGTAAGTCCAACCACTGCCTGCTTTTGATGTGGCTAAATCCTAGGTGCTGAATTCTGCTAGACATAATCACACACGTTTATAAGCTTGTATCACCTATAAATTATGATGTCTAATATCACCTTGGCCCCCAAGATTATATATTCTTTTTCAACTCAATCTAACCTTTGTTGCTCTCCATAAATCTTCAAATGCTTCATTCTGTCACTCACTATCAGCAAATTATCTCACCCTAACATATCAAGAAAGAGAAATATCAATGATATTTCACTGAACCCTCAGCCATCAAACAAATGAACTTACTGCACCTAAACATCTGTTCTCCATCCTTCCTCTCCTTCTCTCTCCACGAATCCCTCCATCTTGGCTCTAGATTGCATCTGAAACCAAGCAGAGCCCTGCCACTGCCCTGTTCCAAGTACAAAGGACCCTCCACACCCCCTAGCTCTTGTTTACAGAAGAGCTGAAGTCTCCCAAGCTTCCCTGAGTCACAGAAGAGCAGGCTCAAGAAGTCAATGATTAGGACAATAGAGGCACAGAATCCTTCAGTGTCTGATGCACATTCCTGAGTTGTTTTACAGATACTGTAACTGCCACCAGAGGGAAAACGCTAACTGCATGATGAACAGACTGCAGCCATGACATAAGCTGCTCCACCTTGAGCAGTACTGAATGTATGGCTAGCACAATTCCAAGAACTGGCCTTAAGACAGTGGGATTAACACTATTGCTCATCATAATCTGTATCTTTGTGGGCATCAAAATAATTGTGGCTTTTTCTCCCCATATATGTAAGCAGGCAACTAAAATTGTCAGCAAAGAGATGCTACAGACCCATGTCGACATCTTCCACTCTAAGAATATGGCACCCTGTGTCAGCATGAAGAAGTTATAGAAGATGGACCTTCGCCCATAATCCCACAGAAATGGAATGATGTCTGACAGCGGTGATTTGTAAGCAAATTTTTGCAGGCAGTTTGTTGCAGGAAGTAGCTCTCTGCAGGAGGCCACTTTTGTCCTGTCACTTTAGCAAGGCTATATTTTAACTAACCTCCGGCCCAAGCACACCTTTCAAATCTTTTTGATCACACAGTACTTTGCCTAACCTGTTGATTCTTTCCATAGATCAAAGAAGTAGAATTGAAGAATGAGTAATTAACAGATGACCGGATCTCTTCCCCAGCTCCCCCTTCAGTAATCTCGCAATCAAACTGTGTGAACAAAATAGCATCTAAAGAAAGATCACACCGCTCAATGCTCTGTGGTGACCTAAATGAGAAGGAAATCCAAAAAAAGAGGGGATATACGTATGCGTATAGCTGATTCACTTTGCTGTACAGTATAAACTAACACAATATTGTAAAGGAACCATACACCAATAAAAATTTTAAAAAAGAAAGATCATTTTTTGGATCTTTCCAAAAAACGGAGAGGAGTCGACAAGCCTGCACACAATGGGAGATGGCTACAAATCTGACCCCCTATCTCAATGAGTAACTGAGATTATTTCCCCTCTTTCCTTTTAAAAACTTTCATGGCCAACCAGAATCTTCGGAATTGGTTGTGGGACAGGAGTCCGCGTTCTCCCCAGATTGCCGGCTCTCTGATTAATGTGACCTTTCCGTTCTTAATCAGCACTTGTCACACAAGTGCTGACTTTTCGAGCAGTGAGCAACCAAACCTGAGTTCAGTGACACTTCTACTAACTGGAAAAACCGTACTAACGATCATAATAGAACAGTGTCATTTATCACATCAACTTCAGTAAACTAATTGAATTACCACCAATTTATTCATCAGTAAAGCCACGCACCCCCTTCTAGTCATAAAACTCTATGATATAGTAAGAGAAAGAAAGGAAGATTGGGACAAAAAAGTACAAGAGACAAAAATGGAGTAGGCAGGATATTCTGAATGTCTTGGATTTTTCTTAAGTAGGTTACTGAATATTTTATACATGAGCTAGAAAGAAAGCTTTGAAACAGATATTTTATAAAAAGGCATTACATTAAGTAATTATCTGAATACTATGAAAGCTGTAAGAAGGCATATACAATTGAAGCTAAAAACTCTGGCTACATGTAACAAAATGCTATTCTCAAAAGAGACCTAATAGAGGAAAATGTTCTTTCATCATGAGCAAGATTCCAAGCTCTTGTAAGATTGGAAAACAATTAGTAATTCAGAGAATACTATTTTATTAATAGGTTAAGTTTCCCTAGATCTTGATATTGTTTTTTTCCAGTTTAAAATAAAATAATTACTTTTTCATTTAATCCTTGAAAGTTCCATGCTAAGAATGAATAATCATGAGTAGCTGAACAAAACAGTTTTACTTTTTTTTATGGCTGCAATTGAATTACAGGTAACTTGTCAATTATTAATTAATACCCTCTGATCAAAGATCTTGGAATTTAAGGTGGTAATTTTTGTATATGACCAAAGGCAATAGAGTACAGCATACTTTCTATGCTGCTTTCTATTTCAGAAAGAAATTAAAGCAGTTAATTCACATGGAAAATGCGCCCTAAGATTTTGCATATATATATCTAAACAGTTCTTTTTTCTGCCCTTACCCACTTTCCTCAAACATCCATGAAAGTAAACCAATGATATGTAATTTTCTCTCTAGCATACCTATGATGTGGCTATTTTTGCTAATCCTTTCCAGAATACTCAGAATCATTTAACTCAGTAATGTACTGTTTTTCTATAAATGTTAAAAATTCAGATTTGAGAAATTAAAGATTTGTTTACTTACGGAATATACAACAGGAAATTTTAAAAACTCAAACAGAAAAACAGGACTTCTACACAGGGAAACCACTGATTAAGTCCAATGTCTGACTACTTACAAAATGAGTCATTCAGTTGTGTAAAAAGGCTACAAATACGTGGAGAACCCCAAGAAAGACATATATTAAAATAAACCAACATACTAAAAAGGTGGTGATTTTTCAAGTAAATATGACAACCCCATTAAAATGCAACACACGGTTTTCTGCAAAAAGAAAACCTAAGATGAAATGTATGCTTTATATAAAATATTTACATATACAATGCACAAAACCTACTACGGTTAGTAACCTTTACGGCTTTGAAGAACTAGATATTTACATATCTTTCTTCTGCATGTGCGTGCGTGTATGTGTGTTTTGTATATATTTTTAACAGTTGACAGCTGTTTTAGAGCATACAGAGATGCCAAGCTGAATGAGGGTCTTGATTACTTCAAGATTAGCTATCTAAAGTTTCTATTCATTTTAAGTGTTGTTAGTTGGAAGAGTCATTAGTCACTTCCTTGTCTTATAGAACATCAGCATACATTTACATTGTTAATGAACATTTGGGGTAAATGAATTAATGGCACTTTTAAACATCAATTCAGTCCTAATAACTTTGTATGTCATAGAAGTGTTGGCTAGGATATAAACGAAAAGCCTTTTCAGTAAAGGTAACTCCTCATTCCTACAAACAATAAAGGATAAAATTAATTTAAAATGTTTTTTAACCGGTTTAAAAAAAAAGAACCTCAATATTTAATGAACTAGTCCAGAGAAAAATAGGCACTTAAGGAAAAAACAAAACAACAACAAAAAAAACCTATGTTCTAAAATAAGCATATAAACCAGAACATTTTGGTGAAAATATTTCATATACTGATAACACAAAAATATATTCACTTTTAAAATATCCACTTATCAAAGCGCTTGCAGAATAATTTGACTTATTTCATTATGAGTACTTCTTATAGGTATGACATTTAAGAAAAAACATCACTAGGGAGGATTATATCATTCTTACCACTGAAATTCTTTAAATGTTGAAATTAGACATAAATAATTTTTTCATATTATCAAAACCTTAAACAGCAGTTTAAATAAAAACAAATATAAAAATAAAATCACGAAAATAAGTTGCATGCTATTTTCATTAAAAACAACAAGGGTATTTGTATGATGTGGAAGGTATTAAAGATGCACTAAAAACATAAACACACTCCATAAACTCAATAGCATGTATACTACAGAAATAACTACTTAAGGTATCAATTTCTTTTTTAATTCCCCAAACAAGAGTTAATGGCAGACCTTTATTTACATCAATACAGAAAAAAAATCATATTTGAAGTATGTAAAATATATGACTAATTATAATTTCTTAAAATAGATCTTATAATCCTGATACATGTATTGAATGAAAAATTACAAATAGTTACTTGAGTCAATGAATCAACTTTAGCAAATATTTAGTGAATTAGTTGAAATAAGGAAAAGGCGTCAAGAATGCTCACAAACTCATTGTTTCCTTCTAAGATACTATGTTATCACTAATACTGAGAAAATAATACAAAGCTCTGATACATATACATTTAATACATTTTTATAGGGCAGACCCCGAATACAGTTGATGTTTTAACAACTTCACTACACAGAGCTTTAAAAGTAAAACACAAATCCCAATTATTAAAAAAAAAAAAAAGAATAATCAGGCAAGTGCTTTATCCTGTAATAATCTCAACTTGCTGAAGGAAAAAAAAAAATCCCTGCAAAAAATCAACACCAAGAGCTTAGACTTCTTTAAAAGATGTTTGAGAAAAGGCCATTTTGCATTTCAACATTCTTATACTAAAGCAATAAACTGTTTAAGTTTATGATTTTTTTAAAAAAGAATCACAGTGCATTAAACACTTAGCTATAGCTAATGCGTCTGTCTATAATTAAAAGTTGACGTTTTGTGGAATCCATCAGTGTCAGAGCGCTCCATATCTATCCAGGGAAATGTTCTTAAAGCTCTCCCGCTCAGCCTCTCTAGAGAATGACACACAAGGCAGGCAGAGCTAGCTGGAGACCCTCTGCCATGTTTCCCAGTAACCTCAAAATTATCTGCATACAAAACTCACCTCCAGGCTTGTGTGAGTAACTCAACAAGGGGTCAATGCCCACTTCTTGTTCTTCTGGCTGCAGAGGATGTCTAGTTTCAGATAAGGAATGATACATTGTGAGAACTGGACAATGTCACCAAGAGTGACCACCTGGGAGATGAAAAATATGGAGAAAAATGATAAATTTTTTTCTGCTATGACTGGGAATAAATGCAAAATGGAAAATGATTAAATGAGCATGACAAACATTAACAAATTTTCCACAGGCTCCAGGGACTGTTACTACACATTGGTAGGCATATATGTAAAAGAAGTGAAAAAGCGGCACAAGATTTTCATTTCAACAATTTCTTCCCAAATCTGAACTTCACTGGTAACCTCTACCTCAACATTCAGTTACATTTATTTTCAGTAAACTTCTACACAAAAAGCTGAATTGTAAGTTAAATCACTGTCACATTTATAATATCCTTCATTTTACTGCCAAAATAATACACATTTACTATAGGAACTTTCAAAATATAGAAAATATAGCTAACTGAAATCATTTGTAATTATATTAGCTAAAAACACCACTGTTAACATTTCAGTTTATTCTATGTATTCTTTCTGGGCATTTAAAATACATATAGTTTAATGTGATCCACCATGCTAAGTATACCGATTATATAAATTATCATGAGTATTTTCCTTCCCATAAAAATGTCTGTATTATCACTTCTAATGGATCCCTGGTATTCTTTATATAGCTATAACAATTGATGTAACCAATTCCTTATTAGCAAACAATTAGGATGCTTTTAGTTCCCCAACACTATGAATAGCCTCACAATGGATATCTTCCAGTAATATCTCTGTGCTGTATCCATGATTATTTCCTTAGGATAAAATCCTATAAGCATAATTGCTGGACCAAAATATTTATTTTTAAAAAATAAGATTTTAAGATAAGTTTTGCCAAATTATGCTCTAGAAAGATTTGTATATAATAGAACAATTCATTTCCCCTGGACCCTCATCAACAGTGGGAAGCAGTAATTCCTTTGTCATATGCTACATATATTTTTCTCAGAGTGTGTCTGTCTTCAAATTACATATAGTTTTTGTGGAGATAGTAACTTCTTCATTTTTATGTAGCCAAATATATCTGTATCTTCTTTATGGATTCTGCCTCTGGTATTACACTTCCAAAGGCAAGATTATATAAATAACCACCTGTGTCTTCTCATTTTTTGAAGGTTTTCCTCCTCAATTCTCACTTCTATAAATAATTCTAATATTTTTTTAGAAATTAAATTGTTTTTGAACTTCCAAGCTACACTAACTACTTATAATATTTTTATGTCTATAAAGTACAAATGAGAATTTGTACTTCCCAAATCAGAATCTTCCAAATAATAGACTGAGTTTGCTACTTTTCATCCAAAATAATGTAAGTAACATAATCTTTTAAATTTTAAGAGCAGGGGGGACAGGAAGAGGAAATGTGTAATGCTAAATTGGAAAAGCAAGTCCAACCAAAATGGGTATGTAATTTTAAAGGATATAGTCTCCACTTATGGAAGAAAATACCAGAGAAGCCCATGAACACACAAATCCTTGACCAGTCTTTTCCTATCACAAAATGCTCCTTTATCCTGTTTACTTAATTTCTAAAACTCTCATTTCATAAAAGCACTCTTGAACTCTTTCTCATTTTTATCAGAACCCTCCAACTCTCACCCACCCTCACTCTTAGATCAGATGTTAACATCCTTTCCCCCTCAGCTTATGGTTAAAACAAAAGAAGCAGAGGGTTAGGCTAAATCAACACTTGGGAAAGCAGAACTTCTGCTGCCAACAGAGTAAGAATTTCTAAAGCCATAAATCCTAAATCCATAAAGCTAAACCATTGTCAGTTCTTGTTTCTTATGTGTACAAATCAATTAACATATATGGAGCACTAACTATACAGAAGGAACTCTGGGGAATATAATCTAGTAGAGCAGCAGTCCCCAACCTTCTTGGCACCAGGGACTGGTTTTGTGGAAGACAATTTTTCCACAGAACAGGGGGGTGGGGGTGGGGGGGGTGGGTTAGGGGGGATGGTGTTGGGATGATTCAAGCACATTACATTTATTGTGCGCTTTATTTCTGTTATTATTACATTGTAATATATAATGAAATAATTATACAACTCACCATAATGCAGAATCAGTGGGGGCCCTGAGCTTGTCTTCACTTACCACTCACTGATAGGGTTTTGATACGAGTCTACAAGCAATTGATTTATTATGGTCTCTATGCAGTCAAACCTCTCTGCTAATGATAATCTGTATTTGCAGCTGCTCTCCAGCGCTAGCATCACTGTCTCAGCTCTACCTCTGATCACCAGGCATTAGATTCTCATAAGGAATGTGCAACCTAGATCCCTTGCATGTGCAGTTCACAGTAAGGTTCCCGCTCCTATGAGAATCTAACGCTGCCACTGATCTGACAGGAGGTGGAGCTCAGGTGGTAATGTGAGTGATGGGGAGCGGCTGTAAATACAGATGAAGCTTCGCTCACTTGTCTGCTGCTCACCTCCTGCCGTGCAGCCCAGTTGCTAACAGGCCTCGGACTGCTGCTGGTCCATGGCCTGGGGGTTGGGGGCCCCTCTGGTAGAGGAGAGCAAAATGTAGATAAGCAATTATATTATAAAATAGAATCTCATACATTCTGCTGATCAAATGAATGAGCAGGTTAAAAAATAAAATCCTCTACTATGGAGCAGAAAGGCTCACCAAATGCCAACACCTAATGGGGTCAGGCAAAAAGCATTATTAATTACAGTTAACATCTATTAAGTAGTGAATATATGACAAAAACTACTCTAAACACTTCACATATACTCAACATTTCATCCTCCCAACAACTCAATGACGTATCTTCACCATCATTTTCATTTTGCCAAAGAGAAAACTGAGGTACAGAGAGATGAAGCAATTTGCTTACAGTCGCACAACTAGGAAGTGTTGAACAGCCAGACTGTGAACACATCCTATCTGGCTCCAAAGCTCACCCTCTACTCAGTACTACACGTGGCTCCTGTTAAGTCAATGAGACAGACAAGAGAGGCATAAAACAAGGCGGTCTAAGAGGACCGGGTCTGTGAATTATTGGAACATCCATTTCTCTGCTTCAACATTTTCAAGAAAAACTGGAAATCCAGAATTTTATGTGAAATCTCTTTACTTGTAAGTGTTGGCAAATAATAAAAAAAAGAAAGAAAGAAAGAAAGAAACTGTGTGGAACTGATTAAACACATGTCAAAACTGTATTTGACCATGGACAACTATTTTAATGTAAAATTCATATTCTCTATACACTTTGTCATACTCTTTAAAAATACAAGGGTAAACATTTGAAATGAGTATTGCAAGTTAACTGCCAGACTTCCTTAAAATTTCTTTAATATCCTATACTATGTTTTCATATCATTTCTCATTTTTATAGTATATACTTCTGTTAGACTTCATATACCTAAAATATATAAATAAGGAGATGTTATATATTTTAAACTCTATGAGAAATAGACAAACAACAAGGAAACTGATATCAAAGTGTATTTCAAAAAGGAACATCAGAAGAAAAAAAACCCCCTCTATGGCTAAAATAAAATACAACATGACGATGTTCAAGTATTCACTCAAGATGCTCAAAGAGACTTAAGGTCTTTTAAACTCCTTAGAGAAAGTTAACTTCAAGTCATTCACTGATTTTAGCTTTAATAATAATTCTTTAGAAATTGAGATGTCTGTGGTAACACCCAATAAACAGAATACAAAGTTTACCAAACATACCAGTCTACAACCATTCTAGAGAATCAGGCATCTACTATATGCTAATTAATCATGCCTATAGGTTGAAACTGAGTCACTGAAATGCTTTTATTGTCAAGTAAAGCAAACCTGCTGAATAGTAATGAGTTATTTTCAAGAAATACGTTGAAGAAAAAGTTGGGACAATATCCTTAATTTTCTTTTAATCGTAGATTTAAATAACAATCTAGTTCAGAAGTAACTTATTAAGTAGGCGCTGTTTTGTTTTTTGTCGTTTTAAATACAAAGGGCTATTTTTGCTTTTTAGAAAATAAAAGAATATTTAACTTTGTTGGTTACTGCTACTGTGATTACCTTATAAAATCACAATACAACGTTGCTTTCAAATATGAAGTAATTTTTCCAATTTGTGTTCTGTGACTATAACAACAACCAAAAATAAAGCAGAATAGCAAAGGTTTTTAAACAAATGTATCTATATTTGTTTTAATCACTATTTTGAATAAATTTTGTATCTATGAATATCAGACTATAAGAAAATATTTAATAAAAATTCAAATACTTAAGGGAATTTTTTGTGGTCTGAAGATTTTAAGATAACCCCTATAAAAGTCAAAATGGTATAAACATTTTGAAACTCACAGTGGACCACTGCATCTTATGTTTGTATACTTGCTATGCCTTAATCTTCTCTACACAGAAGCTAGACATATATGTAGAAAAATATATATAATGACCAAAAATATGTATCTTAGTAAATGACTACTCAAATCCATAATGGATGGAGTTCAGTTTTCTTAAATAATGCCAAGTTGTCTCTAGAATTTCTCTGACTGACAAAAATGGTAAAGAATTTTAAAAAAATAAAAGCAATCTTATTTTTTCTAATTCAGAAAGCACAGCAATATACCTTCTAAGACCTGAGAAAGGAGATATCCCTTCTTTGCTACGCTTACTATAAATAACAAAGTTCCTACTGCACATGAACTCAACATTCACAAAACTCAAAACTGGTTGTGCAGCATGGTTTTACTGCCATCCTGGTCACAGGAACTGACACATTAGGCTGAAAGTGCCATTTAAAATCCCAGACTAATCTTAGGACAGTTGTAGTGGCTTCACATATCTAGTTCTTGCAGTAGTAAATCTTAAGATAAAAGTGATCTGTCTGAAAGAAGGGAAGTCTTGTGAAAATAGTATTTAATGAAAGGGTTGGAGTTCAGCACTAAAGCTTGGAAGATAGTCTTAAAGTATGTTAACTAAATTTCAGAATAATCTATTTTCCATGTAAACTGAAGCAACACAAGCAGTCTGTAAGTGAAAATTTCAAATTATTAGCATGATACAGACAAAACAAAAGGTTAGCTGAATAAAATTTCTCACTTTTAAAATGGCATCATATAAACAAAACCTCTAGAAAAATAGTTTATTCTCTCTGAATCTGAAGTTCTACGTATTTCAGCTTATATTCATTCTATCACTGTTTCTATTACATAGGCATAGAATTAGCATTCTGAATTGTGTCTTCTAAAGACATCCGTATTCAGAAAAGCTCATATAAGCATACTCCATTCATTTATATTCTTGCCTGATGGTAAACTTAGAAGTCAAACACTGAAGTTACAGAGTAATATTACTTTACATAAAGATATCTCTTGTAAGAAAAGCATATCAAAGAGCTTAAATGAACTATTTTCAGAGCACAATTATAAAAGGGCGAGAGCATACAGCATGAATGACTGTTACAGGTAGTATGCATTCACCATGATGGGTATGTAACCTAAAATATGACATCTTGCCTACAAAAGCAAGAAACTGATAGAAGCTAGATTTTTTGTAATTAAGAGAGTAATGGACCATTACCTGTAGAATTGGCAAAAAACAAAAAAACAAAAACTTTTATTTAGAAATATTGGTAGCTAGAGGTAAATTTGATGGTCAGGAATAATGATGTTTTAAAGTCTTAAATTACAAGGGGGAGAAGGAGGTAGAAAAGGAGCAAGGAAGAAAGAAAAAGAAATGAGAAAGAAAACAAAGACAAAGGATGAAGTTCCATTTTTAAATTCTGTCAATCTTGAATGCAAGAGTGCTACACTGGACTTTAAATAAGTTAATTAAGTATTAAAATCAATCATCTGAAAGTCTTAATATTTAATATTGGTTAGATTGTATATCAAAGTAGTTTTATTATTTATTTACTCTAAACCTTTCCAGAATACTTCATCTGACAACAGGGGGTCTGTTTCTCACAAGATAAATGCATTTACAATGCCAAATAAATTATATATAAAAGCGTTTATCTTAATACACGTCATTCAATATTAAAAATCACCCATTGGTAAAATCCTGAAACCCTAATGCATTTTTACCAACCACACAATTGTATTATTCAAGTGCTGTCTATTAAATACCTCAGTGTAGGTATAGGACTACAATGAGGGTCTACACACTGAGAACAATGATCAAAAGAAAATTAACACAGATTTAATCCTTATAATTAACAGGCTATTAGAACAAGAATTTTAGGGTAAACAATCCACTATAAATATACAAGATTCACAAACGATACACACAATCAGAAACATGTAGAAGATACGAAAGGTTCACAGGTGGTCTTAAATATTTTATATTACAAAATAGGAATATGTTTGGCCTTTCAATATCCAAATGCTATAAAGTAATAGAACGTGGCAGTTGCGACCATATACACAAGAGGAAATTGAGCATTATAAAGAGCTAAAGTGGCCTGACAAAAAGCTCTCCAGCATGTATGCTCACGTGGTTTCAGAGTTCTCTTGAATACATGCTCACAAAGCAAAGACTGAGAAAGCAGCTCAGCCTAGTAACCAAGCGTTTCATTTATTATAGCCTTCCATTGCTATTGCCGTATTTTATATGTATAGACACCACCTCTAGCCTTTACGCTATTCGGTCAGCTTTTCATAAAATCAAGAGAACTACAACAATTAGGAGTTCAGGAAGAATGAGCAAAAAAGAAAATAAAAAGAGAAAACAGTCACAGTAACTTGGTCAATTACGTTAAACTGATGATGTTAAGAACAAGGAAAAGAAATAAATGGCTACTCTTCGCATAAGCATCACATCAAATCAAACATTTTGGTCAAAAAACAAACAAAAAACATCCCCTTGGGGGTTTCCCTGGTGGCGCAGTGGTTGAGAGTCCGCCTGCCGATGCAGGGGACACGGGTTCGTGTCCCGGTCCGGGAAGATCCCACATGCCGCGGAGCAGTCTAGGCCCGTGAACCATGGCCGCTGAGCCTGCGCGTCCGGCGCCTGTGCTCCACAACGGGCGAGGCCACGACAGTGAGAGGTCCGTGTACCGAAAAAAAAAAATCCCCTTGGTGCAAGCCTGGGGAGGCCTGAGTTGTATCCAGAAGCCTATGAGCAACTGTGAGAAGACTCGTCTGAAAGTCCGTGGGGATCTTATATTTATCCCTTGGCTATTAGTAAGTGGTAGGGCTGCGAAACCCAAAGAAACGTTACTTAAAACAGTACTTTTAATTAAACAATAATAATAGCAAAAACATAGCATTTATTGGGAAGCAGGCACTGTTTAGGCACTTTTACATTTCAACCTTACAAATTCCTCTGTGTGGCAGACACTCTTCATTATCCCCTTTTATGATTAGGCAACCACAGAGAAGTTAGAGAACTTAGAGTCACAGAGCTGTTAGTGGCAAAACCACCTCAGGATTTATAGGATGAAAAGTTTTCTTTATTGTTACGTTAAATATAATGCACAGGCAGACGTTGGAGATACTGCGGGTTCGGTTCCAGACCACCGCAATAAAGCAAGTATCGCAATAGAGTCACTGGAATATTTTGGTTTCCTGGTGAATTGGAAAGTTATGTTTATGCTATACTGCATTCTATTATGTGTGCAATAGCATGTCTAAAAAATGTACATACCTTAATTAAAAATATTTTATTGCTAAAATATGTTAATTATCAGCTGACAACGCAGGGTTGCCACAAACCCTCAAATTTGTTAAAAAACACCACGATCTGCAAAACACAATAAAACGAGGTATGCTTGTAAGGCAAAGCATTCTAGCTTACTTTTCTCCCATACAAGCTTTGCAAAATCTAGGATTAAAAGTTCAATAGGCCCTTTATATTTACAGGGTATATGTGCCCTCCCAAATCACCATCTGAGAATAAATGCATATCTAGAGAGAAAAGAAAATAACAAGTAAGCTATGGATGCAGACAGAGTTTATATATGCCTCAGCAAAATTATAATTTATGAGTAAGCCACATGACCTTTGGAGTCACTATCAAACAGCCAAAACTGTGAATTACTTAAATCCCGCAATGCTATGATTCATATTACACCAATCACTGCAGTTCCAAGTAGCATCACTGAGGGGAGGCCAGCTGCTCAGAAGCATCACCTGATCCTCTCTAGCCAAAGTAGCCTACACAAAAACATCTATACTTTCCTCCCTCCGCAGTTTTATTCATACCTCTTCCCCTCCTGATGAGGCCTTTCCCATTCACTTTTCTAAATCCCAGACATAATTTGAACACCTATCTTTTCCTCTGTGGACCAATGCCAGAAGTCATTTCTCCCTGCTCCTCCATAGCAGCATTTCCCTCATGTGATGGACCACAGGAGCCTGCCTGCAGGACAATATTAAGCAATAAATGCTAGTAGTTAGAATATGAAGAACTACGTTTGTTCTAAATACATTTTGGTCAATAGCATTAGTACAGATTTTTCTTACAGAGAGAAGGTATGTAATTGAAGTCTTCAGTAGAAAGTAAAATATATATATATATTTTTTTTTTTTCGGTACGCGGGCCTCTCACTGTTGTGGCCTCTCCCGCTGTGGAGCACAGGCTCCGGACGCGCAGGGTCAGCAGCCACGGCTCACGGGCCCAGCCGCTCCGCGGCACGTGGGATCCTCCGGGACCGGGGCACGAACCCGCGTCCCCTGCATCGGCAGGCGGACTCTCAACCACTGCGCCACCAGGGAAGCCCAGTAAAAAATTTTTATTCAAGTTTTTGCTTCCCCTCTGTAGTGTGACCACTCCTAACCCCCTAATTGTTGATTCATCTCTCACTGACACTCTGGCAATACCTCCCCCTAACTGGTCTCCCAGCTTACATTCTTCCTTGCTGCTGTCAACAGTGTTGATTGCCTTTCTGACAAAATTCAAATTTTGTTCCGGTCCAAGTGCTCCTGGAGAGATACCCAGGGGGGTAGTTATAATTGGTCTAAGCCAATCATGATGGTCCCATTTCCTGTGTCAGATTGGTTGGGATGAGCCATTCGATGTGAATGGAAGTTGCCCAAAGGCTTCTAGAGGTTTTTCTCTCAGTTACAAAGACTCTTAATAGCAGTGGATTAACCAACCTAGATTTACCCTACCTCTAGCCATCTTGCTATAAGCAGTAACAGAATCCTTACTGTATAACCCAACTGAGATATCCTGTTACTGCCAGATTTCACAGCCTAGCATACCCACCTCCTACAGTCCATTACCACACAACATCCAATGCGATTTTTTTCCACTGTAAACTGTTTCCCAACGTACTTAGCATAAAATCCAAACTCTTGTTAAGAGGCCCTGGATCCAGACCCACGCCTAACCCTCTGACCCCACTCTCCCCTCGGTCGGGATGCTCTGGCCACACAGGACTTCTTTCTATTCCTTAAACAAAAATCCAGCTCGGGGAGCTTCCCTGGTGGCGCAGTGGTTGAGAGTCCGCCTGCCGATGCAGGGGACGCCGGTTCGTGCCCCGGTCTGGGAAGATCCCACATGCCGCGGAGCGGCTGGGCCCGTGAGCCATGGCCGCTGAGCGTGCGCGTCCGGAGCCTGTGCTCCGCAACAGGAGAGGCCACAACAGTGGGAGGCCCGCGTACAGCAAAAAAAAAAAAAAAAAAAAAAAAAAAAAAAAAAAAATCCAGCGCAGTGCCACTTTAGGTCTTCGCACAACCCCATTTCCTCTGCTGGGACGCTCTGCCCCTTAATATCCTTCAGTTATCTGCTCACATTCAGGGCAGCGCAGAAAGCTTTTCCTGGAGCGTATCTAATCCACTGGCAAATCTTGCTGGTTCTACCTTCCAAACAAAATCAAGCATTAGGCCGTTCTGTACCACAACCACCCTGACCCAGGTCACTGCCAGCCCCGGCTCGGACTATTTAATTTCCTCCAATACGGCTCCCTGTTTCCAACCTGGCTGGTCATCTACGGTCCATCGACCCACGGCAGCCTGTGTGATCCATCTCAGATTTTAACTCAGCTCGTGCCTCACCTCTGCTCAAAGCTTTCCACTGGCTTCTCATCTCACTCAGAAGAAAACAAAAAGTCTTCACCGGACTCCACAGGATCTTGCCCCCAGCACTGCTTCTTCTGAGCTTTTACCCTACAGCTCCCCTGCCCCTGCTACTCAGGCTCTCCAGGCCTAATGGCCTCTTTGCAGCTCCTCACATGTGCTAGGCAAGTTCTTGCTGCCGGGGGCCTTTGTATAATACTTTCCTCAGTTCCTAAACACTTCCGTGAGGTATCCATCCTCAGAGATGGCTCTCCCACACTGCCTTTCAAAGTCCAGGTTCAACCGTCACCTCATTTGTTAGGTGACCCATGATCACAGGGCCACACTCGGCACACACCCTCCCTTACTCTTCATCCCATTACCCAGCTTTACTTATAATATGTATCACTACCTCACACAGTACAAACTTACTCGTGTTTTGTTTAGCGTCCATCACCCCCTGTGATAAATTCTATGAATGCAAAGGCTTTACCTATATTATTCACTTCTGTATCTCCTGTACCTGTAAGGTACCCTTATTTTTTTTATTATGGCATTCCTGATGACAGTTTGGACAAATCCAATAAAGTACAATGAGAGAAACCTAATTTGAGTCCCAGTTAGTTATTAATTTAAATCAGTTTTTCAAGAATTCCTAGGTACATGTTAGGGATGTATATTAGCACAAAATACATGAAAGAGATTAGAATTAAAGATATTTGAGAAGACAGATCCCATAAAACGGACTAGAGATTAGGAAGATCCTCTAATAAGATTTACTCTAAAGAATCAAGGACCGGTCCCTCTAGGTGAGAGGTAGCACGAGGCCCTGGGCTCTCTCTTGGGAGAGCCTGCAGCAGCTGAACAAACGTTCGGTGCTGCTGCTCAGGACTCACTCAGAAACACAGCATGGGAGAAGAGAGCCCAAGTTCCCTGTAGACCAACAGGTTCTCAGACACCCCCCAAACCCGCCCCCCTACCACCCACACACAGACACACACACACACACACTCTTCTGCCACCTGCACTCACCACACTCTACAGTGGCCAAACTGCTCCCTTTTAACATTGCCCATTGGTTAGAAATGCTCCAGGGAAGCCAGGGAAGACCAAAGACGGCAAGAAATCCGCACATTTTACCCAACCTGTGATCCGTGCTCTGTGAGTCAAGCCCAACCACTTACTGAAAAAATAACCCATGTCTTGTTCAGGGCTGGAACCAGAAGGTTAGCGGCTCAGTATACTAGTACAGTGGGTGAGAACTGGCATAAGCCCTTGCATTTCAACTGTAAATGCTTAGATTTTGAGAAATTTCTGAGAAACTAGCAACATATGCAAGCTTTACAAAGTTAGCCATCCCACAAATAAACAATAAAAGGACCACGCACAGGCCAATGATGAGAATATGTCATAAACCCATGACTGTGATTAATCAAATTAATGAAGTTCCTGACAAAAGTTAACCACTGGAATTTCTAAGTCTCCTTATGTAAATTACCAAAACAAACAAAGAAAAAAGGAATAGTATTTCAATGACAAAAGTAGAGTTTGAAAGTATTTTAGAATAACATCTGGTTTACATTTGACATCAAGTAGATGATAGCTTGTGGCTAATCTTTTAAGCCAATTTTATTAAAAATACACAAACACAAAGAAGGTATGCTATACAACTAACTCTGTATCTCCTCTTGTTTTGAAAGATTTTTTTCCTTTTATTTCAATTATCTCAATTATCTTTCTCTTCAGAAGAAATTAAATTCTAGCTAAAAGATGTTTTTTCTATTTGTTAATTTCATGTAAGACCTAGCTCATGACTAACATGAGAATTAAATAAGATCACGTGTGGGAACACATACCAAAACCTGTAGTGGAACCAAGGTTCTGCGTTGTAGTTTACTGACAATAATAATCAGTATTAACATTTTTTATATAAGATAGCAAATGTATGATTAACTACATCTTTTTAAGGTTATATTGATACTTCTACTAAGTAAAAGTGGTGCAGACTGCAAGTAGAGAGCAAGAATTACCAGGAAGAGGGAGGCAGGGAAACATCCTGTGGGAGGGCTCAGCGGAGACGCAGGATGTGCACGTTCCATTCAGAGTCCTGAGGAGTCAGGCTCAGTAAGTAAGTGGAGACTACATATATAAGGCTTGACTTACAGACCACACTAAGATCCTGGGCTGTTTCCTAAGGACAGTGGAAGCTACTGAATAACTTTAGGTAAAGAGGAGAGAACGCGGGCTGTGGCTTCTCCACAGCTATTTGTATTCAGCTATACAAAACTGCATCCCTCAAAACTTCCATACATATGGCTCCTCTATCTGGCATTACTTTCCTCGCCCTCTTTGCTCAACCAACTGCTACCTGTCCTTAAGATTCAGCTCAAAAGTCACCTTCCCCCACCTTGCTTCAGACACCCATTTACCTTGTGTACAACTCCACACTAAAGTGAACCATTCTTCAGTATAATGGTTGGTTTTCCACTAACCTCTACTCTTTCTAAGGAGAGAGGACGTGTTTTATTCATCTATACTCCAAGGTACGAATATACAAGCACTTGCAAAAATCATTATTCAATGAATCAACAAAACCCAAGACACCATTTAGTATAATTCCCAGATATGAGGACTAATTGAATTATACTTGCTCCTATGCATAAGCATACAAATTGAAATGACTTAAAAGGGCCTCACAGTATGTCATAGGAACAAATGCTGTCTTAAATTACACTGAGCTACAAGAGCTGAGCTATGCCGCATACTGTTTAATATGACCTAAAACACTCATTTAACAAATACATGTTGAATACCTACTAGGGGCCAAGTACCACAGCACTGTTCCTCATAAGAAACGCAAATTCAATAAGCAGTGAGCTTAATTCTATATAGTACTTGGTGAAAATTACCACTGTGATACTGTATGTTACAACAGCACTGAAATGTAACACTCACTTCCAACCATAACTCTGGACATTCTCACATCATCAGATAACAAACTAGATTACTCAGAATGTTTCCTTTTCCACAAAATCAAAAACCTTTTTGAAATGTCAGCCTTGAACATCATAAAATTATACAGAATGATGAGGAACCAAGCCTATAGTGCATATAAATATGAGAGCATATTAGACTGCATTTAATTACCAGTTCAAACAACAACCTGATCTAACCTTTGACAAGTAAAATAAATATTCTGAATAATTTAACTAAAGCAAACATTTGCTGTTAATGCTGCTAATTATAGTAAGAGCTGGAAAGAGAAGGGGAAGAGAGATGACGAAAGGAAGAGAAGGGGAGATGGAATTTTTTTAATTAAGGTTGAGATCTGCAACTATTCTTTGAAACATGAATTTTTTCAATGAATTCAATTCGCATAAAAGGGCAAACTCAGTTGAGCAAAGTTGCTTTATGAACACTCAGATAAAGTAACATTTACAGCTGATTAGAGAGCCCACTCTTTCAGCCAGTAAAAATCACTAGACTACCATGGGGAGGGGAAAACTAGGTACAGATGAATTAGGGTATAACTGCCCCCCCTTTCATTCAAGGGGCTCAAAGTTTAGTGAGAAAAAAGCTGAGGAAATAGGTTGCCAGCCTTAGCATTAATTAATCAATTGAAATAATAAAAATAAAAATACAGATGCCCAGTTTAATCTGAATTTTAGAAAAACAACAAAAGCAATATTTGGAACATGCTTAAATTAAATGTATTCATTACTTATCTGATTGTGCATCCTGTATTTTATCTGACAACCCTACAAGTAGATAAATGAAGACAAGTATTTATGGGAAAATATGTGGTATATCCACTGTAGGAGCTCCAGGATTAAATGAGACCAGAACTCTCAAAAGGTGAGATCCCCAAAGAACTCACCCTCAGGCAGGAAAGAGTTGTTTTTCCAGAGCTGCTATCTGATTGCTAATGGGAAAGACCAAAATATACTGCAAAAATGGACAGCTCCAGCCCACGGGAACTTGTTTTTCAATTGTCCTAAGAAAAGGGGCTATAAAAAAAATACAATAAACAAATGAACAAACAAATGTCTTAATGGAAATCATCAGCTACTAAATGGCAGAAAAAGGAAACATCCTGACAAAAATCCAGGAGCCACCGAGGACCCTCCTGAGTGGAAAGAGAGTACAGGACTATTCTTATATTGAGATTATTATCTTTACCCCTGAGAGGAGGTGCATTTAGAAATAAAAAATCCAAAGAAAATTGGACTTTGTTAATTTGTTGAGACCACTCTTATTCAAATATATAATCTTCTCATTTGTGTATTATAAATGTTAACTATGATTGATACTGCACAAGAATCTAAGGTATGATAAGCTCTTAGCGTAGCCTTAAATTTAAAATAATTATTCAATAATGTGTAATGTGAAGACAAGTTATACTCCATATGAAAACTGCCAATTTAACTGATTAGTGACTTCAAAAGGGACTACCCTATTTTCTCGTGTAGTCTAAGCTTCCACATGAGAACCAAGAAGCCTCAATATGAACATGAAAATGTTTCAGTTATAGTAGAAGATCATCATTATTAATAGAGGCAAGAAAAACTCCAATTCCCCAACTTGATGACATATAAATATATACAAATTTTATATAATTGATCACAGAAAATGGCAATCATTTAAAATATTAAAACTTACCATAAAATAATGAATATGACTTGAGGGCTTCTCTCAGAATCTTTGATATCCAGGTTGATTGTAATTGTTTCATCTTTACCCAAAAGATACGTGTGCATGTAACTTCTGTATGTGTTCTAACACCAAAACCATTTAGATGTCCATGTAAAAACACTGATATATATGCGTAGCTTAAAAATGTAAACATTATAGGCTCTCAAAATAAGAATTAAAATATTTAGGTTTCACTTTTATGGGAGGGAAAGTTTCAAGCACTGACAAAATGGAAGATGGATAAAGAAGAAAGGGCTAATTATAAAGACAGAAGACAATACATAGCACTCACATAATATCTTGATGTCACAAACGCTGTGACTATACTAAAAAAAGTTTCAAGACATTAATGCATACTAAAAAACAAATTAATTCCATGAACTCCATATAGAGCCAATGAAGGCCTGAAAGGGCTTACCAAAGGGTACAACTAACAAAACTGTATAAATACACAGATAGTGATGTGGGTACACAGGGACTACACAAATCCTATCCCAATCACCAGAGAATTTCACCAGCAAAAATAGATACCTCTCCTTCCTATGTACATGCTTTAGGCAGAAAATAGCACGCTAGCTCCAAAATTTCATTGAATACCACAAAAAAATGTTTAAAAATACATTAAATTAGATATGTATAATTCTTGCCATACCGATTTAAATGAAATCATTGTATAATTTTTAAGACTTTGATAATTTGCTCCTAAACTTCAGTAAACAATTTAAAAGTAGATGACAAACTTCACGCCATGCTTTCCTATTTGTAAAACAATGACACAGTCATTTGGAATTACAATGTGCTATTTATATACTGAACAAGATATATAGATATCTGAAGGCCCTGAAAACTGTGTCAGGCCTGGAAATTTTGTCCTAGTTTCTAATTAGTTTCTAATAAACAGGATCAAGCACTTTAAGTGTTATTATTACAAGTAATTTTTTTCCTATCAAAATAGAGGCTTTCAAAACCAAATAATTTCCCCCCACGAGCCCAAATATACTTGCATGTGTACATTTTTACACAGTCTTCCTTAGCAAAGAAATGTTTTTATGCTATAACTTTTAAAGGTATATAGGTATAAAGGTATATTTTAAATTTCCAGGATTTTAAATCCTACAAAATCAAGTAAAAGATTAAGATGGCCAATTACTCTTAATACAGTAGGAAGATTCTGTTGAAGTTGTGTAAAGCTCTAAGTTTTTAACCAAATATTTGAGAAAGGTCACTACTTATTTAAATGTGGTAACTTAATATAAGTACTCAAAGCAGTAAATTTACAGAGTTTAATTATAAAATACACTTGTATGGCCTATTCTCTTTCTCATATTCAGAAACTAATACTTTGCTTTCTAATATAATATGTGTTATTTATATATAGCATGTACATCCCTTGGAACACCAGCATTATTCCTTACAAAATTTTTCTAGTGACTTACTGACAGAGAGCCTTAGCACCAAAAAAGAAAAAAAAGTATGAAAACGTTACTACTAGAATTTAATATTGGACATGGTGAGTGAAATTCTTGATATATTTCTTTAAACCGTCTCATTTCAAAAATAATTTTATTAAGTACGCTATAGAATTTTGTGCAAAACAGCAATTGTGAGCCCACATGGCAGGGCACATACACGCATCTATAGTTAAATAAGCAACCAAATATAAAAATGGATCATAAAACGATTTTCATTAGAAGCATGTGAACACAAAACTAAATTTTGAGATATACTTTAACGTTTAATGTAATCTTATTTTGAGGACAAACCTAGTAATTTTACTAGATTTTAAAACCTCTAAACTGAATTTTTTTTTTTTTTGTGGTACGCGGGCCTCTCACTGTTGTGGCCTCTCCCATTGCGGAGCACAGCCTCCGGAGGCGCAGGCTCATCGGCCATGGCTCACGGGCCCAGCCGTTCCGCGGCATGTGGGATCCTCCCAGACCGGGGCACGAACCTGTGTCCCCTGCATCGGCAGGTGGACTCTCAACCATTGCGCCACCAGGGAAGCCCTAAACTGAAATTTTAAAAGTGAAATTGCTGGATTAAATCCTTTGCCCATCGCTAACTCTAATAAAATATTGTCAAACTCCTATCCAAAGTCACTGTTCCAAATTACGTGTTGAATGTGGGAGAGTCCCTAGTTCTTAGTACCATGAGCCATTTCACTTTTTGTCAGTCTGAATGGTATGAAATGGTATCTCATTGTGGTTTTAATGAGCATCTCCTTGACTACTTGATTGAAAATATTTTCATTTATTAGGGTTCTCTAGAGAAACAGAACCAATAGGAGACCAACAGAGTACTTCATACTATATAAAATAGTATATATTTATGTAAAATAGTATATATTTATATAAAGATATATAGAGAGAGATATTTATTATAAAGAAATTGGCTCTCATGATTATGGAACCTGGAAAGTTCAATCATTAAAATGGGCAAGTAGGCTGGAGATTCAGGAAGAGGCAATGTTCTAGCCTCTCAGACAGGAGGAGACAATGTTCTGGTTTAAAGGCAGGAAGAGATGATGATGTATATGAAGTCCAAGTCATTGCACTGTAGAATTCCTCTTGCTTGGGGGAAAGGTCGGCCTTTTGTGCTATTCAGGCCTTCAACTGATTAGATGAGGCCCACCCACATTGTGGGGGCCAATCTGCTTCCTACCCGTTTAAATATTAATTTCATCCAAAACACCCTCACTGCAATACCCACAATAATGTCTGAGCAAACACCTGGGCAGCCCATGGCCCAGTCAAGGTGACAAATAAAATGAACCATTCATATCTGTTTACTGGCCATTTGAGTCTCCTTTTCTGAGTGCTGACAGTTCATAGCTTTTGCCCAGTTCTCAACTGGGCTGTCTTTTGCTTAATGATTTATAGAATTTTTTTAAAAATCATGGATATACAATAATTCTAATACAGTACTGAAAAACAAAAGTATAATGCACATTATATTATTATTCAGGTATACTTTAAATGGTTCCCATATGGTGAATTATATTGCAGGATGCATTCTGGAAAAAACCGATTTAAAGAAAACCACATTTTCCCTGTGCACATATGGTACAATGAACAACAGATTATGCTCCTGAACAAGAAAGAAACAGAAATAATTACGATAATACTTTCCTCAATGTCTTTCTCTGTGCTAAGCAATGTTTGCAGAACTGATGATTATTAATATTTAACTGAATGCTTACCAAACTCCAGACACTATGCTTTATGTTATTATGCCATTCAACCTCCTCAGCAGTCTTATCAAAAAGGTGGCATTATTATCCCTATTTTGTACAGGTGGATATTGAGGCTCCCAGGTTAAGGACCTCAGCCCAAGGTCACACACCGAGTGGCTGCGACATGAATTCAGATTTTTAGAAATTCATTAATAACAAACAAACAAAAAAATTCATTGCAAGATGTCCCTCCTGGCTTCGCACTATGTACAGTGGCACTGGGAAAGGAACCTAAGGGAATAAAGAAGGAAAAGAGACAACATCCTTGCTATCTTGACACTAACAATCTGTCAGGAGGTAGAATATGGAAAATATATAGACCTGGTAATAAAAGACAGAATGTCATAGCAAAGGAGATATATTAAAAGAGCTCTGACCCTAAAAGGTCAAGGGATAATTACAAGGGACTAAATAGACTTCATGGAGAAAGCGAACTTATCCAGGACAGGCTCTGAAGGAAGAGTAACATTTTGACTGGCACAGATGGGCGGAGAGAGCTGAGCAGAGGTCAACTCAAGAAAGATTGTTCCAAAGGCAGCAAAATGAACAGCAAAATAGTAAATGCCTAGGTTTGCAAAAGGGAAATCTGTGATGAGAAAAAGGCAGCTGCAGAACAGACACATAATATTATAGCACACAAAATGCAAATTATTAACAACAAAGCTTTATATATGAATAGCACTTTATGAAAACTTTCACATATACCATGTGATCTCAACAGGAGTGACACTGTCCTTGAGGGGATGAAAATTGGTTATTGGGGTGGGGTGGGGGGAAATGTTAGATATTACAATGGCTTATGGCCCTCCAACAGGCCACAGTACATAAACAGACACGCAGTGCATCTGTGTACATCTGTGGTACTAAAACGTCACTGTGAAAGGAAGATGATTGGGGGACATTTTTTTAAAGATTTTTTTAGGGAAGCAGTAATGAAAAAAAGGTTGATCATCCCAACCATCTAGTGGGTAAGAAGGGTAACAGTCCTCTTTTCAAAAAGCACATGAGAAAAATAAAACTCAAAGAGTTAAATGAATGAATAAAGGAGAGCATCAGGTAGCTCACAGCAAAATGAAATGCTACTGTATATAAGAATACTTTGGGGGGATGTGTGTGTGTGTGCAACATAAAATAATATACAACCCCACTCATAATTAAAGAAATGTCAGCTAAAATATCTAGATGTAATTCTCATCAAATTTGCCAAATAAAAAAAGGTGGATAATACCTAGTGTTGATAAGGATGTGGAGAAATATGCATTTTGATTTTGATTAACTTGATTATAGAAGCACAAATTTTTTTTTTTAACATCTTTATTGGGGTATAATTACTTTACAATGGTGTGTTAGTTTCTGCTTTATAACAAAGTGAATCAGTTGTACATATACATATGTTCCCATATCTCTTCCCTCTTGCGTCTCCCTCCCTCCCACCCTCCCTATCCCACCCCTCCAGGCTGTCACAAAGCACCGAGCCAATATCCCTGTGCCATGCGGCTGCTTCCCACTAGCTATCTACCTTACTACGTTTGTTAGTGTGTATATGTCCATGACTCTCTCTCGCCCCGTCACAGCTCACCCTTCCCCCTCCCCATAACCTCAAGTCCGTTCTCTAGGAGGTCTGTGTCTTTATTCCTGCCTTACCCCTAGGTTCTTCATGACATTTTTTTTTCTTAAATTCCATATATATGTGTTAGCATACGGTATTTGTCTTTTTCTTTCTGACTTACTTCACTGTGTATGACAGACTCCAGGTCTATCCACCTCATTACAAATAGCTCAATTTCGTTTCTTTTTATGGCTGAGTAATATTCCATTGTATATATGTGCCACATCTTCTTTATCCGATGATGGGCACTTAGGTTGTTTCCATCTCCGGGCTATTGTAAATAGAGCTGCGATGAACATTTTGGTACATGACTCTTTTTGAATTTCAGTTTTCTCAGGGTATATGCCCAGTAGTGGGATTGCTGGGTCATATGGTAGTTCTATTTGTAGTTTTTTAAGGAACCTACATACTGTTCTCCATAGTGGCTGAACCAATTCACATTCCCACCAGCAGTGCAAGAGGGTTCCCTTTTCTCCACACCCTCTCCAGCATTTATTGTTTCTAGATTTTTTGATGATGGCCATTCTGACTGGTGTGAGATGATATCTCATTGTAGTTTTGATTTGCATTTCTCTAATGATTAATGATGTTGAGCATTCTTTCATGTGTTTGTTGGCAGTCTGTATATCTTCTTTGGAGAAATGTCTGTTTAGGTCTTCTGCCCATTTTTGGATTGGGTTGTTTGTTTTTTTTGTTATTGAGCTGCATGAGCTGCTTGTAAATTTTGGAGATTAATCCTTTGTCGGTTGCTTCATTTGCAAATATTTTCTCCCATTCTGAGGGTTGTATTTTGGTCTTGTTTATGGTTTCCTTTGCTGTGCAAAAGCTTTGAAGTTTCATTAGGTCCCATTTGTTTATTTTTGGTTTTATTTCCATTACTCTAGGGGGTGGGTCAGAAAGAATCTTGCTGTGATTTATGTCATAGAGTGTTCTGCCTATGTTTTCCTCTAAGAGTTTGATAGTTTCTGGCCTTATATTTAGGTCTTTAATCCATTTTGAGCTTATTTTTGTGTATGGTGTTAGGGAGTGTTCTAATTTTATTCTTTTACATGTACCTGTCCAGTTTTCCCAGCACCACTTATTGAAGAGGCTGTCCTTTCTCCACTGTACATTCCTGCCACCTTTATCAAAGATAAGGTGTCCATATGTGCATGGGTTTATCTCTGGGCTTTCTATCCTGTTCCATTGATCTATCTTTCTGTTTTTGTGCCAGTACCATACCGTCTTGATGACTGTAGCTTTGTAGTATAGTCTGAAGTCAGGGAGCCTGATTCCTCCAGTTCCTTTTTTTGTTCTCAAGATTGCTTTGGCTATTCGGGGTCTTTTGTGTTTCCATACAAATTGCGAAATTTTTTGTTCTAGTTCTGTGAAAAATGCCAGTGGTAGTTTGATAGGGATTGCATTGAATCTATAGATTGCTTTGGGTAGTAGAGTCATTTTCACAATGTTGATTCTTCCAATCCAAGAACATGGTACATCTCTCCCTCTATTTGTATCATCTTTAATTTCTTTCATCAGTGTCTTATAGTTTTCTGCATACAGGTCTTTTGTCTCCTTAGGTAGGTTTATTCTTAGATATTGTATTCTTTTTGTTGCAATGGTAAATGGGAGTGTTTTCTTGATTTCACTTTCAGATTTTTCATCATTAGTATATAGGAATGCCAGAGATTTCTGTGCATTAATTTTGTATCCTGCCACTTTACCAAATTCATTGATTAGCTCTAGTAGTTTTCTGGTAGCATCTTTAGGGTTCTCTATGTATAGGATCATGTCATCTGCAAACAGTGACAGCTTTACTTCTTCTTTTCCGATTTGGATTCCTTTTATTACCTTCTCTTCTCTGATTGCTGTGGCTAAAACTTCCAAAACTATGTTGAATAAGAGTGGTGAGAGTGGGCAACCTTGTCTTGTTCCTGATCTTAGTGGAAATGCTTTCAGTTTTTCACCATTGAGGATGATGTTTGCTGTGGGCTTGTCGTATATGGCCTTTATTATGTTGAGGAAAGTTCCCTCTATGCCTACTTTCTGCAGGGTTTTTATCATAAATGGGTGTTGAATTTTGTCAAAAGCTTTCTCTGCATCTATTGAGATGATCATATGGTTTTTCTCCTTCAATTTGTTAATATGGTTTATCACATTGATAGATTTGCATATATTGAAGAATCCTTGCATTCCTGGAATAAACCCCACTTGATCATGGTGTATGATCCTTTTAATGTGCTGTTGGATTCTGTTTGCTAGTATTTTGTTGAGGATTTTTGCATCTATGTTCATCAGTGATATTGGCCTGTAGTTTTCTTTCTTTGTGACATCCTTGCCTGGTTTTGGTATCAAGGTGATGGTGGCCTCGTAGAAGGAGTTTGGGAGTGTTCCTCCCTCTGCTATATTTTGGAAGAGTTTGAGAAGGATAGGTGTTAGCTCTTCTCTAAATGTTTGATAGAATTCGCCTGTGAAGCCATCTGGTCCTGGGCTTTTCTTTGTTGGAAGATTTTTAATCACAGTTTCAATTTCAGTGCTTGTGATTGGTCTGTTCATATTTTCTATTTCTTCCTGATTCAGTCTTGGCAGGTTGTGCATTTCTAAGAATTTGTCCATTTCTTCCAGACTGTCCATTTTATTGGCATAGAGTTGCTTGTAGTAATCTCTCATGATCTCTTTTATCTCTGCAGTGTCAGTTGTTACCTCTCCTTTTTCATTTCTAATTCTATTGATTTGAGTCTTCTCCCTTTTTTTCTTGATGAGTCTGGCTAGTGGTTTATCTATTTTGTTTATCTTCTCAAAGAACCAGCTTTTAGTTTTATTGATCTTTGCTATTGTTTCCTTCATTTCTTTTTCATTTATTTCTGATCTGATTTTTATGATTTCTTTCCTTCTGCTAGCTTTGGGGTTTTTTTGTTCTTCTTTCTCTAATTGCTTGAGGTGCAAGGTTAGGTTGTTTATTCTAGATGTTTCCTGCTTCTTAAGGTGGGCTTGTATTGCTATAAACTTCCCCCTTAGAACTGCTTTTGCTGCATCCCACAGGTTTTGGGTCGTTGTGTCTCCATTGTCATTTGTTTCTAGGTATTTTTTGATTTCCTCTTTGATTTCTTCAGTGATCACTTCATTATTAAGTAGTGTATTGTTTAGCCTCCATGTGTTTGTATTTTTTACAGATCTTTTCCTGTAATTGATATCTAGTCTCATGGCGTTGTGGTCAGAAAAGATACTTGATACAATTTCAATTTTCTTAAATTTGCCAAGGCTTGATTTGTGACCCAAGATATGATCTATCCTGGAGAATGTTCCATAAGCACTTGAGAAAAATGTGTATTCTGTTGTTTTTGGATGGAGTGTCCTACAAATATCAATTAAGTCCATCTTGTTTAATGTATCATTTAAAGCTTGTGTTTCCTTATTTATTTTCATTTTGGATGATCTGTCCTTGGGTGAAAGTGGGGTGTTTAAGTCCCCTACTATGAATGTGTTACTGTCGATTTCCCCTTTTATGGCTGTTAGTATTTGCCTTATGTATTGAGGGAAGCACAAATTTTTGAAAAGCAATCTGGCAACAACTATCAAAATGACAAATGCATATACCCTTTGGTTCAGCAATTCTGTGAGGAACTCTTCCTACTGACATACCCTCTAGCCGAATCCATGCAGAAAGAGGTTGACTGTAACAGCCAAAAACTATAAACAACCTAAATATCCATCAATAAGGAACTGGTGTTATAAATTTTGGTAATCCGGAAATGGAATAACACAGAGGCATTAGAAGTGTAAATTCACTGATGTAACAAATATACAAAGGATACTGAAATCAGCAAGTAGCAGAATATATATAGCATGACCCCCATTACTTTGTAAAAATATATAAATATAAGCTTGCTATGCATGAGGAAAGATTCTTCAGTTTAGAGCCCTGTGTATGCTTTAAAAAAAATTAAACCATGAGGATATATCCTATAAGAAATATTTGCTTTTAAAAACATTAAAATGACTTGTTCAAGTTCATACGATTAGGAAGCAGAGCTATTAATAAAATTCTATTCTTTCGACTCATAATCCACTTTATATTTCATATGATATTACTTGATAAAGCTTACTACTGTTCAGAAAAATCCATTTGGTTAACTAAATATGGTAATGTCTGTGGTTGCAAAATGCCTACTGAAATATAAATACACCTAACAGGTTCTCAATACCTTTCATGACCTACCCATATCTATCTTTCTAATCTTCTTTTATCTTTTCATTCTCTAAAGATATCCAGTGTTTTCCTACCTCTCTCTATTTATTTGGGCAACTAGCCTTGGTCAAGGAAACCTATCCAATCCAATCCTCTCTCTGAACGTTTTTTTTTTTTTAACTCTTCTAATCTCATGGCTTAACAAAGAATAGATAGAAAATACTGTCAAATTAATGAATAAATATCCATCAGACCCGATCTCACTAATCACTTCTCGAAGTTCATCTCACATATTCCATTCTCTCTGAAATGTTTCCTAACTCCTTTTCATTCAATTTTAAACTGTTAAATGCAATAAATTCAGAAATTGGATCATGTAAAAGTCAGTCCCCTATTTATACTTCAAATGAGAAAAAAGTTAGTGAAACAGAAGGTTTCTTTCTGTTTGAGCCCAGAGAAGAGGGCCCAGACGGCACCAGCACCACCCTTTACCATTCCTGCAAAAGGAAGCCTCCAGCCTAACACTGTTGACACCAGGGACAGAGTCACAGTTTCTAGGCTCAAACTGAGAAAATGTCTTTAGTAACTACCTAAACTTACGCAAGTTGGTTTAATGCCCTGTACCTCAATACCCTCAGTGTAAAAGTGGGAAGTACACATTTCACAGGTTTTGTGAGGATTAAACAAATATCCCTGAAGGACTTACACCTGAAACATTTGTAGTAAGCACTCAATAACTGTTAGCTATTATTGTTATTACCATCACTGTCACACTGTCACTGGTCTGGTGGATATATTTACTCAGCTAGGTGATCAGAACAACATCAAAAACAAGATGGTACTAGGTGATCAGAACAAGATCAAAAACAAGATGGTACTTAAGAGTTCAAAACCACAGATCCTTTGAGGGTCCCATTAGATTTGTTCACTACCTTACACATTAAAATTAGATTTCATGTCATGTTTCCTCAATATGTCTCTTGAGGAAGGAAAGAAGGTGGTAAGCAGAAACTGGAGAAAGCAGGGGTGGCACAGCTGTAACATACATTCAACTGAATAAATACCTGTTGAATCCTCCCGCGTGCCAGACGCTCGGCTAGAAGATAATCATTTGGTGGTAAACAAGACAGTAAAAGTCTCAAAGAATTAATATTCTAGGTGAAGGCAAATACTAAATCAAGGATAAAATATAGTTCGCACGTCAAGTAGTGTCATGTGTTATGAAGAAAATGTAAAGAGGATGAGGACACAGAATGACAGGGCAGGACGGAGAGCTTATTTGAGAGCTGGGAGCTTATATAAGAAACTGTAGTCTTGGAAGGCCCCAACCATAAAGTATATAATTTAATAGGAACAAGTGTACAAATACACACTTTATCTTCAGAATCAAAATACCAACCACCGGGGGTGGAAAGGGTTGATGGTTACAACTAAGCTCAGCAGCAGCAGCAGCAAGGTAACTAGAGCTCATTTCTCTCCCTGGAGGAAGTGATCATAATTTAGATTAAAGGAACGCGAAAGGAAGTACAATATTTTACAAGGAATAAGCATGGGAATTAACCCTTCCCCTCACAGCCTCTTCATTCTCTAGTTCCCCAAGGCACTTGTGCATATTTCAATATTAGGCATAAAATATTATCCATCAGCTAAGGCTTTTACCTGGAATACTTGTATTTGCTTGGAAACTAAGTGGACAAAAATCTCCTCCAATTATTTACCTAAGTTCAAAAACATTCTCAATTTCTTTCACGAGGAAAACTCATTTTTTACATTCCAATAATACATAAATCTGTTTTTTCCTTACAATTCAAAGATAAAATATTTAAGACAGAGCACTAGCTTATTTGACCTATGAATGCCAATATGTAAAGAAAGCAAAAATATTGAAGCCTGAAACCGAATTTAAAAGTATAAATATCATTAAGTAAATCCAAGACCTTGAGTTGTTTTTGAGTAAAGGACAACCATCGAAGGTCAGGAGCTCCCAGCCCAGTGTCTGGCATATCCAGTCCTAATAAGAGGGAACTAAGGGAGAGGATGAGCCCATGAATGAGCTGGAAAAGAAAATTCTGGCACCAACTCACCCAATCTCCGCTTCATGGGGCGCAAAGGCAAAGCAAAATCTGAGTCTCTTCTTTCATTGATTAAAAATACTGCCCTTCCTAAAACCAATTTTAGTCAGAAACTGCTAATGGTAAGTATGAACTGGATAAATTTATTAATAGAGTCAGTATAAAAGAGAGTTTGCGAATTGTCTAATACGCCATCAGGCCCTTAATGGTTATCAGCCCTCTGAGCTGTGGAGGTAAATGACAAAAGAAAGTTTAGTCAGCTCTAGAAATTCTTCTAGATTTTGGTTTCATGTAGTATTATGCTTCTGTTATTGTACTTTTTTTTCCAGAACAATTTATAAAGCAGATAAATCTGTAAATCTAGGAACTCACTGTATGTCTGTTCCTCTCTTTCTCTGCTCCCCCCACCCCCATACAGACACAGACACAGACACACACACAGACACACAGACACACACACACCCTCTTCATTTTACTTCACAGTGAAGTACCTTCATGAAATGGAACTTCTAAAATATACTATCTTCTACCTATATAACCAAGATCAACATAATATTTCCTTAAACCCGTGGTGAAGTTCTCTACAGCAATGGCGAGGGGAAGTAGATAGGAGTTAGTATACAGACTCTCTTCCCTAAAGAAATAGAACAACACAGTAAAAGATGGAAATGAGGGCTGCCCATTCTAGAATTAGTACAACTGCACAGAATTAAATAGATTACTTTAGAAGTTTTCCATCTTTCAGGATACTAAAGCATTATTTCTAACACATTAGGTGAAGAAATTTAATGACTGATGCAAAAATCTTAAAACTACTCAAAAATGTCCATATTCTCTTCATTAATGGAAAACCAGTCTGATGCATAAAAGATACCTCTTAGGATAGAAGCATGTCTCCTATCTAAACAGTATTAAATGTACATGGATATAGGTCAAAGGATAAGGAAAATTTAACTAGAACAGAAAATCTGATTCAGATTCAAATTAACATCTTCCCCTTACCTCTTCCTTCTGGCACTACTTGCAAAACCTGTACCAACAAACTATCACTTCATTATCTTCCCACAAGACACTGGTTTTCTCTAACACTTCCCGATGCTTCTAAGATAGCATATCTGACATAACACCTCCACTTCTGTCCCACACTTAACAAGATAAAGAAAAGGAAGAAAGAGAGTAGACAACGTTGGCGTTAAAAGTGTGAGAACACAACCCTTCGTGAACATTCAAATTAACTATAGAGCTCAAACCATTTTCACTATTTTCCCATATAGGCATCTGCCATGTTCTGAGTTTTCCCTCTAAAGTACTTAATACACTGTAGGCTCATTCACTCTGGGTTAACTGATGGCAATCATTAACTAATGGTAGGAGAACCAGTCCCATTTAAACTAAAATATTACTAAAATAAAGCACAGTAATTAAAAACCCCATGGTGGTTGTTTTAATGATTTTTGTTTAATCAAAGTTGAGTAATCAAACGTGGCCTTTGAAAAAGGCTATTTTTATTTTTTTACCTAAATAGGGTCCCTCAAAGAGGGAGTAAATGGTAAGTCTTCAATTCAACTACCCAGTATCAAACTGTGTTAACAACATAGTGTTTAAGCTTTCCTCAGTGATAGTATTAAAATGAAGATGTAACTGATTAGCTCTGCCTGCTTTGTAATAATACCCAGAATCATGTGTAGTGGTCTACATGCAAAAACATGCAAGATTTTCAGGGCTGAGCCACGAATTAAACCTAGAGATCAGGAAGTGCACGTATTTCTCTCCAACCAAATCCACTCACAAGGCTGTCTCACAACAGGTTTATTTCAGTGCTTCTCAGTGTCTGTGTACCTGGGGACAAGCGTTCAGAGGGCAGGAATAGGCCCATACACTGTGCTTTCACGGCCCCGAGCACAGCTACATTTACACATGATGCTTACTAAATCCTAGTTGAAAGGCATTTGACAATACAATTGCTGAAAAATTCAATGTTCACCCTGCATGTGAAATCTTGTGCCTTGTACCTTATGATTTCAGCAGTGCCATGTGTGCTGTGATAGTTAAGGGCCTGTCAGTGTTTCCATTATAAACTCTGGTTTTCAGAGGTTTGTATCTTGGCCTATAAAAATAGATTCCGGTCTGTAACTTGGCATAGAAAGTACTGGTATCAGCCCAAGAGAACATTTTTTGTTCCAACGATTAAAATAAAAATCTGTTTAGTAGTTTTAAGTTAAGAGAGTGTTAAAAAAAAAAGGGGGGGAGAGTATAGAATGTTTTTAAAAACACACAAAAAACCCAATGCTCTGGTGTCTCACTCACTGCTTCATTTTAGATTTTGAAATGATTAACACAATATAAACCAATGATACTGCGTAAATGAAAAGCCTAAAAAGGGTTTTAATTAAAAACATTATGGTCTGGGACTTCCCTGGTGGCACAGTGGTTAAGAATCTGCCCGCCAATGCAGAGGTCACAGGTTTGATCTCTGGTCCGGGAAGATACCACATGCCGCGGAGCAACTAAGCCCGTGCGCCACAACTACTGAGCTCCTGCACTCTAAAGCCCAAGAGCCACAACTACTGAGCCCGCGTGCCACAAGTACTGAAGCCTGCGCGCCTAGAGCCCGTGCTCCACAACAAGAGAAGCCACCGCAATGAGAAGCCAGCACACCGCAACGAAGAGTAGCCCCCGCTCTCTGCAGCTAGAGAAAGCCCGCACCCAGCAATGAAGACCCAACACAGCCAAATATAAAATAAATAAATAAATAAATTTATTTTAAAAATAAAATAAAATAAAAGCATTATGGTGGATACCAAAAAAAATCATAAATTTTTAACAATTACATATGTAGGATTTCAAATAATCCTCACATTTAAAGACTGTCCAAGTACTCACTGACACTAAACCAACACTATTTCAAAGATATGTTTTTCCAGATATGTAAAAATTACTTTTTAATGAATCACTAAAATGTAGATTTACTTCACATTAGTGGAAACAAATCTTCAATTCTGTCTTCAGTTTATGCAGCAAGAAATTTCTAAAACAAATTATAACTTAAATGTAAGAAACTCTGAAGTAGTCTTATATACTGTTTATTAAAACTTTAAGTTTTGTGGAGTTTTTTTTTTTTTAGCTTAACATAGATGTTTCCTTCAAAAACATAATGCTGTTATATAACACTGTTGCATCTTTCAAAAACACATTTTTGAAGCAATAACTTATATCTGTTAAAGGGGGTATAAATTGGTACAACTGTCATGGAGGGTAACTTGGAAACAGCCATCAATTATATGTGTGTATACACACACACACACACACACACACACACACACACTCTCTCTCTCTCTCTCTCTCTCTCTTTGTCCTTGAAATTACATTCTTATGAAATTATGCTATGAATATACCTGTATATATGTGAAATTATAGATATAACTTAAACACACAATAATATTCCTCACAGAATTTTTACGATAGCAAAATGTTGAAACCAACCTGAATGTCCATCAATTGGGGACTTGTTAAATAAGTTATATTGTACATGCATACAGTGGTATTACCATCTAGCTATTAAAAAGGAATAAAGAAGAAAAAAACATACAAAAGAACGATGTATTGACACAGAAAGACTTGCAAGTTATAATAAGTGAAAACAGCAAGGTCCTATGTTACTATCTGTAGAAGGAGAAAAAGAAGAGGGAAGAATTATATATTTATATTTAGAGAGACAGAGAGTTGTATATGCTTTTGTAAACATAAAACATTTCAAAAAAGATACACAATAAACCAACAACAGAGATTAATGTTTTCCACAAAAATACTGTAATAATTTTGGGTGGCATTCCTAATCAAAGTCTCAGTATCAAATAATATAAGGAAAATCACAGGAGAAGGAAAAAATAACTCTAAGCTTGTATAATTACTGAAAACATTACAATTAGGTATTATACCTACATTCAGCCCAGTGGTTCTCAAATGTTGGTGTACACCAGAATCACCCAAGGTCTCAGTGAAACAGAGTCCTGGACTCCACCCTCAGAATTTCTGATCAATAGGTAAATCTGAGCTGCTGGTCCAGGGACCATGCTTCTAGAGAATCTGTTCTAGATAAATGACTACCTGTTCAAAATTGTACATAAAAACCCACCTGGTACAACATTATAATCTAGTTATTACCAATAATATTTCAATACTAATGCTTGTTTTCTTAAAACAAGAAGTCTGTGTGGTGAGGGTGGATGATGATTTAGATTATTCTAAACAAGGTGAAATAAAAGGGGAATTTAGTTCTATTGTACTTTTGAGACTTAGCCTTCCATCTCCATTTCTGCCACTAGATGGAAACCAGTACAACGATTAGCTGTCAATTTGCAGATATAAATTGAAAAATATTAAAATAAATTGAGGTGAAAATTACGTCACATGGTATTAATTACAAAGGGACCTATAGCTGTGGGTCCCTATACTGACATATTTCTTTTTTGTTTATGACTATATTTATTTTTTGATTAACTGTATGTGTCATTAGCCATTGGCCTGTAAACCGTATCAACTTCAAATAGAGGTGCTACGGGTTGATTTATGACCCCTCAACATTATATGTTTAAGTCCTAATCCCCAGTGCCTCAGAGTGTGACCTTATTTGGAGACACAGCATTATGGGGGAAAGTTATAATGTCATTATCAAGGTGGGCCCTCATGCAATGTGACTGGAGTTCTTACCGAAAGAGGAAACTTAGCCACATACAGAGGGAAGATGATGTGAAGACACAGGGAGAAGATGGTCATCTACAGTCCCAGGAGAGAGGCCTGGAACAGATCCTTCTCCAGAGTGCTCAGTAGGAACCAACCCTGCTAACTCCCTGACCTCAGAATTCTAGCCTCCAGAACCGTGATGCAATACATTTCTGTTGTTTCAGCCACTCCGTTTGTGATACTTTGTTATGGTAGCCCTAGCAAACCAATACAAGACCTTTCCGTTTACTTTTTTTTCACTTTAAAAGGTTGAATGACTACCGTAAGCAACACCTTGTGTCAAATGCTGAGATCACAAAAATGAGTAATATTTGCCCTCAAAGAGCTTACCGTCTAATGGTTTATTACTTAAGAAGACGTGAATGTTCACTATTCATTAATAGTGAATATTCATTAAGATTTCAACAGTGTTTTCAGAGTTTATTGATGCTTGCTTCAATGAGACACCAACAAAAAGAGACACCAGCACTGAATACTACTTTGTTTCTATTGTCAGCCACAGAACTGTGTCAACTTTCTAACTGGTCTCTCCAACCCAGTGTATACATTAGTGCCAGCGCCCTTCCAGCCAGCATCCTTCATGCGATTTCCCTGATCAAAATGTTTCAATAAATATCTTAAAAGAACATTCGCTTTTTCCCATTTCAAGTTCTAGTCAGTCATACCTCTCAATAGATGTATGTAACGTCAAACTAATTACTTAAAACCATTGATTTACTCTGCACCTAAAAACCTGAAATGGCTTTAAAAGAAGAAGCAATTATTTATAATGAACAGAAGGGGTAGTAATAAAGTATCATGTAAGACACTTGTGTATAACTATTCCCGTTCAAATAATCTCTCACAAAGTTCCAACAAAGGATTATCTCCAATTTTGAAGTAGTGAGGGTACAATGTGACAGTTGTTCTTGATTTGTGGATGCTTCATAAAGTACCCACGGCTATCACGGAAATCCTATCTCTAGATTCCAAAAGCTGTATGTAAACTTCTCCTGGAGCTTGTAGCTTACATAACCTGCATTTTATATTGTGCACTGGGGCTTACAAACAGCTTCAATTACAAATGAAAACTTAACTTTGAATTTCTTGCCATTTTATTATCAAATGTCTCAACAACTGAATTAACAATTATACATATAGTTATCCATTTGTTTTAGCTTTATAAAAACGAACAGCATTCAACTGCCAGAGAAAAAATAATTGTTAGTACTAAATTTTCTCTAGCATTTCTCCTCCCTTCTCCTTTCCTCTCAACAGAGTTCACATACATGGTTTAGGAATCCAACCAGGCTGCTGATAAATCTCAATTATGTTACAAGTAAATATATTCACTAAGTAAATAAATTTCACACGTTCAAAAATTATTAAAGACTATTTCTTGGCCTCTTTATACATATACACTCAAGTGCCACTATCTCTTTTAGGCCGCAGAGAGAACATCTCTTATTAGTCCTACAATTAAATGATTCAGCAACCCGCCACACTATCTTTGCCTTTTAACAGTTCCAATCAGTAGCAGATCTAGGTGTAATCAACAGCAGCAGGGGGCTTTGGGAAGCAAAACAAAACAAAAACAGTAGGAATCTTTACTAGAATACAGTAATTGATACAAGGGAACATTATAGGCTATTTTAATCCAAGTTAGTCTAAGATATTAGAGTCTGATTTTATCATCAGAAGTCAAATAAGCAGGGCAACTTTTGAATATCTGAACACAGAACAGATTTCAAACAGTTAAGGTTAAAATAAAAGGGGACTGTCTTCAAAATGAATCTTCTCAGTCTTGGAAGGGTCATTACTTCTGTTTTGGTTATTTAGCACCCATTTAGCTGATAAATTAAAGCCCTCCTTACCTCCGACTGCTACCATGCCTAACCAATTTCATATGATATAAAATTAAAGCGTAACTGGCAATGCTCTTACTCCTCCTAAGAAATGCCTAAAATTTTACCAGCAACATCAGGACAGTCTTAAAATGTAATTTAGCAAAATGTTCTCATTTCTTTCATTTTCCTATTTTTGATTCCCTAGCCTACAGTATAGGGGTGGTGGTTAAGTGCTGTGGCTGGTGTCACTTAATAGCATGCAGGTAGCACAGTGATATATTTACATGAAAAATCAAAAGCCAATGATGGGATGACTACAAATTTTAACTCTACAAAAATTCGAAAATGGAAATGTTACCATAGTAACCACCTGATCATTGCACATGAGGATAGCTGATTTCATGATCTAATTCTATAGCTGTTTCTTGCAATATGTGCAACGAGACATCTACGACACTTCAATTCTTCTATTTCCTTACACTGCTCTGAAGAACAAGATGTGAGGGATGTGGCTGAAACATTTATTTACAATCTTGTCCAATTTTTCTTTTACTTCTTTTAAATCTTTCAAAACATAAAACATTTAAAAAAATCAGTTGGCTAAGATTTAAAATATCTAACTATAGAATTCTGTATAGGACATATTCCAACCCAGGGTGTTAGAATTTCACACAGCAGGAAACCAGTGTACCTAATGGCAATCATTTCTCTTCCTGAAAATAACTTCAAAGTTATCAGCAACTATGCTTTCCTCAAAAAGCAGTGTTTTGTATTGTAAAAGGAAAAATAAAAAAACAAAAATAAAAACACATTGTGCATCCTCGATCCAGAAAATACATTAAGACAAATGTTAATAAAAATCATTATCAGTAAATTGACATTTGTCTTGAAAAGGTGCTTTTCATAACAATCTTTCTAGACTTCTCGTAGCTATTGTTGAGGGGAAAAAATGCATTAAACATAAACATGGGAGGGGGAAGAGAATGTTGATATTAATTTTTTCCTCCCTGTAACAAAAATTTACTATATGATTAGAGCTCTGAATATAAAAATAATTTACACTGAAAAATAATAAAGCCACTCACTTATCAGGGTTGACAGAAAAGAGGATATATATGTGCATTAGATAAACTATTTAAAATATACATTTAAAAAATCACTTTCTTGGCCCCTTGAAGTATAAATTCTTCGGTATATCTAAACAGAATTTCCCAAAACTTTTCAATTATTCTACTGAAAATTATTTCGAACAGCATTAATTTGAATAACTTCGGTTATTAATTATAAACCATTGCCAAGAATGTGTGTGTTTTTCTTAACACTTCTATCAAGTGGAAATTTCTCTTCCATATCTAATTTGTACTGTTTGACCAAAACAGAAGCAGGTATCTCTTCATTTTCCTATTCAGTGAAGTTGACTACTAGTCACAAAACATTTAAAAGTTACCTAAAAACAAATCCTTATGAATTTTAATGGTTTTTGTCCCCTGATAAATAAATGAACAAAAATACAGACGTTAACTGATTAGGAAAAAGCTTATATTTTTATTACAAGTTACAAAAGA